>NC_056674.1:3647500-4282500 GCF_018350195.1 Panthera tigris
ATTACATATTATATAATGTCATACATTGTATTACATGTTATGTATTGCTATAATTTATATATGTAAGTGTCAACATAAATACATTGTGGGGTGCCTGGATGGCTCAGTCAGTTACCTGTCTGACTTCGCTCAGGTCATGATCTCACGGTCCATGGGTTCGAGCCCCGCGTCGGGCTCTGTGCTGACAGCTCGGAGCCTGGAGCCTGCTTCCCATTCTGTGTCTCCCTCTCTCTCTGCCCCTTCCCCGCTCATGCTCTTTCTCTCTCAAAAATAAACATTAAAAATTTTTAAAAATAAACACATGCCATCTAATAGTAAATATGCATAATTGAGATATAAATCATATATATATAGCTTACCTATAATAAGTAATTTTAAATTACAATTACAATTATTTATATCGATTAAATTATACATATATAATACATACATACATACATATACCTGTATACATGTATAATTGTATATAGACATATGTAAGTTAAAACACAGAATTTAAAATGTGTATTTATATTTATTATATAAATTTTTTATATTTATTATATAAATTTATTATATTTATAGCTTACATACTATGTATCAGAGCAGGCTGGGAGGCCAGATGCGTCTGCCACAAAGTGCGGCTCCCTTCCTGCCCACGGCCACTTTCTGGGGGGACCCAGGGGGCTGGGATGGAAACAGCAGAGAAGGATGACCGTGTCGTGTGTGGGGACAGGGGAACACAGTCAGGACGAGGAGGGTGGTAATGTTCCAAAGGACTGTGACTGACGTTTGCGCAACTCTGTGACTTTGCTTAAGAGTGACCTGAGCGTGTCACAGGGGTGAATTGCGTGTTAGTGTGAGTCCCCCACAAGTAGACCCTGAGAGCCCGCTCTGTTTCCTCGCAAGGGACCCTGCGCAGGCCCTCCATCTGTGCTGAACCGGCCCCCGTGGTCGCCCTGGGGCAGCTTGTGACCATCGTGTGCCGGAGCCCCGGCGGGTTTGAGGCGTTCCGCCTGGAGAAGGAGGGGAATGCCTTGAAACCAGATGTCGTGGAGGCACCGCCGGGCGAGACGGAGGCCAGATTCCACATCATGGCGCATGAAGGGATTGAGGGGAAGTACCACTGCGTCTATCTTAAAGACCGCACCTGGTCTGAGCGCAGCGCGGAGCTGGTGCTGGTGGTGACAGGTGAGAAGGTCTCCGCTCGGCCCTCGGGTTTCTCTGGGACCGAGTGACGGCCAGATGGGGCCCTCAGATGGATGCTCAGGGTACAGAGGGGCCGGGCTGAGCGGGACAGACCCTGGGGCCTCCACAGAGCTTGGGTCCTTCCCCTGCCTTGCTCACAGAGACCCCTGGAAACGTCAGCTCCCCGCCACCACAGACCTACAGCTCACCTGGTGAGTGACCTTGCAGGACCTCGGGGAGGGCGGGGCGGGGTGGTGAGGGGGCGGGCGGAGCTCCGCGCCGGGCCGCGGCGCCGGGCTTGGGTGAGGGACTGGTAAGACCACAGTGCCCCCTGCAGGGCACCGGGACACTAACTGGTTGACCTTTCTCTGTGCCAGGGGCTATGAAAGCGGTGGGTGGGAGGCATCCCCCTGACCTGAGAGCCCCCGACTCGTTTAGTGTACAAAGCAAAGCAGTTTCATGCCCCAAAGCAGAAGGCCCTGAAGGGCTGGAACCAGCCCAAGGCTAGGGGTGGGGGGACCCCCTCTGGGGCAGAGTTCGACCGTTGGCAGCTTTGCAAGGGACAGTGGTCCGGAGGGGCAGAGGGACTGACCGCTCGTCTTCCAAACTCGGTCGCTGCTGGAGAGAATGGGGCTCCGCATTAGGTCACAAGAGTGGCGTTAGGTCACAGAGGAAGAGAGACCCCCAGAATCCTACATCGCACAGGGCATCGCACATCGCCCCTCTCTCCCATCTCTTGCTCTGAAGACTGAAGATCCACCGTGCGGGGATCAGGGCTGAGAGCCCAGTCCCACGCCCCCGCGGTGAATACCCCAAACCGTGCGCGTCCCGGTTTCCTCGTGTGCAAAAAAGGGCAATAAAGGCAAGGACGCGGGAGCGCGCTTTCGGGGATACGGGGCTTTGTGTGCACAGCGCACGCGCTTAGGTCAAGGCCTGGCGAACCAGACAGGCTGGGGACGTGCTGGCCTTGTTACGTTGAGGAAGTAGTTTCTTCTGGTTAAGTGTGCACCTGACACCCACCTGCTGAGGGCTGGACGCATGCCGGGCGACGAGGAGAAAGGGTCCCTGCGCTCCCAACCTCAGTGGGGAAAGTTAACCAGAATGAGGAATGGAAATGTGTATATGTACATTATATACATTATACTTAATGTATTTAGTATGTGTATATCACATATAACGTATCTATATTTAAGTATAATGTACCATATATAATGTATCTATATTTAAGTATAATGTATCGCTATATATAATGTATTCATATTTATAAAGTATTTATATCTCTCTATATAAATATAAACATACAACTTACAATATAAAATTTCAGACCTATAAATTTAAATATATTGGAATATATTTCTAACATATATTAAACACAAGGAATATAATTAAAATTATAAAATACATGAATTAATCATTACATATTAATATAGTGTACAGTATTATATATTATATAATGTCATATATTATGTGTTATGTATTCTATGATTTATATATGTAAATCTCAACATAAATAGGTCTCATCTAATAATAAATCTGTATAATTGAGATATAAGTCATATATCTCACATGTTCTAAGTAATATGTACAAATGAGAGTATAAGTCATATATGTTACATGTTCTAAGTAATTTTAAATGATATATAATCACAATTATTCATAGCAATTAAATGATACCTATATAAGTTAAAACACAGGCTTTAAAATGTATATTTGTATTTATTATATATTAGAGCAGGTGGGGTCCTAGATCATGGACCCAGGACAGAGTGTTCAGGGAGGGAAGCTCCAGGAGTGGAAGTTTTCTGCCTTCCTTAAAGGACGCTGAGGACTCGGCCTCCGGGGCAGCTGGAGGGAGGGGGCACTGTCCAGAAGAGGGGACACGGGGGCTGCACCCTCAGCCAGGATGAGCCCAGCAGGCAGGACATACAGCTCATGCGCCAAATCCAGGCCTTGCTGGTGCTGGACGGATGGGCCTCAGGGGACATCAGGACGCGGAGTCTCGGTCTCTTCACTCCCAGGAGGGAGGTGCCACCCCCATGGGGGCTGCTGTGAGAAACAGAAGGGTGGGAATCCAGAAGGAGGGGAGCTAGGGGAGCACTGTCCCACAGAGCCCGCGGCAGGAAGGCCATGCCTCGTGTCTGCACCCTCCAGCAAGGTGTCATTAGCCGGGTGTGGCCACTGAGCCCCTGGAACGGTGGCCAGAGCAGCTGGGGATCTGGCTTTTATATATTTAACTTGGATGTCAGTGCAAATAGTCCTGTGAGGGTATCACACTGGACAGCACGGATGTAGGGCATTCCCATCCCCAGGGAAAGTTCCATGGGTTCGTTCCAGAGGAGCGCCCTTGCGGGGGGGGGGGGGTGGTCAGGAGGACTCAGCCTTCTCTGTCCAGCTTAGGCCTCTGACCGTGTGCTCGATTCCTCCTTCCTAGGGGACACACAGATGCATGGGGATCACAGTAACAGCCCAGGTGAGTGAGGGGGGCGGAGGAGCAGGACCCGGTGTGTGCTTCTTGGGGAAAGAATGTGCTTTGGTGTTGGCCGTATTCCACGCCTGGCAGTGCCCTGTGGACAGAGGACCTGAACACTCAGGACCCTGGTTTTGTAATAATGCTTCCTATGTCACAGGACTGTTATGAATTGGAGACGTTTTATACATAGGTGTGCACGTGACAAGCCCCCAGCAAACATGGGGTATGCAGTAGGTGCTCCATAAATGCACACTGCTGATAATCTGGTTCCACCTTCCCTGTTCCCCAGACCTGTCGACAGAGCATGTGTATATTTTCGTTGGGGTCTCTGTGGCCTTGTTCCTTTGTCTCCTCCTCCTGGTTCTCGCCTTCCTCCGTTGTCAGCGTCGGAAAAAACACAGTAGGTCTCAGGGAGAGGTGGGGTGGCCTGGGGAGGCTTTTTGGGGTGTTGGGGAAGAAGTCCTCTGTTCTTAATTCACACCCCTGACTGTCCACAGGGCTCCCCGGCAGCCAAGGTGAGGAGCAGAGGCCCCAGGAAAGGTGAGGCCCCTGAGACTAACCCCGGCCCCCCTCCCAGGCCCCTGCCTCCAGGGGGCCCCCCAGTGCTCACTGTACTTTTCCCCACAGGGTCAGCCCAGCTGTCGACCTTCCCCAGAGGACACCAGGTAAAAGGACAAGGAGGAGGGACCGGCCAGGGAGAGGGAACGTTTGAGAACATTCCAGGATGTTCTAGATGGAGTGCATGGTGAAATCCCAAGCTGTGGGTTTTCAGGCAAATTTGCCTTCTGAGACCCACCCCAGAGACCTGACCCCTTGTCCTCTCCCCTCCAGATCTGGCAACAGTCGGCAGACTTCCTGAGAAGGACAGGGAAGCGCCCAGCTCGGTAAGTCCTTGTATCCGATACCTACCTACAACCCTAATTTTAGCAGCTCGGTCAGCAGTTTGGTCACAGTACCTTTTTTTTTTAACTTTTATTTATTTACTTATTCTCACATTTATTTATTATTGAGAGACAGAGAGACACAGAGCATGAGCAGGGGAGGGGCAGAGAGAGGGGGAGGGTCAGAGAGAGAGGGAGACACAGAATCGGAAGCAGGCTCCAGGCTCTGAGCTGTCAGCACAGAGCCCGACGTGGGGCTCGAACCCACCAACTGTGAGATCATGACCCGAGCCGAAGTCAGAAGCTCAACTGACTGAGCCCCCCAGGCGCCCCTGGTCACAGTATCTTTTGAGGCCTCCCCTTGGAGGTGGCATGGTCTCACTCTGTCGTATTCTACCGCTCACACAGGCCAGCCCTGATTCTAAGTGGGAGGGCACTGCACAGTGGTGACCCCAGAAGGTGGGGTCACGGGCGTCACCTGGAGGCTGGCCGCTAGGCTTCCCTTCCCACCGGCCCGGCCGCCCTAACTCACCCCGGGTCTCGCTGTCTCAGGCCCCGCCTGCAGGAAGCCCCCAGGACGTGACGTACGCTCAGTTAGACCACCAGATCCTCGCACAGAGGACAGCCCGAGGCACGTTCCCACGGTCCACGGAGCCCACGGCCGAGTCCAGCACTTATGCATCACTGGCCAGACCCTGACTCCGGACCCACCTGGCCTCTGCTCCTAGAGACACGGGAAGTCGCTCCTGCAGAAGCGTGAGGCGGCCATTTGGAGGGCTTCCCTACAGAATCATCCCTTTCTGGAAAGCCATGCGGTCAGCTCTCCTGGAGGCCAGAGGTGCACTCAGGAGACTCCTAATCAGCGTCTACGAGGTTCGTTAACCACGTGGTCCCTCCGAAAACCAACTAGATGCTTGCAGAGAATGTGGAGCACTTCATTTACAAACACCCAGAGCTACAGACCCCTGGCAGTTTCCAGACACTCAGCTATGGTCCCACGGTCACCCACAGGTGATTCCAGATGTGTCCTGTGTGTCCCCAACTGCCCCCAGAGGCTCTGATTTACTCGTCTTCCAGAGTTCAGTAGTTGATCCAGAACCCGGGCTATACTTGGGCAGCTGATCTGCATCTGTTTCACATGACCTAGTCTCCAAATTCCACACCTGGGAGGTGCCCCCACACCTCTCTCCCTGAACCCCAGGATCTAACCTTGTGGGCGGGCCTCATGGATCCGTGATTTATTTTATTTTTATTTTGAGAGAGAGGGAGCGAGTATGCACGTGTGAGTGGGGGAGGAGCAGAGAGAGATTGAGAGATTGAGAGAGAGAGAGAGAGAGAGAGAGAGAGAGAGAGAATCCCAAGCAGGCTCTCCACTGTCAGCATGGAGTCTGAGGCAGGGCTTGACCCCATGACCTATGAGATCTTGACCTGAGCCAAAATCAAGAGTTGGACACTCAACCGACTGAGCCCCCCGGGCACCCCTCCCCCTGTTGTTTCTTAACCCACAGATCAGGCTTCCGTTCACAATTGCCCACTTGCTTACTTACCACTGTTGCTGGTTGCTACAGGGTTTGTAAACAAGGCAGCCCCATGCTGCCTCTACAGCAAACATTTGGGGTCTGCACGACCACGTCCCCGAGTGGGACCAGCTGTGCCACCAGAGGATACGGGGTGTCCAAGGCACCCTGCCAGGAGAGCCCTGAACCTACTGTGGGCCGGACGTGTTGTGTCTCTAGCAGACTCATGGGGTCAGCCTCGAGGACCCCACTGGGATTTAAATGGGGACCCCATTTAAATGGAGACCCCACTGGGATTTAAATTTACCCTGACAACTGCTAGGGAGCATTAGTGAAACTTTCTGGTTGATTTTTGTGTCTTTCATTTCTTTGGCCTGAGTGGGGGGAGTGGGGGGGGCGGTAAGAAACCTGCCTGCCGCCTGCTATAGGTCTTGTACTGAAAGTTTTATTATATATTAAAAGAATGTTTTTTATTTTAAAGTTTTTAATTTATGTTGAGAGAGAGCATGAGTAGGGGAGGGGCAGAGAGGGAGAGAGAGAATCCCAAGCAGGCTCCATACTGACAGCAGTGACTGTGGGGCTCAGTCCCACAAACCATGAGATCATGACCTGAGCCAAACCCAAGAGTTGACCGAGCCACCCAGGTGCCACTAAAAGAATATTTCTTTAAACATTCGACCTAAACTGGGGCACCTGGGTGGCTCCGTCGGTTAAGCATCGGACTTTGGCTCAGTTCATGATCTCATGGTCTGTGAGTTCAAGCCCTGCATCAGGCTCTGTGCTGACAGCTCAGAGCCTGGAGCCTGCTTCAGGTTCTGTATCTCCCTCTCTCTCTGCCCCTCCCTTGATCGCCCTCTCTCTCTGTCTCTCAAAAATAAATTACCATTTTTTAAAGCCCCAGAGTGATCCTTAAAAAAAAATAAAAATTCGACCTAAACTCATCTAGCCCATTCTGGTGCAATTTCTTTTTTATTTTAAAAAAAAAAAATTTTTTTAACGTTTATTTATTTTTGAGACAGAGAGAAACAGAGCATGAATGGGGGAGGGTCAGAGAGAGAGGGAGACACAGAATCTGAAACAGGCTCCAGGCTCTGAGCAGTCAGCACAGAGCCCGATGCGGGGCTCGAACTCACGAAGCGTGAGATCGTGACCTGAGCCGAAGTCGGACACTTAACCGACTGAGCCACCCAGGTGCCCCGCATTCTGGTGCAATTTCTATTTTACTTCTTTGCAAACATTAACACATGTTTTAAGGACTTTATTCTTAAGTAATCCCCACATCTACTATGGGGCTCGAACACACAACCCCGAGATCAAGAGTTGCACGGTCTACCGACTGAGCCAGCCAGGTGCCCCAACATTAATACATTTTAATCTTCATATAAACCCTCCAGAACATGTCCTATCCTTTTCTCCATTTTTCTTGAAGAAACTGGGGACCGATCATTAATTAGCTTGCCCTCACTCAGCCAGCTCTAAGTGGCGGGGACTGCAGACTGCATATGGCAGCTCCTCTCGGTGACCTCAGGACAGCCTGCATCTCGCCAGCTGGGAGGTGTCTGTCCTGTTTCAGAGAGGGTGGGGTTCTGGTTTTCCAACACAATTTTAACTTGCACTGAGCTTTGATTTTCTATTTGTGCTCAAGGTTAATTTCTATTCGTACTCAACGTTTTTCCTCTGCTTCCTAGCCCTGTACTCTCTATCTTTGTTTTCTTCATTGCGTTGTGTACTGAATTTCTCTTTTTCATGTGGGACAAAGTCTCTCTTTACCAACTATTAGTGTATTAGTCAGGGTTCTCCAGATAAGCAGAACCAATAGATTCTATTGTAAAGAGTGAATATATATGTGTATATATATTTGTGTAAAATATGTGTGTATATATACATGTGTAAAAAATTTTCGTGTTTATTTTTAATTTAAATTCAAGTTAGTTAACATACAGTATAGTCTTGCTTTCAGAAGTAGAGCCCAGTGATTGGTCTCTTACATAGGACACCCAGAGCTCATCCCCAAAAGCGCTCTCCTTAATGCCCATCACCCGTTTAACACCCCCACCCAGCAAACTTTTGTTCTCTGTATTTAAGAATCACTTATAGTTTGTCTCCCTCTCTGTTTTTATCTTATTTTTCCTTCCCTTCCCCTATGTTCATCTGTTGAGTTTCTCAAATTCCACATACGAGTGAAATCATACGACGTCTGTCTTTCTGTGACTGACTTATTTCGCTTACCATAATACCCTCTAGTTCCATCCACGTTGTAGCAAAAGGCAAAGGCTTCATTCTTTTTGATCGCAGAGCAATACTCCATTGTATAAATATACCACATCTTCTTGATCCATTCATCCATCGATGGACATTTGGGCTCTTTCCATATTTTGGCTATGGTCGATAGCGCTGCTATAAACATCGGGGTGCATGTGCCCCTTTGAGTCAGCATTTTTGTATCCTTTGGTTACATACCTAGTAGTGCAATTGCTGGGTCGTAGGGTAGTTTTATTTTCGGTTTTTTGAGGAACCTCCACACTGTTTTCCAGAGCTACTGCACGAGATTGCATTCCCACCAACAGTGCAAGAGGGTTCCTCTTTCTCCCCATCCTCACCAACATCTGTTGTTTCCTGAGTTGTTAATTTTAGCAATTCTGACTGGTGTGAGGTGGTATCTCATTGTGGTTTTGACTTGTATTTCCCAGATGATGAGTGATGTTGAGCATTTTTTCATGTGTCGGTTGGCCTTCTGGATGTCTTCTTTGGAGAAGTGTCTATTCATGTCTTTTGCCCGTTGATAAGTTCCTTATAGATTTTGGATACTAACCCTTTATCTGATATGTCCTTTGCAAATATCTTCTCCCATTCCATCGGTTTTATTGATTGTTTCCATTGCTGTGCAGAAGCTTTTTATCTTGATGAGGTCCCAATAGTTCATTTTTGCTTTGGTTTCCCTTGCCTCTGGAGACATATCAAGTAAGAAGTTATATAAATTATATTTAGATATATAATATTTTAAAGGTAAATTATATATTTAAGTACAACTTATAGAGATAAATTTTAAATGCATATGTGTGTGTGTGTGTGTGTGTGTGTATATATATATATATTTAAATATATACTTACCATAAGAATCAGCTCATGGGTTATAGAACCAGAAGTCCCACCATCTACTACCTGCCAGCTGGAGACCCAGGAGAACCTGTGGGATAAATCAGCCCCAGTCCGCAGGCCCAAGAACCAGGTGCTATGATGTCCTGGACAGGAGAAGATGGTTGTCTCAGCTCAAGAAGAGAGAGATGGAATTGGACCTCCTTCCCCTTTCTGTTCCATCCGGCCCCGAGGGGGTTGGAACATGTTGGTCCACCTCGTCACTCAGTCCATGGAATCAAATGCGAATCTTTCAGAAACCCGCCCGCACACTGGCCCAGAAGTCCTGTTTTCCCAGCTCTCTGCCCGCCCTCCCCCACTCCCCGTCAGGTTGTACCTACAAACAACCATCACAGTCAGATGGTGAGTCTCCCCTCAAAATCTGGCTCATTCGACCCTGACCCGAGACAGGCTCTTAGCAAGGGAAGGGCGGACAGCATGGCATTGGGAGACAGACGACTCCAGAATATTCTGCCCCTTCCAGAGGAGGAACGGCCGACCAGGTGGGGCATCTGCTCTAGTGAAAAGGAGACCTATGAGTCCCGGCAGTGAGGCTGCAGGGGCAGCAGAAGCGGTTTAGGGGAATTTTGGAAGGAGAGCAAGATAAAGCCCACACGCCTTCTATCTCGGGGACTGGGCAGGAAGAGGAGAGGACAGAAAAGCAGACGTTGTGGACCAGTCTTTCCTCCTTGACCCTCCAGCCACAGACCCCAGGGTCAGGACTCTGCCCCTGGATGTCCCTACTTTCCTGCATGAGGGATGCGGCCCCTGAGCGCCACCTGGAGGCCAAGGCTGGTATAGCACCCCTGGTGGCTCCAGTATGGCCAGGCAGAGAGGGAGGGCTACCTTGCCCTGGCACTCCCCCAGTTCCGACAGCCAGGGGGGCCGTCGCCGTGGGAGGAGAGATCCCACCTGGGCCGGATGGGGCAAGAGCGGGCGCCCAGACACATACACTGAACCCCTGGGACAAAGGGGACACGGAGATCACCAGAATGGTCCCCAGGCCCCAAGGGAGCAGAGAAAGGCTGAACCCTGTGACCACTGAGCATGGACATCAGCTGGGCCTGCAGCAAGCTGGTGAGCAAACCCCGCAGTCCCCAGTCAGCTCGGACCCAGGGACCAGCAGGAGGACACAGAGCCACCTGCTCCCTGCACCTGGGACACCATCCTGGGAAGGAGCATGGAGACCGGCCAAGATACAAGAGCGTTTGCAATGATTGGGTGTGTGTGTGTGTGTGTGTGTGTGAGTGTGCGTGTGCTCCCTGCCTAAGTGGGGGCAGCTCCTGAGTGACATCCGATCACTGATAGACAAAGTCATTTTATTTCTTTGGCTGACCTGCAATGCATCCCGTTCTGCTACACACACACACACACGCACACATATGCACACATTCGCATGCACACATGTACACACGTACATGCAGGGCAACATCACCTGAACACGGGTCACTATGTGGGAGGCAGGACATGGCAGGAGCTGGGGTCTTTCCGTAGGTGAGTTTGCACAGAGAGCGTCTCCACATTTTCCTCCTGCTTCTCTGGGAATCCAGGCTAGTTGCTCTCACAGAGAAAGAGAAGTGCTCTTCTGGGGAGGGTGGCTCTGACCCCAGACCCCAGATTCCCCGCAGTGGGTGGGGGACGCCCTCCGCTGGGGCCGCACCGACCCTGAATCCGCACGGCTGCTTCCTGGCTT
Organism: Panthera tigris; assembly: GCF_018350195.1. Taxonomy (NCBI): domain Eukaryota; kingdom Metazoa; phylum Chordata; class Mammalia; order Carnivora; family Felidae; genus Panthera; species Panthera tigris. The sequence goes on from NC_056674.1 coordinate 3,658,364, forward strand.
GTGCCTCACGGCACAGCCCGTGGGTCTGGACCTTCTGTTCCGTTGAGGCTGTGGAACATGGAGGTCTGGGGGGTCAGTCGTGTGGTTTCAGGCCAAGAATCATAAAGCACGTGGGCCTTGATGCCCGCAGGGATGGTGGACATAGAGAACTATGATATGATATTGATATATTGAGATATATATTGATATATATTGACATATATTGATTCTCTTGTCCTTGAGAAACAGTGGCTACAGCAGCTGGGTCTCCCCTGGGCTTGTGCACCAGGTCTGGGAAGAGCCGCAGGTCTGTGCCCTTGAGAGGCTGGGCCACCCCAGTCCAGGAGGGCACCACAGACCCCTCCTCCATCCCTGTCAGACCTCCTCTCCCTTCCCCCAGACTCCAGCTCGGCCTTTGAGCCCACCTTGTCAGTGGCTCAACCAGACACTCCCTTGGGCCCTGACCCTAAAAAGCCCCAGGCCTTTCCCTTGTCTGTCTCCTCTCACAGCTCCCCCCCCTCCACTGGGAGGTCAGTGTGGGTCTTAGAAGCCCCAGGACACATGGGGATCTTCAGCCTTCCTCCCCAGTGTGAGCAGGTGACACGGAATGTGAATGAGGCCACTGGACATATCAGAATCCCATGGAGGCATTAAGTCCCTAGAAGAACCAGGCCCTGGTAGAAGGTGCGAGAGAAACACAGGGTTCACTGAAACGTAAAGCCAGTAGACTGTGAGAGAAGCTTTTAAGAATGGAGGAAACGCAAAAGACCTAAGTCACCATGGCCTGGGAGGGCAGTGAATGACAGGGTGGAGGTGATGCTAGGACTCTGTGTTGTCCACAGGGGCAGGGGCTCCAGCCCACCTTCCCTACTGACGGTCCTGTGTTCTGTGCCACAAATGGACCCAGAGAGGCCCCTGGGGGTCCAGACAGGGATCCAGCCCCCATCCCAGCCCCAGCCCCAGCGGCACAGGAAGCCCTGCCCACCCACGTTTGGACGGTCGTCAGGGTCTCTTTACCGCATCCAGGACTTGAGGGCTTTCGGTTACAACTGGGATGTTTGAGCAGGAAACTCCTCCTGTCTGGCCTCCCTCCTCCATCCCCGCAGCCCCGTCAGCGCCCCCTAACTAGAGAGCCTAACCCAGCCAGCTGGGGGGCAGGGGTGAGTGCAGAGCACAGCCCAGAGTCACAGGACCCGGAGACAGGACGTCCTACCTGCACAGTGTGCCGCCTGCCTCCTGCCTCTCTGAGCACTCCCCCTGCCCCAACATGACGTCGTCAGGAGAATTTCTAGAGCCCCTCTTGCCTGTGGGAAATGTGTAATTTGAGAAGAGTCAGCCTGTTAGGACCAGAAGGGGAGCCAGAAACCCCTTTCTGTGTTGCACCCCCTCTGTGTCTATCCACTTACCTATGCATCTTTGCACCTGTGTCTGTATCTCTCCGTGTGTGTATGTATGTGAATATCTGTCATCTCCTCTCATGTCCGATGTACCTAGTCGGGGAGCTACTCATCCCCCTATGGATACGTTCATCATTTACCCATCGTCCTATCGTCTGTGTGTCTCTGCCGTATCAACATCCCAAATGCACCGTGTCCATATTTGCAGCCATATCCACGCGTCTACGTATGTTCTATCCACCCACTTACCATCCATCATCTCCTGATCTCTACCTTCCCATCATCTCTGTCTCTGTCTCTGTCTCTGTCAGTCACCAGTTAACACCAGGTGGGCCTCCTCCTGGCAGGCGTTCAGCCTGGCGATGGGGTATCTCACTAGAAACGGCTTCCAGAAGTCAAGGCCTCTCTGTGATCCAAAAGAGGAAGGTAGGGCTTACCCCCCGCCCCCGCTTCCTTTCCGTGAGACCACAGACACCAGGCCCTCACAGCCCTTCCTGCTCGCGTCCTGACCCGCAGGCCCGTGTCCAGCCACCCCAGGGCTAGGACAGCGCAGAGATGCCGGCCATGTCCCACAGCCCCATCCACTTCCCTGGATGCGGTAAAGTGAGTGGGGAGGGCAGGGGCAGGGGGGTGGAGACACCAGCGGGGGCCAGGCCTCACCTCAGTTGGCCCCCAGGGAGGACGGTCTCTGCAGGCCCTGCCGCTCTGTCCCCTGGGCCTAAGCCAGCAGCGTGGGGCCCGGGGCCTCTGACAGGTGTGCTAGAGGTTGGGACAGCGGGGGCGAGGGGGGCCAGACACAGGCAAGGCGAGGGGGGGGCGTCTGGTTGGGAGTCCCAGAGACTTGTCTGCAGCCAGAGACAGGGGAGGCAGCTATATTGGGGGAGGGGGGGTCTTGCTGACTTAGGGAGGTGTGAAGGTCACATGGCTACATCCTTGTCGGCAGCACGCTGACCCCCAGGGAGGGAACCGGTGGCTGATGTGTCCCTCACCAGGCTTCTCTTGCAGCGCTCCACCTCGCCAGGCGATCCACGCGCAGGAGGGCGAGTCCCGTCCACACGCTCTCTGGGGCAGCCCTGGATGGGAGTCCTGCTCCTTCCGGGAGGGACCCAGGCCCCGAGGTGCAGAGACCACAGCTGTCCTCAGCTGCATGAGGACAGCCCATGGCTGCAGATCCCCGAGGACGCCTCAGGTCCAGCCCAGCCCGCCAGACTGAGATTCTCGCCCACAACTGTCGCCAGCTCCCTCTTCCCCTTTCTCTGAGGGCCATCAGCCCCAGGTCAGAGAACACATGGGTCCTTGAGTCCCCCTGAGCCCACGTCCATCCCTCAGAGTCCTGTGGGTCCCACCGGCACCTCCCGCTGGGCTCTGCCATCCTCATAGCCCTCCATCCCCACTGTCCCCACTGTCCCCACTGTCCCCGCCTCTCCCAAGTCAGCCAGGCTCTGTCCCAGCTTTGCCTCCGGGGCTGATGCACATAATGGTGCCTCTCCTCCCGCCCCACTGCTTCCTCAGTCCCCGGCGGTTCTCAGACAGGGTCCCTTGTCACCCCACACCTGCCCCCCTTTTTCTATTCCTCCCCCTCACCCCCAGTTCAGCGGCTCCAAGCGGTCCGCTCAGGCCATTAAGCGGTACTCGCGCTTCTCCCTTTGGTGATCTCAGCATCTGGGGGCTTCGATTTGACATTTCAGTGGAGGGCTCCAGGGTGTAATTTTCCGCCTCCCCCATCCTGCGGCCCCGCATTCCCAGCTGCCCTCTGGGAACGGGGCCCCCCAGCTCTCACTGACACCTGTCACCCGCCTTACTCAGGGAGGCCCCCAAGTGCACCCGCCATGGGTCTCCACACGTCCCGGTTCTTCTCTTCCCGGGCGCTCTGTGCCTTCCTCCGTCTGCCGGCTGCTCCTGGGCCCTGTTGTGCGGGATCAGGAGTCCAGGGAAGGAAATGGAAACCAAAACCCCGCTGAGGTAGCCCCGCAAGCTCACTGAGATGGCTTGTATAGATTTAGAACATTGTTTAGGGAAAGTAACAGGTGCCGGGCCGAAGTGGAGAAACTGGAACCCTAATTAATGCAGGGGCGGGGCGAGCGTAAATCGGGTGGCAGTTCCCCAGAAAGTGAGCCCAGAATCGCTCACTGAGCCGGCCGTCCCAGCGCCCCGCGCGCAAGAAGAAGGACCCGGCGACGCCAGCGCGGTGCGCGCAGGCCGAAGCAACGGAAGCTGGGCCTTGGAAGGTGTGCGCCCTGGCGTCCACGCCGGCGCTATCCACAGTACAGCCGCAGGCTCCTGAGGTGTGGACGAGGGAAGCCAATAATTAGCATCAGCTCAGGCGCTGAGTAAGGACCCTAGTGGCAGTTGTGGGCTCCACAGACAGAGGAAGGAGCCACGTGTCCAGGAGGGCGGGCGCCTCCAGGAGCTGGAAAAGGCAGCGAAACGGGTTGGGTCTCCAGAAAGGAGCGCGGGGCCCCCGCAGACCCATGTCAGAGTTCTGACCCCCCAGGATTTAACGATCCCAATGAACCGGCTGCCGGAAGTGTCCACCTCTGCGCTCCTGTGTTCCGGCAGACGAGGAGTCCCAGACGCCTGGTCTCCCAAGCTTCTGGAAACGGATTCCGGTGCCAACCTCTCCTGACTAGCGTTCCGACCTCAGTCCCTGACTCTCATCCCAGCGCCCGGAGCCCAGCCTGGCCACCTTCTGGAGGCCTGGGCCCCATCTCTGAGGCTCTGCAGGGGCCGGGGGCTTGTGCGCAGCGCTGGTCCCAGTGTGGCCGGGATACAGGATGAAGGACGACCTTCCCCGGCGTCGCTGCATCTCTGCAGGAGGCAGGGCTCCGCGCGGTGGTTTTCCGGTGTCCTTTCAGCACAGACAGATGGAGGGGCCACTCGGCTCTCACGCAGACTTCTCTTCAGCAGTTGTGCCCCCCCACCCCCCACTGTGTCCGTCTCCCGGAGCACTGTCCTCAGCACGAAGGACAGGAAGGCTGCCTGCCAGGGCCCCTGCCTCCTGCCCAGAGTACAGAGCGTTCTCGTTGCACTTTTTGGCACTCAGCTTGCCAGACTCGGCCGTGGAAGGCGCTTCTGAGCCTGGCTCTGTGCTTCCCGAGGGGACCCGGCACATCATCAGCTCTGTCTTGCTCTCCGGATTCAGTGGAGTCCCAGACTCATCTCGTGTCCCTCCTGCCCTGGACCAGGAACCCACCTTTTCTGCAAGAGTTCTCGGGCTCCTTTTACTGGGGAACCGTATTTACAGAACAAGATGTGGGGGGTTATGTGAACTCAGGCTACTGGGCTTTTTTGCTCCTTAGGGAGCAAGTTAACACTCAGGGAGGATGGGTAGTGTGCTTTCACGGGGGTATTCCCAGCCTCGATGTGATGTCCTGTCCTGTCCTCTCCTCTCTCCTCCCCTCCCATCCCCTCGCATCCCCTCCCATCCTTCTTCTAGTAAGCTTCATGTCTAGCATGGAGCCCAGCGCAGGGCTTGAACTCACAACCTTGAGATCAAGACCTGAGCTGAGATCAAGAGTCCGATGCTTAACCAACGGAGCCATTCAGGTGCCTCAATGGACTTTTTAGGTTACGCTTGTATTTCTCATACTTCAAATCCCTGCTCCTAAAAAATTAATGTAATTACATTTTCGCTTTGCCTTGTGGCTTTGTTGTTAATCGGGTGTAAACGTATCTTTACCTTGACGTGTTCATATTCGTGTCAGAGTGTGCTCTCCCCGTCTTGTATGATTTAACTGTGTTTTGGAAAGTGCAGGACGTTCGTAGGTTTCAAAAGCAAAAACTCCCCAACATGGGACATTCGAGATGACTCTCCTCACCCCCTCCCCTTTGCCCCGCGCCCCCACATAGTGCAGGTGGCTATTTTTGTTACTTCTGGGTTCTCAGATGGCACGCTTGATCCGTGGAAAGGGAAGTCCGCAGACACATCCTGCTACTTAACTCCTTTCTTGGATGGAAGTCAGCCCGTTCCAGCTATAGCTTTGTACCCCACTTTCCACTCTTCCAGCTTCCTGTGAAATAAACCGCCACAAACTCAGTGTTGACAACAGTGTTCGTTTATGCCCGGGCGGTTCTGTGCGGAGAAGGCTGACACGGTCCCACTGGGCCACGTGAAGGTGTCAGCAGGGCTGTGTCCCGTCCAGAGGCTGCAGGTGCTCGAGAGAACACTGGTGAACAACACGTGACCCAAGAAAAAATTTGTAACAGGAGCAAAAAACATCCCTAAACGAAAATGGAAACACAACATGGCAAAACCTATGGGCTGTGGTAAGAGCACTTCTAAGAGGGAAGTTTATAGTCATGGATGCATATATTAAGAAATTGGAAAGATGTCAAATAAACAACCCAACCTCAAACCTAGAAGGACAAAAAATAAATAAATAAATAAATAAATGAATCCCAAAGTTAGCAGAAGGAAGGAAATAGAGATGAGAGTAGAAATAAATGTAATAGAGAAAGAAAAAAAGAAAGAAAAAAGAAAAGATCAAGGAAACTGAGTTTGTTACTTGAAAAGAGAAAACCAAATTGACAAACTTTTAGTTAGACCACCTAAAGGGGGAAAAAAAAAGAGAAAATTCAATTTATCGCAATGAGAGGCAAGGCAAACAGATCGATCGGGACCGACACTCTTGACCAGAGTGAGGTCTTGAACAGCCGGGGTACAGAGTTTTTATAGCCGACCACATCATCTTATTATCATCTGGGAACAGAACAAAGGGATAGTTCCCAGGTGGAAACAGTTCAAACAGGCCCTTGCCCCAATCCGATCAAACACTAATCTCATCCCTTGATTGATAGGATAAGGCTGTTATCTCTTAACCTATAGTGTGAAAACTAAGCTGTTATTTCTTAAGGCTACAGGTTAGCCCTACACTACAATTTAACCCTTACAGAATCTATCGTCGAAAACCTTTCGTTCTCGGTTATTTCTTTACATAAGTTTTCTGCCCACTTCTCTCCCTCTCTCTTCTTTTTCTGTAGCCTTAATTATTCCATTCTGCCACAGAGGGTTTCCAGCGCATTAAAAAATCTTTTTTAATGTTTATTTATTTTTGACAGAGAGAGAGAGAGAGAGAGAGAGAGAGAGAGACAGAGCATGAGCGGGGGAGGGGCAGAGAGAGAGGGAAACACAGAATCCGAAGCAGGCTCCAGGCTCTGAGCCATCAGCACAGAGCCCGATGCGGGGCTAGAACCCACAAATCGCGATTGTGACCTGAGCTGAAGTCGGACGCTCAACCGACTGAGCCACCCAGGCGCCCCCGTTGTTTTTTTTTTTTTTTTTTAATTTCATTAACTGAATTCCTCAAGTCTAGAATTTGTGTTTGGTTCTTTTCTACTACCGCTATCTCTTTGTTAAATTTCTCTTTTTGTTCACGTATCGCTCTCTTTATTTCTTCGTTTTTCTGTGTGTTCCCATAGCCCAATGAGTTTCCTTAATGCGGCTGTTTTGAAACCGTCGTCAGCTGTGTTGCAAAAGTCCAAGCGTGAGCTCGGTTACTGGGAGGCTGTCCTTATCTTTTGGTGGTGATGCGTGTCCTTGACTCCCATGGTCCTTGGAGTTTTGCGTGGCCGTTTTAGCATCTGAGGTGGTGCTCACCTCCGTAAATCTTTAGTTGTTGTCTTCAGGCAGGAGATAGTTTTCATCTGTCCTTCCTTCTTACGAAATTCGTGAGCTTGTATTTCCTTTCTGGTTCTTGCAACCCACCAGGCTGGCTGCTGGAACCGCTCTTCTGCTTTGCTACATATTTGTGGCTTCTCTCTTGCCCACAGACCCCGGTTTGTTTTCTGAGTCTGCACAAAATATCTGGCCGCGGTGTGCAGGGAGGTGTGGGTTTTCGCACGTGGGGAGTGGAGAACGCCCTTGGGCTGCGGCTGGCTGGCATTGAGTGGGCCCCCACTCACCACTCTCCCTTTCCACGTCGGCTGGTTCAGACCCTGACCGTGCCACCTGGAGAGGGACGACGTTGGCAAAGTTCTTACCCCCTCAAACGCATCTCCATTTTCTTCATTTACAACGAAGGGTCCAGTGCACGTCATTTAAAAATATATGCATCCTCCTGTTCATGCTCTGTCTCTCTCTCTGTCTCAAAAATAAATAAACGTTAAAAAAAAAATTAGGGGCGTCTGGGTGGCTCAGTTGGTTGAGCCTCCAACTTTGGCTCAGTTCATGATCTCATGATCTGTGAGTTCAAGCCCCGCGTCGGGCTCTGTGCTGACACCTCAGAGCCTGGAGCCTGCTTCAGATTCTGTGTCTCCCTCTCTCTCTCTCTGACCCTCCCCTATTCATGCTATCTCTCTGTATCAAAAATAAATAAACATAAAAAATATTTTTAAAAAAATTAAAAAAAAAGGGGGGCTCCTGGGTGGCTCGGTCGGTTAAGCGTCCGACTTCGGCTCAGGTCATGATCTCATGGTCCGTGAGTTTGAGCCCCATGTCGGGTTCTATGCTGACAGCTCAGAGCCTGGAGCCTGCTTCGGATTCTGTGTCTCCCTCTCTCTCTGCCCCTCCCCTGTTCATGCTCTGTCTCTCTCTCTGTCTCAAAAATAAATAAACGTTAAAAAAAAAATTAAAAATATATGCATCCTAACACTCAGTGGGGTGTTGTCTCCTGGTCTCTGTAAATGTTAATCGTCTCTCTTCAGCTGTTGCTAGGTTGCCCTCTGACACCTTTCCTTCCGACACAACACATAGGACATAGGCCCTACTCGTTCTATTCCCTAAGTATCTTGAATTTCCCTTTGTGGTCTCTGTATGCTGCATTCTGGAACATTTCTTCAATATTGTATTCCAGTTTTATAAATGGCTCTTCAGCTCTGCCTCGTCCCTAATGGAATGGATTTTTTGAATGTATTGATTTTATTGGATTTTCATCTCTGAAACTTCTTAATTGTTTCAAGAATTGCCTATATTTCTGTAACATGAGCCATATTCTTGCATCAAAAATTAAATATCTCCTTTAATTTTTTGAAAATATTTTTAATGTTCATTTATTTTTGAGAGAGAGAGAGACACAGAGTGCTAATGGGGGAGGGTCAGAGAGAGGGGGAGACACGGAATCCGAAGCAGGTTCCAGGCTCTGAGCTGTCAGCACAGAGCCCAAAGCAGGGCTCGAAGTCACAAACTGTGAGCTCATGACCTGAGCTGAAGTCAGACGCTTAACTGACTGAGCCACCCAGACACCCCGGGTAATAGATGAATATTTAGATAAAGGTTACCACGTCCTCCAACATCAGAGCTCTAACCCAAATAAATATCTTCATGCAGGGCCCCAGAATGGGAAGGAGTACTCTTCCCCAGACACAAGGGGCACTGAGAGACAGGAGGGACTCATGGGCATGTTCCCAGGAAGTGGAGGTGGATGATGACACAGGAAAATAGAGAAGTCCATGAATGCTGACATAGAAAGAAAACCCAAATCTGGGGCCAAGAGTGAAATCTTACTTCCTTCTCTATTTCGCTATATTTCTCCTCTGTGTGCATCACCACGGTGACCTTGACCTGAGCCATGCAGAAATGTCACAGCTGTGTTTGCACTGACATGAGGCTGCAGAGGAGCCGGACCCACACCCCCTGCAGCATCTCTGGGGCCTGGGGACCCCGTGGGAGGTGAGGACCCTCAGGGATGTGCTGAGAATGAAGGAGAACCCGTAGGGGAGGCTCTGGGAGGGAAGGATGTGCCCTGATTTCCTCACCTGGATGGGACATCCCAAGAAGCCTTGGGTCCACTTGCTGCACCATCATGGACATCAGAGTTGGTCCCCTGGAAACAGGTTGTTCCCCTTCCTGTGGGGTTGCTGACGTGACAACCCATGACCAGGCAGACCAGCCCCCAAGTGGCCACACCCTGTGCTTCTGTCTGTCCTGCGGGCACTGAGGTCCCTCCGCCTGCACAGCTGGGGCCAGAGGCAGAGACGCCATGACCCCCACCCTCACGGCCCTGCTCCTCCTCGGTGAGATCTCAGGAGGGGAGGGGATGCCCTAGTCTGGGAGGGACCCGCATCACAGCCAGGCCCTGGGGTTTCAGAGACCCCAGGCACAAGAGGCTTATGGGGAGGAGTGGTTCTGCTCAGGATTCAGGGCCATCCTCTCACGGGGACTCTCTTCCAGGGCTGAGTGTGGGCCCCAGGACCCGAGCGCAGGCAGGTGAGTGTGTCCCCAGGTGTCCCTTCCCACCTCCTCACTGAGGACAGGGGTCACCCACCAGTCAGCTGGGAATGGAGAACAGCAGTTCTGGGCGGATGGAGAGGGACGTCTGGGGGTTTGGGGTTGATCTGGGAACTGGGGGTGGGGAAGGTCTTGTGACCCAGCCTCTGTTTCCTTCCAGAAACCCTCCCCAAACCCTCCATCTGGGCTGAGCCAGGCTCTGTGGTCCCCCGGGGTAGTGCTGTGACCATTTGGTGTCAGGGAATCCTGGAGGCCCAAGTGTTCTTTCTGGATAAAGAGGAACACTCAGGGTTCTGGGATGTTCATTTCCCAAAGAAGCCTGGGAACACGGCCAAGTTCTCCATCACACACATGACAGATGGACATGCAGGACGGTATCACTGTTCCTATCGAAGCCCCGCTGGCTTGTCAGAGCGCAGTGACCCCCTGGAGCTGGTGGTGACAGGTGCGAGCCCCCTCAGGGTCCCCGCCCCAGGCTCTGCCCTCAGGGAGGGGGTGTGCTCCCAGAGTGTCTCCCTCTCACAGTCCAGCCCTGGGGGTATTGTGGGGGGTGGAATCTGAGCCCCATTTAACACGCCCCCTCCTCCTCTCCTAGGATTCCATGGCAAACCCCGTCTCTCAGCCCTGCCCAGCCCCGTCGTGACCTCAGGAGGGAAGGTGACTCTCCAGTGTGCCTCATGGGAGAAATTTGACAGGTTTGTCCTGAGGAAGGAAGGAGAACCCAGACTCTCGTCGACCCTCGACTCCCAGCGACCCACTAGTGGGCAGTTCGAGGCCCTGTTTCCTGTGGGCCCCGTGACCCCCAACGTCAGGTGGACATTCAGATGCTATGGCTATTTCAGCAAAACCCCCCAGATGTGGTCCTACCCCAGTAAACCCCTGGAGCTCCTGGTCTCAGGTGAGAACCTGTCCCATAGTGTTCCTGTGGTCTCCTCTAGGCTCTGTGTGGGACACCCCCGATCTAGGCTGAGAATGAGGGGTTGCAAGGGAGGGTCATCCAGAGGGACATCCACCCCTCAGAGGAATGGAGGGCCATGGGGTCCTCCCACCCCTGCCCCTTCCTACAAGCCCATCACTAGAAGCTCCAGGTGGATGCAAGAGGTTCTTTCGGGGCTCCAGGGCAGATCCACCAGAAGAGTTTGAGCCTAGAGGGGGTCTGTCTGGGAAGCTCCAGCCCCCTACCCTCCTCTTGTCTCTTTCCCAGGAACTTCTGGGGGCCCCAGCCCCCCACCCACAGGACCTGGCTCCACAGAGAGTGAGTCACTGGGGCCTCTTCGCTCAGAAGGAGTACAGACAATCTCAGGGAGTCTGAGAGCCTCTCAGAGGATCTATCTCCCCCTGAGATGCTCAGAAACCATCTTGCGTCCAAGGGGGCTGGGAGTCCAGTAAAGATGCCAGGGGGACCACCAGGATCCAACCCAACAGAGGAGGGCTGGCGTGGCCGTGGCAGAGGGAGAGGGTGGGGGCCCAGCTGGGGGAGCAGGAGCCAGGCTGAAGTGAGGAGCTCGGGTAGCCTCACCACCTCACCTCCCTGCCCTGGGTTTATGATGTACATGGTAGGGCCCATTGAGGGGAGAGGTCTCAGTGCTCCCTGAGACAGTGATTTGGGGCAGGTCCCTTTCCATCAGGGCCTTCGTTTCTCTATTTGTGATAGGGGAGGGTCCTGGCTCAGATTTCATGGTCATGTCCGCTCTGGCCCTGTAGGGGCGCTGCCCTAGGTCTGTAGAATTGGAAGGTTCACAGTGTGGGTTGCAGGGTGCAGAGAAGAGCAGAGCAGTGATGCTGGTGATGTCCCCAGTACTCTTCTGCCAGCCCTGTGGTGCTCAGCCTGGCCTTACCCAGGCAGCCCTGATGGAAAGAAATCAGCATCAAACAGAAACAAACAAGGGCTTGGCGGTCGGGCTCTAGGGGATGTAAATCCCAGATGAGCCACTTGCAGACTGTGGGTCCGTGGACAAGTCCTTTCCCTGTCTGAGTCCCCGCTTCCCTCCTTACTAAACGCATCTCCTACCGTCTCCCTCACGGATTTGCTGAGAGGTTTAGGTGGGATCTTGGAAATAATATTCCTCTGCGTGGAACAGACCCACGGGGTGTGCAGGAACTGGCATGCTGAAAAGCCCAGACCGGCCCCACTTGTGAGTGTGAGGTCTGCAGCGGGGAGGACGGGTCTTGGCTGGACCTGGGAAGGCACGGAGTCCGTCCCATGCAGGCCCGGTTCTGAGCACCCCAAAGCCTCTGACAATAGGAGGTGTGTTCACCTCTGGCTACAAGAGAGGGCAGGACACATGGGGATGATGGAGCAGGCCATCCCAGTCAAGGTAGGAGCCCAGAGCCTGAAGCAGGTGTCCATTAGGGTGAGGAGCGCACAGGGAGCCCACAGTCCTGGGTTCAAATCCCAGCTCTGTCACCCGCTTCCTGGCTGGGGGATCTGAGGCACCTGACTGATCGCTCTGAGCCTTGGTCTCCTCGTCTGTGAAATGGGTGAAGGCGGGGTGGCCTTCCCCTGGTGCATGATTATAATGGGGATTAGCGGTAAATGAATGCATAGACCCCAGCACGGGTCCACACACAGTAGGTGCTCAGTTAACTGACATCATTGGTTCATTCATGACATCACTTGTGTCCAAGGTCTTGAAAAGTACCAGAAAATTGCGATCGGGGCCTCTGTGACCTTAATCTTGCTGCTTGCCCTCCTTGTCCTCCTCCTCCTTCTCCGACTCCAGCACCAGAAAAAATGCTGCAAGTCAGGTAAGCGGATGGCGATGTCTGGTCCAGCTGAGAAGGGAGATCTTACCCTAAAGACATGAAGTGGCTTTTCTTAGAGCACCAGCCAACATATGGCACCAAAACAGAAAGACGTGTTCAGTTTGGAAAAGCCTCCAAAATGAACAATAACAAAAAAAAATGTCTAGGAATCTCTTCCCATCACAACCTCCTTGGGACAGAGATGGGGATTCCCAGGAAGCGCAGTTATGAGGGCAGGGGTCCCACATGGGGGTACCTGCACCCAACACCCGAGGAACCACGCCGGTGATGGGGGGGGGGGCTCTGGGAGGGATGCAGTCTCCCTGCGGCCAAGAGCAGGGGGGAGGGGTCACAGCGGTGAGGAGTGGGAGCAGGATGCAGAAGTAGTTGGGAGATTAGTTGCTTTAAGCAAATATGTAAGTATGTCGGGGATAAAGGGAGCCCAGTTGCTCAAGATCTGCAGGGATTTATAAATGTGCAAAGGCAGGTGGCTACAAAAAACTCTGAGCTGTCGTACCGGAATTGGAAGTGTCAGTGTGACCTCACTAAGAGATATACTTACACATCGACGGACACAAAACAACTGTATGGGTGTGTTGGTTGTCGGGTGCGCGCGCGCGCACACACACACACACACACACACACGTATGTCCCAGCTATGTCCACCAATAAAACCTAGACACTGACGACAAACAACCATCCAGGTTCTGGCTTTTATATACCGCCCCGTAGTAAAAGGAATGGGGGGAGGGGCTCCTGGGTGGCTCAGTTTAGCATCTGACTTTTTTTTTTTAATTTTTTTTAACGTTTATTTATTTTTGAGACAGAGAGAGACAGAGCATGAACAGGGGAGGGTCATAGAGGGGGAGACACAGAATCCTAAACAGGCTCCAGGCTCTGAGCCATCAGCAAAGAGCCCGACGCAGGGCTCAAACTCACGGACCGCGAAATCACGACCTGAGCTGAAGTCGGATGCTTAACCGACTGAGCCACCCAGGCGCCCCTAGCGTCTGACTCTTGATACAGGCTCAGGTCATGATCTCACGGTTCGTGGGTTCAACCCTGTCCACACTAACAGCGTGGAGGCTGCTTGGGATTCTTTCTCTCTCTGCCTCTCTCTCTCTCAAAATAAACAAATCGACTTTAAAATGTTTCGTAAAAAGAAGGAATTAGATTTCATCGGAGAAACTCTATTCCAGGTTGGGACAGGGGGACTACTGGAGGCTGCTGGGGCATCTCAGTGTGCCAGAAAATGCAAACATTCACAAAGAATGATGGAGACAGGGCAGAATGACCCAGGAGCCAGCTGGAAGGAACTCCCTTTGGAAAACTCTAGAATAATCTGAGCATCCAAGTATTGGATTACAATGCACTGAATATAACGGAAATCCACTAGTTTATAGAGTAAATTAGTGAATGCATGGGGGCAGAGGGAACACTTTAATGTTCATTTATTTCTGAGACAGAGACAGAGCATGAGTGGGGGAGGGGCAAAGAGCGAGGGAGACAGAGAATCCGAAGCAGGCTCCAGGCTCTGAACTGTCAGCACAGAGCCCGACGTGGGGCTCGAACTCTCAAACCGTGAGATCATGGCCCGAGCTGAAGTCAGATACTTAACCGACTGAGCCACCCAGGCGCCTTAAGAACAGACACAGACTTTTATTTTATTTTATTAAAATATGTTTAATGTTTATCCACTTATTTTGAGAGAGTGAGAGCAGGGGAGGGGCAGAGAGAGAGGGAGAGAGAGAATCCCAAGCGGGCTTTGCACTCTCAGTACAGAGCCCGACACGGGGCTCGAACCCACAAACGATGAGATCATGAACTGAGCCAAAACCAAGAGGCAACTGCCTAACTGAGCCACCCAGGAGCCCCAGACCTAGACTTTTAAAGATGTTCTTTCAGTTTTAGAAAAAGAAAATGTATTTGAATCATCCATGCACATTTTGTGTGTTAGAGTTTAGTGTGTTTTGCGTGTTTTGTGTTTGGTTTCGTGTTGGCCCTGAATCCCAGATTGATGGCGGCGGCTGTATAACCTTGTCAGGGCTCAGATCTCTGAGATCCTAATGCAGCCCCGGGGGCCAGGTTCTGGGGTGGGTTAGAAGCGAATTTCTAATTTTGTGCAGGTGCTCTGCATCCTGAGGCTGAGACCAGAGCCCGGCAGAAAAGGTAATTTCTCCCCAAAGATCCTCCCCCAACCTCCCACCTCTGCCTGTAGCCGCTTCACTGCTGCCTAATGCCCCTGTTTTCCTCCCCTCAGCTCCGACTCCGTGGCTCCTGTCCAGGAGGAGAAGCAGGGTAACTGGGAAGGAGGGAGAAAGGGCTAGGAGGAGGGGTCGGGACAGGTTCTGGGCTTCGCATGAAAACCGCCAAATCTGTGTGATTCCAGGTACATCCCTGCCCCCTGTCGGGCCTCGGTCTCCCTATCTGAGGGTGGGAGGGGCGTGTGGGACTGCAGGGTTTCGGGAATCTTGGCATGAAATAGAATCTTCTCATTCTCCAGATGCTGAGGTGAGAGAGTCCCAACCTGAGGAAGACAGACAGATGGACAGTTGGGTGAGCCCCAGCTCCTGTCCAGGGCCCCCAGCACAGCCTTGTTAATTAGCTAAATCCATGGGCTGCCTCTCCAGCTTCCTATCCCTCAACTCAGCAGCATCTGACCTCACCCTTCCTCTTGAAAGGTGATACACGCAGGCTGCTGGGACACCACTTCTCAGTGGCTTTTTTCTGACGTCACGGAGGCCCCTTCTTCTCGGTCTCCTTTTAACTGCTGGTTGTCCATAATGGTAGTGCTGCCAGGGATGGTTGTATAGTTTGTGCACTGCACAATAGTGATTGTGAGGATTGAGACCCTACTTGAGGTCACATGAGTGCAAAAGTACCCAAGCCAGGGATTCACATGATCCAATTTATGATTTGGGTTTTTTTTTTTTTTTCATGTTTATTTATTTTGGAGAGAGAGAAACACAGAGTGTGAGCGGGGGAGGGGCAGAGAGAGAGGGAGACACAGAATCCGAAGCAGGCTCCAGGCTGTAAGCTTGTCAGCACAGAGCCCGACGTGGGGCTCGAACTCACGAACCATGAGATCATGACCTGAGCTGAAGTCCAACGCTCAGCCAACTGAGCCACCCAGGCGCCCTCATCCGATTTATGTTTTAAAATTAACTCTGGCATCTAGGTGGACAGGTAAGTGAGGAAGGACATAGTGGACGAGTTCCACCCCCCCGTCCTCGGATCCCACAGCAGAACCGTGACAGTGAGTCCCCCAGGGGAGTGACTGTGCCCCAGGGGAACCACTCAGGGGTGGGGGTGGCCACTCTTCCTTCCCCCTTGGGAGGGATTGTTGGACAGACAAGTGGGAGAGAACAGTCAGGTGGGTTCTTGCTGCTCCTGGCACCCCGGCTCCCCCACCTGTCACATACCTGACTCCCACTCCCCGCCCTCCAGGCTGCGGCATCTGAAGACCCCCAGGATGTGACCTATGCCCAGCTGAGCAGCCTGAATCTTGAACAGGAGACAAGTGCACCCCCTTCCTCACGGGCAGGGGAGCTGCCCGCAGAGCCCATCATGTATGCCACTCTGGCCAGGAAGGACGCACACCCCACACTCCAGGGAGGGGACTGCAGGAACCCCAGGACGCAGTGAGGCTGCCCCCAAGGACACTCAGCTAATACCCCCTGCACCTGGAGACCTCTCATATGGGAGCAGGATATCCTAGAGCTTCAGAAGTCATCTAATTCGCCAGATGAAGAGAAATATCAGCTCCAAATTTTTAGAAAGAAAAGAAAACACTTCTAAATACCCAGTGGACAAGAGAAGCCAGCCACAGATGAAGATAGGACTTCTTTTTTTTTTTTTTTTACTCCCATGACAATGCAAAAATTCTACATCAACGCATAGTTTTGCCTAAATGGTAATGTAAATGCCGTATGCCAAGACGAAATGGGGAAAGTCAGTGCCTGAATGTAATTAGTGCCAAGAGAAGAGAGCCTGAAAGTCAACAACACAGGCAATGTTCTATGGGAGCTAGAGAAAGGATAGCAAATTCATCCCATGGCAGTGGGTGAAAATCAGAAGACCTTACGCTGATCACAAAGAATAAAAAAGAGAACAATCAATTGTGTGAGCTTGGGCTGCTGTAATAAGATACCATAGACGGGGGAGGCGGTGTCGTTAAACAACAGAAATGTATTTCTTCATAATTCTGGAGTCCGGAAGCCCAAGCCCAAGGTGCTGACATGTTTGGTGGTCTGGTGTCCTTCAAGGGTTCTCCGCACGGCTGACGGACGGCTGCTCGTGTGGCCTTTCCTCGGTGGGTGTGTGAGGGAAAGAGAGAGAGCCCTCCTGTTTCTTCTTATAGGGTCACTTACCTTCTTTGACCGCCCACCCTTATGATCTCACCCACCTTCATTATTCCTTAGAGGCCCCCTCTCCAAACACAACCACACTGGGAGTTAAGGCTTCAACATGAATTTCTGGCGGGGGGAGGGACATAGATACCCAGACCGTTTCATTCCACCCTGTGTCCCTCCCCCAGGATTCACGTCCTTCTCCCACGCAAAGTGCATTCATTCCATCCCTACAGCCCGCCCCTCCCCCAAATCTACACTCATTCCAGCATCGACAGTCAAATCTAACATCCAGAGTTGCATCTAAATATCTTACAAATCAGATATGGGGGAGCTTCCTTCGGGGTATGGCTCCTTCTAAGGCAGAATTCCTCTGCAGGTGTGAACCCGTGAGCCAGACAAGTGATGTGCCTCCGGAGTACAAAGCCGGGGCAGGGGTAGGAGAGAGAATTCCCATTCCCTGAGGAAGCGATAAGAAAGAAGACAGAGGTGACGGTGTTCGAAATGGAGCAACGCAGCTTCCATAGATCGGCAGGCTCCAGGATAACCCTCTTGGGCTCCAGGCTCTGCCCGCCAGGCCCTCCGTGGCACGGCGCCACCTCCGTGGTGCACAGCTGCGTGGTCCTTCTGGGTGAGGACCCCCAAGGCTCTGCGCAGGGTGCCCTGTGGAAACTGAGGCAGTTTCCAAACCGAAACCAAGGAGCCAGCCTGATCTCTGAATTGCCTTTGGGGGACATTCTTCCCTCTTCTGGAAAACCAGCACACGTTTGTAGACAAGCCCACCGTCCCATCTCGTAGAGTCTGAGAAGACTTGACGGCTTTCATTCCCGCTGTCCCAGGGGACAGTCCCCTGGCCGCACGTCCGCTCCTACAGTCCCTTAATGTTGGCTCCTCTCTCTCATCTGTCGGACAGTCTTCCCGCTCTTTGTTCTGTGTCCTCTGGCTCAACAGTCTGTGCCTCCATCCACCTCCCCGCTCTGGAGTCTCAGGGGGGCCCCCACCCGCGTTGCTCTGGGCACACGCCAACCCTTTGCTTAGGCGTCTCCTCAGCGAAACGTGCGACTGTGTGGGGCGCTTGCCCTGTGCTCCACAAACGTCAAGACACAGCTCAGCCACGTTCTTTGCCGCTTTCAAACAGGGGTCACGTTTGTCCCCACGATCCAGTGCCTCGTTCTTCATTTTGGCCCGAGGTCCTGCCCGAACGGACTTTCCCGCCCATACTTGTGTTTGGCATTTCTAAACAACTCCAGCCTCTTTCTGTTGTCACTCTCAAAGGTTCTCCGCATCTTTTTTTCTTTTTTAAGTTGTAGTTATTCATTTTGAGAGAGGGCTCAAGCGTGAGTGGGGGAGGAGCAGAGAGAGAGAGAGAGAGAGAGAGAGAGAGAGAGAGAAACCCAAACAGGCTCCACGCTGTCAGCACAGAGCCCCAACCAGGGCTTGATCCCACAAACAGAGAGATCATGACCAGAGCCGGAAACCAAGAGTTGGGCACCCAACGGACTGAGCTGCCCAGGTGCCCCCCGCTGCTTCCGCATTTTGGATATTTGTTCCCACAGCACGGCACTTCTTGGTACTGAAATCTGCATTCGTCTGTTCCGGCTTCTGTTAACAAAGATCACAGACTGGGTGGTTTAAGCTACGGAAGTTTCAGAGAAGATGCCAGCACGGCTGCTGTCTGGTTTGGGCTGTCTGCTGGGGTTGCAGGGAGCCCCTTCTTGCTGCGTGCTTGCCTGGCCTTTGCTCGCTGTGAGCACATAGAGAGAGACGGAGAGAGCGCTCTCTGGGCCTCTTCTTTTCTCTTTTTAAATATTTATTTATTTTTAAGAGAGAGAGCAAGGGAGGGGCAGAGAGAGAGGGAGACACAGAATCCGAAGCAGGCTCCAGGCTCCGAGCTGTCAGCACAGAGCCAGACACGGGGCTCGAACCCATGAACCGTGAGATCATGACCTGAGCGGAAGTCGGACGCTTAACCCACCGAGCCACCCGGATGCCCACTTTTGAGCTTTTAAATCAGTTACACTGCCGGTTAAAATTATCCCACAAAACTCACTCCGGGCCCAGCAAACTTTACTGTGAGAGCCTCCAAACAATTATGGATGACAAACACCATTGGTATAGACATTTTTATAGCAAATGCATTCCCGTACATTTCATAACAAGAATATCACACTTTGGCCTCCCACGTACGCTTAGATATAAAATAACTTAAAAAATGGGGGGAAATATCTAATTACATTACTGCTCAGTTCACATGCATAATGGGGAGGAGACAAATATTTCAATAAAGAATTCTCCCCAACAAATTGGGGACTTAATCTAAGCATTGTCCCCTAAATCTTATAGGCAGGCCCCCAGAATGGGGAGGAGGGATCTGCCCCAGAGGCAAGGGGCACTGAGGAACCAGGAGGGACTCACAGGCATGTTTCCATGCTTGGGGCATGGACGCTGTCACAGGGAAATAGAGAAGTCCATGAATGCTGACATAGAAAGAAAACCCAAATCTGGGGCCAAGAGTGAAATCTTACTTCCTTCTCTATTTCACTATATTTCTCCTCTGTGTGCATCACCTCGGTGACCTTGACCTGAGCCATGCAGAAATGTCACAGCTGTGTTTGCACTGACATGAGGCTGCAGAGGAGCCGGACCCACACCCCCTGCAGCATCTCTGGGGCCTGGGGACCCCGTGGGAGGTGAGGACCCTCAGGGATGTGCTGAGAATGAAGGAGAACCCGTAGGGGAGGCTCTGGGAGGGAAGGATGTGCCCTGATTTCCTCACCTGGATGGGACATCCCAAGAAGCCTTGGGTCCACTTGCTGCACCATCATGGACATCAGAGTTGGTCCCCTGGAAACAGGTTGTTCCCCTTCCTGTGGGGTTGCTGACGTGACAACCCATGACCAGGCAGACCAGCCCCCAAGTGGCCACACCCTGTGCTTCTGTCTGTCCTGCGGGCACTGAGGTCCCTCCGCCTGCACAGCTGGGGCCAGAGGCAGAGACGCCATGACCCCCACCCTCACGGCCCTGCTTCTCCTCGGTGAGATCTCAGGAGGGGAGGGGATGCCCTAGTCTGGGAGGGACCCGCATCACAGCCAGGCCCTGGGGTTTCAGAGACCCCAGGCACAAGAGGCTTATGGGGAGGAGGGGTTCTGCTCAGGATTCGGGGCCATCCTCTCACAGGGACTCTCTTCCAGGGCTGAGTGTGGAACCCAGGACCCAAGTGCAGGCAGGTGAGTGTGTCCCCAGGTGTTCCATCCCACCTCCTTACTGGGGACAGGGGTCACCCACCAGGCAGCTGGGAATGGAGGACAGCAGTTCTGGGCGGATGGAGAGGGGACGTCTGGGGGTTTGGGGCTGAGCTAAGAACTGAGGGTGGGGAAGGTCTTGTGATACAGCCTCTGTTTCCTTCCAGGGACCCTCCCCACACCCTCCATCTGGGCTGAGCCAGGCTCTGTGGTCCCTTGGGGTAGCACTGTGACCATTTGGTGTCAGGGGACCCTGGAGGCCGTGGAGTTCTATCTGGATAAAGATGGACACTCAGTGCCCTGGGACAGACAACCCGCAGTGGAGCCCAGGGACAAGGCCAAGTTCTCCATCATATACATGACAGAGCAGTATGCAGGCCAATATCACTGTTCCTATCGGAGCCCCGCTGGCTTGTCAGAGCGCAGTGACCCCCTGGAGCTGGTGGTGACAGGTGCGAGCCCCCTCAGGGTCCCCGCCCCAGGCTCTGCCCTCAGAGAGGGGGTCTTCTCTGAGTGTCTCCCTCTCACAGCCCAGCCCTGGGGATACTGTGGGGGGATCTGGGTCCTATTTAACGTGTCCCTTCCTCCTCTCCTAGGATTCCATGGCAAACCCACTCTCTCAGCCCTGCCCAACCCCATGGTGACTTCAGGAGGGAAGGTGACCCTCCAGTGCACCTCATGGATGGGATTCCATAGGTTCGTCCTGATGAAGGAAGGAGAACCCAGACTCGCCTGGACCCTCGACTCCCAGCGACCCACGAGTGGGCAGTTCCAGGCCCTGTTTCCTGTGGGCCCCATAACCCCCAGGCTCAGGTGGACCTTCAGATGCTATGGCTATTTCAGAAACACCCCCCACATATGGTCACTCTCCAGTGATCCCCTGGAGCTCCTGGTCTCAGGTGAGGGAGTCCGGCCCTATGCCCTCTGTGTCCTGATGATCTATTCAGGGCTCTGTCCTCAAGAGTTACCTGGGCTGGGATGGGAGCCATGGCGGGGGGCTCTCCAAAGAGGGTCACTCAAAGGGAGATCTGCCCCTCAGTAGGTCAACAGAAACCCTCTCACACCTGCCCACCCTTTGTCCTTCTCCTGGGTCTAAAGATGCCAGGTGAGCAGTGGGAGGGTCATGGGGAGGCCACAGGGCAGGTGTAGAAGAAGTCTGAGTGAGATGGGGACTCCTGGATTAGCCCCAACCACCCCCCCACAGGATCCAACTCAAGATTGTTGTGCTACTGGGCTGTTTGTGCTCCTTCTGGGCACAGATCACCCAAGATCAGTTCTGAGAGCCCCTCAGAGGATCTAACACCCCCTCAGATACTCAGAAACAATCTTGTGTCTCAGGGGAACTGAGATTCCAGTAGAGGTGCCTGGGTGACTACATATGTCCAGGGGCTCTGAGGCTGGGTCATGGGGCATATGAGGGAGAAGACTGAGCAGAGACGGGGTCTCTAAAGGAAGCCTCAGTCCCCTACTCAACTACTGCCGTTTTCCTCAGGAACCTCTGGAGGCCCCAGCCCCCCACCCACAGATCCCATCTCAACAGCTGGTGAGTCACAGTGGCATCTGTCTAAGGGCTTTCCTTCCTGTGTTTCAGAGATGCCAGAGTGACCACCAGGTCCAGGGTCTCTGAGGCGGGGGGGAGGAGGGCTGGGGTGGTCATGGCAGAGGGAGAGGGTGAGGGCCCAGCTAGGGGAGCAGCACCACCTCACCTCCCTGTCCTTTGATTATGAGGTATGGGGTGAAGAAGGGTCTCAGTGCTCCCTGAGATGGTGATTTGCGGCAGGACCCTGGTCCTAGGTGAGGAGTCCCTCCCTGTTGCTGTCCTCTCTGGGCAGAAAAGTCCAGCTCAGGATGCTGTCTACAGGAAATTCTGAGACAGGATGCAATAGGACTATCACAAGGGGCAGTTCCACAGAGGAGGGTCCACCCAGGAGAGCTGGGATAGGCGGGACCTCCCACCAGGGGAATCACCACCCCTGCAGTCTCAGACAGGGCTGAGGAGAGAGAGGCATGGACTTAGATCCCTTGACCCTGAGAGGAAATGAGGTCAGACTGAGGTTACAAGGCAGAGGTCCCACCCACTTACCTCCTGGTGTCTCTGGCTCAGAAGCAGGGTGTTGGCTGCTAGCCAGGGGCAGGGGCAGGGTAGCTGCTCAACTGGGAGGCAGGTAGGGCAGACAAGGATGCCCTGTGGGGCTGAGTCTTCGTGGGCTCAGCTCTCCCGAGAGGTGGAGCTTCTAAGAAAGGTGTTCCCTGTCTGAAGAGGGGGGGCTGCCAGCAGTGATCCCATTTCTGGCCTCCCACTGTCCTGCCTCTCCCCGGAACTCAGACGTGGGAAGGTTCAGAAAGGTGTGGGGGATGCAGGTACATGTGATTTTGTGCATCTGGCCTGGGTCTCAGCAGAGCAAGAGGAAGTCCCAGTACGATGGAGAACAGAAATCCCCATCGATTTAGCGTCTCAGTTCCTCCTCATCTCACACAAAACCGTGGGAGTTTCTCCTAAAAGCCACCCAGCCCTTGTCACCACAATCCTTAGGCCTCCAGCCAGGTGTGGAGAATGTGTGGGATACAGGATGGAGAGGGGGTGGGTTGGCAACGCTTGGTGTCCAGGCCTGACTTGGAGCACAGTGAGGATGCTGGGCTGGTGGAGGTGGGGATCTGGGACAGTCATAGAGGGCAGACCACCCACACCTGAGCCCTCTCACATCATGACTGGAGCTGCTCAGGCCAAGGTGGAAATTGCTGTGGGTGCAGGTGGAGCCCCCACGAGACAATCCCCTAAAGAGAAGTATCCCCACCTGTGGGCACCACTCTGCTGCCCTTATAAAGTTTTCTTTTATACAAATGCTTAGAAATGAGGTTTATAAATGATGCAGATACATTCTAACGTTTCATTCATTATTTTGTCTACACTTAAAGCTTAAAAGTTGTTCAACTAGTTTATTCATTTATAAGTATGATTTTTTTCTTTATACTTTCTAAATAATAGTTAAGTATATACAAAATGATACTGGTTTGGTTAAATTAGTTTTATATTCTATGATTCTATTAACTTAGTACGGATTCTCCACCTTTCAGTTGCTTTACAATTGATCTGCTTTGATTTACTGATAATAATTTTATCAAACTCAAAAAAAAGAAACTTACCTCTTTATTTCCAGATTGTGCACCAACTTTACTTACAGCAAATACCTTATAATAATGATGACAATGTAAGACATTAATACAAAACTCAGTGTTGCTTTAAGAAAATATCTTCATTGATAGCCCTAATTATTTTTTTTTTAAACTTTTTTTTTTTAATGTTTTTATTTATTTTTGAGACAGAGAGAGACAGAGCATGAACGGGGGAGGGTCACAGAGAGAGGGAGACACAGAATCTGAAACAGGCTCCAGGCTCTGAGCTGTCAGCCCAGAGCCCGATGCGGGGCTCGAACTCACAGACCGCGAGATCATGACCTGAGCCGAAGTCGGCCGCTTAACCGACTGAGCCACCCAGGCGCCCCATGATAGCCCTAATTATTTTAAGGCAAACATAAAACATCTATATATTTATACATATAATGATACTAACCTGTCCATTTCAGTCTATTTTTCTGTTACATTCAGGTTTCATTAGAAAAAAAAATCTTTTCTTTTTTCCGAATGTTTATTTATTTTTGAGAAAGAGAAACACAGAGCACCAGTGGGGGAGGGGCAGAGAGAGGGAGACACAGAATCCAAAGCAGGCTCCAGGCTCCTAGCTGTCAGCACAGAGCCTGACCCAGAGCTCAAACCTGTGAACCATGAGATCATGACCTGAGCCAAGGTCGGAAGCTTAGCCAACTGAGCCACCCAGGTGCTTCAGAAAAAATTCTTTACTCAGTATAAATTAGGAATTATTTCTGGGCTTGTACAACTCCAGGCTTATTCTTTTAAATTTATAGCCCCAGTGAGATACATTTGAAAGACTTCTTGGTACCAGAGATTTGCATACTAGCCCACTGAATGATGTGTATTCTTCATTCATACTCTGTGAATTCTATAAGCTTATGTAGAATTTTCACATGGAGATTTATAATTAGCCTGATCTATAATTTTTTATCTTGTTGCATTTTTTTTGTTTTTTTTTAATCTTGTTGCATATTATGTGAAATGGATTGAAATAGGTTTGCAGGATTACCTAATTTTGTGCTCACCAGTTTTATAACAAAACTGATTTTCTCTGCTCTTTATGGCTTTGAGACCAGAAGTGTGACATCCTTGGTTCTGGACATTTATATGGAGAGGAGAGAGATGGTTTTTGAAGATAAAAATCAAATGACTAGTGTTCTACCTTGAAATCTTACATTAGTTTTCAGAGTTATGATTGACAAACAGAGTTAGAGACAGTGAGGAGGAGGAGAAGGAAGAAGAAGAGGAGGAGGACAGTGGTGATGATGATGGTGATAATATTGATGATGGTGGTGGTGATGATGATAATGGGGATGATGATGGTAATGGTGGTGATGAAGATGCTGCCGATAATGATGGTGGTGGTGATGATGATGATGATGATGATGTTGCTGATGATGCAGCATCCCTCATCTATCCTGCCACACCTGGCCCATCTTCTATGCACCAGGGCCCTCCCCCTCACCCTGACTCCCTATTCTCCTCTGGGATCCTCCTACAACAACAAACGTGGATTCATTACTTCTGAAGAGCGTGCTTAGATCTTTCCGGGGACCTGCTCTCTACACACATCTTCTCTGGGTCTTCACATTGCTCCTCTCAGCCTCTTTCTCCTATTCAGGAATCAACTTAAATGTCCTCTCCAAGTGCGACCCTCACCCTGACATTGTTCAGACATGTCTCCTTCCTACCTAGGGCATTTCAAGTAACTAACACAACCTATGTTGTATGCATTGAATTCTCTCTCTCTCTCTCTCTCTCTCTCTATATATATATATATATATATATATATATATATATATATATTTGTGACCAACCCGTTTCATGGACACTAGGTCCTGAATTGTTGAAAATACAAGTTCTCCTATCCACAAGAGGTAGCTTAGGTGCTAGGAATAAACACAGAGAATACAAGAGCCCAAGTACTTCTGTATTGAGAGATGATTTATCTCACTAAATTCTGAGCTAGGGGGACACAGGAAGACTCTGCTCCAAACCAACTCAGAAGCAAAGTCTAAATTCAAAAAAGACAGGGAGACTGAAATAATCCATTTAGAACAGAGAGGATCCTTCTATAACAGAGAAAGTATCAATTAATGACTGCATAAGAAGTTATAGCATGAGAACAAGGGGAGGTACGAGAAGACGCAGCCTGGGGGACAAGTTTAAGTCTCATCAGAAATTCATCTTTCTCCACTTTTTTTTTTGGCTCTCAGGAGCAGCTGACACCATCAGCCCATCACAAAACAAGTCAGACCACAACACTGGTGAGTAGGAGAGTCTCAGTTATGGAAGTGGCATGGAGCGTGAAGTCCTGTCAAGGGGAGGCGGGCACCCTGGGTGGACATACAGGATCTGGGCTGATTTGGGTCTCCCCTGACCTCAGTGACCACTTTGTCCTCAATTCCTAGCGTCCCACCCCAAAGATTACACAGTAGAGAATCTCATCCGCATGGTCATGGCTGGCTTGATCCTGGTTGTCCTCGGGATTCTGCTATTTCAGGATCACTACAGTCAGAGAGGAATCCAAGATGCATCCAGGAGGTAAACTCAAGAGAGAACAATGCAACGATCAGAATGACAGAGTCTGGGAAGCACATCTTATGTGCCCAGGAATTTCTGGAAGAGTATGTGAGGCATGTGCTGTGGGAACTGTCAACATTCCATGTTGCCCAGACCAGTCCTCATCCTCTGTGACATCACCTCCAACCTCCAAGGACTTATTCCACATACCACACGACCTAGTGGTCAAGTATATATCTTTCGTCATTATTTATTTGACACCCATAACATTCCCAGGACTAGTAATGATCAGAGAACAGAATCCATGTGAATTTAGCACATACTTTAGTATTCATGCTTGGTGCATTGTGTGAAATCTAGTTGACTTTTGTATAGATTCCTAGCAGGATGGATGGATTCAGGATTGATTAGAAATGGAAAGACAGACAGAAAAGTTTACCTCTACACAAACATACACAGCAATCTGCAATAAATTAACTCAGCATCCTCCCTGTCTGCCTTCACCTTTAATTTATGTAAATTTGGTCCCTTGCTCAGTCCTGGTACAAAGATTTCCTCTTTTGCACTCCACTCACAGAGACTTAACAAAAAAGCAGTGAACTAACATGAGCTAATCAAAGACAAAGCAAACTGTAGAGGCACGGTCGCCTAGATGATTTGTGGGGCAGCATAGAAAATGAACAGGCAGACAGGGAGACAAACTATAAGAGACTTTTAAATACAGAGAACAATCTAAGGGTCACTGGAGGGGAGGTGGGGGTGGGAGGGGAGATGGGCTAGATGGGTGATGGGCACTAAAGAGGGTACTTGTTGGGATGAGCACTGGGTGTCGTATGTAAGAGATGAATCACTGGGTTCTACTCCTGAAACCAATACTACACTCTATGTTAACTAACTTGAATTTAAATAAGTAAACTTTAAAAAAGAAAGATGCATTTTCCAAAGAAAGAAAGAAAATGAACAGGCAGTACCCCACGTTCAAATACCAGTGTGGTGAGTGTAGAGCATGAGCCTAGTTTGGAGCCCTGTCTGATCATTCAGATCACCACCCATGCATCCAGATCCACACAGAACAGAGGCCATCTGGTTATTGCACATGACAGTACAGATCAGCATTTTCTGATGTGTCCCAGGTGCCAGGGTCTGCACTGGGTGCTGCACACACCCTATTGCTGAGTCTTTACCAGAGAACTCTTAGGTAGGGGTCATCTCCTCCCTTATAAAGATGACTTCAGACTCATGAAATAATTTGTCAAAATACACTGGATTAGGGCAACTGTCTACAAATAGGTCTGTTTCCAATTATGTGCCCATCCCACCCCACTGCCACCTTGGTAGAAAGCACAACATTGTCCTGGAACAGAAATTTGTAAAGAGAGTAGATCTCATAGTAAATGCTCTTACCACAACGAAAATCAAAAGAGAAAACAGGATTACATACAGGTAATCAAGCAGACACTCAGGCAAGTATGTTCATAGAAGGACTCAAAAGGCAAAAGTGAAACAATCCAAATGTCCAACAACTGAGAATGAATAAACAAACAAACATTAAAACCAAACGAACAAACCAAAACAAAATTATTAATTGTCTCCAACTAGTGCTTTGTGCAAAGCAGGAGACAGAATCCACAGTCCAGAAGAGCTCATATCTGGGGGACAAGACTGTGAGGAGAAAGGAATGACTCAGGTTTTGATGGAGAGAAGATGATGATGTGTCAGAAAGAGAAAGTCAGAGAGAGGAAGTGTGTGAGAGAGAAACAAACCCACAAACCCAAGCCCAGATCGGAGGGGTGGTTCCCCCTGCGAGTCGCTGAACCGTATGATAACGTGCTTTCCATCCTTCTCATCTTGGGATCACCCACACTATGACAGCCCCATTGGGTCCTCCAGTCAACTGAGGCAGGTGTAGGACACCTCTCAGTTTCTCACTCCCTTCCACATCTCACATGATGACAATCCAGACAGTTTTGCCCTGGAACCCTCCTCCATGACCCCATCCAGCACCACAGTGAAGTGTAGTCAAAGACTCCAGATGTCATGTTGGAGCCACCATATCAGCTTCCTCCTGGTCCCCACTCCAACCCTCACCTCAGATGAAGTGTTTTATTCTCATGGCTCCAAACCTACCTGTCACTGACCCTCCCGTGCACACACGACCTGCCCACCTTTCTCCACCTTCCTCCCGTGAGACCCATGTCTCCACACATGGCCCTCCATGTGCTGACACCAGGCTGAGCTAACCTCTCCAGCCCCAGCAGGGCCCACTCCTCCCCACAAGCAAATTCACCTCAGTTCACCCCCTCCCTCCCCAGACCACACGCACTGAGTTATAAATACACGTGTGTCTTCCCAGGGTGTACTCGCTGAGCACATCTGAACACAGCAGACTCTTCCCAAACCTCCAAGGCCATGAAAACAACAAAGAACTCTCGCTGCCTCTCCCCACCCAATTGTGAATGTATTTGTTACAGAGATTATGTGAGTGGATCCCAAGAACCCACGACACTATGTAGAATTCAGATCAGCTCATCACACAGTGGTCAGATTAAGGTCAGAGCGTTAACACTGCTGGCTATCAACACCATCCTCCTACAGAACATGACTCTCCAGGGCCTGGTGCCATGACTGGATGTGGTAACTACTCACTAAATGTTAGTTGATTGACAGGGTGGTGGAAGGAAGGAAGAGAATTTGCATTTACGGAACTCAGGAAAGGGAAGTGTCTCACCCAGATCACACAACCTCTCTCTGTAAGAGGCACAGGCACAACTGGAACTGAAATTGGGCTGGCTCCCAGGCTAGGACCTCCCCCTGCCACTTCTGGTTCCGGGACCAGAGTCGCTCTCTGGACTTGGGCTTGGCGGGGAACAGGCAGAGCGGCAGGGTCGCGTGGGGTCTGGTGAGACTCACATCTGGTCTGAAAGGTCGCAGGGCCTCTGCTGTCGGGCGTCCTTCAGGGAGAGCAGAGCAAGGCCCCGGAGGGGGTGTTCCCCTTCCTGTAAGGCCTCTCGTGAGGAACCCATGATGGGGACCACAGAGCCTGGGCCATGTCACACCCTGTGCATGTGTCTGTCCTGTGGACTCTGAGGACTTTTAAGCTGTCTGCACCGCTGGGACCATGGGAGGCAGCGTCAGGACCCAGACTCTCACCGCCCTTCTGTGTCTCGGTGAGCTTTCTGGACAAGAGGAGGGATGGGTGGCTCCCGCCCTGCCCCCAGGCCCTGGGCCCTGAGAGACCTCAGGACTTGGGAGGCATGTTGGGGGCAGGACTTCTGGGGGCAAGAGAGTGACCCCCGTGGTCATTGGACCTGACTGGGCCGGGAACAGCTACATGCGGGTGGGGGGACACTCTCACAGGGAACTCTCTTCCAGGGCTGTGTCGGGGTCCATGGGACCAGGTACAGGCAGGTGAGTGCTCCCCAGACCTCCTGTTTCCACCCAACAACCCGCTGGGCGGCTGGGGGGCACAGAGGGTCTGGGCTGATGGTGACCAGTCCGGGAGGGGCCTTGGCGTGACAGGTGGGAAACAGGGGAGAAGGGCACCCTTGCAATTCCCCATCTGACTCCTTTCCAGGGTACCTTCCCAAACCCTCCATCAGGGCTGACCCCAGCCCCAATGTCACCAGGGGGACCCGTGTGACCATCTGGTGTCAGGCATCTCTCCAGGCTGATGTCTACTATCTGTATAAAGAGAGGGTCTCTGAACCCATGTCCATGGAGATCTCACAGGATTCCAGCAACAAGGCCAGTTTCTCCCTTGGATTCATGAGTCCGCACAATGCAGGGCGATACCAGTGTCAATATCACAGCAAGAACGGCTGGTCACAGCGGAGTGACCTCCTGCCCCTGGTGGTGACAGGTAAGGCAGAAGCTGGCCCTTCCCCTGGGGCCCCTCCTCCAGGTGGAAGGGAACAGAGTGTGGCCTCAGGGGACTCTCGCTCACTGTCCACACTGGGGTACGTGGGGCGCTGGCCCCTTTAACACTGCCCCTCCTTCTCCCTCAGGAGTGTACAACCCACCCTCCCTCTCAGCCATCCCAGGCCCTGTGGTGTCCTCAGGAGGGAACGTGTCCCTCTCCTGTAGCTCACAGTACCCATGGCAAACCTTCCGTCTGCTGAAGGAGGGGGGAGCTGACGCGCCCCGACCCCTGGAATTGAAGTTCCCTCGTGAGAAGAGGCAGGCACTGTTCCCTGTGGGCCCCGTGAGCATCTCCCATGGGGGGACCTACAGGTGCTACGTTTCTCCAGCTTCCTACCCGTATGCGTGGTCACTCCCCAGTGACCCTCTGCACCTTCAGGTCACAGGTGAGGGGCCCCTGCCCTGCCCTGCCCCACCTACTTCCTGGGCCCAAATGACTGACCTAAGCCGCGTGCCCAGTGGAGCCCTGGGGGTGATAGAAAGTGGGTGGGGCACTGGCCTCCTGAAGTCAGACGACAGATGGAAGCTATGGTGGAGGGGGGGTGCTCATGAGAGCCTCGCCTCAGGCCCTGGGGCCAACGTGGGGTGTGCATCCCCTGGTGCCTCTGTCCCCTCCCGTCTAGGCGCCTACAGGGAGCCCACCCTCCCAGCCCAGTTGGGCTCACTAGTGCAGCCTGGAGACAACCTGACCCTCCAGTGTCACTCTGAGGCTGGATTTGACACATTCGCTCTGATGAAGGATGAGGGGCTCACACCTCCCATGTGTCTAGATGGGCAGCCCAGCCCCAACTTCTCCCTGGGCTGTGTGACCCCTCCCACGGGGGCCAGTACAGATGTTATGGTGGACACAACCTCTCTTCCACATGGTCGGTCCCGAGTGCCCCCTTGGACATCCTGATCACAAGTGAGGAGCCCCCTCCCCTTGACCAGTCTGCTCAGGGCCCTGGACACATGGTCACCCCTTGGGGTGATGGGATCCAGGCAGAGACTCAGAAGCAGAGGCTGAGATGGGGCTGTGGTCTAAGGAAAGAGACTGAGAAACAGACAGTGAGGGCCAAGGAAATAAAGGACACTCATAAAAGAGACAAGAGGAGCTTAAAGGGAGTCACACAGAGTCCCAGCAGAGAGGACAGTCATCACCCAGCTCAGGGTCAAGGGTGTGTGAAGGGGGAAGCAGATCTATACAGGTCATGAATTTTCCTCCCGCAGGCCTATACGGGAAACCGTCCCTCTCGGCCCAGCCGGGGCCCTCAGTGTCCTGGGGAGAGAATGTGACCCTGCAGTGTCGCTCGGAAATCTGGCTCGACACCTTCTACCTGTCCAAGGAGGGGTCACCTGCTCCTCCCCAGCACATTCGTCTGCAGGACACAACTGCACCTTATCAGGTCAACTTCAACATGAGTCCTGTGACCTCAGACCATGAGGGGACCTACAGGTGCTACGCCTCATCCAGCACCTCTCCCTACCTGTTGTCACACCCCAGTGACCCTCTGGAGCTGCTGGTCTCAGGTGAGGAACCCAGACTCTGTGTCCATTTTGGACCCAGACACTTGGGTCACTGCCCTGTTACGAGACAGCTTTGGGATGGGATGGAGAGGAGGAATAACAGGGGGATCAGCCACCGGGTGATCCCTCCCCACAGGGGATGGAAAAGATGGGGAGCCCCATGCCGTCTCCATGTGTTACCGCCACAAGAGGGACAGGGCAGCACCAGGTGGTTGCAGGGAGGAGACTGAAGAGTTTAAAGGACGAGCTTTGAGCAGAGCAGTGGTGCTGAGGGGGACATGAGGACCACAGCCCACAGCCTCCTTCCTGTTCCAGACAGCATTAGGAATCTGCAGAGCGTCACCCCCATGGACAATCCTCATGTCTGCCGGGAACAGAATCCTCTTAGCCTAGAGGAAACACAGCCTCCCCAGTCCTAGGCTGAACTTTGCTTTTCCTCTGCACTTCGAATATTTACAGAGAGGCCATTCCCACAGGACCTGGGGCCAGGGGAGGTGGGAAGTGAAGGGAGGGGCCTCATGTGTGCAGCAGCATTGAGCTCATTGGTGCCCACTGGGTGGTAGTCAGTGTGAGGGAAAATGCATGAGGGAGAAGAAGCCCATTTGAGTGCAGAGAAAAGAGCAGACTCCGCCTCTGTCCTTGGTGCTGATATCTAGAAAATAAGAGGATCGTGGCACCTATGGAAATAGGTCCACAATATGAAGGGCAGAGTAGGGGCGTCTCTCATTTTCTGGTCAGGAGGATGGGGGTTCACTGGAAGTCATAACGCAGGTTGTGTCAGTTCAGCCACTCTTCACTGAGACATTGACAAAATCCTACTCAGATCTGAGAGTTTGTTCTCTCAGTTGTCAAAGGCAGAATCCCATCCCCAATTTAAAAGACTAAATCGGTTCTGAACTTTGGTGTCAGTAAATTCGGTGGAATTCCTCTCTCTTGGGACTTCAGTAACCACTGACATTTTTTGAAAGGAAGGAGGGAAAGGCTGGATTTCTCCCCAATTTCCGTGAGCACCGGATTGTCAGCTGGATCAGGCCATCCTTCAAAACATCTCTCATAAGATTTCATGTTTCCTATTCTCTCCTCCCATCTGAGTGGTACTTGTTATTTCTTGATATTTCTGTCGTCATTTGATCAAAGCCTATCTCATATCTGTAGCTCTTTATATTTTTGTTCATGTGTCCATCTGCATTTTTATTTTGTCATTTATCTTTATTTTGCATTTCTTATCAGTCTTCATACCTAGATGACAAACTGAATAATTAGAAGCAATGTGAGTTATGGTAATCCTCGCTCCTAAAGAAATGCCTGATATGTGGTGTAGAATCCATCATTTATTTTCAAAAAGAATAAATTGATAGTCAAAGAATAAAACTGCTTTGGAAATAATACAGTCACAAATCAGGGATGATGAGGAGCTGGCTGATGTGAAGGAATGATAAGGTACCCAGACTTTCACTCCATCACACTCCTGATTCTCAGAGCAAAATGAAGCCTCAAATGTTTATTTTTTGCCTCCTAATTAGATGTAAGATGAGACGCTGGAGATGCTTCCCTCCAGCCATTGAGATTGTCATTAGCTAGTTTCAGGGACTCCCTCGACATGAGAGAAGAGATTACTTATGCATTCCTATGTCTTCTCAACCACACTCTATTTTTGACTCTCATGAGTAGTTGATACCCTCAGCCCATCACAAAACAAGCCAGACTCCAAGAAGATGAGTGAGGAGAAATTCTTGATTATAGCACTGGGCTGACAGGTTCAAATTCTGTCAATGAATGCAGGTGACACAGTGGACACACAGGCATCCCAGCATGATTTCAGTCTGCCCTGATCACAACAATCACTTTGTCCACATTCACTAGCCTCAAACAGCCAAGATTACACAGCAGAGAATCTCATCTGAATGGATGACCTTTCTGAGTTCCATCAGCTCAGAGCCAGCCTTTAGGAAAGCCTGAGACAGTGACAAATGTGTGGATCTGGAGGCCTCCAAAGAGGAGGGTCCAGCCCAGGAGAGGGTGGAAAGAGCAGGGGCTTCCACACCAGGTGTCCCTGATTCTGCAGTTTCAGCGGAGATGAGAGTCAGGTGGGCTGGATGAGGCGTGGGTGAATGAGGATGATCATGAGTAGACAGAGGCCTCCTACTCACCTCCTGATGCCTCTATCTCAGAATCTGAACCGTGGTGTCAGCCTCTATGGGACACTCCCCTAGAGAAGAGCCTTCCCTCCTGTGGGCACCATTCTGATGCCCCCTGTGCAGACCTGGGGGCCTTTGTGCCGCTCGGGGCACAACCGAGACCAAGTGGGGCCACACACGGCTCCCAGGAGTAATTTAGTCACCCGTTTGCTTTTTTAAAAATCTTTTTATTAATTTGTCTATTTTGGGTTTGTTTGGTTTTAAATGTTATTTACTATAATTTTTATTTTATATTTCTAAGAAATCAATTATTTTTCAATGGAGCCCTTCTGACTTACTAATAATAATTACATCCATCACAAGAAAATTGAAATCTTGCCTCTTAATTGCCAGATTATACATATATTCTATTTGCATTAAATACCACATGATACCGATATCAACGTAAAATGTTAAGATGGATGTGAAGGTCTCTTTAAGGAAATACCTTCTTTTATCACTCAAATTCTTTTCAGGCAAACACAGCAAAAATTTCTATTTTCTAAGCATAGAATTACTGACTTATCTATTTCAGTTTATTTTTCCATTACTTCAGGGGTTTATTGGAGAAAAAAATCATTTTTAAACAACGAACAAGGAATTTTTCTCCAGACAACTGAACATCTCATGAACAATTATATTTTCTCCTTAAATTTGGCCATGGTGAGATACACTGAAGGCTCTTGACTTGTTCTATGACATCTATCATTCAAACACTCTGATGACATATGTCATTCATTCTTTTTTTTTCAATTTAATGTTTATTTATTTTTGAGAGAGAGAGAGACAGAGTGCAAGTGGGAGAGGGGCATGGAGAGAGGGAGACACAGAATCTGAAGCAGGCTCCAGGCTCCAAGCTATCAGCACAGAGCCTGACGTGGGGCTTGAACTCACAAACCGTGAGATCATGACCTGAGCTGAAGTCGGACACTTAACTGATTGAGTCACCCAGGCACCTAATTCTTACTTTCTGAATTATATAAGCTTACTCAAAATTTTTACATGGAGATTATAAAAAGCAGTGACCTGAAATTGGTTTTTGTTTTTTGAAATCATTTTTTTTTTCATTTTTAGGTCAAAGCAGTTAAAATATAGTTGAAGGATTACCTAAATTTTTTGCTCACCCAGTTTGCTAACACCACTGATTTTCTCTTCCTTATGACTTTGAGATCAAGACTGTGATGTCTTTGGTTCTGGACATTTATATGGAGAGAAGAAAGGTTATATTTTAAGATAAAAATCAAATAATTAGTCCTCTCTCCTTGAACCCTTACAGCAGTTTCTAGAGTTCTTCATGGCAGATAAAGAGAGAAACACAAGGAAAGAGTGAGATGAGTAGGGAGAAGAGAAAGAGGAGGAATTGAAGGAGGAGGAGAAGGATGGTAATAATATTGATGATGATGAATATGACGGTGGTGATTATGACAGTGGTCACAGTCATGATGATGGTGGTGTTGATAGCAATGATGATGGTGATGATGTTGAATATGATGGTGGTTATTTTGATAGTGGTCATGATGATGATGACGGTGGTGATGGTGATGATGGTGGTTATGGTGATGATGATGATGATGATAATGATGGTGATGATGTGGAATATGCTGGTAATGGTGATGAATATGATGATAATGGTGGTGGTGATGATAATGAAGGTGATGATACCAATTTTGATGATGATGAAGCTGGTGATGATGATGGTGATGATGAACATGGTGGTGGTAATGACCGTGATTGTAGTTATGGTGATAATGATGCTGATGATGGCAGTGATGGTGATTATGGTGATGATGGTGATGATGGGATGGTGATGATAATGGTGATGATGGAACTTCCCTCATCTATCTTGTCACACCTGGTCCATTTCGTGTCACCAGGCCCCTACATGCCACCTCCCTGTTCTCTTCTAGACCCTCATACAACCACAGACATGGTTTCATTCCTTACTGAAAAGCATGCTTAGAACTTTTTGAGGACCTGCTCTTCCCAAAGCCTGTGACTCACCTTCTCTGGTCCTCATGTGACTCCCTTCAGTCTTCTACTATTAAGGATTAAGCTGAAATGTCACCTCCAAGTGAGGCCTTCTCTGTGACACTGTTCAGAACTACCTGCATACATAGACTCACAGAGAATCACAATCCAAGGCAGAAATACCATTTAATGTCCCACTAAGTTGATAACACCATTTAGAAAATATTATGAATCTGCATATGTGTGTGTATGTGTCACACTGTAAGTATACCTATCTATATGAAGAATGATTTAATGAAAGAACATCTGGATGAGGAATTTACAAGTGAAGATTGAAAGTCTGACCTGGAGGAAGGAAGCTGCTGGAGAAAGAGTGAAAGGGAACCTTCCCCAGAGTTTCAACCTTCTGTGCACCTGAAATTCAGGTTCCCATGAAAACCAACCCCTCATCCATGGATCCTGGGTGCTCAGTTGTTGAATAAATACAAGCTTTTACACCTACAACTTACCTTGCATGGTCCTGTACCTAGAATGAACAGGAGAATACAGGGGTTCAAGTGTTTCTGCACAGCAAAGCTCTGCTCCAAAAAGTCAGAAGAAAGTTGCAATTCACAAAACACAGGGAGACAGAAATAATCCAATGAGAACAGAGGGTATGCTTAGGGACTACATAATAGTTATATCATGAGAAGTGGGGGAGATAGAAGAACCCACAGGCCAGGGGATAAGTTTGAGTTCATTCAGCTTCTCATCTTCCCCCACTTTTTATTGGTTCCCAAAAGCAGCTGACACCATCCTCCCATCACAAAACAAGTCAGACCCCAACAGTGGTGAGTAGGCGAACCTGTCATGGGACTGGTGTGGAATGTGAAGTCTTGTCAAGAAGAGGCGGGTGCTCTGAGTGGACATCCAGCATCAGGACAATTTTTGTCTCCATGACCTCAGTGTCCTCTTTTTCCCTCAATTCCTAGACTCCCACTCCAAAGATTACACAGTGGAGAATCTCATCCGCATGGGCATGGCTGGCTTGATTCTGGTGGTCCTTGGGATTCTACTATTTCGGGATCACTCCAGTCAGAGGAGAATCCAAGATGAGGCCAGGAGGTAAACACAAGAGACAACAATGCCAACAGTTAGTGTGCCCGGAAATTTCTGCAATAGTATGTGGGCCCTGTGCCGTGTGAACTCCTCACTCGTCATTGTGAGGAGGAGGACTCATGGCTCGTGTACAGGGAAAATGCCTGGACTGTTCTGCCATTAAACTGTGGACTCTCCTTCCCAACCATGGTTGGGTTGTCTTGACTGGCTCTTGTCTTTCCCCTTTCACTGAAACCAGCTTATATCCCGCATTG
The DNA here is from genome assembly GCF_018350195.1 of Panthera tigris. Classification (NCBI taxonomy): domain Eukaryota; kingdom Metazoa; phylum Chordata; class Mammalia; order Carnivora; family Felidae; genus Panthera; species Panthera tigris. The sequence goes on from NC_056674.1 coordinate 3,694,834, forward strand.
TAGATATCACTCCACACCTCCATATACCATCACACTCTGGCACAGTTTTAGGTAACCCATTTTCCTCCACTTCTAATCACCATGTACCTTGAGGTCCATGAAGAGGTCTCCATCCCTTCAGTTCAGATAATGCAGGCTGTCTTATTTTATTTTATTTTTTGAGATTATCAAATGAATTATTTATTTATTTATTTATTTATTTATTTATTTATTTATTTTTAATATGGAATTTATTGTCAAATTGGTTTCCATACAACACCCGGTGCTCATCCCAACAGGTGCCCTCCTCAATGCCCATCACCCACCCTCCCCTCCCTCCCACCCCCCATCAACCCTCAGTTTATTCTCAGTTTTTAAGAGTCTCTTATGGTTTGCCTCCCTCTCTCTCTAACTCTTTTTTTTCCTTCCCTTCCCCCATGGTCTTCTGTTAAGTTTCTCAGGATCCACAAAAGAGAGAAAACATATGGTATCTGTATTTCTCTGTATGACTTATTTCACTTAGCATAACACTCTCCAGTTCCATCCACATTGCTACAAAAGGCCATATTTCATTCTTTCTCATTGCCAAGTAGTATTCCATTGTATATATAAACCACAATTTCTTTATCCATTCATCAGCTGATGGACATTTAGGCTCTTTCCATAATTTGGCTATTGTTGAAAGTGCTGCTATAAACATTGGGGTACAAGTGCCCCCATGCATCAGCACCCTTGTATCCCTTGGGTAAATTCCTAGGAGTGCTATTGCTGGGTCATAGGGTAGATCTATTTTTAATTTTTTGAGGAATTTCCACACTGTTTTCCAGAGTGGCTGCACCAGTTTGCATTCCCACCAACAGTGCAAGAGGGTTCCCGTTTCTCCACATTTTCCCGATTTGTTCATTTTAGCCACTCTAACCGGCGTGAGGTGATATCTCAGTGTGGTTTTGATTTGTATTTCCCTGGTGAGGAGTGATGTTGAGCATCTTTTCATGTGCCTGTTGGCCATCTGGATGTCTTCTTTCAAGAAGTGTCTATTCATGTTTTAATGCAGGCTGTTTTAAAGAATCATAAATCAGGTAAAAAGACGCAGCCTGAATGAGATAAATCCACAAAATACCCAACAACTTCTATGCATCACTTCACTTCCATCACCTGGTCTGCACTGCCTCTGAGAAACCCACTGTGCAAAATGCTAATTTGTGGCATTGACCAGTGTCTCTGGTGTATCTTCTCCCTTCATAAGCAATAACAAAGTGCCACTGTGAGGTTCCCGATGGGGAGCCATGTGCAGAACTGATGTCACAAAACAGTACAAGCCAACATAGGATCCCTTTAATGCCACTCTGCTGGCCCCAAAGTGCACTGGTGTTTCCCAGTATTTGATGTGTAATGTAACAATTGTTTCTACTTCTGTTTATGGCAGTTTCAGTGAAATCACAAGACCGAAGCTCCAGCACATCCAGATGAGATGCAAAGAGAAAAAGTATAATATCAATCATGGGAGAGGGACGTGAGCACACTACCTAATACATTACTTGTAGGATGCAAGTTACATGAAATTGAGAGATGGGATTATACTTCTCTCCTTACAGCGAGAGACACATAGCTGTGATCTCTTGTAGCTTGAACTACACACTTTAGTAGCTGTGTACTACTGCTCTTGTAGCTGTGAACTACAAACTTTAGAGATTATACATACATACCAGAATTCATTCACAAGAACACTGACAAGAGATACTCATATTAACAAAAAATCATCATCAGATTATATGCACAGGCAAGAAAAGAGGAAACACAGAAAACTTATGATCTATGTAGGATGTACAAAATTGTACATTCTATATCTGTAAAAATACACCAATAGATTGCAAATGATCGTGTATTTTTATGTTCAAACATGAGAGTGAAAATGTAAGATTATGAAAACCAGGATTATTCTATCCTCATTTAATATGATCTTATCTTATTGATGACATCTATAAAGACCTTATTTCCAAAAAACATGTATTCACAGGTACCTGGGATGAAGACTTGAATGTATCATTTGGGTGACATAATTCAATCACAAAAGCAACCCAATATACACAGGGATGAATTAAGCAGAGAAGGTGTAATATTTACATGTTAGGTTTTTTTTTTTTTTTAATATGCTGAAAGAAATTTGGAAAGACCTAAGTCAGTGGAATGGCATCCCAGGATCACAGCTTGGAAGAAGTGATGTGGTAAAAGTGATGATACCTACTCTCCCAGGCAATCTACCAGATCAATTCAATCCCTATCAAAGTCCCAAAGGCTGTTTCAGCAGAAATGAAAAAGACAAATCTTTAATGCAAAGTTTGCAAAAGGGGGCACCTCAGTGGCTCGGTCGGTTCAGCGTATGACTTCTGCTCAGGTCAATATCTCACAGTTCATGAGTTGGAGCACCACATCGGGCTCACTGCTGTCAGCATAGAGCCTGCTTCAGGTTCTGTCTCCCTCTCTCTCTGCCCTTACCCTGCTTGCTCTCTCTCAAAAATAAACAAACATGTTTAAAAAACTTTGCAAAAGACTCACAATGCCCAAAATCTAGAAAAGGGTGAAGTTGGAGAACACACTTCTTGATTTCAAACTTACTAAAAACAGTGTAATCAAACAGGGTGCTATTGGCATCAACACAGATACACTGATGCATGGAACATTTTTGGAGTATCAGATATAAACCTATACATATGATAAGTTGACTTTTGACAAGGGTACCAAGACCAGTCAGTGAAGAAAGAATAATCTCTTCCACAAATTTGTTGGGAAAACTGGATATCCACCTGCAAGAGAATGAAGCTGGATCCTTACACATTACACACAAAAATTAGCTGTAAATGGATTGACATAAGAGCTCAAGTTCTACAGTCCGACAGAAGAACATAGACTAAACTTTCATAACTTTGACTTGACAACAGTTCCTTCAATATCACACCAAAAAGATAAGTAGTAAAAGAAACAAAACAGATCAATTGAATTTCATAAAAATTAAATATATATGTGCAGTCAACAGTGGAAAAGACAGGGGTGCCTGGGTGGCTCAGTTGGTTGAGCGTTCTACTTTGGCTCAGGTCATGATCTCATAGTTCATGAGTTCGAGCCCCGCATCTGGCTCTGTGCAGACAGCTAGGAGCCTGAAGTCGGCTTCGAGTTCTGTGTCTCCCTCTCTCTCTGCCCCTCCCCCACTCACATTCTGTCTTTCTCTCAAAAATGAATAAACATTAAAAAAATTAAAGAAAGTGGAAACGACAGCCTATAAAATAGTAGGAAATATTTACAAACCAAATATCTAACCAGAGAGTAGTATTCACAATATATAAAGAACACCTTTAACTCAACAGCAAAAACAAACAAAAAATCAACTTAAAAAATTAGTCAAGTGGCTTGAACAGACATTTTCACAAACAGGATACACAAATGGGCAGCAAGCATATGAAAAGAGTCTCAGCTGATTCATCATTAGGAAATTCAAATAAAAGCACAATGAGATACGACTTCGCTCCCACTATATTGGCTGTAATTTGGAAAAAAAAATACAAGTGTCATTGAGGATGTGGAGGAATCTGAACCCTCACATTTTGCTTTTGGAAATGTGAAATGGATCAGCCACTGTGGAAAACCCTTTGGCAGATCATTAAAAAGTTAAACCCAGAATTACCATATAACCAGGAAATTTCACTTCTAGGCATAAGTTTTAGTTCTGCAACATAGATAATTCTAGAAATCCCTGTGCAACCACATGCCGGTAGCAAAGAATATGTTAGTGGAACAGAAACCTGCAAAGAGAGTAGATCTCATGATAAGTGCTCTTACCACAATGAAAAACAGAAATAAAAAAGAATTGCATACAAGTAATCAAGCACACAGTTACGCATGTATGCTCACAAACGACTCACAAGAGACAAAAAGTGGCAATAATCCAAATGTCCACCAACAGATATATGGATGAACAAACAAACAAAACGAAAATATGCATTAATTGCCTCCAATTTGTGCTTTGCACCAAGTGAAAGACAGGATTCACAGTGTGGACAAAGAGCTAATCTGGGGGACAAGAGGCAGTGATGAGGCAGGAATGACTCAGGTTTTGATGGAGAGAAGGTGCTGCTGTTACAGGAAGAGAAGGTCAGAGAGAGAAAGTGTGAAAGAGAAACAAACCTACAAACCCAAGCCCAGATCCAGGGGTGGTTCCCTCTGCAAGTCAGTGAACAGTATTATAAAAGTGTTCCTCATCCTTCTTCTCTTGGGGTCACCCAGCCTGTGACAGCCCCATTGGGTCCTCCTGTCAACCGAGGCAGGTGTGGGACACCTCTCAATTCCTCACTCCCACATCTCACATGATGACAGTCCAGACAGCTCTGCCCTGGAACCCTCTTTCCATGACCCTGTCCAGCACCACAGTAAAGCACAAAGACTCAAGACATCATGTTGGAGTTACCATATCAGCTTCCTTCTGGTCCCCACTCCAGACCTCACCCCTTGATGCACTGTTTTATTCTCATGATCCCAAACATACCTGTCTCGACCCTCCTCTGCACAAAACCCACCCACTTGTCTCCACCTTCCTCCCATGAGACCCACGTGTCTATACCTGATACTCCACGTGCTGATGACCAGGCAGGGTCTGCTTCTCCCCACAGGCAAACTCACCCCAGTTCACCCCCTCCCTCCCCAGACACCACACACACTAGGTTATAATTACACATGTGTCCTCCTGGGATGTACTCACTGAGCCCATCTGAACACAGCAGACTACTTCCCAAACCTCTGAGGCCCTGAAAACAACAAAGAACTCTCGCTGCCTCTTCCCACTCAGCTATGAATGTATTTGTTACAGGGAGTGTGTGAGTGGATCCCAAGAACCCACAACACCACGTGGAATGCAGATCAGCTCATCACGCAGTGGTTAGATTAAGATCAGAGGGTTAACACTGCTGGCTATCAACACCATCCTTCTACAGAACATGAATCTCCAGTGCTTGGTGACATGACCAGATGTGGTAACTACTCACTAAACGTTGGTTGTTTCCCAGGGTGGTGGAAAGAAGGAAGAAACTTTCCATTTACAGAACTCAGGAAAGGGAAGGGTCTCACCCAGATCACACAGCCTCTACAAGAGGTACAGGCAGAACTAGAACTGAAATTGGACCAACTCCCAGGCCCGGTTCTCCCTCCCCCACGTCGTGCTCCAGGGCCAGATTCACTCTCTGGACTTGGGCTTGGTGGGGAGCAGGCAGAATTGGGGTCTTGTGAGACTCACATCTGGTCTGAAAGGTCACAGGGCCTCTGCCCTACAATTTTTAACTGAGATGGAGGTCATCAATACGGACATGAGGGTTACTTCAGAGATAGGATCCAACCACTACCCATTCGACGGTAGTGTGGGCATCCTATAGGTCTCTTGTCCCCCCCTATAGGTCCAAGATTGAACTGTAACTAGCATGCCTGGCCTCCTCTTGGCCCCCAGTGAGGGGATTTTGAGAAAGTTCATGATGAAAAAGTAGCTCCCCTTTCCTGTGGAATTTCTACATCAAAATTCCTCATATATGACATTCTGTGAATCTGTTCTTTCTGATCCTGTTATCCCCTCATGTGAGTAAGAAAGGATGAAAGAAGCTACAAAACAACCAGAACAACTAATTAAATGGCAGTAGTAAGTCTTCACATACCAGCAACCACTTCCAACGTAAATGGATTATCAAAAGACAGCATGACTGAGGGATAGAAAGAAATAACATCCAACTATAGGCTGCCTACGGAAGACTCACTTCAGCTTCAAGTCACAGGATGACTGAAAGGGAAAGGAGGTGCAGTGGAGTGAAAGCACAGATAATAAACGTTGTGAAAATGTAAGGTGTACAAGTGTTGATCGACTCACTTATAATCTGCAAGGTGATTGCCACCATGGCTTTAGCAAACTCCTCCCTCACATCACATAATTACCATCTCTTTATTTGTGGTGAGAATATTGAAGATCTATTCTCTAAGCAGCTTACAAGGATTTAATACAGTATTATTCCCTATAATCACTATGCTCTGCATTACATCTCCAGAATTCATTCATCTTATAACCGGAACCTTGTACCCTTTGACCATCATCTCCCCATTTCCCCCAGCCACACTGCCCCTGCTAAACACCGCTTTACTCTTCTTTGTTTCTGCTTCTAGGAGCTTAACTTTTTAAAATTCCACACATAAGTGAAATCATACATTATTTATTTTTCTCTGTCTGATCTGTTTCACTTAGTATAATGCCCTCAAGGTCCACCCTTGTTCCTGCACATGGCAGGAATTCTTTCTTTCTCATGACTGAATAAGATAGGTAGATAGATAGATAGGTAGGTAGGTAGGTAGGTAGGTAGATAGATAGATAGATAGATAGATAGATAGATAATGTACCACATATTTTTATCCATTCATCCGTTGATGGGCATTAATTGATATGGTTGTTTCCAGGTCTCGGCTATATGTTCATGGGAGTGTAGACACCTCTTCAAGATCCTGTTTTCATTTCCTTTGGATACATACCCAAAAGTGAGATTAACAGAACATCTAGAAGTTCCATTTTTAATTTTTTTTGGAAAACTCCCTATTGCTTTCCATACTTGGCTCCACCAAGGTATATCCTCACCAACAGTGTACGGGATCTTCTTTTCTCTACATCTTCACCAGCATTGTTGTCTCTTCTCTCTTTGATAATGGCCATACTGGTGTGAGGTGATATCTCATGGTGGGTTTGATTTGCATTTCTTTGGTGATTAGCAACATCCAATGTGTTACTGACTGACGTTTCTCAAGTAGACTCCAGAACTCTCCCAGCGCTGTTTATGTTCATGGGTAGCTGTCCAGTTGTTGAAATTTGCAGGGGGACAGAGTCTGTGGTCTCCACGTCACCATTTCTGTGACATCACTCTGAGCATGTACCATTTCTCCTTTTTTTAAAAAATGTTTGTTTATTGGGGAGCCTGGGTGGCTCAGTCAGTTAAGCCTTCAACTTCAGCTCGGGTCATGATCTCACAGTTCTTGGGTTTGAGCTGACAGGTTTGAGCTGTGCTGACAACTCAGAGCCTGGAACCTGCTTCAGATTCTGTGTCTCCCTCTCTGCCCCTCCCCTGCTCATGCTCTTTCTCTCTCTCTCAAAAATAAATAAACGTCAAAAGAATGTTTATTTATTTACTTTGAGAGAGACAGAAAGCCTGAACATGGAAGGAGCAGAGAGAGAGAGGAGAGAGAGAATCCCAAGGAGACCCCACACGGTCAGCACAGAGCCCCATGTGGGCCTCAAACACATGAGATCATGACCTGAACCAAAATCAACAGTTAGATGCTTAAACCACTGAGCCACCCAGGCACCCATGTATTGTCTATTCATAAATAAATTTCCTTTTCATCCACAGATTCTATCTGACAAATGTTGCATTAAGTTTCCAATTATGTATTGATTTATGCCTTACATAGTTCAAGGAGATGTGATTAGATCAATTGTAGTTCATAAGTGCTGCATCTTATATGTGAATGAATTATTTAAATAGAAAAAAATAACTTCTTTATAAAAGCATTTTTGTTTTATATTCAATTTTGGTTATAGCTAGCAGCTAATTTCACTCAATAATAATAATAACACCACAGACCGACACTTTATTGATTTAGAACATGTTTAATGCTTTTGTTTTAGATGAGATTTATTGTGAGTACATTTGAGTCTTCTTATGGAGATGGTGATTTGATCTAATCCTTGAGGAGATGAGTTAATCTGTGGATGTGTGGTAATATGTTAACACTTTTGAATTATCACTGCCACTTTACTGAAGGACTGGTTTATTATGTATTAAGATACCCTGCCTCTCATAGCTTACTTTTGACTGTCCAGCCTTCTTTTTGTTAGATGAAGATTTACATGTTTTCCAAACAAGCAAAGATAAAAAAGAGAGAAACAAGAAAACCCCAGACTCCTAAATACAGAGACAAACTGGTGGTTGCTGAAAGGGAGGTGGTGAAGGGATTAAGAACACACCCTGATGAACACTGAGTAATGGACAGAATTGTTAAATCATTATACTGGACACCTGACACTAAAGTAACTCCGTATGTTAATTCTACCTGAATTTAAAAATACAAATTTAAATAAAAAAATAAACAATTAGCTGAAAAGAAGATTTTGTTTTGTTTTGTTTTCTACAATTACATGAACCAGTTTGAAAGCTATACATTGTACTTTTTTTTTCAATATATGAAATTTATTGTCAAAATGGTTTCCATACAACACCCAGTGCTCATCCCAAAACGTGCCCTCCTCAATACCCATCACCCACCCTCCCCTCCCTCCCAACCCCCATCAACCCTCAGTTTGTTCTCAGTTTTTAAGAGTCTCTTATGCTTTGGCTCTCTCCCACTCTAACCTCTTTTTTTTTTTTTCCTTCCCCTCCCCCATGGGTTTCTGTTAAGTTTCTCAGGATCCACATAAGAGTGAAACCATATGGAATCTGTCTTTCTCTGTATGGCTTATTTCACTTAGCATCACACTCTCCAGTTCCATCCACGTTGCTACAAAGGGCCATATTTCGTTCTTTCTCATTGCCATGTAGTACTCCACTGTGTATATAAACCACAATTTCTTTATCCATTCGTCAGTTGATGGACATTTAGGCTCTTTCCATAACTTGGCTATTGTTGAGAGTGCTGCTATAAACATTGGGGTACAAGTGCCCCTATGCATCAGTACTCCTGTATCCCTTGGGTAAATTCCTAGCAGTGCTTTTTAATTTTCTGAGGAACCTCCACACTGTTTTCCAGAGTGGCTGCACCAATTTGCATTCCCACCAACAGTGCAAGAGGGTTCCTGTTTCTCCACATCCTCTCCAGCATCTATAGTCTCCTGATTTGTTCATTTTGGCCACTCTGACTGGCGTGAGGTGATATCTGAGTGTGGTTTTGATTTGTATTTCCCTGATAAGGAGCGACGTTAAGCATCTTTTCATGTGCCTGTTGGCCATCCGGATGTCTTCTTTAGAGAAGTGTCTATTCATGTTTTCTGCCCATTTCTTCACTGGGTTCTTTGTTTTTCGGGTGTGGAGTTTGGTGAGCTCTTTATAGATTTTGGATACTAGCCCTTTGTCCGATATGTCATTTGCAAATATCTTTTCCCATTCCGTTGGTTGCCTTTTAGTTTTGTTGGTTGTTTCCTTTGCTGTGCAGAAGCTTTTTATCTTCATAAGGTCCCAGTAATTCATTTTTGCTTTTAATTCCCTTGCCTTTGGGGATGTGTCGAGTAAGAGATTGCTATGGCTGAGGTCAGAGAGGTCTTTTCCTGCTTTCTCCTCTAGGGTTTTGATGGTTTCCTGTCTCACATTCAGGTCCTTTATCCATTTTGAGTTTATTTTTGTGAATGGTGTGAGAAAGTGGTCTAGTTTCAACCTTCTACATGTTGCTGTCCAGTTCTCCCAGCACCATTTGTTAAAGAGACTGTCTTTTTTCCATTGGATGTTCTTTCCTGCTTTGTCAGAGATTAGTTGGCCATACGTTTGTGGGTCTAGTTCTGGGGTTTCTATTCTATTCCATTGGTCTATGTGTCTGTTTTTGTGCCATATACATTGCACTTCTAATTTTAGGTAGTTACATGTTATTATAGGAATTCTCATTTATAATTTTGAACAATTTTTTTAATTCCTCCTCTCTTTTAGTAAAAGGACCCAAACTTTGGCTCAACTCTTAGTACTTACATTTCTCAAAAGCTCTGTCATTCTGTCTGTCTCTCTCTCACCTACACATTTCGCTATTTGGATTCAGCTAATATTTTGATTCAGCTTCCTTAAGTACAAATGTATATGTGTAAGGATATATACATGTAATTTTCCAATGTTTATATCTTTGCCATTTTCCCTCACTATCTCATATTATTTCCTTCATTTCAGATTTTTTGTTCTTCTAACTGAATTACACCATGTAGTGTTGCTTTCACTGAGTGTGAAATCAGTAAAACAGATGAGACTTTGCAGCTCTGAAATGCCTTATTTTATTTTTTTATAACCATATTTCAGTAGTACCTTAAATTCTATCTAAACACCAGAACAAAATGGCCAACAAGATTTTAAAGAAATGACTATTAGTACAAACAAGCTTTCAAAATAGGCATTACACTTATAAACTTTTTAATTATATGAGGTTGGGGAAAGATTGGATAGTATGGGAGACTTTGGAAGCCACCACAAAGATTTCCTTTGGCAGATAGTGTTCTCTCTCTTTATCCAGATACTTCATAATTTTTTTTGTTTTCAAGGAGAGGACAAAATGCACATGCTTGGAGGGGAAATCAATCTGGTGGTTGAGGAAAGAACCCACAACCCCTCCTCATCTCTCTTGAAGGCACACCCTGACCTGGTGACTTTAACATGTGGGACATGAGTCCTAACAGGGCAGATGGGGTGACCTGATTCCACAGAATTTACGAATTTGTCTCTGCAGATGCTTTCACTATTGGCCTCAGTAGTAATTTGGCTCAGTATACAATTCCCTACCAACACTTCATTCCTTGGGGATATTTGTCAGTAGCTTCTGGCACCCATTTTTACCTTTGGGAAATGTGGCCTGGAGGTGGCCTTTGCACTTTCCCCAGGAAGTAATTTTAGGACGTTTCTGCAGACCCAACAAGCCTCTGTTGCATATTTTTCAATTGAGGTGAAATTCACAAAGAATAACATTAACCATTTTTACAGGTACAATTCAATGTACGATTTTTAAAATCTAATTTACCCTGGATTTCTTCATTTTACTATGAAGTGTCAACATACGGGTTTTATTTTTAAATGTGCATCCACTACCATTTAAATCGTCTTTCCTCATCTTTGGAAAATACTCAAATTACTTGCCTCTTGGGCAGTTGGGAGACAGCATTCTCCGTCCTTTCTTCCTGACACAGTAGATGTGACCTTGGCCCTCCTCATTCTACTCCCAAGTACCTGAAGTCTCCATTTCTGGCCTATTCCGCAGTCTGGAAAGTTTCCTCAATATTGTGTTCCAGCTTCCTGACAAACTCTCCAGGCAGGTCTTCCCCTTGACAGAATGAAAGCTTAGAACGTATTCATTCAACCGGATTCTTCACCATTAAAATTTCTGACTCATTTCTATCATTGCCTCTTCAAGTATCAATCATATTCTTTTCTCAAAAATGCAAGTTCCAGGGGCACCTGGGTGGAACAATAGGTTGAGCGTTCCACTTTGGCTCTGGTCATGAGCTCGTGCTTTGTGAATCTGAGCCCTGCACTTGGTTCACTGCTGTCAGCCCACAGTCCACTTCCGATCCTCTGTCCCCCTCTCTCTGCCCATCCCCCACTCTTTCCTGTTCTCTCTCTCAAAAATAAAGATTTTGCTTTAAAATTCAAGTTCCTCCATCATCTTTCTGATATGAAACACATACCTAATTTAAGATAAGTCTACATATTCCTGGCACTGTATGTCCATGGATATATTAGCAGAATTCTCAATGAGCATTAAGATTGACTTTGTAGCACTGTTTCTTCTTATCAAGACTCCTCTTTGCAGTATACTCCTGTTGGGAGGGCTGAATTTCCACACACCTTACTTTCCACAAAGGTTTCCTCCTACAGCTGCACTGGGAGTCATTCACGATTAGGCAGCCATGCCTGCAGTTGTTTTGCCCTGTGACATCCACTCCCACAAACTTAGTGTCCACACATAGGTGTGTCTTGCAGGAATGGGTCCAATGTAGGGCTCACACTCACAGAGGTCCACGTCTTCCTGCACTACAGTGAATTCTCTTCTGCATACATGGGGCCATGGCTCAGTGCTGACCACGGCTGGTTCCGTTGGCAAAAATATCCCAGTGCCCAACCATAAAAATGGAGAAGGGAGCAACACAGCCTCCAAACTCACCAGAGATCTGATCCCATCCTTGCCTGTGAAGACCTGGGATTCCTCTCATGTCCACACAGAGGGGAAACATCCACACTGATGACCCCTTGTTGGTCCCAGACACCAGTGGCCACTCAGCTTTGACCTCTTGTATCTGTTGAGGTTCCTCAATTTGGGAACTTTCTTTTCTCCTCTTCTGCACTTGGCTGTGACTACATTTTTCAGAAATATGATAAATAGCATCTCTCGGTGTTAGGAACGAACCAGGGCTCTTGAGTGAGCCCATCCATTGTCTACCTAGACAGTAGAGTGAGACAACGCATCCTCTCATGCACCTCTTCCAAACTCTTCATCTGGCCTGAAATTAGTGATGACTGAGCCACCCCATGAACATGACAGCATGGGCCCCACACCTGCTCTGAGCACTAGGGTTCATGACAAACCTCTCCCAAGGAGGAAACTCAGGCTCAGAGACTGGATGATATTTCTCAAAGTCACACAGTCACTAGATGATAGTTGAATCTTTTTTTTTTTTTTGATAGTTGAATCTTTACACAAAGGTCAGTTTTCCGTTCATATCCAGAGCACAAACCCAACCGACTGAGCCCGAAGCTGAAGGCAGGACCAGAGCAATGCGGGGACACCTGCGAACAGAAACAAGGGGCACCGGGGGCTACGTTTCTAACAAGATGTGTGGGCGCTGTTGCAAGAAAAGGGAAATCCATGATGAGGGCTCTTGGCAGGAGAAAACCCACAATCAGGGACCAGGAGAAGAGTCATGTTTTCTCACCATATTCCCCCGTTTTCCTCCTTGAACTCATCGTCACAGTGAAGCTGAACTCGGCCAGCACAGTTAGCTGTTCAATGCATGCACTGCCGTGAGGCCTGCAAAGCTGGCTGGCCAGGATGCAACACACTGCACATGGGTCTTTGTGATTTCCTGCTGGTGGGGGGAGCAAGCGAAGTCACAGGCTGCGCATGCGTCTCTGGGATTTCCTGCTGGTGGGGGGAGCAAGTGAAGTCACAGGCTTCGCATGCGGCTTGGGATTTCCTGTTGGTGGGGGGAGCCAGCTGAGGCACAGTCTGCACAACTTCCATCCCACACTCCTTTCCTGAAATATGTTTTGACAAATCAATATTTGTATTTACCTCATTGTGAATGAGGGAAGTAGGATGATGCCACCACTGTTTACACAGGACTCCAAAAAGCAGACTCATTTCAGGACGGGAATGTTGAAAGGAATTCTCCAGTGTGAGCGAAGGCTTCTTCCACCTGCTCTTGCCTCCTCCCAGCATTCTCTGTTGGGGCCTGTATTTGAGGATCCTGTACTGTTGATGATTCCTCTGTGGGGTGAGCGATTGGTGATTCTTGACCGAGAGGTGTAGCGAGCAAGCTCCCCCTTCTGGCTTCACGATCCTTTTTTTGTGGGGTTTCTCAGTATTAACCTTCACACTTCTCCCAACTTGAGAGTACCTTGAGACTGTCTGATCCAAACATGAGAGTCAGTTTCACACACATGCAGACGCACATGGGAGAGATGCCCATAGCTAACAGCACGAGATTTCGTCTGTTTGAGCCCACACAGGGCGGGGTTACTCAATCTGGACCAGGGGCACGTATTCCAGATTTCCATCCAAAAACATGGGGGAAGGGAGCCTCAGCTTCCAACCTTTGCCTGGAGCCCGGATACTTCCCCTGTGAAAAGACACTGGGGTCCCTCTAGGGTCCACAAGGATGGAAAATCCCTCTCTATGACCCCTCCATGGTCCCAGGCACCAGTGGGAACTCAACTTTGTTCTCTCTTCCCTGCTGTGGTTCCAACTCCATTTTTGGAAATTTCATTTCCCGTTTCTCTGCATTTGTCCATGGCTGCATATTTCAGAATTACTGTGAGTGGCAACCTTGGCTTTCAGAACAGACCAGGTCTCCAGTGGGTGCATCAACCAAACAGCTGACTGCAGCGTCGGACCCCCGGATCCCATCACGTCATCAGGACCCAACCCAGGCTCATCTTGCCTGGTCTGGAAACTCACAGTGACTCTTCACTCCTGTGCACCTGGCACCAAATCCCCACAACTACCCCGGGGTTTGCAGTTCAGGACAAAATGCATCAGATGAGGAAACTGAGGCTCAGAGAGAGAACATTACCACCCAAGGCCATGTTGACAGTGAATGCTCCGGGAATATTTTGCTGAAGATGTTTTCCTTCAAAATGTAACCTCTACCCCAAATAAATGTCCCCTAAAGTTTACAGGCAGGACCCCAGAATGGCTAAGACAGCTTTGCCCCAGGAATGAGGGGCACTGAGAAGGCAGGAGGGACTCACAGCTGTGTTCCCAGGATGGGGAGTGGACGATGACACAGGAAGATAGAGAAGACGCTGAAGGCTGAGACAGAAAGAAAGCCCCCGGGCCCAGGTGAAGAGAGGGTTTACGTTTCCTTCCCTGTTTCCCTGTATTTCTCCTCTGTGTGCATGACCCTGGTGACCTTGACCTGAGCCATGCAGAAATGTCACAGCTGTGTCTGCACTGACATGAGGCTGCAGAGGAGCCAGAACCCACACCCCCTGCAGCATCTCCGGGGCCTGGGGACCCTGTGGGAGGTGAGAACCCCCGGGGATGTGCTGAGAATGAAGGAAAACCCATAGGGGAGGATCTGGGAGGGAAGGACGTGCCCTGATCTCCTCACCTGGATGGGACATCTCAGGAAGCCTTGGGTCCACTTGCTGCAGCATCATGGACACCAGAGTTGGGCCCCTGGAGACAGGCTGTTCCCCTTCCTGTGGGGCTGCTGACGTGACAACCGCATGACCAGGAGGACCAGCCCCCAAGTGGCCACACCCTGTGCTTCTGTCTGTCCTGTGGGCACTGAGGTCCCTCCGCCTGCACAGCTGGGGCCAGAGGCAGAGACGCCATGACCCCCACCCTCACGGCCCTGCTCCTCCTCGGTGAGATCTCAGGAGGGGAGGGGATGCCCTAGTCTGGGAGGGACCCACCCCACAACCAGGCCCTGGGCAGTCAAAGACCTCAGGCACAGGATGGTCATCGGGAGGAGGGGTTCTGCTCAGGATTCGGGGCCATCCTCTCACAGAGACTCTCTTCCAGGTCTGAGTGTGGAACCCAGGACCCGAACGCAGGCAGGTGAGTGTGTCCCCAGGTGTTCCATCCCACCTCCTCACTGGGGCCGGGGGTCACCCACCAGGCAGCTGGGAATGGAGGACAATAGTTCTGGGTGGATGGAGAGGGGACGTCTGGGGGCTTGGGGCTGAGCTGGGAATTGGAGGTGGGAAAGGTCTTGTGACTCAGCCTCTGTGTCCTTCCAGGGACCCTCCCCACACCCTCCATCTGGGCTGAGCCAGGCTCTGTGGTCCCCTGGGGTAGCGCTGTGAACATCTGGTGTCAGGGGACCCTGGAGGCCCAGAAGCTCCATGTGTATAAAGAAGAAGGCTCAGTGTACCTGGACAGACAGCCCACACTAGAGCCTGGGAACAAGGCCAAGTTCTCCATCACACACATGACAGATAGACATGCAGGACGGTATCACTGTTCCTATCAAAGCCCCGCTGGCTTGTCAGAGCGCAGTGACCCCCTGGAGCTGGTGGTGACAGGTACGAGCCCCCTCAGGGTCCCCGCCCCAGGCTTTGCCCTCAGGGAGGGGGTCTGCTCCCAGAGTGTCTCCCTCTCACAGTCCAGCCCTGGGGGTATTGTGGGGGGTGGAATCTGAGCCCCATTTAACACGCCCCCTCCTCCTCTCCTAGGATTCCATGGCAAACCCCGTCTCTCAGCCCTGCCCAGCCCCGTCGTGACCTCAGGAGGGAAGGTGACCCTCCAGTGCACCTCATGGGTAGGATTCCATAGGTTCATCCTGATGAGGGAAGGAGAGCCCAGACCCGCCTGGACCCTCGACTCCCAGCGACACACCAGTGGACAGTTCCAGGCCCTGTTTCCTGTGGGCCCTGTGACCCCCAGGCTCAGGTGGACCTTCAGATGCTATGGCTATTTCAGCAACACCCCCCACATGTGGTCACTCTCCAGTGACCCCCTGGAGCTCCTGGTCTCAGGTGAGGGAAGCTGATTTTTGGTCCATCCATGTTTTGACCACCAGACAGGTTATGGAGGCTCTGCTTCCAGGGGAGCCCCAGATCAGAGGGTGGGGGGAGGAGACATGGGGATCTCACAGGTCAGAGAGACAGAATGTGAGAGACACTGAGACCTAGGGGTCAGGACAGGAGAAGAGAGGTTTGGGGAGAATCTGCTCCTCAATCCACGACTGGTTGTCTCCCAGGTGTGTCCAGGAAGCCCTCCCTCCTGACCCAGCAGAGCCCTTTCTTGACCCCTGGACAGAGGCTGACCCTCCAGTGTCGCTCTGACGTCGACTATGACAGATTCGCTCTATACAAGGAGGCGGCACATGACCTTCCCCAGCACCTTAGCCTACAGCCCCAGGCTGGGCTCTCGGGGGCCGACTTCCCCCTGGGCCCAGTGAGCAGCTCCCACGGGGGCCGGTACACATGCTATGGTGGACACAACCTCTCCTCCGAGTGGTCGGCCCCCAGTGACCCCCTGGACATCCTGGTCACAGGTGAGGGGACACGGGTTCAGTCAGGGCCCCAGACTCTGCACAGGCCCTGCTGGGGGCGTCCCAGGTGGTGGTGGCTGGGATCGGGGGTGTGGGGTCCCCAGGGAGGGAGAGAGACAGAGAGACAGGGGATGGGGAAGGGGAGAGACTCAGAGGACAGACAGACTCAGTTCAGAGCAAGGATGGACAGCCCTTCACCCGCCTTCCTCTCTCCAGGACAGCTCCTCTCCACACCCTCCCTCTCGGTGCAGCCGGGACCCATGGTGGCCTCAGGAGAGAATGTGACCCTGCTGTGTCAGTCCTGGAGCTTTGTGGACACTTTCCTTCTGTCCAAGGAGAGGGCAGCCGACCCTCCCCTGCGTCTTAGATCAAAGTACCAAGCTGGACATTACCAGGCCAAATTCTCCATGAGTCCTGTGACCTCAGCCCAGGGGGGGACCTACAGGTGCTATGGCTCATACAGCAACTTCCCCTACCTGTTGTCACACCCCAGTGACCCCCTGGAGCTCCAGGTCTCAGGTGAGGGGCCCCAGCCCTGTCCCCTCTGTGTCCCAATGTTGTCTTCAGGGCCCTGTGCCCAAGAGAGCCCTGGGCTGAGACATAATGGAAGGGGCTCAGGGGAAGTGTCACCCGAGGGGTCCGCCCCTCAGAGCACAGGAGGGAAACACGCCCCTCCCTCCCTGCCCCTTCCCTTGTCCCCGTCACCACAATTCTCCAGGTGGAGGAGGAGGGCCCTGGGGGCCGCAGGGCACATGAGGGAGAAGACTGTAAGCAGAGACAGGGTCTTGAAGGGAAACTCCAGCCCCCTCCTGTACTACTGCCTTTCCCCCAGGATCCTCTGGAGAGCCCGGCCCCCCAGCCACAGATCCCAGCTCAACAGCTGGTGAGTCACGGTGACTTCTGTCCAGGGCTTTCCTTCCTGTGTTTCAGAGATGCCAGGGCGGCCACCAGGCTCCAGGGGCTCTGAGGCCAGGGGGAGGAGGGCTGGGGTGGTCATGGCAGAGGGAGAGGGTGGGGGCCCAGCTGGGGAAGAGGCAGCCCCCTCTGCCCCCCCGCCCCCGACCCCAGGAGCCTCTGCGGGCAAGTGAAGGTCTCTGTCAGGAGGAGGCGGGTGGGTCCATGGGAGCAGGGATTGGTTACACCGTCAGTTCAGGCACCTCTGGAGACGCTGGCTTGGACACGCCCCTCCCCTGCCTGGGCCTCAGTTTCCCCAGGTGTAAAGGAGAGAGTCGTGGCCCAGATTAGATTTCCCCTCAGTTCTGGCCGTGGCTCTGGCCCCCTCCGGGGGGAGAGGAGGGCTCACGGGGAAGCCCCTCCGGGTCGGGATTCTATGGGGACCTGGCCCTCTGCAGCGGTGGGATGACCCTGGAGGGGGAGGGACGGGAGGACAATGGCTGGGGGCCTTCAGGTAGTGAGGGGAATCTGGAAGGACCCTCGGCCCCAGACGAAGATGCTGGGACAGACCCGCCTGCAGATAAGGAGCCCAGAGCCCCAAGCTGGTGTCGGCCTGGGGGGGGGGGCAGCATGAGGAGAGCGCAGGGAACCCACAGCCCGGGTTCCAGTCCCACCCCTGCCACCTCCACGCTGGGCCACCTGGGACACGTGGTCAGCCTCCCTGTGCCTCACTTTCCTGTCTGTGGAGTGGGGGGGGCGGGGGCGGGGCGGCAGTCCCCTGCTGCGTGACCCTTGACAGGGTCAGAGGTGAATGCCCAGAGCCCAGCACGTGCCTGGCACACAGCAGGCGCGCCCAGTTAAATGGCATCACTGGCTCCTTCACGGTGTGGCTCTGTCCAAGGTCCCAACCGGTACCTGTACGTCCTCATCGGGGCCGCGGGGGCCTTCGTCCTGCTGCTCTGCCTCCTCGTCGTCCTCCTCGTCCGTCGCCGGCGTCAGGGCAAAGGCAGGAAGCCGGGTGAGAAGGGACGGGGGTGACCAGCCCCAGGGGGTGGTGGCTCTCCCGTGGGTGGATGGAGAGTGGCTCAGGGCACCAGCCAGAGGGAAACCAGATGTCGGAAAGGCCAGCGTAGAAAGACACTTCTGCAGAGTCTCACGTCGGAGAGGCTAGAAAGAAAACACGTAAGGTCGGCACCCATGTGCCAGTTGAAGGTGTTTTCCTCTTTTCCGTCTCGGGAGATGTTGAAACACGGGCAATATGTGTGAAGGGTTCCTTTCCTCTGGGATTATGTGGCGGGGGTCGTAACCTCCCAGCCCAGGGGGAGGCTGATTCCCAACTTCCTGCAGGGGCCGCAGACCCAGAGCCCCAGGACAGAGGCCTGCAGGACAGGTAACTCGTGCCCGCAGACCCCCGGGCCCCCACCCGCCTGCCCGTCTATGCCCCCTAACACCCCATCTCCTCCCCAGCTCCGGGCCAGCTGCCGCCACCCAGGAGGAGACCCTCTGTGAGAGGAGTGGGGGCGCCCCGGGGGGTGGGGGCTGGGAGGGGCTGGTGGCTGGGAGTGAGGACCGCGTTCCTGCACGTGTGGCCTCGGCCCCTCACCCGCCACTGGGGCCCCTGGACCGCGGGGTGGGGTGTGAGCCCAGGGGACCTTGCCAAGAGACACGCCCCCCTTTCTGCCCCAGCAGATGCCGCCGTGCAAGACGCACAGCCCGAGGAGGGGGTGGAGCTGGACCAGCGGGTGAGACCCCTGCTCCCGTGCAGACCCCGAGGGCCCTCCTGGTGCCAAACGTAAACCAACGGACACTCCTGTGTCCTCACACCACCCGGTCGTGGCGGTGTCCCACGGGTGCCCTCTCCCTCCTTGGGCACCCCGGGGCCTCTTGCCGTGACCTCGCGGGACCTCCCACATGCCCCCCGTGACTGGTCCTCACCCGCCGTCGGACTTCCGGTTGTTGGGGTGCTCGCTCAGGTCTCAAGAGGGTGCGTGAGCACCCGCAGGTCTCTAGGCCCCGTTCGTTCATTTGCCCGGCAAATGTGCACGGAGAGCCCACCGTTTACCAGGCCCCACCTAGTGCTGCAGGCACGACAGTGAGCAAACCTGACCCACGCTCGGCGAGCTCACCTTGTGGGCGACAGACCATATGCGAGGAAGTGGGCAGTGTCCTGGAGTGCAAAGCGTGGCTGGGGAAAATAAGGCAGGAGGTGGGGGTAGCAGGCGCAAAGGTCCTTAGGCAGCAACGTGCGTTTTCAGGAAGGTGGGGGTGACGGCCATGTGGTTGGAGCCAAATGAGCAAGAAACAGTGTCAGGAACAGATTCAGAGCCGTAGGAAGCACCCAGATGCCCCAAGGCTCAGGAAGTCCCTGAGGAGTCCACCAGGAGATTGACCTAAGCTGCCTAAAAGTTCGAAAGCATCACTCTGGCAATAGTGTGGAAAACTCACCGAGGCTGTCGAGTGGAATCAAGGAGACGAATCTCCCCCTCACTGTCTGTCTCCAGCAGGACGCGGAGGATGGAGACCCCCAAGGAACGACGTATGCCCAGGTGAGCCACCTTGAGTGATCTTGAATCAAGACTCAGTCGGGGACCGGCCACTTCTCCTTCCCCCCTGTGGGGGGGATTGCCGGACACAGAAGACAAACAAGCAGAGGAAGACAGGCAGATGGACAGTCAGGTGGGTCCTCTCTTCTCCAGGCTCCCAGGCTCCCCCCACGCTAACCACACACCTCCCCTCTCCCTCCGCCCACTGCAGGCTGCCGCATCTGACGCCCCCCCAGATGTGACCTACGCCCAGCTGAACCGCTTGACGCTCAGACAGGAGACGAGTGCACCCCATTCCTCCCAAGCCGGGAAGCCTCCAGCAGAGCCCAGCGTGTATGCTGCTCTGGCCATCCGCTAGCCCAGGAAGGACCCACACCCCACACTCCAGGGAGGGGACCGCGGGGACCCCAGGAGGTGCGGGAGCTGCCCACAGAGGCCGCCTAATGGCCCCGGCCAGCCTGGACTCCTAACATAGACCAGTAAGAACTCCTGGGACCCTCTGGGAGTGACCGGATTCTGCCATCAAAGATAGCTAGAGCCCCTACATTTTGGAAATAAAGCAACAGACTTCTCGATAATCCGTGAGCGAAATGAGAAACCCAAAATGGAAATGGGAGAATGCTTACGCTGAATAATGTAAATGTTACACATCAGACCTATGGCGCAGGAAAATTAGCAACCGGGAACGAACGTATTTCAAAAAAAAAGCCTAAAAAGTCAATGGCATAAACTATTGTACCAAGAATTTAGAAAAAATAGCAAATTATTCCAAATGAAGGTAGAAGGAAGGAAATTATAGCGATAAGAGTAGCTACTAATGAAGACAAACAAAAAATAGAGCATAATCAATAAAGCCCAAAACGTTTATTCGTGAAAACATGAAACATATTCATAAATCCTAGCCACGATGCCAAGAAAGACAGAGAGAGAGAGACAGACAGAGACAGAGAAAGAGGACATTATGAGCACAGCATCACATCCTATAGACTTTAAATACATAACAGAATTATTATGTTTATTTTTATTACTTATTATTATATTATTAACAATTTTGTGCTAATACATTAGAAAATGTAGAGGAAATGGACAATTCTCAAAAATGCAAAATGATGGAATAGGGATAAATAGAAACTCTAAATGCCGTATGTATAAAATATGTTGAATACACAATTAAAGTTTTTTCCACAAAGTGAACCGAGTCTGGAAAGTTTCACTGATGAATGCCTCCAAACACTGATGTACTCATAAAAATACACACACACGTGCATGGACACACCTACATACATGTGAACATGCAAACACACATGTGGACACACAGGCACAAATACACACATATAAACACAAACACGTGAACACACATGCATGCACAGACACATGGACACACCTACATGCACGTGAACACACCCAAACATGTGAACGCACATGTGAACACGTGGACACATATACGCCCACAAACACAGGAACACACACGCACACAGAGACACATGGACAGACCTACATACATGCGAACATGTGAACACACACTGAAGCACACACAGACACAGAAACACCTACACACATGAACACACACATACACACACAAGAACCTGTGAACACACGTATGCACACATGGGCATATGGACACACCTACATCCACAAACACGTGAGCACATGTGAACACACATGCACACATACGCATACCAAACTTACACAGGCTTCCCCAGAGAACAGAGAAGGAAGGAATGCTCCCCTGACACATTTTATCAGGCCAGAAAAACAAAAATTAACACGAAAACCTGGCAAGAAAACTACAAACTGGGAAAATCACGGTGAGCTCCGTCGCATGGACTCAGGTATAGGTCCCTAAACAAAATATCCAGAGACAAGGTTCAGCGATCTATAAAATAGGTTAACATGTCATGACAATGCAGGTATCTTTTTTTTTCAGGAATGCCTGGTGAGTTTCATATCCAAAATCAATACACTTCAAACATTAAAATAAGAAATAGTAAAGCAGGACAATAGCAACAGATGCAAAGCTTTTGATAAAACAGATCACCAATTTATAAAAGGGATAATTTTTACAGGCAAAAGCTTGAAACCTTTGTGCTGTGAAGGAGACTCAGACAACCATGTTCGGTGCTGCCACTTGTATTCAAGAAGTAACCAGCCAATTAAATAAAGCAAAAAAAAAAAAAAAAAAGTGGTAAACACTAAATGGATAGAATAATGCTGTATTATTAATGGATCACAAAATTGTGTGCATGGACTATTCAAAATTATATAAAGATCCATGATTCTAATTTGAAAAGGATTTATGCAATGTCACTGGACACATCATCAATGTCCAAAAATCAACTGCATTTCTGGGGGGCCCCTGGGGGGGCTCAGTTGATTAAACATCCGACTCTAGTTTCGGCTCAGGTCATGATCTCACGGTTCGCGGGTTCAAACTCCACATCAGAGTGCAGGGCCTGCTTGGGATTATCTCTCTCTCTCTCTCTCTCTGCCCTTTCCCCCACTCATGCTTGCTCTCTCACTAAATAAATAACCTTTTAAAAATAAAAATAAAAATAAAAATAAATTGCATTTCAGACGTCCACTTTGGGGGCCCAGAGAATGGGGAGAGCAGGTTAGGGGCACCAAGTACAAAGGCAGAGGGTCAAACTGCGGGGTCCTCTCCTTTCAGAGCGCTGGCCGCAGGCACATTATTTCAAACTCTGAGGCAGCGAAAGCAGATGACCACCATCTGCATGGGGATGTTTACTGGATGCATCATACAGTGATGTTCCTCTACTAAGATTGTAAGAAATGCAGATAAATGACGAGCACTGGGTGTTCTATGCAAGTGATGAATCACTAAATTCTACTCCTGAAACTGTTATTACACTATATGTTAACTAACTTGGATTTAGATAAAATTTTAAAATAAAATAAAGAAATATGGATAAGTTAAGGTGTTAGGTTAATTCCCAGAGTCCCAAAGAATTGGGAGAGGTTTGAATTACATGCGATAGAGGCACGATTCATCTTATGACATGTCGCTTCATGGCGCGTTTTTACACACTGAAAGTTTGGGCAACCCTGCGTTAAGACTTTATTTTTAGAAAGAGAGCGCGCGCAAGGGAGAAGGAGAAGGAGACAGAGGCTGACTCTGTGCTCAGCGCGAGTCTGACGCGGGGCTCAATCCTGGGATCAGGACCTGACCCAGAAAGAGTGGCATGCTCAATCGACCTCAGCCACCCAGGAGCCCCAGTATTTTAAAATTAAGGTATGTACTTTTTTTTTTTTTTTTAAAGACATAATGCTATTGCCCACGTAATAGACCACAGTATAGTATAAACAGGATTTTTATACCCACTAGAAAACCAAAAAATTCATTCCATTTGCTTTATTGCCATATTCCCTTATTGGTGGTCTGGAATTAATTCCCCAATATCCCGAGGTGTGCCTATAATCCTAGAGCGGGGGCGGCTGCAGCCCAGAGAAGGTGGACATCGCTACTCAGAGGCTCGCTAGCGGGTCCTGTGAGGTGACTGTCCAGGGGCGCAGGACGGTCCTCACTTCCCCAGGGGCGGATGCCGTGACTCCCGTCAAGGACAGACGCGGGCGGCACACTCAGCTCGCCGCTCCGGCCCTACCTGTTCTCTCCGAGTGCCTTTCCGCTGGGCACCACCTCTTCTGATTGGTGCAGGCTGGCGGCGTGCGCGCTGACGTCACCAGGCAGCGGCGTTGCTATAAAAGCGAGGCCGGGCCGCGGAAGTTTCTCTTTCTCAGCTCTCGGAGGCTACGGTGAGGGTGAGTGTGCTGCCCGGCTCTCTGGTCAGGGTGTGGGTTGCAGGGGCGTAAGGACCTTCCGACATGAAATGAGTATGTTAAGGCGGTCGGAGGTGGTTGGACGGGACTGCGGAGCGGTGGCGCTGGGCGAGCCGGCTTTGGCGGCGTCGCGGGCGTTCTCGCGAGCCTGCGGCGGCGTTGTGGGACTGCGCAGGCGCCGTGCGCGGCCCTCATAGGCTCGGGTTTCCGTCCCGCGCAGGCGCACGCGGACATTCGCGGCCAACATGCCGGTGGCCCGGAGCTGGGTTTGCCGCAAAACCTACGTGACCCCTCGGAGGCCCTTCGAGAAATCCCGCCTCGATCAAGAGTTGAAGCTGATCGGTGAGTAGTGTGACTCGGGTTTCTGTTTCCGGGCCAGGTGGGGCTTGGCCGGCGCGTGGGTGAGGCCGCACACGTGCTCATTGCCGCGGGCGTTCTCGCGTGAGCGTCCCGCCTCCCCCCCGGAGGTGGGCATGGTTTGGGGCCTGGCGGGGTTGTCCAGCCTTGCGTTTGCACTTGGCCGGGGGGTCGAGCCCGCTCGCCCAGCAGCCAGACCCCTCTCTTCGCAGGCGAGTATGGGCTCCGCAACAAACGTGAGGTGTGGAGGGTCAAGTTCACCCTGGCCAAGATCCGCAAGGCTGCCCGGGAGCTGCTGACGCTGGACGAGAAGGACCCGCGGCGGCTGTTTGAAGGTGAGGGAGTGTGCGCGAGCCCACGGGAGGGACACTGGGTGCGGGGCGCCGCCGTCCTCCCTCCCGCCTCTGCTCGTCCGTTGGTCAAAGGTCTGGGCCGAGCGGGGGGAGCCCACTTCTGGCCCTGAGTGGAAGTCATCCGTGGGAAAAGTGGGTCTGGAGCCAAATCCCCCTTTTCTGTAAGCGTGTGACGCGGGGCTCCCCAAGCATTGCCTGCTTTTATATAAGGTGGTCAGCGGTGTTTTCCAAAAGCCTGAACGGGAAGGCAGCCCGTAGGGTGATGATTTGGGAAGGGAATGCAGATCATTTGGGAACTTTACCACCTTTCCAGAGCAACAGCTGATTTCAATCACCTTATGATTTTCTTGTTTTTCAGGGTTGTAAGATGGCAATAATGTTAAAGTAGCTGGAGTTTTATTTTTCTGAGTTTTTTAGATTTGTTACTTAATCTGCAGGACAGCTTCCTAGGGGTAGCTTATGATACATTTTACAGGTGACCTGGGGTGGACTGAGAAGAGTTTCCAGGAAGCTTAGAGAACATGACCAACAGTTGAAACAGTGTCTGAATGTGAAAGAAGTCAGAGTATCTATCCCACAATAGCTTGTGAAAGCTTCTGTCACAAGTGTACAGGTCACTTGTTCTGTGTTAACTCCTAAAGTTGGGCTCCCTGGAAGCTCTCCTCCTGATACTGCCTTTGGCCTGAGCTCGGGGACACTTGGTTTATAGGGGGGGCTGGGAATCATGTTTCGCTTGTTTCTAAATTTTTGATTTCTTTTCCAATCTATAGCTGAGAAGGAAACTGCTTTTACATTTGAGCCTTCACCGTTATGGTTGGGCGGTCAGTCATATTAGAGGTTGAGAAAGCTCTGGAGCTTGTTTAACCATCACCGATAGATCACGTGATCATGAAAATTCAGGAATCCCCTCCCCTGTGGATGCCTGGGTGGGACTTGATCTAAAAGTCTTTGTGGAGCCAGCCAGTTAATTGAGGGCAGAGGGACTTTCTGAAGATCAAGCTACTCCAACCCATGGTCAGATACGCAGTCCTGTGGCTGACCGGGCAGGTGAACCCAGAGTATTTGTGGTTTCCCGTGGCAGAAGTGGACTTTACTGGGGAAGGCAGCCCATAGGTTTGTAGGCATTTAGTAAACGAAGGTGTTTAGCCCGACTGGACAGGAAGGAGCCTGCAGGCTCTCTGCCTATCCCTGCAGGTGTTTGTCACTGGTCCAGCCTGAGGTCTAGCCTTCCCCACTAAAGGCAAGTGACTGGGTGAGAAAGTATTCTGATTTTTATTAAAAAGGCTTTGACTCTTAAACTAGTTGCAGCCAGCACTTGGCTCGGAGCGGTTTGTGGCTCCATCCCCATGGCAGCTATAAAGAACAGGTATAACATCCATTTTTCAGATCAGAAACGAAGGCATTTTAATGCTTGCTTCGTGCCATTAGGACGAGGAAAGGCCTTTTAATGATAGTGGTTTTATTTTACATAGAAATTTCTAAAGAGATTCTAAAATTGATGTCAAGTTTCTGTTCTCTAGCATGAGGACAAAAAAGGCAAAAAGTATCCTAGCTGGTAGATAATCCCAAACTAGTTTTTGTGTGGGGGCATTTTTTGTATTAATATTTGAATAATGTCTTTTTTTAACCAAGGTATAATTCACAGACTGTATGTGGTTTTTAGATGTGTGTCATGATTCGATATTTCTTTGTACCATGAAATGATCACAGTAAGTGATCTAGTTCATTTCTGTCACTATCTGTAGCTTAAAAAAAGTTTTTTTGTAATGAGATCTTTTAAGATGTACTCCATTGGTGCAGCAACTCTTGACTCAGGGTTGTGAATTCTAGCCTCACGTGAGGTGCAGATATTACTTTAGAAATAAAGTCTTAAAGATGTGCTCTCTTGACAACTTTCTCGTCTACGGTGAGTATTGTAACTGGAATGTGGTACTTTTTGACCACATTCACCCACTGCCCCTGTGACTCTGGCAACCACCATAATGTACTCTGAGTCTGCGAATTTGGGGTATTTCTGTTGGTGGTAGCTTTGTGTGGATTCCATGTATAAGTGAGATCATGGCCTTTGTCTCTGATTGACTCCACTTGGCATGGACCTCGGGGTCTGTCCGTGCTGTTGCAGGTGCTAAGATTTCATTCTTTTTAATGGCTGAGTAATCGCCCGCTTTATGGGTGCCGCATCTTTTACCCGTTCAGCTGTCATTCGGTGAACACTTAAAGTTGTTTCCATGTCTTGGCCACTGCAAATAATGCTACAGAGAGCGTGGGGGGAGCTTCCCTTTTCCAGTTAGCGCGTTCGTTTTCTTTGGATAAATATCCAGAAGTGACATTGCTATGTCCTCATAGTTCTGGTTTTGACTTCTGAGGAAACTCCATCCTGTTTTCCAGACTGGCTGCACCAATCTCACATTCTCTTTAAAATTTAACGTTTGTTCATTTTTGAGAGACAGAACATGAGCAGGGAAGGGGCAGAGAGAGGGAGACACAGGATCCAAAACAGGCTTCAGGCTCTGAGCTGTCAGCACAGAGCCCAATGCAGGGCTCGAACTCACGAACTGCGAGATCCTGACCTGAGTCAAAGTCGGGTGCTCAACCAACTGAGTCACCCAGGCGCCCCTACACATTCTCACCAACAGTGCATGAGGGGAGGGTTCCCTTTCTTTACATTTTCACGGACTGTTTTTTTGTCTCTGATACTGTTTTTGGCAGGTGTGAGGTGACATCACTGTCGTTTTGATTTGCATTTCCCTTTATCCTGAGAGAGCGCAAGCCAGGGGAGGGGCAGAGAGGGAGAGAATCCCAAGCAGGTTCTGTTATCAGCACGCAGCTGGCTGCAGGGTTCAGTCCCACAAATCGTGAGATCATGACCTAAGCCAAAATCAAGAGTCAGAGGCTGAACCAATTGAGCCACCCAGGCACCCTGGTATCATGGATATTGTAACAATACTTCCAAACCATAGGCATGGAATACCTTTCTATTTTAACGTTTAGGGGTGTTTTTGTTTTTGTTTTTTTGATGGTGGGGGGAGCACAGGATCTGAAGCTGACTCTGCCCTGACAGCAGAGACCAATGTGGGACTCAAATCCATGAGCCATGAGATTATGACCTGAGCCAAAGTCAGATGCTCAGCGAATTGAGCCACCCAGGCACCCTGTTGATGTTTTTGTAAATGGGAAAATATCCTATCTTAGGTTGAGCATTCGTTGGAGTGAAGAACAAAGCCATGCTAGGACTTGGGATGTTGGGAAAGGTAGAGTGTGTTTCTCCATTTTGATCGTCTTTCTCCGTTAGCTGTGCTAGAAAGACTGCAGTTTTCCAGGGGCAAGGGGTCATGATGCCAAGAATCCGGGATAGTACAGAGAGCTTCCTTGAATTGTCTTGCTGTAATTAACGATAAGGTCACTTGACGAGAAGTGAAACTAATCCTTTTTAAGGAAAAGCAAAGTTGGGCTTTCACCCCAGTGTCACGGTGTTAGGCTATGCGCCTGTGTGAGTATGAACCCTGGGGACAGGGTTTGCCTCCGGGATCCCAAGTCCTGGTCGCTGTGGAGTGGTCAGGGGCTGTGGGCAAATTGCAAGGCCTCCTGCACCTGGGGGTTACTGGCAGAAGGGCATGACTTCATGCCATTGTTGGCATGAACACACCATAATTTCTCAGCAGGCAACCACAGATAGACTGGTAGAGCATATGACATACTTCTTAAATGTGTGCCCAGTCTGAGGCTTCTAGGGCCTAGAGGCTGAGTGCTGACAGCCCTATATTGTCAGGGAAGGCGGGTGAGCCTCAGATTTGACTGACGAATAGCGGTTTCTTGACTCCAGCAGGTTAGGTCTTGACCGCTGCGCTTCATTGTGAGAATAATGGGTCAGCAGCCGCAGCACCTAGTCTTTGGGGCGGTGGGGGGTGGTTAAGTCCTCTGGCAGGATTGTCTCATTACTCTCCTGACAGCTCACGGAAGGTTCTGTTCCTTGTTTCAGAGAACAAAGGTGGGTGTGGTCACCTGCCCTCCTTGGTAAGACAGGTAGGTGTTGCGTGGTTGTGAGGATTGTAGGAGCCACACTGTGGCCACTGTGTTGGATCTTACATCAGAGTCATGGACCCTGCTTCCCACTCACATCCCACCTCCATGCTAGGGAGCTCCCAAGAAGTCTGAAGTGAGCCGGAAGCCTGAATGCGTGCTTCCTTCTTCCCCTCCTACCAGGTAACGCTCTGCTGCGGCGACTCGTGCGCATTGGGGTGCTGGACGAGGGCAAGATGAAGCTGGATTACATCCTGGGCCTCAAGATCGAGGATTTCTTGGAGAGGCGCCTGCAGACCCAGGTCTTCAAGCTGGGCTTGGCCAAATCCATCCACCATGCCCGCGTGCTGATCCGCCAGCGCCATATCAGGTACTGCCTCTGGGCTCCCGGAGTCTCTCTTCCACCCCATCCTCTCCTCTGGTGGTTGCCCTCGCTGAGTTTGCTGTCCTTACCTCCTGTGCAGCCCTCGGAGGTGACGGGTGTGAACATACCTTGAGGGTACAGGTTGACCCAAGCAGAGAGCTCATGGGGTGCTGGGGACAGCCTCATCCTCCCCCTAGCCCAGCGCAAGGGTCACTGCGGCCTGAGCCGTACACCTTGTGAAGGCTTCTGCGGGCGTGCAGGCAGCTGGACAGGTAACCGCTCTGGGTGTGCCCAGCTGGCTTGAGTGGGTTCGTGGGTTTAGCTGTCTGTTGGGCCCCCCACCTGGTGGCCGTCCCGTTCTTGCACGATGTGGACATTAATTTGGTAAGCTCGCCTCAGTCCGTGGTCTGATGCTCAAGTGCCAGGGACTGCGGGGGTCTGGCTGGCTCCAGGTGGCAGCTGTAAGGGCAGAAGCGTTCTGTATCTGGGTGCTCTGTTTGCCCTCTGTCGGGTTCCAGAGAACCTGGACAGGTGGCTGCTTCAAGGACTGTGATGCTGCATCTCAGGTACTACACCTGAAGCCCAGTTGAGTTTTAAAAATCAGATCCTGGAATTGCTGCCACGTTGCCTTCTTACTTAGTGGTCACATGTGGGGTTTACTTGTGAATGTTTCCACTTCTGTAAGATGCGAACAGGAAAAACTCTCTCCCGCAATGCTCTGACACCCTCCTGACCGCACAGGTGCTGTGGGGTCAGTGTGGCTGCAGCACCCACTCTGCCGGCTGCGGAGTCGAAGCAGAGAGTAGGGTCTCATCCTGCTGGGATCCTTTCCCCCCTCCCCTCACCTGCCATCCCCCCTCCAGGGTCCGAAAGCAGGTGGTGAACATCCCGTCCTTCATTGTCCGCCTGGACTCCCAGAAGCACATCGACTTCTCCCTGCGCTCTCCATACGGGGGCGGCCGCCCTGGTCGCGTGAAGAGGAAGAATGCCAAGAAGGGCCAGGGTGGGGCCGGAGCCGGAGATGACGAGGAGGAGGATTGAGCCCACCCGCCCCACCGCTGGGCTATGGATTGCCTAGTTTTCTAGTCAGATAATAAAACAGAATCAACCCTTTGGAACTGGTGTTTATTGGTGGGTCTGTTCTCCTTCCTTCTCTGAACACACAGGCTTCTGTGGTGGGAAAAAGCTCAGGCTTCCTCATCCTAGCAAGTTCACACTTGGAGCATTGCCTCTTGCTTAGAGGGGTCTGGGGAGCCTACCAGCCGGGGTTCCTTGTTGGGGTAGGGGAAGTACACCCCGCTCATGTCTGCTGCTGGGAGCCAGCTGTTTGCATTGGGGTGGGGTGGAGTCCTTTCCCGGCAGAGAAGTAGTGAGTGGGGGTCAGGGGTTAAATGTTGGGGGTGGGTGCAAAGAGCTGAACCTGGGGTCACAGGTGGAGACGAACTACTGTAGTTGGGTTTTGGTAGGAAGCCCTTGAGAAGGTGAACAGACTGACTTCAAGGCTCATTTTGGTGGGGTTGGGAAGTGGGTGAGTCCTAATTAGGGGCCTGTGGGAAAGGACATTTAAGACCCAGCTTCGCAGTGATGGTCCTGGGAGGCTGCCTGGCTGCCACGAAGCCTACAGAAGGTCCTGAGTAGTCCTATCCTAGTGCTGGTTGGTAGGCCCTGCCCTTCCCCCACCACCAGGGTTACCACTTGGTGGTCTTGGCATTTCCATGGGAATCCTTGGAGTCAGGGTCACTTTACAGGAACCCTAAGGTCAGCTGTATGGTGATGGGAATTCCTGGAAGCAGTTTCCACAAGGTCCCAGTAGTCAGGTCCTTGTCCTGCCTCCAGGCTGGGTGGGATCAGGTAGTACCCACCGTGGGCAGCTCCTTTGCCCTCCAGGCTCCCTGCAGGAGACCTCGCAGACCCCTGGAGTGTGGGTCCTGCTTGGGCTAGCGGATGGCCAGAGATGCGTACACACTGGGCTCTGCTGGAGGCTCTGCTTGGGAGGAAGCGGGTCCACTTGTCACCCGCCTGAGGGTCAGGCAGTTGAGCTGGGCATAGGTCACATCCTGAGGGTCTTCAGAGACCAAGCTGTCGATCTGGGCATAAGTCCCATCTTGGGAGTTTTCAGAGACTACAGCCTGGAGCAGAAGGAGAGGAAAGGCATGTGGCTGGAGCAGAAGAAAGCCTGAGGCCTGGGGAGGAAAGGATGCACCCACGGGGGGTCTAAGGTCCTGTTAGACACCGTGAGGGATGGTCTTGAGCCACCCTTGCCCTCCTTCAGTTTGTATCTGGGGGAGGAGGGCTGTTGGGGTCCAAAGTGCCTGCTGCCTGGACACAGCTGGTACGTGGATGGTTGGCCCCTGGAATCTGGTGCTGGGGGAGGGCAAGGCTGGAGGTAGGAATTGAGTGTGGCCGTCAACGTGGATGGACAGGCCCCCACGCCCCCACAGGGGGTTCAGCCCGTTGGCCAGGGTGAATCGCGTGAACAGCCGTGGCTGTGGGTGGGACAGATGGGGAAAGGCTGAACAGAAAGAGGACTGAGGTAAGCTACAGGACCACTTTGTGTAGATTTTAGGAGCTTCCGCCTCTGGGCCTCTACTGGCCCAGGGCCTGGATTTCAGCCCTTTGTGCAGGGCACAGGCAGCCCTAAACTCCAACCTGCCCCCTTGACCTGAGTGTCCCCAACAGCTCGACAGAAGAGACCAAGGACCCTGAGGTTGTAGCCGCCCAGAGAGTGGCGTGCTTCCAGAAGGGAGAGGCTGCGGGCTGTCGGGTGGAGTGTCTGCTAGATTTATCACATGAACAGAGAGGCAGGGGTGCCCTGGTCAGGACCACAGGGAGCCCACCTGGCTGGCCAGCTGTCTGTCCTCTTCAGCCTGTGTGTCTTTCATGACAGCATCTGGTAGGGACAGAAAAAGGCGGTCCCATCTCCTGCCAAGATCCCTTGAGATCTTGTATGGCAGGAGCCCAGAGAAGATCAGTGATGTTACCAGGCCACAAGGTGATCAGATGCTCTCTCACACCCGAGCCCAGGACCCTCTCCCAATCCACAGCCGCCACTGCCCACCCACATTCTCTGGGCCCGCCTCCTCCCCAGGGTGGCCCGGCACTTCGCCTTACACAAGTTCTCATCCTGGGCGGCCGTGGCAGCGGGACCGGAGCTGGGGAGGAGACAGGGCTGTTAGGCGGCAGTAAGGGGGCCACCAGCTGGTGAGAGTGGGGTCTCGGAGAGGTCTTACCTCCCACGCAGGCCTTCATCCTCAGGCGCTGGGATTGTGGCTGCTGCTGCTGCGGGGGGTTGGAAATCAGCCTCTGGCACCCCACCGTAGAACCCTCCCCTGGGCCTGCCTTAAGCTGAGGATCTCAGAACTGGAAAGATTATAATCCCCTCCCATCACCGTATAGAATTCAAAACAAAGACGTTCCAAACAAAAAACAAAACTTGGATGTGTTTTCAAGCATTTCATAAATTTGAGAAGGCAAAAAATTAAAATATTTACACGTATGCTCACATGTACTCCTCTCTCCAGACTTTCTCACTGGGTGATGCTGGAGTTCTACGCTGGCCTTTCCCGCGTCTGGTTTCCCTCTGGCTGGCGCCCTGAGCCACTCTCCATCCACCCACGGGAGAGCCACCACCCCCTGGGGCTGGTCACCCCCGTCCCTTCTCACCCGGCTTCCTGCCTTTGCCCTGACACTGGCGACGGACGAGGAGGACGACGAGGAGGCAGAGCAGCAGGACGAAGGCCCCCGCGGCCCCGATGAGGACGTACAGGTACCGGTTAGGACCTTGGGCAGAGCCACACCGTGAAGGAGCCAGTGATGCCATTTAACTGGGCGCCTGCTGTGTGCCAGGCACGTGCTGGGCTCTGGGCATTCACCTCTGACCCTGTCAAGGGTCACGCAGCAGGGGACTGCTGCCCCGCCCCCTCCCCCCCACTCCACAGACAGGAAAGTGAGGCACAGGGAGACTGATCACGTGTCCCAGGTGGCCCAGAGTGGAGGCGGCAGGGCTGGGACTGAAACCCGGGCTGTGGGTTTCCTAATGGGATTTTGGGTTTTTTCCATGCTGTCCCCTTACCCCTCCCCCACTGGCAGAACACCAGAGTGGAGACCTGTTCACCAAACCCAATCTCCGCCCCGCCCAAGCCCAGATCTGTCTCCCACTGTGCACAGGCCCAACACCCCTTGGGGGCCTTTGTGGATGTGCCGTGTGTGTGTGTGTGTGTGTGTGTGTGTGTGTGTGGACATGCATCCACAAGGGCAGGAGGGAGGGCTCTCCCCTTCCAGAGCTCTAAAAGAGGCCATGCTGAGGGCGTTCACCAGAATCTCTCAGTGGGCCTGAGGGAGGCGACAGGAGGCCTGTTGTGCTGACAGTTAGCCATGGGTCTCGGAGAGGGACGGACTTGTCCAGGATCCCACAGCGGGGGAGAAGCAGATCTGGGCCTGAACCTGATTTCCAACCCTTGCTCTCTCCCCGACTGCACAGCAACTCTCGGGCTGAGCCCCCATTGCCGTCTGTGGGGGTGAACTCAGACACCTCCTGTGTGTGCCCACGCCCCCCACCCTGCCGCACCCCACACACAGTGCAGCCACCTTCTTGCCCTTTGCAATCAGAGGACTTGCCTCGGTGAGAAGGAGCTTCTCAGGCCATAATCTCAGGAAGAGACTGAGGCAGGCCTAGACTGAGCTCCTCCCACCCGCATCTCCCAACAGAGACTCCACTTACCCCTCCATGGGGTGACTGGTGCATCCTCAGAGCCTCCTGGGGACCAGGAAAGAGAGGTAAGGAGGGGTGCTCTATGCTCCCCACTTCAGGGTGCTGGTCCCTCAGGTGGGAGCCCACCTTTCCCTCCTCCATCTGGCCCAGACTCAGAGCCCCCCGGAGCCCCGTGGTCGCCCCTGACACGAGCCATGCCAGAGATGGTGATCTTGGTCCCCCCAGGGATCCACGCCTCTGCTAGTCCCCCACTCTCGTGTTGGTGTCTCTGGGTGAGGAGCTCTTAGGACTGGAGACTGGAGGAGGATGGGGGTGGTCAGCCTCTGGCCTCACCTCCCTCCTTTCTGTCAGGACCTCAGCAGGCAGGGTAGGAGGCAGGGATGGGGGTTGCCCTGACCATCCCTCTGAGAGCTGAGGTTCCTGTCTGCTGCTCCCCTCCTTCTGTGACCCCCTCACTCCCGTCCCAGCCTAGCATTTCCCCGTTGACAGGTCCCTGACCACGACGACACACAGGGGACAGGACTGGGGCCCCTCACCTGAGACCAGCAGCTCCAGGGGGTCACTGGGGTGTGACAACAGGTAGGGAGAGGTGCTGGATGAGGCGTAGCACCTGTAGGTCCCCTCATGGTCTGAGGTCACAGGACTCATGTTGAAGTTGACCTGATAAGGTGCAGTTGTGTCCTGCAGACGAATGTGCTGGGGAGGAGCAGGTGACCCCTCCTTGGACAGGTAGAAGGTGTCGAGCCAGATTTCCGAGCGACACTGCAGGGTCACATTCTCTCCCCAGGACACTGAGGGCCCCGGCTGGGCCGAGAGGGACGGTTTCCCGTATAGGCCTGCGGGAGGAAAATTCATGACCTGTATAGATCTGCTTCCCCCTTCACACACCC
This sequence comes from Panthera tigris, assembly GCF_018350195.1. NCBI lineage: Eukaryota > Metazoa > Chordata > Mammalia > Carnivora > Felidae > Panthera > Panthera tigris. Next base: position 3,729,208 of record NC_056674.1, read on the forward strand.
TTGACCCTGAGCTGGGTGATGACTGTCCTTTCTGCTGGGACTCTGTGTGCCCCGTCTCAGTTCCTCTTGTCTCTCTGATGGGTGTCCTTTGTTTCCTTGGCCTTCACTGTCCCTTTCTCTGTCCCTGTTCCTAGACTCCATCTCAGCCTCTGCTCCTTATCCTCTACCTGGACCCTATCACCCCTCGCGGTGACCATGGCCCCAACACCCTGAGCAGACAGAAATATGGGGAGTGGGTCTCTCACCTGTGATGAAGATGTCCAAGGGGACACTGGGGGCCGACCACGTGGAGGAGAGGTTGTGTCCACCATAGCATCTGTACCGGCCCCCGTGGGTGCTGCTCACAAGGCTGAGGGGGAAGTTAGGGCTGGGCTGCCCATCTAAACGCACGGGAGGTGTGAGCCCCTCATCCTTCATCAGAGCGAATGTGTCAAATCCGGCTTCTGAATGACACTGGAGGGTCAGGTTGTCTCCAGCCTGCACCAGCGAGCCCGGCTGGGCTGAGAGGGTGGGCTCCCTGTAGGCGCCTAGACGGGAGGGGACAGAGGCACCAGGGGATGCACACCCCACGTTGGCCCCAGGGCCTGAGGCGAGGCTCTCATGAGCACCCCCCTCCACCATAGCTTCCATCTGTCGTCTGACTTCAGGAGGCCAGTGCCCCACCCACTTTCTATCACCCCCAGGGATCCACTGGGCACGCGGCTTAGGTCAGTCATTTGGGCCCAGGAAGTAGGTGGGGCAGGGCAGGGCAGGGGCCCCTCACCTGTGACCTGAAGGTGCAGAGGGTCACTGGGGAGTGACCACGCATACGGGTAGGAAGCTGGAGAAACGTAGCACCTGTAGGTCCCCCCATGGGAGATGCTCACGGGGCCCACAGGGAACAGTGCCTGCCTCTTCTCACGAGGGAACTTCAATTCCAGGGGTCGGGGCGCGTCAGCTCCCCCCTCCTTCAGCAGACGGAAGGTTTGCCATGGGTACTGTGAGCTACAGGAGAGGGACACGTTCCCTCCTGAGGCCACCACGGGGCCTGGGATGGCTGAGAGGGAGGGTGGGTTGTACACTCCTGAGGGAGAAGGAGGGGCAGTGTTAAAGGGGCCAGCGCCCCACGTACCCCAGTGTGGACAGTGAGCGAGAGTCCCCTGAGGCCACACTCTGTTCCCTTCCACCTGGAGGAGGGGCCCCAGGGGAGGGGCCAGCTTCTGCCTTACCTGTCACCACCAGGGGCAGGAGGTCACTCCGCTGTGACCAGCCGTTCCTGCTGTGATATTGACACTGGTATCGCCCTGCATTGTGCAGACTCATGAATCCAAGGGAGAGACTGGCCTTGTTGCTGGAATCCTGTGAGATCTCCATGGACGTGGGTTCAGAGACCCTCTCTTTATACAGATAGTAGACATCAGCCTGGAGAGATGCCTGACACCAGATGGTCACACGGGTCCCACTGGTGACATTGGGGCTGGGGTCAGCCCTGATGGAGGGTTTGGGAAGGTACCCTGGAAAGGAGTCAGATGGGGAATTGCAAGGGTGCCCTTCTCCCCTGTTTCCCACCTGTCACGCCAAGGCCCCTCCCGGACTGGTCACCATCAGCCCAGACCCTCTGTGCCCCCCAGCCGCCCAGCGGGTTGTTGGGTGGAAACAGGAGGTCTGGGGAGCACTCACCTGCCTGTACCTGGTCCCATGGACCCCGACACAGCCCTGGAAGAGAGTTCCCTGTGAGAGTGTCCCCCCACCCGCATGTAGCTGTTCCCGGCCCAGTCAGGTCCAATGACCACGGGGGTCACTCTCTTGCCCCCAGAAGTCCTGCCCCCAACATGCCTCCCAAGTCCTGAGGTCTCTCAGGGCCCAGGGCCTGGGGGCAGGGCGGGAGCCACCCATCCCTCCTCTTGTCCAGAAAGCTCACCGAGACACAGAAGGGCGGTGAGGGTCTGGGTCCTGACGCTGCCTCCCATGGTCCCAGCGGTGCAGACAGCTTAAAAGTCCTCAGAGTCCACAGGACAGACACATGCACAGGGTGTGACATGGCCCAGGCTCTGTGGTCCCCATCATGGGTTCCTCACGAGAGGCCTTACAGGAAGGGGAACACCCCCTCCGGGGCCTTGCTCTGCTCTCCCTGAAGGATGCCCGACAGCAGAGGCCCTGCGACCTTTCAGACCAGATGTGAGTCTCACCAGACCCCACGCGACCCTGCCGCTCTGCCTGTTCCCCGCCAAGCCCAAGTCCAGAGAGGGACTCTGGTCCCGGAAGCCAAGGTCGGGGAGGGTGGGCCGAACCTGGGAGCCGGCCCAATTTCAGTTCCAGTTGTGCCTGTGCCTCTTACAGAGAGAGGTTGTGTGATCTGGGTGAGACACTTCCCTTTCCTGAGTTCCGTAAATGCAAATTTTCTTCCTTCCTTCCACCACCCTGTCTGTGAATCATTCAGTGTTTACTGAGTAGTTACCATGTCCAGTCATGGCACCAGGCATTGGAGAATCATTGATGAGGCTGACAGAGTCCTTCCTTCCCTGGACTCATGGGGCTCTGATTAGTGACAACAGACAATACAAATATTTAGGTAGGAAAGAAACAATTCTGTTTTCGGTCTTACAGGACTGTTCCAGGTTGGAACTAAAAAGAAAACAGAGTGGAGGTGGGGGTGGGGCCGCTTGGGTGACTCAGTAGGTTGGGCGTCCAACTTCGGCTCAGGTCACTATCTCACAGTTCGTGGGTTTGAGCCCCTCGTTGGGCTCTGTGCTGACAGCTTGGAGCCTGGAACGTGCTTTGGATTTTGTGTCTCCCTCTCTCTCTGCCCCTCTCCCACTTGTGCTCTGTCTTTCTCTCTCCCTCAAAAATAAATAAACATTAAATAAAGAAAAAAGGAAAAACAGGGAACCATGAGATTCGATAACAGGTAGATGTCATACAACCTGTGGTCCCTCTGGGGTATGGAGGGACAGAAGGCAGGAACCAGGGGTAGCAGAAATGGGAGTGAAGGGCATCCTCGACTAGAAAGATCTTGAGCTGTTCTCAGAATTGAGAGCAATCAGAAGGAGGCCAGGGCCTTGTCACACAGGAGTCTGATAATCACGCCAGCCTTAGAGATTTCATCTTTAAAGCAGTGGGAAGATTTTAGCCAGCAGACAGTATGAACGGGTTTCTGTTTGGAAAAGACACTGTAGGAAATATAATGTGGGAGGGCTCTGTTGGTAATTAGTTGTATTGATAATCAGTAGTGAAACCCCAGCACTCATCTGGCTGTGAGATCCCGTATTGATCAGTATTTTAAGTTGTTGATGGGGTTTTTTCATTGAAGCCTTACAGGAACCTACGACACAAAACACATTTAGAGTTGAGTGAAACGAGCCAGGGTGGCCTCCCAGTCTGGCAGGTGGGAGAGGAGCTGGCCAGGTTCAGACTGGCTGATGGGACAGCCAGACAAAGGCACAGAATCGTTAAGTAGCTCGGTTTGTGTGCACTCGGGGAGGTGTTCGGTTTGGAGGGTGGGTTTTCTTTGTGGGGCTGGTGGGTTTAGCTCCGGCCACACGGTCACAGCCTTGCAGATGAGATGGTGCAACATAGAGCTTCGTAAAGGAGAGGGTGGGAGCGTTTGGAGCCTCACACGGGACCGGACCAGGCAAGGTGATTGGAAGGGTCCCTTGGAGATGGTGGGAGGGAGGAACAGGGGAAGGGGGGCCTGGTGGGAGGAGCAGGAGGGAGGCCGGCGTGGTGATGCACACACGCTTCTTGAGTCTTGCGATGGGTTGGCCGTTGTTAAGAGGGTCTCGAGCGGTGTGGTGGTGTGTATCCGGTGACTGGACGTGAGCGCAAGAGCACGGTGGCGAAGGCTTTTCGCCTTCTGTCTTGTGCCTGGAGAAGCCAGTGGGGCTGCCCCAGGAGGATGACCCAGGGAGAGGAGGGTGTCGGGAGGTCATCGAAGACAGATGGTCATTTCTCCCAGGGTAGCACAGCCCTTCCTCCTGCCCTGGTATTGTGGATTTTCTTTACCCCCAACACTTCCCTTCACTGACTTCCTTGTTCCTGTAAGTCATCACCATCTTCTTTTCATCACCTCCCTTCAGAACATCTGAGTCCTTTCTGCTGCCTCAGGGCCCCGTCCCCTCCATGGGATAGTCTCTCTGTCCCATACTGTGTGTCCCTCCTGCAGGCACTGGGTAAGAGCAGGCGCTGGAGGCAATTCAGAGATTTAATTGAAGCTGAAACACTGTCAGTCTTCAGCACATACTTCCCCTTCCTGAGTCTTCTGTTCCTCATGGTGATGAGATAGGGGCCTCTCCCCTCAGGAGTGCTGTGATGCCTGAGACACACAGGGGCGATTTCATGTGTGGCTTGTCGGCATTCAGGTGACTGCAGTGTCAGAGTTCATATCGTGGGGCCACTTGAAGGCCACACTCCAAACACACCGAAATGCTAGATAAAGGTTTGTAAGATGTGTAGCCACAGTGAAAACAAATCAGAGCCAGAAATGCAGCGTGAATCCCTAGACGTAAGCAGAGACCAGCGCTGAGTGGGCTTGGTGATGCATCTCAGGGACGGGCCCCAGGACCTGGTTTGCCGTGTCCACGTGGTGACAGGTGGCAAAGCCCCAAAGGAGATACGGGTTCCTGGTGTGAGGCCAGGAGCTCTGAGCCTGCTGCCTGTCTGAATGGGGGCTGCAGTACCCCCACTCACTGATCAGAGGTCATGCCCAGACACGACAGGACGGGCAGGTACCAATGTATACCCACATGTAGCACGAGCTCCGTTTTGAGTGATCCGCGCACCTGCTGGAACCCTAAGCAGAACACTGAGTTTGGAACACCTCCAGATCATAAGTCTGAAGCAGTTGCAGGCTGGTCGCTTGTTGAGGCCTTCACAATGCAGGAAAATGGGGGTGATAACTGCTAGGAAGGGGTCAGCTCAGTGGCAAAATGACCGAGTGTACACAATCAACTGTGCCATGAAAAATAGAGCACAGACCCGGTCAGTGAGGGAATTCCCAACCAAGGCAAGGGAGAGAACTTGAAAACTGGAAGGAGACTTAAAACTAAGCATGCTTTAGGTCCTCAGAGGAAGATGAGACATGCGTGATATAAGAAGAGTTGTTCAGTGGAAACAAAGAGGTGCTCCCTAAGGAAATTTCATAGGTCAAAACTCATTAATTGAATGAAGGAACTCAAAAGATCTATTCTCTAACGGATAGAAGATAGCTGATCAGAAAATTGGGGAACTGGGAAACAGAACTCAGGAGGTATTCCAGAATGCAGTGGAACATCATAAAAATAGAAACCCAAAGGATAAGATCTGAGACATGGAGAACAGAATAACCAGGTCCCAAGACACATCTGTCCTTCGTTTTAGGAGGAAACAAGAGAATGATGAAGTGGCGGTAAGCAGGTGTCATTTTGGAAGTGAAACCAGAGAAGTGGGCAGCACGGGCTGTCAAAGCTGAACTGTGACTGGGAGCTACATCCTCGAAAGCATGTCACACTGTCAGTACCCAAGCAGGGTGATAACCTGCTCAAACAAACATCCACCTTACCCAGAAGATTGTGTCAGAACCCAGTGCCTCCTGATGTAAAATTCAAAGAAACAGGCAAGTCTCAGTAACACTCAAAGGAAAAAATAATCAACAGACACCAACCTTGAGCTGACCAACCATCAAAAGACAGTTTTATAATCAACCTTCATGAAATAAGGGCAAACACTTGTACAATAAATGGAAAAAATAGACTTCTCTCAGCATAGGAATTATAAGGGGGAAAGAGGAAATTTTAGAACAAAATTAAGTGACTGAAACAATCCATTGTGTCTAGTGGCAGGATGATGACAGAGGCAGGGGTCCGTGAACTTGAAGACAGAACAAGGGAAGTGCAATCTGAACAGTAGAGGAAAAAAAGATATAAAAAATGAATACGGGGTGCCTGAGTGGCTCAGTCCGTTGAGCGTCCAAGTCTTGATTTCAGCTCAGGTCATGATACTAGGGTCATGGGATCAAGCCCTGAGTCGGACTCTGTGCCGAGTGTGAAGCCTACTTGGAATTTCTCTCTCTTTCTGCCTCTCTCTCCCGCTTGCACTCTCTCTCGCTAATGTTTATTTGTTTTTGACAGAGAGAGAGAGACAGACACAGACAGACAGAGCGTGAGTGGGGGAGGGGCAGAGAGAGACAGAGACGCAGAACCCGAAGCAGGCTCCAGGCTCCAGGCTCCGAGCTGTCAGCACAGAGCCCGACAACAGGGCTCGAACTCACGGACCATGAGATCATGACCTGAGCTGAAGTCGGATGCTCAGCCGACTGAGCCACCCAGGCGCCACTCTCTCTCTCCCTAAAATATTTTTTTTTTAAATTTGTGGGGCGCCTGGGTGGTTCAGTGGGTTAAGCGCCTGACTCTTGATATCGGCTCAGGTGGTGGTCTTGCTGCTGTGGGACGAAGCCAAGTCAGACCCCACTCTTAGCTTAGCCTGCTTGGGATTCTCTCTCTCTCTCCCTCTGTCTCTCCCCTCCCCCACTTTCTCGTGTTCTCTTCCTCAAAATAAACAAAATAAAAATCTATCAAAAAAGATTTTTCTTTAAAAAATAAAGGTAAAAAATTAAAATTGAACACAGATTCAGGGATTTGTGAGTCAATGTATATAGTCAATCTTCCAGCAAAAGGAGAATGATACTAATGAAGAAAAAAAGTTTGAAGAAATAAATAGGTGTCCATTTTACAGATTTGTTGAAAGTCATACATTGACATGTACAATGTCCAAGATGATCAGCAAATGCAAAATAGGATGAGCTTTAAGAACCGTGCCCATGCACATCATAATCATAATTCAACTAGTCAAAACCAAAAAAAAAAAGAGAGAGAGAGAAAGAAAGAGAGATGCCATTTTACATAAAGAGGGAAAACAATTAGAATGATTACAGATTTCATATCAGAAACCATCACGGTCAGAAGATTTTAAAGTTCTGAGAGACAGAGCCAACCTAGAATTCTGGATATATTCTTCAGGAATGGGATTCCTGGGTGGGTCAGTCAGTTGTCTGACCCTTGATTTTGACTCAGGTCAAAATCTCATGGTTTATGGGATCAAGCCCCACGTTGGGCTCTGCACTGGCAGTGCAGGTCCTACTTGGGATTCTCTCCCACATGGCCCTCCCCAACTCATTCTCTCTCTCTCTCCCTCTCTCTCTCTCTAAATTTTTTTTAAAGGAATGAGAGCAAAATAAAGTCATTCTTAGAGGAAGGAACATGGGAAGAGTTTGTGACCAGCAGGTCTGCTCCACAAGAAATGGTAAGTTCTTCAGACAGAAAGGAATTAATTCTAGAAGGAAGCCGGGAAGTTCAAGAAAAAGAGATGAGCAAAAAAGGTAGATAACTAGGCAAATTTAATAGCATACTTCTTTCCTCTTACATTCATTACCATATGTATGGCTGTTGAAAGCAAAGCCAATAATGTCTCGGAAGCTTTGAATATATGTAGGTGTAATACATACAACACATACAGCATGTGAGGGTGAAGGCTGTATACACTTGTAAGGCTTCTGTGTTTCTCTGAAAGAAGTGAAATATTAACTCTATGTAGAGTCTGTGAAATTAGGTGTGTATAATACCTACAACAGCTACTTTAAAAACAACATATGGAGATACAGAGTTATAGTTACCAATAGGTAAAATGGAATGCTTAGGGGCACCTGGGTGGCTCAGTTGGTTAAGCATCTGACTCAATCTCAGCTCAGGTCTTGATCTCAGGGTCTTGAGTTCAAGCCCCACATTGGGCTCCACCTTGGGTGTGGAGCCTCCTTAAAAAGTAATTAATTTAAAAAGTGGAATACTTAAAAATATACCAAAAAGCCAAAAGAAAGCAGGAGAGGGAAAACTGAAGAACAAACAATAAGAGGGGGACAGAAAGCAAAGAGTAAAATGATAAGCCTAAAATCAACCTTATCGATAATTACACTAAATGTAAACGGTGAAAGCACAATTAAATGGCAGAGACTGTAGGACTGGATTAACACCACCATGACCCAACTATGTGCAGTCTACAGGAGGTAAAAGGAGAAAGAATACATTTTGCAAACATTAATCGGAAGTTAAGCTTAAGTAGATTTATTAGTTTCCTATGATTGCTATAACAAATAGCCACACACTTAGTGACTTCCAACAACAAAGATTTGTCTTACAGTTCTGCAGGTCACAGGTACAAAATCACTGGGCTAATGCCAAGGCGTCAACAGTGCCACTTGCTTTTGGTAGCTCTGCAGTGAGAATCTGTCCCCATGCCTTTTCAGCTTCCAGAGGCAGCCTGCAGCATGTGGCTCCTGACCCCTTCCTTCCATCACTGCAGCCTCTTGATTCTGTCCTCACATCCCCCACCATTGGCTCTGACCTTCCGCCTCCCTCTAATAAAAAGCCTGTGAATACATTTGGGTCATCCAGATAATCAGGTACTTTATTTAGTCACATTTCCAAAGTCTCTTTGGCCTGTAAGGTAACATCCTCACAGGTTTCAGGGACTAGGGCATGGACGTCTTCGGGAATTGGGAGGAAGCAGCAACTTTCTATCCACCAAAGTAGCCATACTCTCCAGGACAGTACAGTAAAAGATACCAGGTGAAGTAGGCTTTGGAACAAGAAAGTTATCAGGGATAAAAAGGTCAATTCACCAAGAAGACGTAGTAATCCTAATCACGTATGCACAAAACCACAGAGCTTCAAACACAGAAAGCAAAAACTGTCAGAAATGAGAGGACAAGTAAATAATAGTTACTTGTCAGTAAGTATGGTTAATCAACAGTTATGGTCAGGGACTCCCTTGGTAATTGATAGAGCAAAGAGCAAATCAGCAAGGATATAGAAAACCTTAGCTACACTATCAACCAACTTGACCTAATTGACACAGCACTCAACAGCACAATACACAGTCCTTTCAAGTGCGCATGGAGTATTGGCCAAGATAGTTCATATCCTTGGATACAAAACAAAGCTCAACTGATTTAAAAGAAGCAATATCTTACATCACTTCTTTTCAGACTCTAATGGAATTTAAGTTAAAATCTATTACTATAAAGATAATCTCGGGGCGCCTGGGTGGCTCGGTCGGTTGGGCGTCCGACTTCGGCTCAGGTCATGATCTCACAGTTCGTGGGTTCGAGCCCCGCATCGGGCTCTGTGCTGACAGCTCAGACCCTGGAGCCTGCTTCAGATTCTGTGTCTCCCTCTCTCTGTGACCCTCCCCCGTTCATGCTCTGTCTCTCTCTGTCTCAAAAATAAAAAATAAACATTAAAAAAAATTAAAAAAAAAAAAAGATAATCTCAGGGCCCCAGAGTGGCTCAGTCGGTCAAATTCCTGACTCTTTGATTCAGCTCACCGTGTGATCCCAGGGTTGTGGGATCGAGCCCCATGTTGGGCTCAGTGCTGAGTGTGGAGCCTGCTTGAGATTTTCTCTCTCTCTCTCTCTCTCTGTCTCTCTCTCTCTCTCTCTCTGTCTGCCCCTCTTCCCCACTCATGCTCTCTCTCTCTAAAATAAAAAAATTTTTTTAATTAAAAAAAGATAATCTGGAAAATATTCAGCTATTTGGAAATTAAACAACACACTTTTAAATAATTCATGGGGCAAAGAGGAGCTCAAGGAAAATTGGAAAATATTTTGAACTGAATGAAAATGAAATCAGCATACTAAACTTTGTGGGATGCAGCTAACACGCGTTTAAGAGGAAAGTATGAGCAATGAGTGTTCATATTTTAAAAAGGGTAGTTTCTAGTCACTAACCTAAGCTTCCATCTTAAGACACAAGAAAAAGAACAACTCACCCCAAAGTGAGCATGATAAAGGGCAGAAGTTGGTGAAACCAAAAATAGAAAAACAGTAACAAAAGCCAATGAAACCCACTGCTGATTCTTTAAAAAGACCAATAAATTGACAATGCCTGGCCAGGCTAATCATGAAAAATGGAAGACACAACTTGCCAGAATCTGGAATGAATGACAGGACATCACTACAAACCACACTGACATTAATAGAATATAAGAGAACACTGCAAACTCTGTGCCCCAAAATTTGGCAACTTGAATGGTTCAACTCTCTCTTTTTCTTTTTTCAGTATAGTTGACATACAATGTTACATTAATTTTAGGTTTACAACTTAGTGATTTGACAGCTTTATACATTATGCTATGTTCACCAAATTATAGCTACCCTCTGTCCCATCACATTGCTATTACAGTATCATTGGCCCTAGTCCTTGTGCTGTGCATTTTATTCCTGTGACTCACTCCACAACTGGAATCCTGTATCTCCCACTCCCCTTCACCCATTTTGCTCATTCCTCCACCCTTCTTCCCTCTGGCAACCATGAGTTTGTTCTCTGTATTTGTAGGTCTAATTCTCCTTTTTGTTTGTTTGTTTATTAGATTCTACTTATGAGTGGAGTCATATGGTATTTGTCTCTCTCAGTCTGACTTATTTCACTTGGCATAACAACCTCTAGGTCCTTGAATGGACCAACTCCTGAAAGACAGAAACTACCAAGACTCGTTCAAGAAGAGATAACCTTAATATTCTTTAAAATATTAAACTGCATATGTAGTTAAAACAACTTTCCAACAAGGAAAACTCTCAGCCACAATGTTCTCACTGGCATGCACCACCAAACATTTGGGGGGAAAATACAATTCTACACAATCTCTTCCAGGAAGTAGAAAAGAAAGGAAAACTTTGAACAATATTGTGAGCAAGCATTATTCCAAACTCAAATCAGAAAAAGACAGTACAAGGAAATAAAGCTGCAGACCAGGAGTCCTCAAAAACATAAGTGCTAAAACCCTCACCAAGATATTGATAAATAAAAGCCAACAGTATATGAAAAGGATCCTAGCATCACAACGAAGTGTGATGTATTCTCAGATGACAGGCTAGTTGAACATCTGAAAATCAATAAAGGTAATCCATCGCGTTAATAGACTAACAACAAAAACAACAATATCATGATAAATGCATGCACAAAGATTTGATAAATAAAATGCTCAGCTGTATGCACTTAGAAGGGAACTTCCTTAATCAGATAAAGAGCATCAACAGGGGCACCTGGGTGGCTCAGTTGGTTAGCATCCAACTCTTGATTTTGGCCCAGATCTGATCTCACAGTGAGATAGAGCCCCACATTGGGCTCTGCACTGACAGCATGGGGCCTGCTTGGGATTCTTTCTCTCCCTCTCTCTCTGTTGCTCCCCCGCTGGTGTTCTCTCTTTCTCTTTCAAAACAAGTAAATAAAAGTTTTTTTAAAAAAGAAGAGAATCAGGATGCCTGGGTGGCTCAGTTGGTTAAGTGTCCAACTCTTGGTTTAGGCTCAGGTCATGATCTCACAGTTTGTGACTTTGAGCCCCACATCAGGCTCTGTACTAACAGCACGGAGCCTGCTTGGGATTCTCTCTCTCCCTCTCTTTCTGCCCTTCCCCTGCTCGCACCCACTCACTCTCTCTCAAAATAAATAAGTAAACTTAAAAAAAAGAAGAAGTTCTATGAAAAGCCTTTAACTAATATTCTGAATGCTTTTACCCTGTGAAACAAATTACTGATAGTCTCACAACTTCTATTCAGAACGGGCTAGCAGTAAGACAACTGAAAGAAATAAAGGCATACAGATTAAAGGGGAAGGAATATCAATTGAATTTTATTCTGTAAATCAACAAGGAACAATTGGAAATCAAAATTAAAATATTATAATAGCTCCAAAAAGCATACACATGTAGGCATAAGTATAGATGTGTAAGATATGAAGACTGAAAACTATAATACTTGGCTAAAAGAAATTAAAGAACTAAAAAAAGACAGATACCACATTTATTGATTGAAAGACTCAACATTGGGGGTACCTGGCTGGCTCAGTTGGTGGAGCACACAACTCTTGATCTTGGGGTTGTGAGTTCAAGTCCCATGTTGGGTATGGAGCCTACTTAAAATATAAATAAACAAAAGACTCAACATTGTCATAAAAAGAATGAAATCTTGTCATTTGCAATGACATAGATGGAACTAAAGAGTATAATGCTAAGCAAAATAAGTCAGAGTATAATGGTAAGCAAAATAAGTCAGAATTGATTTCACTCATGTGGAATTTAAGAAGCAAAATGAAAGAGCAAAGAGAAAAAAAAAAGAAAACCAAGAAACAGACTCTTAACTATAGAGAACACACTGATGGTCACCAGAAGGGAGGTGGGGGGGGGGACGGGTTAAATAAGGGATGGGGATTAAAGAGTGCACTTATTGTGATGAGCACTGGGCGATGTATGGAATTGTTGAATCACTATGTTGTACACAAACTAATATTACACTGTATGTTAACTAACTGGAATTAAAATTAAAAAAAAAAAAGACTCAACATAGTCAAGATATCAGGTCTCTCTAAACTGATATGCAAGCCAAATCAAAACCCCAACTAGCTGGGGCACCTGGCTGACTCAGTCGGAAGAGCAAGTGACTCTTGATCTCGGGGTCATGTACTACAGCCCCATGTTGGATTACTTAATTAAATAAATAATTTTTAAAAAATCCCAACTAGCTGTTTTAGCAGCTGACAGGCTGATACTAACATGTATGTGGAAATATGAAAGCAATAATAGGGGCACCTGGGTGGCTCAGTTGGTTGAGTGTCCAACTTGATTTTGGCTCACATTGTGATCCCAGGGTCGTGGGATGAAGCCCCCCATCGGGCTTTGTGCTGACAGTTTGGAGCCTGCTTGGGTTTCTCTCTCTCTCCCTCTCTCTGCCCCTCCCCCATTCATGCACTCTTTCTCTCTCTCAAAACAAATAAACTTTAAAAAAAAAAAAAGAGCAATAATAGCACAACAATTCCGAAAAGGCATAAAATTGGACATCTTCTTACTCCAAGATTTTCTGTGAAAGGAACAAATGCAATGGATGGTGTGGTATTTGCATAGAGATAGGAAGGTGGAAAAAAGAAACAACAGAGATGCTAGAGGTAAACATGTCTGATTGGTTGACTTTTAACAAAGTGACAAAAAGGAGGAAATTGAGGAAAAGATAATAGCTTCAACAAATGTTGCTGGAACAACCAGATACCTTTTTGGAAAAAAAAAAAATGAACCTAGACCTTTACCTCACATCATACACAATAATTCACATGAAGCGGATCTAAGACCTAATAGCAAAAGTCAAAACCATAAGGCATCTAAAAGAAAATATTTTTGGGAATGCAAGCTGGTGCAGGCACTCTGGAAAACAGTATGGAGGCTCCTCAAAAAACTAAAAATAGAACTACCCTACGACCCAGCAATACTACTAGGCATTTATCCACGGGATACAGGTGTGCTGTTTTGAAGGGACACGTGCACCCCAATGTTCATAGCAGCACTATCAACAATAGCCAAAGTATGGAAAGAGCCCAAATGTCCATCGATGGATGAATGGATAAAGAAGATGTGATATATAGATATATAGATATAGATATAGATATAGATATAGATATAGATATAGATATAGATATAGATATAGATATAGATATATACAGTGGAGTATTACTCGGCAATCAAAAAGAATGAAATCTTGCCATTTGCAACTATGTGGATGGAACTGGAGGGTATTATACTAAGTGAAATTAGAGAAAGACAAAAATCATATGAGTTCACTCATATGAGGACTTTAAGAAACAAAACAGCTGAACATAAGGGAAGGGAAACAAAAATAATATAAAAACAGGGAGGGGGACAAAACAGAAGAGACTCATAAATATGGAGAACAAACTAAGGGTTGCTGGAGGGGTTGTGGGAGGGGGGGTGGGCTAAATGGGCAAGGGGCATTAAGGAATCTCCTCCTGAAATCATTGTTTCACTATATGCTAACTAATTTGGATGTAAATTTTAAAAATATATAAATAAATACAATTTAAAAAAGAAAGTTATCAGAATGAAAAAAAAGAAAACATTTTTAAAAATCTTTACAACTTTGGATTAGACAAAGATTTGTTAGTGAGGAACAAAAAGCACAAACAATAACCAAAAAAGATTCTTGGACTGCATAAAACTAAAGACGTATGCTCTTCAAAAGACAGAATTGATAATGGAAACAAGCCAAGACTAAGAAAAGTCTGTGTGTATGTGTGCATGTCTGATAAAGGATCATATATAGAACAAATAAGGACTTTTACAAATACTAACAAACCCCCCCATATGAGCAAAACAATTTGAACAGACATTTCTCAAAGAAGATATATAAATAACAATGAGCACATGAAAAATGCTCAACATCTATAATTATTAGAGGAATGAAAATTTAAAAGATATCAATAAAATGGATGAGTTTTTCAGAACATACTGCACAAAAGAGTGCAGATGTGACAGAGCACACGTTTACGATCTCATTCCTGCGAAGTTCTACAATGAGCAGGACTAACCCATAGAGAAGGAAAGCTGGTTGCTGTTTACTTCCATCGGGTTGACCGAAAAACTCAGCATGGAATTTTAAGGAGTGATGGCAATGTTTTAGTATTGATTGTGGTGGTGGTTTTTAAATGAGTTCTACATTTGCCAAAGGTGAACACACTGCACACCTAAAGGGGTACATCTTACAACTCAGTGCACACACACACACACACACACACACACACACTAGTTAGGCTCCATCAGTGTCCATTCCACCGGGGATGAAATCCTCTTGCAACCACTTGTCTGATTTGCTTCCATAGGAATGAAACACTACTAAGGACTTGGTGTCGGTCTCCGCTGCGGAAGCGATGGACGTTGAGCAGTGTGTGTAGTTCAGTCACTCTTGGTGAAAGGCATACCATAATATGAGACTCCCAAGTGCCCTCTGTCTTCTGCCACCTGTCCATAGGCCCCTGCATAAACACTGGGAAAGGAAAAACAGAGGCTGGCTGACATCTGCCCAATAAGCCACGTTGTCCTCTTGGCCATTAAGGACCATGTGTACAGGGAGCTCTCTTGGGGACATTTATATCTGATTCAAAGACCCAAGTGCTTTGTGCCCACCCCTATACATCTATGCATACACATGCCTCCTTCCTGGATATCCCTATCTCCTCCCTACCTGATTCTGCTCCTTCCAGTCCCCCGACCATGGAGGTGAGGCATTTGCTACTATCCAGGAGTCTGTGTACATCACACCTAGCCAGATCTCTTTCCACAAAAAGTGTATTATTCTGTTTCATCCTGCTTATTACTCACATACCTGCTCACTAAGGGCATTTTCCCTCACTGACATTTTTCAGAGTCCCACCAGTGTAGCTGTAGAGCAACACTACTCCAAAACCTCACACCGCCCCAACACAAGCCAGGCCACGCAGCTGTTGATGACCCCCGAAGAGAGGCGTCATTGTGAGAGCGTAGGTGTGTCCTCTGGACCTTTTCATGGCCACAGGCCTACCACTCACCCAACAGTGGGTTGCAAACTTACGAAGGGGTGGAAATGGCCACAGCTAGCTCATCGTGGACACTTCCAGTTGTGTACACACACGTGTCTCTCGTCAGTCATACAGTTTCTATTGGGATCAGGGGCAGCTTTTTATTTTTGTATTTTTTTATTATTTTTTTTAAGAAGCTTTAAACCACTTTATTTTTCTTGTACAAAACTGTGTGGTGGACACCAGAAGCAGCTTTTTATTTTATTTATTTATTTATTTATTTATTTATTTATTTATTTATTTATTTTTACGTTTATTTATATTTGAGACAGAGAGAGACAGAGCATGAACGGGGGAGGGTCACAGAGAGAGGGAGACACAGAATCCGAAACAGGCTCCAGGCTCTGAGCTGTCAGCACAGAGCCTGATGCGGGGCTCGAACCCACGGACCGTGAGATCATGACCTGAGCCGAAGTCGGCCGCTTAACCGACCGAGCCACCCAGGTGCCCCCAGAAGCAGCTTTTTAAATGGTGCCTAGCTGCCTTGTGTGGGTGATGTGTTGACATGAGCCCAAAGCTCATTCGGGCTCGGCAGAAGGGTCACACAGCATCCCGACACACACGCCTACTCCTAGCAGCAAGATCGGGCAGGTCATGGACATGGCCATGGGGGTCCTGGTGGATCTGAAAAAGTTGTGCTTATGATAGACTCTAGCCTATCAGGTGTGCATTATGTCTAAAAAACCAATGTACATACCTTAATTTAAAAATACTTTATTGCTGGGGCACCTGGGTGGCTCAGTCGGTTAAGCATCTGACTTCGGCTCAGGTCATGATCTCGCGGTTCGTGAGTTCAAGCCCCACATCGGGCTCCGTGCTGACAGCTCGGAGCCTGGAGCCTGCTTTGGTTACTGTCTCTCCCTCTCTCTCTACCCCTCCCCCAGTCGTGCTCTGTCCCTCTCTCTCTCTCTCTCAAAAATAATAAACATTAACAAAATTAAAAATGCTTTGTTGCTAACAAATGTTAGCCATCAGCTGAACTTATAGCGAGTCATGACCCTTCTGCTGACGGAGGGTCTTGCCTCCATGTTGGTGGCTGCTGACTGGTCAGGGTGGTGGTTGCTGGAGACAGGGTGGCTGTGCCAATCTCTTCAAGATGACAACAGGGAAGCTTTCCACAACAGTTGACTCTTCCTGTCACAGTTTCTCTGTAGCAGGTTTCATACTATTTTACCCACGGTAGACTTCTTCCGAAATGGGAGTCCATTCTTTCAAATCCCGCTGCTTTACTAAGTTTGCGTGAGGTTCTAAATCCTTTGTTGTCATTTCTACAGTATTCACAGCGTCTTCTCCAGGAGTCAGTTCCATCTGAGGAAACCGCTTTCTTTGCTCATCCTTCAGGAGTGAGTCCTCATCCATTAAAGTTTTGTCACGGGAGCATAGCAATGTAATCTCTTCTTCAGGCTCCACTTCTAATTGAGCTTCTCTTGCTGTTTCCACCACATCTGCAGTTGTGTCCTCCACCGAAGTCTTGAACCCCTCAACGTCACCCGTGAGGGTCGTAATCAACTTCTTCCAAACTCCTGTTGATGTGGGTATGTTGACCTCTTCCCATGAATCACGAATGTCCCTTGTGGCATCTAGAATGCTGAGTCTTTTCCAGAAGGTTTTCAACTGACTTCGCCCAGATCCATCAGAGGAATCACTGTCTATGGCAGCTATATGCTTACGAAATGTATGTCTTTATTGCTAAGACTTGAAAGTTGAAATTACTCCTTGATCCACGGGCGGCAGGATGCGTGCTGTGTCTGCAGGCATGAAAACAGCGTTCCTCTCATTGTGCATCCCCACCAGAGCTCTTGGGTGACCGGGTACATTGTCAGGGAACAGTCATATTTTAAAGGATTTTTTTTTCCCTGAGCGGTAGGTCTCCACAGTGGGCTTAAAATATTCAGTAACCCCGTTGTAGAGAGATGTGCTGTCATCCAGGCTTTGCTGCTCTGTTTATGGAGCAACATTCTTAAGGGCTCTGGGATTTTCAGAGTGGTCACTGAGCTCTGACTTCCACTTAAAGTCAGCAGCTGCGTTAGCCCCTCACAGGAGTTGGGCTGTCCTCCGAAGCTTTGAAGCCAGGCCTTGACTTGCCCTGTCTGGCGATGAGAGGCCTATGTGGCATCTTCTTCCAGTAGGAGGCTGTTTTGTCTACACTGGAAATCTGTTGTTTGGTGTAACCACCTTCACAAGTGATCTCAGCGAGCTCTGGAGAACCTGTTGCAGCTTCTCCATCAGCACTTGCTGCCTCACCTTGCACCTGACGTTATGGAGAGGCCTTCTTTCCTTCAGTCTCCTGAAGCACCTCTGCCAGCTTCAGACTGGTCTTCTGCCGCCTCCCCCACCTCTCTCAGCATCCACAGCATTGAAGGGAGTCAGGGCCTTGCTCTGGAGTAGCACTTCCAACATCCTTCACGAATTTCTCCTTTGCGTTTACAGCGGGGCTGTCTGGCAGCACAGGCCTAGCTTCTGGCCGTCTTGGCCTTTGACCTGCCTTCCCCATTGAGCTTAAGCACTTCTCGTCTCTTCTAATTTAAAGGGGGAGACGTATGACTCTTCCTCTCACTTGGACACCTGGAGCCACTGTAGGGGTATTAATGGGCCCTATCTCACCACTGTTGTGTCTTTGGGAACAGGGAGGCCCACGGAGAGGGAGAGAGATGGGGAACGGCTGGCCAGTGGAGCAGCTGGAACACACACAACATTTATTAAGTTTTCCCTCTTATGAGGGTGTGGTTCGTGGCACCCCAAAACAATGACAATGGGAACCTCAAAGATCACTGCTCACCCATCACCATCACAAATATAATAACCATGGTAAAGCTTGAAATACTGGGATAATTACCAAAATGTGACCCAGAGACACGAAGTGAGCAAATGCTGTTGGGAAAATGGCAGCAGTATATCTGCTTGACGCAGGGTTGTCCAAACCTTCAGTCTGTAGAAAACTCAGAGCGCCATGTGTGGAGCGCCATCAAGGGAGAGTGCCTGTCTTTCCTCCAGCCCCTTCCCGTCTGGAGAAACGCCATTCACGCCAGTGGTGCACTGATCACCATTAGAAGTATGCATGCATTGACGTACTTAGTCTCCACATGCGTTGACGTACTTGGTCCCCACATGCGTTGACGTATTTAGTCCCCACATACATTCACGTACTTAGTCCCCACAGGTATTCACGTACTTAGTCTCCAGCACTGCTTCAGGAGCCCCGCCAGGAAAGCTGCCCTCCCTCATGACAAGGAGTCACTAGTACAGTCATTAGACCTGTTGTGCAGAGGCAGATCTGAGGCACCAAGCTTGCCCAAGATTACACGATGTGGAAACCAGCAAAGACCAAGCAAAGGAGAAGAAACAATGGCCACTGTGGCCAAAACACAAAGGCAGGTGGAGGGGTGGGAAATCTCAAAGTGCAGACCGAGGAAAGCAGGTGCCCCCTGCCCGGAGCCTGTGGGCCCAGGGGAGCTGAGGCAGGCTCACTGCAAGTCGCTGTCCTACCTTAGTGGTTAGGGGAGCATATTTGCCTGTCTCTTGTCGGTCCTAAATTAGAGTCAGGGACACAGATTAGGGGAGCTGGTGGTCACTCCTCAGGCCCTGGCTATTTTGGAGCGATTGTTACAGGGTTATCGTCTGGTTTCCTGCACGGCTACTAGAGCTTGCAGGCAGGCCTTCTGGGCAGGTGGCCACAGGCTGTGGGTCAGAATTCTATCTCATGTATGGTCTGGCCATCCGTTTGCCGTGCAGTCTCTCAACAAAGGAGGTCAGGCCAAGGCTGGAGCTGAGATGGTCCGGCCCTATGCTCCCAGTGGGCAGTGCCCCCTCCTCTGAGAGGCGGCTCCACTCTAGCCAGACCCTTGGGCGAAAGTCCTGCAACCCCTTGCTCGCTAAAATCCCCTGGACAAGTTTTGCAACCGTTCCCTGCCTCAGCTTCCTCCCCTGTGAAATGGGGGTGTTGGCGGGGCCTACCTCATGGGGTCGCGGTGAGGACTGATGAGACAGTCCACACAGAGTGCTGAGGGCAATGGCCGCGCAAGGAAAGCACTGTCAGCATCATTGTTGTTACCCTCACCATGTATTGCTGTCTTTCAGGCTCCCTTGTTCATTTTTACTTTCTTGTTTAAAGAGTAGCTCCCAGACGAAAAAGCTGTAGGAGGGCAGAGGCCTCATCTTTCCTAGTGATCAGTGTCTTAGGAGAGGCTCAACTATAGTTAATAGTCACTAAATTGTTAAATGTATGAATAACGGGGGTGCCTGGGTGGTTCAGTCGGTCCAGCATCTGGCTCTTGGCTCAGGTCATGACCTTGTGTTTCGTGGGATCGGGCCGCACATTGGGCTTCCCACTGGCAGTGAGAAGCCGGCTTGGAATTTGAGATTCTCCCTCTCCCTCTCTCTCTGCCCGTCCCCTGCTTGCACGTGCTCTCTCTCTCTCTCTCTCAAAATAAATAAAATAAAGTTAAATAAATAATTTAAAAACGTTAACTTAAAAAAAGTTAAATATATGAATAACTCTATGTATGCGTCATCAATGATTGACGTTTCTCACAACCCCCTCCTCCAGTTCACTAATTTGCTAGAGCGGCTCACAGAACTCAGAGGAACATGTTACTTACCCGATCACTGTTTCATTACAGAAGAATGTAATGTAATGGAGACGCGTCGGCCAGGTGTGAGGATAGGACGTGGGGCCTCCGTGCACCCTCCAGGTACGCCGCTCTCTCGGAACCTCTCCGATCCCATCCTTTGGCATTTTTATGGTGGCTTCATTACATGGGCACGATTAATTAAATTGCTGGCAATTTGTGAGCAACCCAACTTTCAGCCACCCTCTCTTCCCTGGAGGCCACTTCATCAATATAAACCCAGGTGTGGTTGAAAGGGCTGTGTTAGAAATATCAAGACACCTTTGTTGCTCTTAAGAAACTGCAAGGGCTTTAGGGGGACTGTGCCAGGAATGGGGCTGAAGACCAAATGTGTATTTCTCATTATAAATCACACCAGTGATCGTGGTGAGGCAAATAAATCAAGAAAGAAGGGGCATACAGGAGGGGTGTTCAATTTTCGGGTCAGGTTACCATGGAAGGCCTGAGAAGGTGACATGGAAGGAAAGGCCAGCGGGCAGTGGGGGACAAGACCATGTGGCTACCAGAGGAAGAGCATCCCCGGTAGAGTCATGGGAGCCCGCGTGGACGGAGCAGCATAAGCAAGGAGGGGGGCACGGATGGGGACGGAGAACGTGCACCGTAGGGCCTTTGCTTTGACTTTGCGATGGAAATTACTGGAGAGTTCTAAAGGGGAGGGACACATCAGACCCACCTATTGACCCAATTACACCAGCCGCCAGCCATACTGTTGAAAACTGATGACAGGGGCTCCTGGGTGGCTCAGTCGGTTGAGCGTCCGACTTCAGCTCAGGTCACGATCTCGCGGTCCGTGAGTGTGAGCCCCACGTGGGGCTCTGGGCTGATGGCTCAGAGCCTGGAGCCTGCTTCCGATTCTGTGTCTCCCTCTCTCTCTGCCCCTCCCCCGTTCATGCTCTGTCTCTCTCTGTCTCAAAAATGAATAAACGTTAAAAAAAAAAAAAAAAAAGAAAAGAAAACCCATGACAGAGGGGCAAGGGTGGAGTCCAGGGAGAGGAGTCAGGAAGCCACTACAGTCATCCACGTGCGTAATGTCGTTGCCTTTGCCAACGTGTTGGCTGTGAAGGTGAAGTGGTCAGATCGGGTCTACAGCGTTTGGAAGGTAGCACCTATAGAGGTTTTTCTTAGACCAGTTTTAGGTTCGAAGCAAAGGTACAGAGGAGTGTGCCCCCTGCCCCCACTCATGCACAGCCTGCCTCTCCCATCCTCAACATCGCCTGCCAGAGGGTACATTTGTTACCACCGATGAGCCCACACAACACGTCATTAGCACCGAGGCCGTAAACATCAGGGGTCACTCGTGGTGCTGTGCCTTCTGTGGGTTTGGACAGATAATGATATATATCCAACATTTTGGTCTCAGAGTAGTTTCACGGGCCTAAAACTTCTCTTTGCATCCCCTGTTCATCCCTCCTCCCCAACCCATCAGCCACTCATCTTCTCAGTCGCCAGTTTTGTCTTCTCCACAAAGTCATACAGTTGGAATCGTGTGGCATGCAGCCTTTTCAGACTGGCTTCTCTCACTTAGGAGTGTGCATTTAAGGGTCCTCCATGGGAGCGCCTTGGGGGGCTCAGTCACTTAAGCCTCCGACTCTTGATTTCAGCTCAGGTCGTGATCTCACAGTTTGTGAGCTCGCGGAGAGCACAGAGCCTGCTTTGGGTCTCTTTCCGTCTCTCTCTCCCTCTCCCAAAATAAATAAACTTAAAAAAAAAAAGGATCCTCTATGTATTTTTGTGGCTTGACATTTCGGCTCTCTTTAGCACTGAATAGCATTCCATCATCTGGAAGGACCACAGTGTATTTTTCATTCATCTACAAAGGACCTTGGTTGCGCCCGAGTGTCGGCAGTTGTGAATAACGCCGCACTAAAAACATGCACGTGCAGGTTTTGTGGGGTCATAAATGTCGGACTCCTCTAGGTAAATCCAAGGAGCATCACTGCTGGGACAGTGGCACCCACTGCGGATGGTGAGGGTACACTCAAGTTTTGTGAAAACTCTCCACACCACCCTCCCAAGTGGCTGTGCCACCCTGTTCCCTACCAGCCAGCCGTGAACCAGAGGTCCTGGCGCTCCACGCCTCGTCAGCACTCGGTGGTGTCGCTGTTCTGGATTTCCGCCCTTCACACAGGCATGTAGCGGTATCTCATTGTTGCTTGACTCTGCACGGCTCAGATGGCACAGGGCGTGGGGCACCTTCTCACGTGCTTGCTTGCCAGCTGCGGGACGCCTTCAGTGAGGTGTCCGTTAGGGCCTCCGGTTTTGTTTTTTGGGCAGATTGTTTCTCATTGTTGACTTGTAAGAGCTACAAAATATTTTGGACGACAGTCCTTTATCAGTTGACTTGGACAGGACTTTCTCCGTTTTGCATTGTAATGAAGTCCAGCTTATCAATTCTTTCATCGGGCACACCTTTGGTGTTGTGTCTGGAATATCACTGCCACACCCACGGTCGTCTACGTTTTCTCATTACCTCCCACAAGTGGTCTAGCTCTGCATTTTATATTGAGGTCTATGATCTATTTTGAGTTAATGTCTGTAAAGGGTATGAGGTCCATATCTGGATTTTTTGTTTGGTTTTTGCATGTGGATGTCCTTACAAATTTTGTTTAAGCAAGCTCTAGGCCCAACATGGGGCTCAAACTCACGACCCTGAGATCAAGAGTCTACCGAATGGGCCAGCCAGCCATCCACATGTTTTTTAGTGAGGAATTTTTGAGAGAAGACATAGGTACTGAGTACTGAGTCAACTAAGTACTTTGTTGGAGAGAAGAGACAGCCTGGAGAAGATATTTACAAGCCAGTTAGCAAAGAGGCACAAAGAAAGCGTTAACCAGGCTGGGGTTAGTGTCCTGTTTTAAATTAATCTAAGATTACTGGCAGTTGTGGTTCTAGCAAATGTGTTTACTGTGAAGGGTAGGAGAGAAAGAAGAAATTGGGGGCACAGACTGAGAAACTAGAGAAACAGACTTTCAGCCCCAGAATCATTAACCATGTGACTAGACTTCAGTAACGAAATCTATTTGACAAAACTATACATTTAAAATATACCTAGGGGCACCCGGGGTGGCTCAGTCGGCTGAGTGACCGACTTCGGCTCAGGTCATGATCTCACGGTCCGTGAGTTCGAGCCCCGTGTCGGGCTCTGTGCTGACAGCTCAGAACCTGGAGCCTGCTTCAAATTCTGTGCCTCCCTCTCTCTCTGCCCCAACCCACTTGCATTCTGTCTCTGTCTGTCTCAAAAATAAAGATTAAAAACAAAAATTTTTTTAATAAAAAAAATAAAAAAGAATTTGGGAGCACCTGGGTGGCTTAGTCAGTTGGGCATCTGACTCTTGAATTTGGCTCAACTCATGGTCCCAGGGTCGTGGAGTCAAGCCCCACGTCAGGCTCTGCGCCAAGTGTGGAGCCTGCTTAGGATTCTCTGTCTCTCTCTGCTTCTCCTCCCCCAACAATTGCACACACACTCTCTCTAAAATTAGAAGAAAACAGGCACCTGGGTGGCTCAGTTGGTTAAGTGTCCAGCTTCGATTCAGGTCACGATCTCGCGGTTTGTGAGTTCAAGCCCCATGTCTGGCTCTGTGCTGATGACTTGGAGCCTGCTTCAGATTCTATGTCTCCCCTTCTCTCTGTCCCTCCCACGCTCATGCTCTGTCTCTCTCTGTTTCTCAATAATAAATAAACGTTAAAATTAAAGGAAAAAAAGAGGGGGGAGCCCCTGAGTGGCTCAGTGGGTTAAACATCCGACTCCAGCTCAGACCATGATCTCATGGCTTCTGGGTTTGAACCCCACCTTGGGCTCTGTACTGACAGCTCAGAACCTGGAGCTGTTTCGGATTCTGTGTCTCCCTCTCTCTCTGCCCCTCCCTGGCTCGCGATCTGTCTGTCTCTCTTAAAAATAAGTATTTAAAAAATTTTTTTTAAAAATTAAAAAAAAAAAGTATAGGTGTAGGGTAAAAATAATTCTAAAAATAATTCTATACACCTGAATAAACACCACCCAGGTCAAGAAAAAGACCACCTCCAGCATTCCCCAAGCCTCAAGTGCCCTTCTGGACACTCCCCTTCCCTCCCCTAACTCCTGTCATGAAATTGCGAACTCACGTCCTTCTTTTCTGCAGGTGTATAGGCATTATTTAATTTATGCCTTTGTACGCATCTGAAATGTTCCGTGACAATCTTTTCAAAAGGAGGTTCAGTGCGGTGGACAGAGTTCAGACTCTGCAATCAGCAAGACCAAGTTTTAAATGTCAGCCTGCTGGATACCTCCTAGATGTGTGACCTCCTTCAGGCCTTTCCCTCGCCGGCTTAAACAAATGCAAAGGCCCACACTTCCCAGGATTGCCGTCGGGATTGAAATCACAGACTCCATGTTTATTCAACAAGTTTACTGGGACCTGTTGGGACCTGTGCCCGGTAGAAAACAGACATGAATCAAACCTAGTCTTCACCCTCAAGAAGCTCACAGTTTACTACAGGTAACTACAAAAACATTGCAGCCAATAAGTGCTTTGAAACAGGGAGGGAAGTAAGAAGGTGTAGTGTTTCTAAATCCGGACTCAAAACTTAACCACAGAGAGAGGGAGGAGGGTGTCGAGGCCTCCCGCGCAGATGTGAGCATGGGACCATCTAGAAAGGCTCTTTCCACAGATGCAGCCACGTTCCCCTAGGTCTCTGGAGTTCACTGCAGGCTGGCCCACTGCAGGGAGGTGTAGACCACCTTACCGTCAGGCTGAGGAGAACACAGGAGCAGCGTCTTTTTGACGCTGGTTCCCAGGCGGCCGGCAGAAACCAGGTCCTGGAGTGGAATGGGGTCCCCAGGAGCCCAGCACTGAGCAATGTAATGGGCGTGGAAACGAAGTGGGTCACCTGGGTGAGAGAGAGAGACATGTGGCAATTTCCAGGGGCAGAGGGCCGGAAGACGCTGGAATGTCCATTGGTAGGACATGGGAACCATCTTGTAATCGCTATGAATATTTAAAAATAGCTATTCTTGGACCCAGCAATTCCACTCGTGGAATTTTTTTCTTACAAGGATAGCACCCCTAAAATGCCGAATAAAACTCTTCACCCTGTTATCATTTACAACCGCTAAGAAACAGAAACAACCAGGCCGCAGACTTGTTAAATTCAGGGTCTCTCAGTAAGACTGGATAGCATACAGCCTTTAAAATCGAAACGGTGTACCAACTTGGAAAAGCCAATGATACAGTGGGACAGGGGCAGGAAGCTGCCACACACCAACAGCATAATCGTCCTTAAACGACAAACCGAACAAGTAACTGAATATGTCACTGTCGTGACATAAGAACCAGGACCACAAAGTCAGGGAAAGCCGTGAGGAACACACAGGACATCACATCAATGTCCAGGGACAAGTGACTCCAAGAGACTAAAAGAAAAAAAGAATTTACAACGGGACAGAGGAATGAATAGATGGGATAACGGAGTTAATACAGCAAAGGGCCACACAGTAAATATTGTTTTGTGGGTCATGTTACAAGTACACACCTCACTCCTGTAGCACAGCAGAAGCCACAGACCATACGTAAATAAATGCATCGGCCTGCGTCCCAGTAACTTTCTCTTTAAAAACTGGTGGGCCGCATTTGATGGGGGCTGCAGTGTGCCCCTGGATTAGATAAATGTGATTGAGCAGAGTAGGAACCAGTGGGGCACGACGCAGAAGATTAAGTGGTAGGTAATGGAAGTCTCCAAGAGCAAGGCTACGAGACATCCCATCTGACAGGGGAGTGTCATGGCAACAGGAAAACAAGGCCCAGGCTGGCAGCTGGGCCTCCAGCAAGAACCCGGCCAGGAGCCAGGCATCTCTCTGGCTGGTATGACACCTGCTGAGAAGGAAGCATCAAAGACTTGAGAAGTTACCCCAAAACTGTTCTTAGAGGCTTACTGTCGTTACAGTTCAGGAGGATTTACTGTTAGAAATATTTAAGGGGAGCCTCGGTGGCTCAGTTGGACAAACATCCAACTTCGGCTCAGGTCACGGTCTCGCGGTTCATGGGTTTGAGCCCCACGTCAGGCTCTGTGCTCAGAGCCTGGAGCCTGCTTCAGATTCTGTGTGTCTCTCTCTACCCCTCATCTGCTCGCGCTCTGTCTCTCTCAAGATAAATAAATGTTTAAATATATTTAAGGGATCCAGACCTTGACTATTAATCTTCAGGGAACAAGGATTCCACGTATATTTCATACACTGAGCATGTATCATTTTAGAAATATTGATCCACTAGAGCTAACAGGCCAGTCTTGTGATTCAGTTTCAAATGTGTGATTGAGTTATTGGTGGAGTCAAACTTTTTTTAACCTGAAATTTTGTAAGTGTATTAACAGCATTAGAACATATAAACTTAAAAAGCACCCCATCTGTAGTTTTTTAGATCTGAATTAGCGGCAAGTTCTATAACCAGGAAAACCATTTTCCTTAAAAAGGAAAATATATTAAAATTTAAAATGCAGCTTATCACATTGAAAATTACTTAACTCCTTTTACAAGTGGGATCAAACTTAGACTAAGAGTCCCCTTAAAATCTGCTAGACTGAAAAGATTTATAAATTGAACTGGAAGCTTCAAAAAGAACTGGGTATTAGCATTCATATGATTAGCAAACTGACTATTCATTTTCAAAACCAAAATAATCTCTTACATGCGGGAGTCACACACACACACACACACACACACACACACACACAGCAGCAGCAGCAGCAGCAAAGTAATCAAAGTGTGGTTATCTGCAGAGCACAGGGCAGGCACACTGTCCTGGGTTCCTAAGCCAGTCCCTTAGTTACGTGTTCATTCTCAGAAGAGACGCAGGCCCTCGCCTCACCTCAGACACCCCGGTCGGTCTCCAGTGAACAGCTAAGACCTGACTACTTACCAGGTGCTTCTATCTT
Source organism: Panthera tigris (assembly GCF_018350195.1). Taxonomy (NCBI): domain Eukaryota; kingdom Metazoa; phylum Chordata; class Mammalia; order Carnivora; family Felidae; genus Panthera; species Panthera tigris. The sequence goes on from NC_056674.1 coordinate 3,756,140, forward strand.
TCTACATTCTCAGGAGGAACAAAGAGGTTGATTTTCCTGCAGACTTATTTTTCTTAACCTTTCAGTTACACAATAAAGGCACTCTTACTACAAATTCAAAAATTAACTGATACAGCAAAAGGCTGCTGTTCCTACACCTGATGCAAATTCCCTCCCAGAGGAAACCACTGTACTTGGGCTGGAGTCCGTGTTTGCACACCTTTTTCCACTTGTTTGATAGGATTCTCTTCATCTACTCACACCGTTTTATCTTAAGTTCTGTCCACATTCTTTCACTGGAGCCGTAATTTTTAATGCTACTTAAATAACGTGCATAAGACTGCACGGTAACATAAAATATAGAGTATTTTACCATACACGTTTTTGACAAGTGGTTCTTTTTCTCCCCCTTTGGTCATCTTTTCATAAGTGCACATGGACCTACGTTACTCTGACGACTAGCACCAGTGTTTAACTGCTAACCCATTCATAATCATTCTGGAGGCACCTGGGTGGCTCAGTCGGTTAAGCGTCCAACTTCAGCTCAGGTCATGATCTCGAGGTTCGTGGGTTCCAGCCCCACGTCGAGCTCTGTACTGACAGCTCAGAGCCTGGAGCCTGCTTCAGACTCTGTTTCTCCGTCTCTGCCCCGCCCCCGCTTGCGCGCTGTCTCTCAAAAATGAACATTAAAAACAATTTTTTTTAATTCTGCTTGTTTTCTAGTATTTCACTACTTTAAAGGATCCTGTGATGATGATTTCTTGTATGTTCTGTGCACATATCTAAGTGTCTCTAAGTGAAATTTGGGGGTCAAAGTAAGTGCTTAATGAAATTTACTAAACTGCCCTCCAAATGAGCTTGGGTTCCCAAGTGTCTCCTGTCCTTCCACGGGTTTCAGACGCTGAGAAAAGGCAAAAAGGAAACATGCGGACTGTGGAGGGGTTGTGAAAAAGGGGGCCACAACTGGAGGTCCCCACCCAAACTCACCAGGATAGACCAGGAAGTCACCCCCAAACTTGCCAGCAGCACTGAGGAAGAAGCCTCGCTCCCACAGGTCTCTGTAGATGCTGTAGCGAAGTTCATGGAGAGGACGGCCAGCATGGGGCCAGTCTTTGGACTGGACGCGCCAATCCAGGGGTCTAGCCTTGATGGGTCGGGGCCTAGCAGTGGCCAACTGGACCAGCAGGGCGGACCTGGGCAAGGGGGCCACCCCATCTGAAGGCCCTGGCTGGGGAGAAGAGGAACCTGGGGGAGGTGAATCCAAGAGAACTGGGTGAATTCAAGGACGACGTCTTTTCATCCTCCAGGGAGTCCCAGGCCGGGATTCCAGCCAGGATTCCCAAAAGACCTCTCCCTCCCTTCCCCTGGTCCCTGGACTCCAAGTCTCAGCCTCACCTGCTTCCTCGTGCTCTCCAGAAGCCTGGCTGGCACTGGCCTCATTCTCCGCGGGAGCTTGGTTCCCACCCGCCTCCTGGCTCCCACCGGCCTCCTGGCTCCCGCTGCTCCCTGATTCCTGTTCCAGCCTCTGCTTCTTCGCAGCCTGGCCCTCTGCAATCTTCTCTAGGAGCTCCTGACGACGAGTCTCACGGGCCTCGGCTGCCAGGGCGCTTTGCTCCTGGAAGTCTTGCTCTTGCTGGCGTTTGAAGGATGCCAGAGCCTGACAAGTAAATCAGCGAGAATCCCAGGATCCAAGTATATCCCGCTTTAGAAAGCCAGGTATCCTGACCCCCTGACCCCTCCCAACCTCAAAGCCCGAACTCGGGGATGCCAATCTCCTGCACCCACATTCTTCCAGAATCGAGGACGCCCTGACCCCTCCCACCTTAGGGTCCGAACCCGCGGAGTCCAGGTGACCTGCCTGTACTTCGGCAGATCCAGGGCGTTCGCGCCCCCGGCCCGCCCCTTACCAGGCTGTGTTGGCGTGGATCCGGGCGCGGGGCGCTGACCAGGGTCACGGCACCGATCTCGGCCAGGAGCCGCGCCTCCTCGGGCATCAGCAGCAGCGGGAGGCCCAGGCGCGAGTTCTGGCGGGGCCCGCGGGGCAGGGCGCCCACCGTGCGGCCCCCCACTCCCAGACGCTCCCGCAGCGCCTGCACCGCTTCGGCCCCCCATACCAGGGAGCGGCCGTTCGCCACCTCCACCACCAGCATCCTCCTGCGGGAGCCAGGGGGACACAAAGGTCACCGACTTAGCGCTCCCACCGCTTAGGGGTGGGGAGTGAGGGGGCGGGGGTTCAGCGAGGCCCCGCCCCTGAGCCTCGGGGGTGGGGCCTCGTCAAGGCAGCCTTTGCCACCTGCTGAGTCTCCAGGCCGAGCCCCGCCCCCTCAGCGATCCCGCCAGGCCCCGGGGCCGCCGAGACAAGACCCCGCCCTCCGCCGAGTCGCTGGGGCCCCCAGGACCCCGTGGTCGGCGTCCCGGCCATCTCGCCTTCAGGCTCCGAGACAAGCCTCCGCTAGTGCAGGGCCACGCCCCCTCCGGGTGGCTCGGAACTCGGGCCCGCCCCCTTCCGAAGCCCCGAGGCGCGGCCTCCGGACCTCCTCGCACCGGGTCGGACGCCCACGGCAGAAGGCCCGGCCCCCGCCCGGCGCCAGATTTCGGGCATTCGGACCGCCTCGACTCGGCCGAACTCGCAGCCCCGCCCCCTCCCGAACGCAGCGGTCCCGCGATCGGGCATCCTCGGCTCCCGTCAACCCCGCGGCCAGGCCCCGCCCCCTCCGGCCTCAAGCACTCCCAGTTGGGGAGTACCCGCCCCACTGAGCGAACCCCGCGGCCGGAAGCCCCTCCCCCTGGGCACCACGGTCCGTTCTCCGTCCGGGCGGGCTCACCCCCTCGTGAGCGCTCCCCTCAGAATGCGGCACCGTCCTCTGACAGAACCAGTTAGTCACCTCGTAAACACCAACTCGCAGTCCCGGCGGAGCCACCCCCTACGTAGCGCGCCACGCGCTGCTTCCTCCACCCCTCCGCATCCCGACCCCCTGCGTCAATTTCGTCACACCGCCACCTCAGCGAAGCGGGAAGTCTGGGATCCGCCCCCAGCGGCGCCGTAGCCCCGCCTTCCTCGTAGAGTGGAACACCTTGGCCCCGCCCTCTCGAAGGGAACGTCCCCGCCGCTAGGGTTCGGCCACTAGAGAAAGTGAGGCTTATTACCCTGGCCCCGCCCTATGGTGACGTCATCCCCCGGGCCCGCCCCCTCCGGCCGGGATGCTGTTCGTTCCGCCCCTCGAAATGTTCCAGATCGCTGCCTCCTTCGTGTTGCCTAAGTCTGTGGCCCCGCCTCCTTCTCAAAGAACGAGACTTCGCCTATCTCCTAACCTGGGTCACTGGTACCCAACTATGCTCGAAGGAAACCAACGATATGACCCCGCCCACATCCGGCCGAGGCTCTTGGCCCCGCCTACATCCGAACGGAGACCTCCGAACGGAGACCGAAGCTTGTGGCCCCGCCTCCAAACTGCCGCCGATTCTGCCCGAAGGAACCCGAAGCGGAGACCCCGGCTTCTCCCGGCTCCGAAGCGTCCGTCCGAGCCCGAAGCTCCGGGCCCCGCCTCTTTACGTGCACTGGGCTCGGCTGCCGAGGGGTAAAGGTGCAGCCACGGGCTGGAGCTGTCGGGTGCCGGTTGCCGGCCGCTTCCCTGCCCGGCTCGCAGCCTGACGGGGCAGCACATCCGGCCCGGGACCGCGACCGAGCAGCGCGCGCTGGGCCGGGGAGGCGTGGCCACAGCCGGGGCGCCCGTGGGCCCGGACCGCTTGGCCGCCTCCCGCCCGGCGGGCGGCGCGGAGCCAGGCCCAGGTGGGCGGGGGGCACGGGCGACCTGGGGTGAGGCGGGGGCTGCGGACCGGCCGGCGGACGGGGCGGACTCGGCGCCGGGAGCGCGGCCGAGCAGGGGGTGGTGTAACCGCCTGTGGCTCTGCCGGAGCCGGTCTGACCTGCGCTGGGGGAGTGGGGACCTACGGGGTGGGGGCGCCCTCCAGGCTTTAGGTGGAAGAAACGTGTGCACCTTGGATGGAGGTGGAGGCTGGAGTCTGGGTTCTCAGAGAGGGAGGGCCCGAGTCCCTGGATCCTTCCAGGAGGAAGGGGCTGGGCGCTCTGGAATCCTGGGCTCTGCAAGGGAAAGGCCTGGGACAAGGGTTGTTGCTGGGTTCTCAGCCAGCGATGACTGAATCCGTGGGTCCCCAATGGGGGTTGGGGGATTAGCTTCGATTTCTGCGATCGCAGGGGGAGGGGCCGGATTCCTGGATCCTCGGGGGAGGGGCTGAGAGGTCTGGATTCCTGGGTTCTCAGAGGAGGACTGGAGGCCTGGGTTCTCCAAAAAGCGGGGCTGGGGGTGTATCGCTTTATCCTTGAAGGAGGAAGGTCCTGGAGGTCCGGATTCCTCTGTTCTCAGAGGAGAGGGGCTGAGGGTAGGGCTCCACGATCCTCCACACTGGGGACTAGAGGGGGTGGGTTCCTGAATCCTGTAAGGGCGAGGGGCTGATGGCCCGGATCCCTGGGTTCTCACAAACCCTCTGCCCCTCCCCCAGACCATGTCGCCTGAAGAATGGACTTATCTAGTGGTTCTCCTTATCTCCATCCCCATCGGCTTCCTCTTTAAGAAAGCTGGTGAGTCAGGTTCCCTCCCTAGTGGAAAATTGGGGGGTGGGGGGGCACGGGGCAGGGGACTCCCTGGAAGGGTCCAGGCTTATGCTGTCCCTTCTCCCCGCAGGACCTGGGCTGAAGAGATGGGGGGCAGCAGCTGTGGGCCTGGGGCTCACCTTGTTCACCTGTGGCCCCCACACTTTGCATTCTCTGATCACCATCCTTGGGACCTGGGCCCTCATTCAGGCGCAGCCCTGGTGAGGATTTGGGGTGGGGGGGGGCGGTGTGGAGGGAGAACAGAGGGGGAGGAAGCAACCTGTTTCCTTTTTGGGTCTGTCTCCCTTTCTGCCTTTGTCTCTGGGTGTCTCTTTTTATCTCTGGATTCTCCGTGTGGTTTGGTCTGTGTTTCTTCCTGTCCGGCCTTTTTTTCTGGGTCTTGTCCCTGCGTGTTTGTCCTGGTTCTTAATATCCGTATCATGTATTCGGGAGAACGGGGGACCGGTGGGCCGGCCCTGCCACCATTCATACTTGTATTACGTCTCCCTTTCTTTCTCCGCGTTTCTCGCCTCCCTCGGAAAAAAATGGAGGCCTGAAGGGTTTTCACCCTAAAGCTTATCTTAACCCCTCCTCATTCTCTTCTCTGTTGTGGCGCATTTCTGTGGGGCTGAGCCCCCTCTTGCACTGGTTCAGTCTGGCTCCTCCCGTCCTTCCCCCCCTTATCTGTTGGGGGGGGTGAGGGAGGGCTCGTAGCTAGAATCTGGGGGAGGCGGAGTCGAGGTCCCTGTACCCAGCACGCTCGTCCTCCTGCTCTGCCCCAGCTCCTGCCACGCCCTGGCCCTCGCCTGGACCTTCTCCTACCTCCTGTTCTTCCGCGCACTCAGCCTGCTGGGCCTGCCCACTCCCACGCCCTTCACCAATGCCGTCCAGCTGCTGCTGACACTGAAGGTCAGACGCCCCTCCACCCCTCTCTTGGTGCCAGGGAACGGCCCATCTTCTCGGCCTCCTCCACACCCACTCTCGGGGGCAGTAGGGGAGGTGGGGTTTTTATCTCCGGAGCACCCCCAGGGGCAGGACTTCACCTCTCAACTGTTCCCCGGGGGGGGGGGGGAGAAGTAGTCCCTCCCTTCCCCGCGCCAAGTAGGGTAACCGCGGCCAAGTAGTGCAGGTGTCATTTGGTCTTTGCCGTGTGCCAAAGGTTGAGCTAAGCGCTTTACGGACCAGTTCTCGAGGAGTGCATCTTGGTAGCAAGCCATTTAGCCAAGGAGGGGGGAAACAGCTTTGGAGAGAAGGCGCTTCTCTGAGGGCACAAAAACAGGACACCCGTGTCTGGCTCGAAACCACCTGGGGAGATGGGTGAAAGCAGGTTCCCAGGCCCCATCCCAGACCGAAAAGTCCTGAGTTCCTGCGTGCTGGGCTCCAGCGACATGTCACACAGGACACGGGACAGTCACGTGAGGTAGCGAACCAGGTCTCCCGAGCATCTTGTGTTCTCGGTGGCCCGGGATGCAAGGGCAGGCCGGAGTTGGTTGGCTGAGAGTTGGAGGACGAGCCTGTCGGCATGTAGGAACAGCACGTGGAAGGGAGCAGGCTGAGCCCGGTGACTGGGTGCCAGCCACAGCGAGCGTTCGTCGAGAGACGGAAGGGGAAGGGAAGCGGGGCCAAGGTGAGGGGTTTAGGCTTCCCAGGGGGCCCGGGATCCACCGGAAGCGGTTTTGGGGTTTGTCGCCAGAAGAGGTAAGGTGACCACATTGACGTGTTTGGAACTGCGCCCTGGATGCCCACAGAGTTGCCGCGGGGAGCGCAAGAGGGATGAGGGCACCCTCCTTGATCAGAGTCCCGCTGACCAGCAGTGGCGGCCTGACCCAGGCCATCGGTAGGCCAGTCGGAGCCCCAGCGGCAAGTGCCGCGTTGGGGATACTTTGAGGAGTCCTTCTTGACAACAGTGTGGGCGGGCGGGGGGGCGGAGGAGCCAGAAGGGACAGTGAGGATCGTGGGCCAGCCACGGGGAGCCGGTACCAACCCTGGGGACGAGAGCGGGGCCGGTAGTCGAACAGAAAGGAGAGTGTCGTGTGGAGTCCTCCCTCCGCCTTGAGAGGCTGGACCAAGGGACACGGCCCAGCTCTCACACCTGCCTTCCCCCCTCTGGTCCTGGGCCTCCCTTCTGGCAGAACCCAGGGGGAAGTCGGAAGGCCGGCTGAGGCCTGTGGCTGCCGTGTCAGCCTTGGGCCTGCGGAGAAGGTGGAGAACGGGCCTGCAGGGGCAGGCCCATCACGTTCAGCCTGGGGGCTGGGCAGCAGAACGGAGGCCAAAAGCTACAGACTCAGAGACCTACGGTAGATTTGGGGAGTAAGGAAGGTTCCCCGCCTGAGCAGTTAATTGCCTGCTGGTGGCATTTGCCGAGGGGAGAGCGCCGCCTCTGGGGAACGGTAACGTGTTCCGCTCTCGAGGCCATGAGTTTGAGGAACGCAGTAGGCTTGTATTATTGACAAGAGGCACTTTGAATGGTTTTGGGGATGGAGGGAGGAGCCCAGACAGGGTACAGCTTGGAGATCATGAGAGCGTGCGTGGTATGAAGCCACGGCCCGTGGGAGAACACAGAAGGGGGAACGAAGAGACAGAAAGGCCCAGGAGGCAGTGCTAGGGAGCACCTGTGGCCAGAAGCTGCCACCCTGCGACTCGTGACTCTGGATGCCGAGAGCCGCCCATGGACTGGAACCTCAGCTCCCGGTGGCTTCCCTTGGCTGCAGGGAGGTGGGGGTGAGGAAGGCCCGGGGTCTGATCTGTCCCCCACCCGTGCCCCTTCCTCCCAGCTGGTGAGTCTCGCCAGTGAAGTTCAGGACCTGCACTTGGCCCAGAGGAAGGAAATGGCCACGGGCTTCAGCAAGGGGCCCAGCCTGGGGCTCCTGCCTGATGTCCCCTCTCTGATGGAGACGCTCAGCTACAGCTACTGCTACGTGGGAATCATGACAGGTGAGTGTGGCTGCGCCCCCAGCCCTGCCTCCCTGCGTCTCGTCACCACTGCCTGTCCCCATTCTCCACCCGGACTTTGGTGCCTGTTCTGTGATCCTGCCTCTGTTCCAACATCTGCTCCTTTTTTTTTTTTTTTTTTTTTTTAATATTTATTTATTTTTGAGAGAGAGAGACTGAGTGCCAGTGGGAGAGGGGCAGAGAGAGAGGGAGACACAGAATCCGAAGCAGGCTCCGGGCTCCGAGCTGTCAGCACAGAGCCCGAGGTGGGGCTCAAACTCACGAACGGTGAGATCATGACCTGAGCCGAAGTCAGATGCCATGCAGGCGCCCCAGCATGTGCTCCTCTTGAGGGCGAGCATCTCTGCCTGGGTCTACATCAGACTCTCCCGCTGGCCCTCCAGAGCAGAGACAGACTGTTCTTGGCCTCAGTGGTTCCTTGTGGCTTCTTGGGAGCAATCAGGAGACAAAGGAGCAGGGTCTATGCAACCCTGATGTTCCTATCACCCAAGGAACAAACACATTCACATTATGCTCCCATTTTTAGCGTCCGAAAATATTTTCCATTAATGTTGATGTCCTAGGAGGTTTTCTGTCTTTTTTTCCTAAGATTTTTTTTAAGTTTATTTATTTATTTTGAGAGAGAAAAAGAGCACAAGCCGAGGAAAGGCAGAGACAGAGAGAAAGAATCCCAAGTAGTCAGCGCAGAGCCTGATGCGGGGCTCAAACTCACAAAGTGAGATTGTGACCTGAGCTGAAATGAAGAGTCGGACGCTCAACCGACTGAGCCACCCGGGTGCCCCTAGGAGGTTTTCTTTTTTATGACAGCTTTATGGAACCGTAACTGATATGTTCACCCACTTAAAGCTACATGCAGCTCAGAAGTTGTTAGCATAGTTACAGACTTGTGCGGCCATCACCACCATGTCATTGTAGACATTGCATCGCCCCGGAAGGAAACTCTGGACCCTGTAGCCATCGTCCCTCAAACCGCATCTGCCCCCAATCCCTGGGAACCACTGACTGACTCTCTGTCTCTATAGATGTCCCGGTGCTGGTCATTTATGAATGGAATCCTACTCTCTTCTCTCTGTTCTTTGTGACACGTAAGGCTGTCACTTCTGTTAATCCGCACGTGCTCCCTCCCTGGGCCAGGCCTCGGTTTATCTCCAGTTTATCTCCAGCGCTACCACTGTCTCCTGTTTTCCACCGGTGACCCTCTGCAGCCCCCGCCCTGCTCAGGGGCCAGGGTGAATGGCATCCCGGCACCTCTCTGTTGGAAGAGCCTACAGCGGTTTCCTGGCTCTTAGAACAAAACCCTGAGTCCTCCCTGCCTGCAACCCTCTGACCTTTTCTCAAACCACTCTGTTCCTCTCCAGTTGCACTGCCCTACTTCCTCCTTCAGGCAGAGGTCACCCCCCCCACCCCTCGGGTCCCGCCTATCTGCCCCTGTGTTTCCTGGGGACTTGTCTCCATACCCCCCACTCTCCAGCTCTTTGTTCCTCGCTACTTAGCGGTCTGTCCTTTATCTTTTTCTCTGAGTCCTTGAACTCCCCCTCTCTGGTTTCTTTCTTTGCTTTCTTTCTTTCTTTTGTTTTTAATGTTTATTTATTTTTGAGAAAGAGAGCGCAAGCGGAGGAGGGGCAGAGGGAAAGGGAGACACAGAATCCAAAGCAGGCTCCAGGCTCTGAGCTGTCAGCACAGAGGGGCTTGAACTCACAAACTGTGGGATCGTGACCTGAGCCGAAGTCGAACACTTTAAGGACTGAACCACCCAGGCGCCCCTACTTTATTTTTAAGTAATCTCTACACCCAAAGCCCCACGTGGGGCTTGAACCACGACCCCCAAGATCAAGAGTCTAAGACTCGCTGGTTTCTTGTCCCTTTCTCTCAGAGTCTCCCTCCTCTCGTTCGGGTTACCTAGCCCCACCCCCCCCCCCCCCACTCCTCAGCGCCCAGTCTCAGCCCCCACCCCCCACCCCCCCACCCCCCCACCTCCAGACCAGTCTCTGACGGCTGCCCCTCCCTCCCGCCACAGGCCCGTTCTTCCGCTACCGCACGTACCTGGACTGGCTGGAGCAGCCCTTCCCGGGGGCCGTGCCCAGCCTGCGGCCCCTCCTGCGCCGAGCCTGGCCGGCCCCGCTCTTTGGCCTGCTCTTCCTGCTGTCCTCACACCTCTTCCCGCTGGAGGCCGTGCGTGAGGACGCCTTCTACGCCCGCCCGCTGCCTGCCCGCCTCTTCTACATGATCCCCGTCTTCTTCGCCTTCCGCATGCGCTTCTACGTGGCCTGGATTGCCGCCGAGTGCGGCTGCATTGCCGCCGGCTTCGGGGCCTACCCCGTGGCCGCCAAAGCCCGGGCCGGGGGCGGCCCCACCCTCCAATGCCCACCCCCCAGCAGGTCAGGCGGCGGGAGGGAGGCTTCCCAAGACCCGGCAGGCCCCGTCAGCACAGGCTGTCCCTGCCCCTAGCAGGGAGGAGAGTGGGGGAGCAGGGGGTGCAGCTTCGCCCCCTGCTATCAGTGGAATGTCGCCCCTTGGCCACCACCGCCCATCGACCCCTGCCCTGGGGAGCAGTACTCTTCATACCTGCCACTGCCCCCTGTTGCTAACGCTTGTCACCTCGTGGGATGGTGAATTGCTCTCTGTTGCTAGGAAAAGGTGGTATCTTAGCAACCATGTGCCTCCCCTCTGTTGCCATGGAAGTGTCACCCCGGTAACCCGGTTGTGCCTGGTTACTTGGGATACCATCTTTGGGCTGTGATGGGGCCCACCCTTTGTCGCTAGGGAGATGGTTACCTAGCAACTGGACTGCCCCTCTTTGCTGGGGGGGGCGCTTCCCTAGCAACCATGGCCTGCCCCTTCCTGCCACAAGACTCGCTTTTCATTGCTATGTAAATGGCGCCCCCTAACCTGCCCTTGGTTACTAGACGCCAGCGCACAGGCCCCCAACCATGTGATGTCCTCACGTTAACAGCCTGCACTTTCTGAGGACATGGCGTCCCTGACCATGCTGTCCTCTGGCAGAGAGGACGCCGCTCCCAGCAACCGCGGGTGGCTTTCCTACCACTGCTGAGGAAGTACCCCAGTAACTGTGGACTGACCTTGTTCCTAGTGCCACCCCCCCTCCTCGTTCTTGAATTGCTAGCCAGGAACTAGGGGCTGTCTTGTTGCTAAGGAAGTGTTGCTCTCAGGTTGCTAGGGAAATGATGCTTCTAACCACTGGGACTGGACTCCACCTCCCCATCCCACCCCGCACTTCCCCCCTCCCCCATCCCCGGTTCCTAGCAACCATCGGGTAGACCTCCGGTTACTAGTGAGGGCGTCCGCCAGAAAATGGCAAGCAGGAATTGAAGGCTTTTGTAATAGATGGCTCCCCTCCCATTCTCAGAAGCCACCCACCCTGGAGTGGGTGAAAGATGTTCACCGCCACTGGGACTGTTGGCACCAGTGACCCAGGAGCCACTGTAGTGCTGGAGATGACAGTTAACTGAATAATCATAAAGACCAGGAGGGGCCCTTTCTGGAAGTGTTTCTAAACATCCTAGGCCTTGTTCCTAAGGAATACCCTTTCCCTAGCAACAGAGACCATCAGGTGTCACGTGGGCCTCAAACATCTCCCTAGCAATCCTAGACCACCGCGTTGTTAGGGATGCTACTTCCCTAGCAACCACAGTGTCTTGACAACTTAGGACCACACTGGGCGGCTGCTCTGAATACAGTGAGCTCGTTTGCCCTTCCCTAGCATCTGAGACCCCTGAAGGGTCAGGTTGCTGAGGACTCGTAGCTTAGCAACTGTAGCCCCTCAAGGCTTTTCGTTGCTGTTGTAGCCCTGAGACCAAAAGAAGGAGGACCCCTTGTCAGTGAACTGTTGTGCCCCCGCCCCCAGTCTTCGTCCGGGAAAAGGCTCCCTCTGGGCTACCCTCCCCGGTTGCCCTAGCGAATGTGACAGCCAGAGCTCTGGCCTGGCCGCGACCCCCTCCTTAGCATCCGGGGCTGGGACAGTAGCCAGCGTCGGGAGGGGGCCTGGCTGAGCTGCATGTCTGTCCCCCACCCTCATCCTCCACCCCCCCCAGTCCGGAGAAGGCGGCCTCCCTGGAGTACGACTATGAGACCATCCGCAACATCGACTGCTACGGCACTGACTTCTGCGTGCGGGTGCGGGATGGCATGCGGTACTGGAACATGACGGTGCAGTGGTGGCTGGCGCAGTACGTCTACAAGAGCGCACCTGCTCGCTCCTATGTCCTAAGGTGAGCGCGCCTGCCCTGGGAAAACACGGAACTACACCTCCCAGCAGCGCCTGGGGCTGCTTGCGGGCTCCCGGCCGGACCTCCGCCCCAGAGGACCATGGGAGTTGTAGTTTCTTGAGCCGGTTCCCAGCCCCTGATTTGCATTGCTCTGGGGTAAATCGTTCCCTTTCTCTGGGCCTCAGTTTCTACTTGTGTAAAGTCAACACCTTTGGACAGAAGCAGTGTACTGAATCCTGTGGACTCTGGCCAGACTTTTTGGGATCCTGGCCCAGCCAGATACAGAGAAACCTTAAGTAGCTAGTTGACCTGTGTTTCCTCAACTCTTAAATGGGGGTGATGCTGTTAACTTACTTCAGAGATTGATGAGAGGATTAAGCGATGTGAACATACCTAACGTGAGGCCCGCCAGGTGAGTAGTCACCGTATAGTAGCTTTTATTCATTATTCATCCAATACTTCTTGAGTGGAAACTCGAGTGTGCCAGACATTGTTATGTTTACAGCCTTAGGACGTAGAGCTTACTATCCTGGTTTCAAAAAAAATTTTTTTAATGTTTATTTGTTTTGAGAGAGAGAGAGTGTGAGTAGGGGAGGGGCAGAGAGAGAGGAAGACACAGAATCCGAAGCAGGCTCTGGGCTCCGAGCTGTCCACACAGAGCCTGATGCAGGGCTCGAACTTGTGAACCATGAGATGATGACCTGAGCCAAAGTCAGACACTTAACCGACTGAGCCACCCAGGCTCCCTGCCCTCATTTTAAAGATGAGGGAACTGAGGCTCAGAGAGGTTAGGTAACCTGCCGAGTGTCACTCCGCCTTCCCAGAGCCACCAGATGAGGTCAGGACGCAGCTGCAGAGCTAGGAGCTAAACCTACCTGGGTGTCCGGACTGGGCATGGCCTGGATGTGGGGATGAGAACGTGAGGAAGTGAAGCGTGATGCCAGGTGATGGCTGTGAGTGACTGAGATGGGAAGACTGGCCAGGAGGAAGTTTCCAGAGTGGCTCGGGTGAGGGAGTGCAGCTTGGGTGGAGTCCCACGGACTCCCAGGTGACCGTCAGGTTTCAGCTGGGGTTACTGGATAGGCGGTTAGTTACGGGACTCTGGTGCAGAAGGAGGAGACGGTGTGAGAAGCGGGCGCTCAGGTCCCTTCAGGTAGCGGTACCTAACACTCGGGCTGAGCAGCAGGTCAAAGCAGCGGGCACTCCAGTGTTTCGGTTAGAGGTTCTCGGCTGGGGGCAACTGTGCCACACTCCCCGGGGGCATTCGGCAACGCCTAGGAGCCCTTTGTGCCATAACTGGGAGATGCTACTGGCAGCCAGTGGTTACAGGCCCCAGAGGCTCTTCAGCACCCTGCGTGGCACGGGACGGCCCCCGCTCCAGCACAGAATGATCTGGCCCCAAATGTCAGTAGTGCTGAGATTGAGAAACCCTGGTGTAGACGAGGGACGAGGAGGAGCCGGCCTAGACGGAGCCGATGAGCTAGGAGGACAGTCAGGAAAGCAGAGAGGGATCATTTGTGTCGGGTGATGTCAGGAGCTTCAGTACAACAAAGGCTCGGGCTTGGGTGTGACGGGAGGGTGCGGGGGAGTCTCCAGCAACCTTGATGGGAGCAGTTTGGAGGGCGGAAGTGAAAGCCAGCTGGAGTGGGTTCCAGAGAGGACGGAAGCGGGGAAAGGCTGAGGGGGAGCACGGACTGTTCTTGGGAGAGTGTGCAGGTGGGGAGAGCAGGTAGGGACCACAGCTCAGAGTTCAGGTGCCTGTGTGGAGTTCAAGGTGCCTGGTGGGCCGTTTATGTGCGTCCCTTCCACCCTGTTTTTCCCTGTCGGAGAACGTCTCTTGAAATGCTCCCGACCCGGGGAATTCTGTCTCCACCACTGGCAGAAAAGAAAGAACACGGTTTTGTTATTAAAGAGCTAGCACTGAGCCAGGCTGTGCACCGCGTAACCCACTAACGAGATCACCAAAACGAAAAGAAAGCTCGCCTTGTTGTCGGAGCCACCTGTCACAGTCCCCTGCACAGCATGCTCCCAAGAGAAACAATAACCTGTCCTCAAGTAAGAGGACCCACCGACTGTTTGCCGTGATGCACGGTCTCCTGTTCTGCCCAAGTTCAGTTGGTAATGGGGTAGCCACCTGTGCTGATCGTCTCTACCTGAAGGAAGAATGCAACTAGGTGTCAAGCAGGCGGTAGCGTGATGCCAGCTGCCTGGGATGAACCCCCACAGTGGCGGGGAGACAGGGGCTCCAGCTCCCATGACGTTTATAGTTCAAAGACTGGGTACCACCACCCTCCAGAAAAACATTCGTGGACTGTGTTTTCGTAAGGCTTATTTCCAAGCCTTTCCGAACGTTTCCAATCTATATCCGAAGGACGGAGAAAAGTTTCTGAAGCACTATGTTTTTTCGTGGAAGTGGCTGAAGAAGAGAGAGGGGAAAAGGTCTCCCTTTTGGGCAAGAGTGAAAATTCAGCCTTTTTACGGACTCTTTATGCCTCCAAGGATGGGGGGCAGCATTATTGTGTCCTTAGGTTCAAGCACCCTGATGTACCCCGGGGAAAGGCTGATGCCCACAGACAAGGAAGAACCCACATCTCCGTTCCAGGCGGAGTCCTCTGTGGTGATTTCTGTGTCTCTGAGGAAGGAGGGACCGGAGCCTGAATTTATAGCATTTTGGGGTCCAGAGAGAGGAGACCATGGCTAGAGATGACTGAGTCTTCATGAATCAGGAATTCCACTCTTAGATCCCCAAGACGAAGTGGCTAGGGGCTCAGGTTCATGGGTCTTGAGGAAAGCTGTGATAAGAGGGCATTAACTAGGTTCCTGAAAAAAGAATAGTGATTCCTGAGTCTGAGGGAGGAGGGGGCTGGGGGCCCGGACTCCTGGGTCTGAGGGAGGAGAGTGGAGTTCAGGACTCCTGGGTCTGAGGGAGGAGAGGCTGGGGGGGTCAGGACTCCTGGTCTGAGGGAGGAGGGGCTGGGGTTCTGGGCTCCTGGGTCTGAGGGAGGAGGGGGCTGGGGGCCTGGACTCTTGGTCCGAGAGAGGAGGGCCTGAGGAGTCAGAACTCCTGGGTCTCAGGGGTCTGTGCTCCTGGGTCTGAGGGAGGAAGGAGATGGGGGTCTGGGCTCCAGGGTCCTGAATCCGAGCCCCTCCCCCAGGAGCGCCTGGACCATGTTGCTGAGCGCCTACTGGCACGGCCTCCACCCTGGCTACTACCTAAGCTTCCTGACCATCCCGCTGTGCCTGGCAGCGGAGGGCCGACTGGAGTCGGCCCTGCGGGGGCGGCTCAGTCCCGGGGGCCAGAAGGCCTGGGACTGGGTGCACTGGTTCCTGAAGATGCGCGCCTACGACTACATGTGTATGGGCTTCGTGCTGCTGTCCCTGGGAGACACCGTCCGGTACTGGGCCTCCGTCTACTTCTGCGTCCACATCCTGGCCTTGGCCGCCCTGCTGCTGGGGCTGGCTTTGGGCGGGGGCGGTCCGGGCCGGAGGAAGACCGCGCCCTCGGCCGCCAGCCTGGCCCCAGAAAAGCTCCGGGAGGAATAGGCTGCCGCGGCACCCTTTGCCAGTCGGCCCGGCCACCAAGCTTCTTGCTTGGGAATCCTGTGACCCCGGCCGCCGTCTCCCTTCCCAGAAAGATTGCTGGAGCGGCCAGGGGCCCGGCGAGGATTCCCGTCTCCTCTCCGTACCCGGCGTCCGACGGAGCCGGGCTGCAGCTCTCCCTGCTTCCCCGCCCTCTGCCCTCTGCCCCGAGGGCTCAGGACAACCCTCGACCACCCAGGTGTCCCTGCCCCAGCTTCCGGAGAGAGCCGCACTCCCCCACCCCGCCAGCAGGGGCCGCCAGGCACACGGCTTCTTGGGCACACGTCCTTTTCCTGGCACAGGGTGTGGGGTAGGAGCTTCGGGGCAGGTTCTGGGAGTGGGGAACCTCCTCCCTGTGGCTTTCGTCCCCCTTGTACCAGGATTTCAGACCCGGAAGGGAACATAACCCTCCCGTTTCATAAGGGGGAAACTGAGGCACCGAGGAGCAGGCCTGCGGACATGGTTCTTGCAGCTTCTATCTGAGCCACCTCAGGGTCCCAGGGCACCTGTCACCCTCTTGTCATTCTCTGGCCTGAGACACGGTCAGAATGTGTGAGCCTCCGCCAATAAAGTGTTTTGCAAAGGTCGTACGTGTGCCTGTGGGTGATCGACGGGCGTGGGGCTCGTGGCGCCGCACTTCCAGGGACCACGCTGGCGTCCGTGGGCTTGTTCCCAGGACGTTTCCCAGCAGCCGCCCTGACGCTGAAGTGCTTGCTGTCCTCCCACCACCGCCACCTGGTGGCCAGGTGCGGACCTGCCCGGGGTCCCTTCCTCACCTGGGGCAGTCCCCGCCCAGCCGGCCGCTAGAGACGGAAACAGTCGCACCTGGGGCCATGGAAGCGGGCCCGACGTGGGAACCGGAGGCCTGGGGCTCCTCCGGAGGCTGGCCGGCACCCCGGGGGGCCAGAGCAGGTGGGGGGAGTGGGGGGGGGCGTCCTGAGGGAGGCAGGGAATGGAGGACTGGACTCCAGGGTCCAGAGGGCAGAAGGGGGATGGTTTCGATTCCTGGCTTTCTGGGTGGGGGAAGGGAACCAGGACGTGGGACTCCTGCGTCCTGGGGAGGGGTCTGGAGGTCCAGATTCCAGTCTCGGGGGAGGGGGGGTGAGGGTTGCAAACTCCTGAATAAGAGAAAAGGAAGTTGAAGAATGGGCTCCTCAGCTCTGGGGGGCCCACATTTGGGTGCTTGCAGAGGGGCCCTGGGTCCTGCTCTCCCAGATCTGAGGGAGGAGGGGCTGGGGGCCCAGACTCCAAGGTCAGAGGGAGGAGGCCCTGTGGTTCAAGACTCCTGGGTCTGAGGGAGGAGGGGCTGAGGGCCTGGACTCCAGGGTCTGAGGGAGGAGGGCGTGGAGTTCAGGATTCCTGGGTCTGAGGGAGGAGGGTGTGGGGTTCAGGGCTCCTGGGTCTGAGGGAGGAGGGGCTGGGGGGGGGGGTCAGGACTCCTGGGTCTGAGGAAGGAGGGGCTGGGGGCTGCGAGTCCTGCACCCTACCAGCCCCCACTCCCCTGCCCCAGGCCCGTCGCTCTCCTCTGTGCTGAATGAGCTCCCCAGTGCCGCCACCCTTCGGTACCGAGGACCCGGGGTTCTCCCCTGGGGGGCATCGGGGGAGGAGGAAGAAGATGGAGAGAGCAACGTCCAGGCCATGGCCGAAGCCGCCCAAAAGGAGCTGGGAGAACCCATCCCCTCCAGGGAACTCCCCTGGCCCATGCAGGCCCGCCGGACCCACAGGTGAGGCTCACCTCCCGCTTCCTACCCAGCTGTGGGCCGAGTCTACGCGGTGTCCCTGCTTCTCTGACTCCGGGGAGTCCTGCCTCCCCGACCCTGGGACTCCCTTCTCTAACCTCCGGGCTCACGTTCTCTGTCTCTGCTCTCGCTCTTTCTCTCTGTGTGTTCCTCTCTGCTTGATGTGTGTCTCTGTGTCTGTCTCCTGCCTATTGACGCTTGTCACTGCTCCTCCTTTCCCTGCCGCCACAGAGCTTGCCGGGCTGGGGGACGACGCCTGGTCAACAAGGGGCTCCCCACGCTGTCCGGAGTACAGCCTTCCCAGGAAACCTTTCCTAAGCCCGCTTGGCGTAAAGCTCAGACCATGTGGCTCTTTCCTCAAAGCAAAGTGCGGCGCTGGAACTCTCGGAAGGCGCGAGAGCGTCGTGCATTCCTAGCCCCGAGCTGCACGACGGCAGAAGCAAGTGCCAGGGCCGTCTGAGGACGCGGCCCCGCGTCCTGAAATTGTTCTCCGAACCCCTTCCTTTCGGGTGTTTATGGAGGTTCCCCTACACGGGCGGGCTTGATTAAATCTTGGGCCAAGGGCCATCGAACCCGCCTCCAGCCCCGCTGCTCCCCCGGGAGGTCGGGGGTGGGGCTGCAGGTTCCAAGCCCCTCCCCCGTCCACACCTGCGGGTGGTTTCCCTGGCAAGCCCCCCCACTCTTAGCTGGAGTCCAAAAGTCACCTCGTTTCCGCTGCAGACGACACCAGGATCTCTTCACTTGGTCTTCCAAGGGTTTTTATCGCTCCGCGCCAGGAACAGGGACAAACACCAAACCAAACCTTCTTTCCTTTTCACTTTTCCTTTATGATACCTGCCTCCAGACAAGTGCAGGAGGCACCCTGCGCAGCCCGGGAGTACTCCCACGGTGAGCGCCCCGGCAGGCTGCACCTGGGGCAGGAGACTCCGCCCTGGGGAGCACCCCCACGTGCCCCTGTCACCCCCCTCTCCCCACACAGGTCCTGTGTGATGATCTCCCAGACCTGTGTGACGATCACTTCCCTGCCTTCCACCCGGGGGCGCATCCCTAAAGAGCACGGCGTGAGCGTGCTTGTTCTGGAACTCCCAGTAGACCCCTGCACCCTCTGATTTCCGCCTGGCTTCTTAGGTGTCTGCTCCTATCGCTGGAGAGCATCCCAGCCCGGTCTCACTGGCGGGGTGCTTCTCCGTTTGGGGGTGTCCGCTCGGGGCTGCCAGGCCCTTCATTTTCTGTCTCTGAATCTGTTTCTGTACCAGGCAGAGCCATGCCAGGGACAAAGTGGCCCAGGGATCAGGTTCCAGGGTGGCTCAGTGGGCCCTGTGGCTTCGGCGGTCCAAGGAGAAGACCCAGGAACGCCTGCACACCTTGCAGCCCTGGGCGTGGACGCTGAAAAGGATCGGAGGTGTGGCAGGGCTGAGGCTGCTGGGGCGGGCCCACTCCTGGGTCTGAGGGAAGAGGGGCTGAGGGGTCTGGACTCCTGGGTCTGAGGGAGGAGGGGCTGGGGACCAGGACCCCTGGGTCTGAGGGAGGAGGGGCTGGGGGCCAGGACTCCTGGGTCTGAGACAGGAGGGGGCTGGGGTTCAGGACTCCTGGGTCTGAGGGAGGAGGGGGCTGGGGGTCTGGACTCCTGGGTCTGAGGGAGGAGGGGGCGGGGGTCTGGATTTCTGGGTCTGAGGGAGGAGGGGCCTGGGGTCTGGACTCCTGGGTCTGAGGGAGGAGTGGCCGGGGGTCTGGATTTCTGGGTCTGAGGGAGGAGGGGCTGGGGGCCTGGGCTCCTGGGTCTGAGGGAGGAGGGGCCGAGGGTCTGGACTCCTGGGTCTGAGGGAGGAGGGGCCGGGGGTCTGGATTTCTGGGCCTGAGGGGGCAGGGGCCGGGGGTCTGGACTCCTGGGTCTGAGGGAGGAGCGGCCGGGGGTCTGGATTTCTGGATCTGAGGGAGGAGGGGCCGGGGGTCTGGACTCCTGGGTCTGAGGGAGGAGGGGCTGGGGGCCTGGACTCCTGGGTCTGAGGGAGGAGGGGCTGAGGGGTCTGGACTCCTGGGTCTGAGGGAGGAGGGGCTGGGGCCTGCACTCCTGGGTCTGAGGGAGGAGGTCTTAGAGGACCATGACTTCTGGGTCTGAGGAAGGAGGGGGCTAAGGGCCTGGACCCCTGGGTCTGGGGCAGGGGCTGGGGGCCAGGACTCCTGGGTCTGAGGGAGGAGGGGGCTGGGGGTCAGGACCCCTGGGTCTGAGGGAGGAGGGGCTGGGGAGCAGGACTCCCGGTTCTGTGGGAGGAGAGCCAGGACTCCAGACTCAGAAAGCAGCCCCCCGCCTCTGTGGCGCCCCCTGCAGGCCAGTTTGGCGCCGGCACCGAGTCCTACTTCTCGCTACTCCGCTTCCTGCTGCTTCTCAACGTGCTGGCGTCCGTGCTGAAGGCCTGCATGACACTGCTGCCCACCTGGCTGGAGGGGACGCCCCCGGGTCCCCCTGGCCCTGACACCTCCTCACCCTGCGGCTTCTACAACCCCGACCCCCAAGGCCTGGTCACCTTCCCCACCCACCTCTTCAGCTTGCTCTCAGGAGTGGTGAGTGCCTGGGTCCCTGGGAGACCCCCCCCCCACACCCCCACCCACCCCCACCCCCGAGCCTGGGTGCCCCACCCCCCATTGCCTAGCCCCACGGTGACCTTTCCCTCGGCAGGGTTTTCTAGAATGGTCTCCTCTCTTCTATGGGTTCTACCCACCCCGCCAACACCTAGCGGTCACCTACCTGTGCTCCGTCTTTGTCATTGGCCTTCTGCACCTGGTGCTCATCCTCCACCGGTCAGTGACACCTGGGACCCCGGGGAGGGAGTCCTGGTGCTAGCAGACCCCTCCCCAAGAATCCGGAGTCTCCCTCCGGGATCCTTTTCTCTCAGTTGGAGTTGAAATCACACTTAAAAACATTTCATTCGTGCTAAAGACCAGTGACAAATTGGGAAGCTTCTCCTTCCCGTGGCTTCAGAGTCTAGAGCGGGAAGGTAAGATCTTAACCACACAAATTTAACGACATCTTTTCTGGAGGGGAGCATGCTTTGTAGGAAACAAACGGGTGATTCACTCGTTCCGGCAACAGCTGTTTATTAAGCACCTACTACGTGTCGGCCGCCGTGGTTCTAGACACAAACAGAAACCAGACAGAGTCCTGTCCTGGGGGAGCTGACAGTTTACCAGGGGGAGACAGGTGATAAGTAATAAGCCATAAATGAGTCAACGACACGGTGAGTTAGAAGGTGAGGGGGGCTCTGGACACAGATGCAGCAGGTGAGGCGGGCCGTCGGTGAGAATGCGCCAGGCTGCTGCATTTAGGGGTCCCCCAGGGATGCCTGGATGAGACGAGACGTTTAAATAAAAGCGTTGAGGGGGTGAGGGGTCTGGTCAGAGAAATACCCGGGGAATGAGCATTGCAGGCAGAGAGCACAGCCAGAGCAAGGCAGGAGCAGGGATGCGTGGCGGAGGGCGCACGGGGACGTGGGGAGAGCCACGGGGGATGCGCCCCACTCCGTAAACGATGTGGCTGCTCTCCAAGCGCCAGGGGACTCACTGCAGGCTCTTGAGCAGATCAGCCCGATCTGATTTAGGTTTCAAAAGGCTTCCTCTCTGGCTCTGTGGTGGACGGAGGAGGGAGAAGGGGGGGCAAGAAGGAGAGAAGGGAGGAGAGTCGGGGATGCGCAAGCAGCAGGTGCAACAGTGACGGGGCTGTGGCGATAATCCAGGCAAGAGACAGTGGTGGTTTGCTCCCGGGTGGTGGCAGGGGTCAGTTTCGGATCTCTTTCTCCCCTTCCTTCCTTCCTTCCTTCCTTCCTCCCTCACTTCCTTCCTTCCTTCCTTCCTTCCTTCCTTCCTTCCTTCCTTCCTTCCTTCCTTCCTTCCTTCCCATTGAATTTCTAGCCTCCCCCCTCAGCTTTCTTGAGATATCATTGACCTAAATCGCACTGCGTAAGTTTAAGGTGTACAAGGTTCTGATTTGATACATTTATGTGTTGCAACGTGATTCCCACCCTGGCATTAGGTGACGCCTGCACGTCTTTATTTATCTTGAGAGAGAGTGCGCGCGCAGGCAGCAGTGGGGCAGAGGCAGAGAGACGGTGGGGGGCGGAGGGTCTGAAGGGGGCTCTGAGCTGTCAGCACAGAAAACGTGGGGCTCGAACCCACGGACCGTGAGATCATGACCTGAGCCAAAATCAAGAGTCGGGGGATCAAAAACGACTGAGCCACCCAGGCACTCCTCTACATTTTTCACTTTAAAAATATCACACATATCCAGAAACATGCAGAAACCAGAGGGTAGGGCTTGGTATGTTGCCATGAATATCAAGAAACGGAACATGGGGTGCCCGGGTGGCTCAGTCGGTTGAGCGTCCGGCTTCGGCTCAGGTCACGATCTCCTAGTTCGTGGGTTCGAGCCTCGCGTCGGGCTCGAGCCTGGAGCCTGTTTTGGATTCTGTGTCTCCCTCTCTCTCTGCCCCTCCCCTGCTCACTCTCTTTCTCTCAAAAATAAACATTAAAAAATTTTTTAACTTGAAAAAAAAAAAAGAAAAGAAATGGAACCTGACCAGTCTCCAGAACCTTCTCAAGATCTCTTCAAGCTCCCACGTTTCTCCCCCGACTCCCCCCCCCCCATGCTTTGTGTCAACACCGTGGACTGCTTTCACCTGTTCAGCATAGGAGAGGGAGGTTCTCCATGCCTGTTGAGCAGGGCCCAGAGGCTTCCCAACGACTGGTGGGTTGGGGGGGGGGGGGAGCTGGGAAGTTAGGAATGACTCCAGGTGTTGAGCCTCTGGAAGGGGCAGCGCAGTGTTCGGACGGGGAGAGCTGTGGAAAGGGCAGCACCCGCGGGGGGTGTGGTTTCGGCCGGCTGATTCTGAGATGGCTTTGGACACACGAGGGGAACGATGACTAGGCAGTCACACGTGGGTTCCGGAGTCCGGTCTGCACTGGAGACGCAAACGTGGGACTCGCTGGCATTCAGGCCAGCCTGGGGGTTCTCTCAGGGGAGGAGAAAATAAAGTGGAGTGTCGTCTAAACTCCAGGCACTGTGCCAGGGCCCAGGGATACCAGATGAAGGTCCCCCACCTTTGTGCGGCTCACAGTTCAGGAGGGGAGATAAACTGCGAGATAAATAAAAAGCCAATTTTATGTTGAAAAGCAAATCAGCTAGGGGCACCTGGGTGGTTCAGTCGGTTAAGCGTCTGACTTTGGCTCAGGTCATGATCTCACGGTTCATGGGTTCGAGCCCCGTGTCGGGCTCTGTGCTGACAGCTCAGAGCCTGGAGCCTGCTTCGGATTCTGTGTCTCCCTCTCTCTCTGCCCCTGTCCTGCTCACACTCTGTCTCTCTCACTTTCAAAAATAAATATTTAAAAAAATTTTTAAAAGCCAATCAGCTATTTCAGTTTGGGAGCCCCATATAGAAACCAGATGGGATGCTATGATCGAGGTGATAGGACAGGGAGCTGCAATTTCTTCTCGATAAAGGCCAGATAGGAAATATTTTCATCTTTTCCGGCCACACAGTCTCCGTGTGAATTAAACTCCGTTGTCCGGCTAAAGCAGCTGTCAACAGTAAGTAAATGAGTGCATGTGGCCGTGTTCCAATAGAGCTTTATTTACAAAAACTGGTGCCGTAGTTCGCCACCACCCTGTGATAGAGAATGGGCGGGGACCCTCGTTAAATGGAGCGGTCAGTTAAGGACTATCTGAGGAGGCGACCCGTACAGAAAGCCCAGGAAGATGAGAAGGAACGGGCCAGGTGAGCGGCTAAGACTTGGGCATTCCAGGCACTGGAAACTGCAAGGGCAAAGGCCCTGTGGTGAGAAGAAGTTTGGAGTGTTCTGAGACCCGAAAGGAGGTGGGGGGGGGGGAGTGGAGGGGGAGGGACAGGATTTGAGCTTCAACAAGTAGGTGGGGGCTGGGGCAGGTGCGCGCTGGCTGGCTGTGCGATGAAGGGGCCTAAACGTCAGAACAAGGAGAAGCTGTGGAATAGGTTTTAAAGGGCAGTAATGTCTCATCTGCATAAAAAGAGGGTTCCACGGGCACAACAACAGAATGGATTCAAAAGGGCACGGGTGGAGGCAGAGACCAGGTGTCAGTCCTTCCATAGGTGTCCACGGAAGGGGAGCTGGGGGCTCACGCCAGGCCGGTGAATGTGGATACAGAGCCCCCTGGTCTGGTTTTCTCTGCGTGTCTGTCCCCCCTCTGGGTCTTTGCTCCACTTCTCCGAGTCTCTGTCCTCCTTTCTCTGGGTCTTTCTCCCCCAACCGCCTTCTCTGGACATCTGTCCTTCTGAGTCTCTGACTTCTTTCTCTAGATTTCCTTGTTTCGCTGTTTGTCCTCCTCCCTCTGAATCTGTCCCCTTTGGGGTCTCATTGTTCCCTCTAAGTTTCTGTCTCTCCCCAGGGTCTTTTTCTGTCTCACTCTGGGTCCTGTCCCCTTCTCTCTGGAGCTCTGTCCCTCTCTACTGGGTTTCTGTCTTTCTCTGTCTCTCCGGTGTCTGTGTTCCCGAGCCTGCCTCTGAATCTCTCTCTCGGTTTCTGACTCCTTCTCTGCTAGGTAGCAGCTCGCCGGATGCCCGAGGCCCTAGGGTTCGTCTTCCGTTTGTCCCATAGGAGGGCGCTGACCTTCCACATCCTGTCTCCTGGCCCTTCCCTCCCTTAGCTCCGTGTCAGGACTGAAACAGACGTTGTTGGCTGAGTCCGGGGTCCTGACCAGCTACAGCCACCGCGTGTTCAGCGCCTGGGACTTCGGGCTCCGTGGGGATGTCCACGTGCGGCTGCGCCATCGCATCATCCTGTACGAGCTGCAGGTGCGCGTGGGGGTCTACACCCACACAGGGACCGGAGGGGGCGGGGCCTCGACCAGGGATGCGGCTCGCAGAGATGCCGGGTGGAGGTTTCTTCTAAGGAGGCGGGCCTTGGGAAAGGAGGGGGCTGGGAAGAGGCCACAATAGAAATGCCTGAGGTCAAAGGGCACAGGGAAAAGCCAGCAGCAGGAAGGCTGAAGCTCCTCGGGGTAAGATCCAGGCCCGCGACCGGGAACCGGGGCGGGGCCTCGGAGGGGCGGGGCGTGGGGTCCGGGGGCGCGGCCCGTGGTGCTGGGTGGGCCTCTGGAGGGGCGGGGCCGGGAGATCTAAATGGTGACCTAGAGGACCACGGAGGGGCTGGGACAAGGATTACAGCAGTCCTCAGAGGGACGGTGCTGTATCAGTTCAAGTTGAGCAGGGGCTCTGGACCACCGGCCGGGCCTGGGGGGTACTGAGCCCAAATGCCCGTCTTTCTCGGCTTCAGGTGGAGCTGGAGGAGGCCGTGGTACGGCGCCAGGCAGCAGTGCGGACCCTGAGCCAGCAAGCCAAGGTGTGGTCGGTGCGGGTTCTGCTCAACCTGCTGGTGATTGCGCTCCTGGGAGCAGCCTTCTACGGGGTCTACTGGGCTACAGGGGCCACTGTGAAGCTGCAGGTGCGGAGGGTCCTGGGGGAGGGGAGTCCTGCGGGCCTGGGCTCACCTTTCCAAGGCTGCAGGGTCTGAAGTCTAGAGTTCCTGCGATCTTGGAGAGGAGGGAGGGGGGTGTATGTTCGGACCTCGGCCTTCGGGGCGCTGAAGGAAGAAGAGGCTGGGGGAGGGCGTTCCTCCAGAACCCCAGAGCCTCTCTGCTTGGTCCACCTTCTCTCGCAGGAGACGCCCCTTGTCCAGGAGATGCCACTGGTAAAGCTTGGGGTGGATTACCTTCCGTCCATCTTCATCTCTGGGGTCAACTTCTTGCTGCCACCTGTGTTCAAGCTCATCGCCCCGCTGGAGGGCTATACCAGGAGCCGCCAGATTGTTTTTATCCTGCTCAGGTTCTAGCCTTTGCAGGGTGGGCGGGGATGATGGCAGGGCTGGTCTGAAGGGAGCTGGCTGTAGTTCATAAGGCACGGAAGTCCCCAGGACATGGGGCCCAGTGAGCTCTGTATTCAGATCCTGACTCTTACAGAGCCTCAATTTCTTCATCTGTGAAATGGGGAGAATGGTGAGTGTGTCCCGCACAGGAGGGGCCCAGCACATGGTGAGCACTAGTCAGTGCTGATTTCCCCTTCCTCTCCCTTCCCTCCATCGGCTCCTCCAGGACCGTGTTTCTCCGCCTGGCCTCCCTGCTGGTGTTGCTCTTCTCTCTCTGGAATCAGATCACTTGCGGGGGCAATGCTGAGGCTGAGGAGTGCAAAACCTGTGGCTACAAGTACAAAGAGCTACCGGTGAGAAGGAAAGAGGGGGGCCCCAAACCCTGGGCCCCCCTGAAGGAGAGGAGGAGCTGGGTGGGTCCAGACTCCAGGTTTAAAGTGCTAGAACACCCCTCCTCTTGCGGACATGGGTAGGGATGTTCGAGAAAACTGAGGATCCCCAGAGAAAGGATTGCAAGGATCTCATAGGCTTGCGATTTGGAGACTTGGATGCTTGGCCCTTAGCTTCCTGGGTCCTGAGGTCTTTCTGACCCGTGACTTCTTTCCTCAGTGCTGGGAGACTCGGCTGGGGCAGGAGATGTACAAACTCCTGATCTTTGATCTGCTGACTGGACTGGCTGTCATGCTGCTCATCCAGTTTCCTCGGAAGTGAGAGCCCCGCCCCTCGCGATAGCTCCGCCCCTTTCACAATCCCGCCCAGACACGCAGACCCCGCCCCCTTGTTACCTAGTTCCTTCTCCTGGCCCCGCCCCTACCCGGCCCTGGGACCCCGCCTCTGGACACAACCCCTCCGGGACTTTGAAAGCTCCTCCCCTCCTCAGACTTGCTCCCTTCTGATTGGTGGGTGGGGCGGTGGAGGCGCCTCTGACTCGGCCCGGCCCCGCCCCTCAGGCTGCTCTGCGGCCTCTGTCCCGGGCCGCTGGGACGCACGGTGGGAACCCAGGAGTTCCAGGTGCCCGACGAGGTGCTGGGACTCATCTACGCGCAGACGGTGGTCTGGGTAGGGAGTTTTTTCTGCCCTTTACTACCTATGCTCAACACGGTCAAGTTCCTGCTACTTTTCTATTTCAAGAAGGTGAGGAGTGTGATGGACTTCTGAGTCCTGGGGGAGGCGGGTTGCGAGGGTCCCCAACCACTAGATCCTGAGAGAGGAGGGGTCTGGAGGACAGACTTCTGGATGTGGGAGGAGGGGTCTAGGGCGTCTTTTCGTTCCGAGGAAAGAAGGGCACGGACTCCTGGGTCTGATAGCAGCAAAGGTCTAGGGACTTATGGGGGCACCAGGGACCCAGACTCCTGGATGGTGAGAAAGGACAGGCTAGGGCTCAGATTCTTGTGTCTCAGATTTCCCCCTTCTCCCCCCAGTTCACTCTTTTCTCCACCTGCTCTCCGGCCTCCCGCACCTTTCGGGCCGCCACAGTGAACTTCTTTTTCCCCTTGGTCCTTCTTCTGGGTCTGACCATCTCTGCTGTTCCCGTCCTTTATAGCATCTTCTTGTAAGTGTGAGAGGCGCCTGCCTCTTCCTCCCTCCATCCCTTCGCTGTCATCCAGGATTCTGAGTCTTGGCCATCCTTGAGCACTGTCTGTCTCTGACTTCTTCAGGATCCCACCCTCTAAGCTGTGTGGCCCCTTCCGAGGTCAGTCGTCCATCTGGGCCAAGATCCCTGAGTCAATTTCCAGTCTCCCTCGGATCACCCAGAGCTTTCTCTTTTTCCTGGGGACCCAGGCTTTTGCTGTGCCTCTTCTGCTAATCTCCAGGT
Source organism: Panthera tigris (assembly GCF_018350195.1). Lineage (NCBI taxonomy): Eukaryota > Metazoa > Chordata > Mammalia > Carnivora > Felidae > Panthera > Panthera tigris. The sequence goes on from NC_056674.1 coordinate 3,782,930, forward strand.
GAGCGGGCCCAGACTCCTAGGTCTGAGTTTGTGTGTTCTGGGGCCCCCGCTGCCTGTTTCTAAGAGAGGAAGGGGCTGGGGACCCAAATTCCTGAGTCTCAGGAGGAGAGGATGGGGCGTGGACTTGTGGGTCTGAGGGAGGAGGCGGCTGGGGTCCCGGACTCCTGGGTCTGAGGAAGGAGGAGGCTGGGGGTCCAGGTCTCTGGTTTCTAAGGGGCCATCCATTGAAGATAGTCTAAGAGCGTTTTGGGTGTGGCTTCCATTGCTGTCTCCTCCAGCATCCTGATGGTGTATACCTTAGTATTGGCTAACTCATATGGACGTCTCATCTCTGAGCTCAAACGCCAGATAGAGATGGTGAGCCAGATCGGGTTCCTGGGAATGGGTCCTGGATATGGAAAGAAACAGTGGGGAGAGGCGTCTCACCTCTACCTCCCTTTACCCTTTACGTAGGAGGCGCAGAATAAGGTCTTCCTGGCACAGCGCGCTGTGGCACTGAGCTCGGCCAGCGGGGCTCTTTGACCTCCTACCCTTGCTCAGGACGATGTCCCACTTTCTGACCCAGACCTGCCCCCCCAGACCCTTTGTAAGCCTCCGGCACGTCATCTGTAAAATGGAGGAAGTGGAGAAAACCCATGGGCTTAACAGCCTTGGGATTCGGGGATTCCCAGGACTCTGAAGCTCCCCCACCCTTGGACTCCAGTGAACGTCTCTCTTTTATCAATAAAGATGGCCCAGCTTGCAGAGCGTTGTTTGTAAATTGCATCCTGCAGCGGGGCGGGGGAGGAGTCGGGCACAAGCCAATCAAGTGAGTTGGCCTCGACAAGACTTGACAGAAGTGCCAGCCAATTAGCGGCCGCGTCCGGTAAGCTGCAGCGCGGGGACACGTGATTGGCTCAGAACCTTGGTGGGAGGCGGTCGCTAGGCTACACCAACCCAAATTCGGGCATCTCAGCTAGTCAGCTCTCCTTACGGACGTGGGGGCGTGGCAGTCAGCCCAGGCCCAATCCGTAGCTAAAACAGGAACAACAGGGAGGGGCACTCTCTCGCCAATAGGAAGTGGTTGGAGGCGGGCCTGCCAGTGGGTGACCGGCTACGACGCCATGAATATCTTGCCCAAGAAGAGCTGGCACGTCCGGAACAAAGACAATGTCGCCCGTGTGCGGCGTGACGAGGCTCAGGCCCGGGAGGAGGAGAAAGAGCGTGAGCGGAGAGTGCTGCTCGCTCAGCAGGAGGTAAGCCCCGAGCGCGGCCGGAGGGGAGTCCCGGGCCGATCGCGCAGGCGCTTTGGGATTGGCCGGAAGTGGGGGTGGCGCGCAGGCGCGATGCATCCCGTGAGGTAGGAGGGGTTGGGCGCCGCTGGAGGCGCGTGTCCACCTGTGCCTGTGTCCACCGTGCGGGGCCCGCCTAGGCCTCCGCTTTGTCTTGGTGTCCCCCACTTGTGTCTTTCGGAGGCTGAAGAGTGCCTGGTACAGAGTAGCGGCCTGTGAAAAGTGAACCCCTGAGCAGTTCAAGGAAACTCGGACTAGTTTGCCTGCACAACCTCCCTGTTGAGCGTCTACTGTATGCTCGCCCGGTGCAGAGCACTTGACCCGCAGTCTCTCAAGCTGTGGGGCGAGCCCTCTCCCTGCCCTCCCCGCTCCAGGGGCTTTCCGTGTAACTCCTAACCTCCTGCTTATACGTAGTTTTGTTCTTTAGTGAATCTGATCCTCAAAGCTGACTGCACCTCGAAATGGGCTGGGCTTTTAAAATTCACTTATTGGTAGAGATTGCACGCCGTGGTGGATGGAGCCCTGCCTGTAATCCAGATCGCCTTTGGGCTGTTTGTCTCCATCCGAGACTGGGAACCCTGCTGGTTGACTGTTGGGGAAGGAGGCAGCTTACAAACCAGGTGTCCCGCATTCCCCCACGCCCTCCGCGGGCTGGGACAGGTGCCTCTTCTGAACCCCTAGCACTAAGGACCGCGTTTTCTGTGGTCCAGCGTCACACCTATGTGAATCACATCGAGGTTCTCAATGTTGTGCCTGTGACTGACTCTTCCCCAGGCCCGCACAGAATTCCTGCGGAAGAAAGCCAGGCGTCAGAACTCACTACCTGAGCTGGAAGCAGCAGAGGCAGGAGCCCCGACTCCCGGCCCTGTGGACCTATTCCGGGAGCTGCTAGAGGAAGGGAAAGGGGTGACCAGAGGCAACAAAGAGTACGAGGAAGAAAAGCGACAGGAGAAAGTAAGCTGGGCTCCCACCTCATGAGTGATGGGTGGGGCTGGGGCGTCTGTCCTCCCGTGTGACTAACAGGAGTATGGAGTGAGGGTGGGGATTAAGTGAGCTGATAAAGAGGACCCAGAGGGGTCCCGGAACCTAGCACTCAGAAGTGCTAAGTGGCTGCTAGTTGCAGACCCATTGGCCTGGTGTCCAGGCCCTGTTGGGGTTTGGGAAGTGTCCAGGAGCTTTGTCGGCGTAAAGCAGATCCTGTCACTCCCCTACTCGGGGATTCCCACCCAACTCTGAACTTGCCTCCCTCCTTTGCGCCTTGCTTGCTGCTTTGTCTTCAAATTATATCCTCAAAGATGCCTGCCTTTGAACTCTACAGGAGCACCACCTGTCCTTCCCTTCTGTGCTTTTTGTTACTGAACCTGCACTTGTGCCCAGGGCTGGAGGCTCACCTGTGCTGGTCTTTTGTGTCCCTAGAACATAGCAGAGCTGGCTCGTGACCTCTCTCCAGCACCTGTTGGCTAAACTGGTTCTGCCTCGCCCAGGAGCCTTGGGCGTCCTGGTATGCCCTGTAGGCCTCCCTGCGGGAGCCATTCTTGACATCCGCACCTCCCTATTTTCTGTCCCCTCAGGAGAGGCAGGAGAAAGCTCTGGGGATCCTCACATACTTGGGTCAGAGTGCTGCGGAAGCCCAGACTCAACCGCCTTGGTACCAGCTCCCCCCAGGGCGGGGGGCGCCCCCACCTGGCCCAGGTCCCGATGAAAAGATCAAGCAGCGCCTGGACCCTCTGCGGGAGATGCAGAAGCACTTGAAGAAGAAGAGGCGGCACAGTGGTGATGGTGGTCACAGCAGAAAGGGAAAGGAGGGGCCGGACAAGCAGCGGCCGGAAGCGTAAGGAAGCTGGGCGGGCGGCGTCAGGGGCTGGCTGGGCAGAGAGGTGGCCTGGGCACCGTGTCGGGGGTTCTGCAGAGGCAGTGAACTTTCAGTCTTGTGCAGTGGCTTCCAGACACTGCTGTGGTAAATTGAGGGATGGTGCCTCGTTTTCAAGTTTTTGCTCCTTCTATGCTAAATAGTAACAGATAAATCCCACAAGCACATAAAGCTCTCGGGGGTCCTTGAGACCAGTTTGAGAACTATGGGCTCACTAAGAGCAGGTTTGTGTCCCTAGGAGGACAAAGCCCTGAGCAGAACTGGCATACAGTCTCCTGTCTTCTACAGAAGGGGAAACTGAGGCCCCAGCTGTGCTCATCGTCACAGCTGATTGCTGCTGGGTGCCCCTCCAGATCGAGAGCGCTGCTCTTAAAGATGGGGGTGGTAGGAGCCCACAGAGGGGGAGGCTGGGGTCTTAATGCACTGCATGAAGCCAGCTTCTGGCCCGCAGGCAAGTGGGCTGCAGGCATGGGGTCCAGGTAGCAGCTCCTCCTTGGTGGGGGGGGGGGGGGGGGGCTATGGGGCCTATGAGCTTTTTAACCAGACTCCTGTGCCCCCAGACGCCCATCCCTGGACCAGCTTCGAGCCGAACGTCTCCGGCGGGAAGCAACAGAGCGTGCTCGGGCAGAGGCCCTGCTGGCCCGAGTGAGGGGCACAGCCCCCCCGGAGGAACAGCCTGTGGAGATGGACGAACGGCGGGGGCGGTACAACTCCCAGTTCAACCCCCAGTGGGCCCGGCGCCCTGCCAACAAGACCCCAGCGCTTACGGACTCCTGGGGGGATAGGAGAGGCCGCAGCTGCCAGCCGTCATATAAAACTATTTATTCATAAATATTTTCCAAAATGAAAATAGGTTTACCAAAAAATGTCCCTCACTGGGGAGGGGAGGAGGGGGCAGCCCTCGCCCCCGGGCCCCCAGGGTGGGGCTGCTTCCTGGGGATGAGGGCTGCCCCATGGCCTGGGGCCTCCCCCAGTCTCCCAGGGCAAGGCCCTCACCTGGGCAGGGGGATCAGCATGCGGGGGGGAGGGGAGGGTGGAGGGGGGGGCCGGTGTCACTGGAGGTCCCGGTCCTCCAGGTAGCGGTACTCAAAGGTGAAGCCTTCCTTCTTCCGCTGGCCCCACTTCTCGTAGTCAAAGTAGATGTAGGTGCCCTGGCCAGGGGAGAAGGTGGTCAGTGAGTGGACGCAGAGGTGGCTGGGGACCTGGGCTGGACCAACAGACCTAGGGGACAGATCTCAGGGCCAAGGAGGGGCCGGGCACAGGGCCCAGGGCCCAGGGCCCTGCATGCACCAGCCGACTCCCTCCACCCTCACCAGCCTCTTCTTGGGCAGGAAAGGTCATCCTGCCCACTTTAGAAGAAATGGAGGCACAGGACGTGCGCTAGAGGCTTGGCCTCGTTTACAAAGTGAACTAGGACTTCTCACGACGGCTGCGGCTTGAGCACTGAGCTCGTGCTTGGTGCTCAAAGTCTGGCCTAGCCTCTAGTCTTCGCAAAACCCTGCGACCGTTCCCCCGTCCTAGAGAATGGAACAGGCTGAGTCCATATCCAGGCACGCCGTCGGGACAGACGTTTTATTGGTGACAGTGCTGGGGTGGGTACTGCTGAAGGATCGATGCCTTGAAAGGTACTTGGAAGGTTACTTGGGACCAAACCAGGATGGGACAGTAAGTCTGGTCAGTGTCAGAGACGCAATTGGGGGGGGTGGGGCGGGGGGAAGCGGGGGACTGGTTCTGAATGAAGGTCTGAACTGCTCAAAGAACCTGAAAGAACCGGGGGAGGGGGGGAGGGAGGGGAACCGAGTTCTGAGGACAAGGACCCTGTCGATAGGCATCAGGCAAAGATTTGGAAGAAAGCACTGCAACATGGCCTTTAAGTTATTTGAAACAAAGTACACCAGCGATACTTACTAGGGAGCAGGCACCATTAGGTACTTACAGGTCATTAACTCATTTAATCCTTGTAACAACTGTGTAACGTGGGTGTGTTAACCCCATTTTTTACACGTAAGGAAATGGAGACTGGTTCAAATGACTTGCCCAAGGTCACCTAGCTAGAGCCATGTAGTCTGGCCCCAGTGGTGTGCAAGTGGGGGTTTCCAGTTATCAGAACATAGGAAAGTCGTTAAATAAAACGGTTTCCCCATCCGTGTTTGCTGGTGAGCTCCCTGCTCTGCTCGGTGTGGGGGGACAGGAGGGGAAGGAGACCGACCGTCGAGCGCCCTGTGTGAAGCGACCCGTGCTTGGAGGTGGGAGAAGCCACACGTGCCACCATGCCTGAGCAGGTGCCCGGCAGAGGCATGGACCTTGGGGCTGGGAAAGGCTCCCCTCCGGGCAGACGGTTAGGCTGGGCCCCGAGGGGTGACGAGCCAGTGGCGGGCAGGATGAAGAGGACAGTGGTCCAGGTGGAGGTGAGGGCCCCTGGGACAGAGCTGGCTGCAGGTGAGGGTGTGGGAGGGGGGCCGGCCCGCAGGCAGGGCGGGGCACAGGGAGGGGCCCTCACCTGCTCAAACTCATCAGTGATGGTCTTAGGCTCCTCATGCCTCTGGAACCACATCATGTACTTGGTGTGGAATCGCCAGGACTGCTTCTTCAGGGCCTTGGCTGCCAGGTACTGTGCCTTCGTGCCCTGGGGGAGGAAGGGTGCAGCCGGGGATCAGGGGGCCCCCAAGCCAGTGGGGGCGAGGGGCACAGAGCATCGGGGCTGACCCCGGGCCCCGCCAAAGACCGAAGTTGGGCTGGATGGTGCGGACGGGGATGGGCTGGGGCACGGAACATACCAATGCTGGTCAGGAGGAGGAAATGGCTTTCAGAGAGGCTTTGAGAAGGAAGAGAAACTAATGCGTGAGGAGCTGAGAGGAGGCGGTCTGAAAAGGTCCCCAGGAGGGATGCGGGGGGGGGGGGGGGGTTATGGCAACTCCCAGGGGTCATGCAAAGTGGCCTCCAGGGAGCAGTGTGAGGCCAGGAGACTGAACTGGGGGCCCCCCTGCAGTGGCCCAACCTAGCCCCCCACCCCAAGGCGGACATATCTGTGCTGCAGTGGGAGCGGGGACAGATTTGCCTCAGGGAGGGACAGGACTGAGGGATGGGGAGGGGGTGCGGTCCCAGGGGCCGCAGAGGGGCACCCACCTCACCCCTCCAGCCCGAGGGGGGACGGCGGCGGTGGCGGCGAAGCCGGGGGGCCCGAGGCTGCCCCGGGGGCCCTGCTGTACCTCCAGATAGTAGAAGATGAAGAAGAGGGTCTCGGTGGACAGGCGCTGGTAGAACTCCACGGTATCCGAATGTGGGGGTGGCATCTGGTGGTGGTAGGGGGGCGTCGGGCAGGGGTTCCGGGGGAGGTACTGCCTGTGGAGGAGCAGAAGGACTAGTTGCAGTGCCCAGCAGTCCCTGCCGTCTCAGGGGTGGGTGCAAACCCAGACCCCCCCACCTCACAGGTGAATGGGAGCTTCTTGGGCACCTGGTCACCCCAACAGTGAACTCCTCAGCCCGCCCCCCACAGTGGACAGCCCCAAGTTGGGTGCCCAGTAGTGAGGAGGACCACCAGCAAGCTTTACTCGACCTCTCAGGACCGGGGAACCTGATCCCCACCATGGCCACCGCCCTCACACTCGGTGCTGGGTGCCAGCCCCTCACCGGATGCGCTCGGAGTCTGAGGGGTGGGGCATGTGATGCCAGGCGGCCTCCTCCATGGCCTGCTGGTACAGCTGCTCCTTGGTGAGGGGTACGGGCCCCAGTGGACACACCCCCAGTGACAGTGGGATGTTCACTTCCGACAGCTGGAGGGGTGGCTGGGCTGAGGCTGGAGGCGCGGCTGTGCTGCTCAAGATGATGTCTGTGGGGAGGGGAGGGCAGGGTGAGGCCGGTGTGGGGCCTGCCCTTCCTCACCACACCACCCCTACCTTGCCCAGACCCTTACCTCGCTCGGTTAGGTGCAGCGTTGGCACGGGGTCCTCGATGCCGGAGCTGATGGCTGCCCGCTCTGCCATGGACTTGAGAGAGCTCAGAGGCTCGGGAGCCTGGGGAGAGGGGAGAGCTGGTACGCCACTTGCCGACTCTGCAGGAGGCTCGGTCACCGAGCAAAGGCCCCCCGCCGCCCCTAGCCCTGAGGTGGGGATCCACCAACAGAAGTGCCCGGTGAGTGTGGCCTCTGCTGTGCACAGGGACACCCGGCAGATGCCCTTCTCCAAGTGTGCCCACTCCCAAGTGGTGCTGCTTAGGGGCGGGGGTCTGCACCCACCCACCCACCCTGCCTCTGGCCAGCGTAGGACCAGGGTCAGTCTCCTGCCGCCTCTGGAAACTCCACTCCTCACTCTCTGGTTAACAGGCTGGCCCAATGCCACACTGGGGCAGGTTCTGACCCGCAGTCTGCCTGCTCCTCCCCACTGCCCGGTCACCAGGCCCATGGTGCGGGCCCTGAATGTCCCTGTCCTCTCCCACCCCCTCCCTCCATCCTGTTCTCAGTAGCCCCAGAGGGACCTTCCCAGCCACATCCTTTTTTATCCCTTCTCTCGTCAGAACCCAGTGTATTTTTTCAACACTCTAAAAGCTACTGATCCCTTTTCTCCGAAAAGATGCTCACTCTGTGAATTTCCCAGCCAGAGTACGTCTGAAGCGTGAGTGCTTGCTCTGGGCCACAAGCCATTCCAAGAGCTTCAGTAGGATACTGAGCCTTTCAGAGCCCCCTCGTATTTGGGGGTTTCTCCAGATGAAGGTGCACAAGGTAGTATGGGACTTGGACTCTTTGTGGAACTGAGATTAATTAAATGCACCAGCCCAGGAAGTCAATTCTGTACCTTGTTCCCATTTCAGACCTAGGGGCTCAGGACCCCACTGCCCTCCCCATGGACACCCCACCTCCACAGCCTTGCAGCCAGCCTCCTTTCCCCACTACTGCGGAGCCTTTGTGCTGACGTCAGCCCCTCCTAGAACTCTGGCACAGGAGAACCCCCTCCTTCCTCCATTAAACCTTTCCCATTCTGGGTCCCTGGAGATCTGTCCCCCTTAGAGATGTGCCCCCCGAGGCCTTGCTGGGGTATCTTCCCCAGGTCAAGTCAGAGGGCCCTATGTGGGGCCACAGCACCCTCTGCCCCCCCACCCCCTTACAGTCACATGAGGCTTCCGGCACAGAAGGTGGGACCTGGGTGCATTCACCCAGCATGAAGCATGGCCCAGAGCGGATGTCAGTAAAGGAGAGTAGTGAGCTAGATGGTGGGGTGTGTGAAGGAGTGAGGACTGGGGACAGAGATGGTGGGGGGGGAACCCAGAGAGCACAAGCGCAAGTACAACCAGGAGCAGAAGAGAGAGTTCGGAGGCCCCGAGGGCAGGACGGTGGAAGAGCCCCGAGAAAAGGGGAAGGTGCAGGGGGCAGGGAACGACCCGGAGAAAAAGCAAGCAGGCGAAGGGGAAAGAAAGCCAGAGCTACACAGAGTGAGGGACAGGGCAGGGAGACCTGCAGGAAGGGGACAGTGAACACCTACAGGGAAGACAACGGTGTCAGGACACAGAAGCTTGGGGCCCACCTTGATCTCCGGGGCGGTGCTGAACTGTGGGGGTCCGTTGAGCAGGGCGCCAGCTGCCTTGGCCTCACTGAAGCTGGGTGTCGGGGAACTGGGGGGGTTCACAGGAAGCGGCACCAGGAGGCTGGGACCCCCTGTGTTGTTCCCTGAGCCTGGGGCCACACCCCCAGCCCCTGTTGGGGCTGCCGCACTGGGTTCCTTCCTGGGAAGGGGAGAAGGGGAGAGGACTCAGGGGATAGGAGTGACTGATGATCAGGGGAGGGAGTCAAAAAAAAAAAAAGGGGAGAAAGCCGAGAAGCTGGGGACCCATAAGGGCGTCCAGTCCTGGGGGTCAGTTCCCCTCTAAGAGCCACAGAGCTGTGGAGTCTGGATTCTCGAGGGCCCTAACACAGGCCGTGTGGCTGAGGGTTCACCAGCAAACACACAGTCTTGTGCAGTGGTCCATGGAAGAGGGGGGTGTGGGCAGGGAGCGTTCCACCCACGGAACAGAATGCCCCCCACTTGGGGCTGCCCCCATAGAGCCTGGCAGTCAAGCAGACCCAGGGAGCAGGTCTTGCCTGCGTCCCTCGAAGATCAAAATCTTTCTGGGGCAATCTTCTGAGACAGCGACCCACAGCAAAGGTTTGGCCTGAGAACTGGAGCCACAGCCCCCTCAGGGGAGTCGGGAGGACCCGGCGCAGGTCACAGAGAAGGGATTGTGTGGGACTCCAGGAACAATCCTAAATACCCAAGGCGTGCCTGGAACACTGCATAGGGCACAGCCCGGGGACTGATGTTGGAGGGACGTGGGGACCAGCACCCAAGTAGGTGGAAGAGGTCCCGGCAGGCCAGGGCAAAGATAGAAGCTAGACACTCACGTGGTACTGGGAGGGGGGTTGTGGGGGCCAGACGGGGGACCCAGGGCCTGGCTGCTGGCACTGTTGCCCCCACTGCTGCCGAGAGCCACCTCGGCCGGGCTGTCTGCCACCACCGAGCTGTAACCTGGGGGAAAGAAGGAAGGAAGGAAGGGGGAGTGACAACGGGCCACCCCAGGGCCACCCCACCCCCCACAGCCCCCCTGCTTACTGGTGGCACCGTTCTGCTTGCCGGTGCCTGCCCCTCCGCTGCTGTTGCTGCTGCCTCCGCCGCCCCCTCCCCCACCGGGCTGGACGCTGGGGGGCCGGGGCTGAGTGGTGCTGGACCCACTGGGGGCCGGTGGGGCCACAGCCTGGGCATAGGGGGCGGGGGTGCCTGAATTGTGGCTGGGAGCTGGGCTGGCCTTGGGACCCAGGGCACTTGAGGGCGCTGCTGGCGTGGAGGCCCCATTGTTGCCAGGGGCGGTGCTCAGGGCGGAGGCGGCGGGCGGGGGGCCAGACGGGTAGCTGGGCGGCACAGCTGGGGATTGAGGGTGCTGGCTGCTGTGGACGGGCTTGGAGCCATTTTTGGCTGGAGACTGTGGGTGGGGGAGAAGAGGATCAGGACCCAGTGGGCCAGTAGGTCCGCCAGGCCTCCCGCACACAGCCCTCCCCCAAGCTGGGCTCCACGGTCCTCGCTGGGCCTGCTGCCCCCCAGCTGTCCCCTCCTGTGACCTGACGCTCCAGGCTGCGATCACCACCTTCATGCCGAGAACACTGGCATTCTAGCCTACACCAGCATCCCACACCCCGCGTGGACTCCTCTGCACAACATCCCACAAGGCTGCCACGGCCTGCGCATCAGGGAGATGAACCCGCTGACAGACTAAGTCTGATGACAGGGGAGAAACTAACAAATGCACCCAGTATGAGACCAGCTGGACCCAACTACAAGTCCAAGAGAAGGAGGGAAAACAGCCTAGAACTGGCCAGTAATTCTGAATGTCACCCAAAGGGTCAGAAAAGCAACTTGAGGGGCCACCGTTGACCCCCACCCCAGAAAGTAGAGGAATGAAGTGCCCAGGGCACACCCTGCAGCCAAGCTATTTGCCAGGCAAGTGCTACTGGCCAACCAGCACTCCTGTCCTCAGGTGGCGACCGCCCTGGCACCTCGCATGCCACACATCAAGGGGTCTTGAGACCAACTCCCTCCTGGTCCCCCGAGTCCTACACAAGCCTCATCAGTGACAAGCCACCAGGCTCCTGCCTGTCCGCCTCCTGATGAGAGCAGTGGTTCCTACAGTGTGCGCTCTGGCCCCGTGCTGGCGGGGTGGGGGTGGGGGTGGGGGGTGGGGAGGGGCTCACTTGGGGAGGACAGAAATCCTGTCAATAGCACAGCCAAGGCTTGTGACAAGGCCCACGGAAACCTGTTCGATTTCAGACCTAATTGCCTCTCCAACCTGTTGGCTTCACAAGGTGGGGGTCCCTCAGCCTGACCCAGCTGGACCACCTCTAGCCACCTGCAAGCTTTTGGTGTTGACTCACCCGTGTCACCTGCCCCTTCCCACACCAGACAAACCTACATCCTCCTCTAACGCACAGGGCGGGTGCCACATGCCATCCCTTCAGTCCACATTCACACTGGCCCTCCTCAGGGCTTGAGAACCAATGACAGAGTCACACCCACCTGGCTGACTTCACTGTCCGTGGAGCGCCCCCTCTTCTTGTCATCCTCAGAGTTTTCCTGAAGGAGGGGAGGCGCCCTTGGAAACCCGTGTCACCTCTAGGCCCCAACCAACCCTCCCAGGGCCGTTCCAGCACCTGTGCCCTTAACCTCACTGGGGAACCCAGGGTCCTGGTCTCCTGGGAGCCTCTTCCAGACCCAGGAGCCCCTCTCCTTAGGGAATCCAGCCCTGGATCCCTGCCTAAGCTGCCCTGCTGCCAGGCTTCCACCGCTGGCCAGGGACCCCACTGACACTCTATGGCCCTACGGCCTGGATCCAGGACATCTGGACCCCACCCCCTCCCGCACGCCGTGTCCCCGCGTCCTCACTGTGGTGCAGTTGGCCGGGCTGGGTGGGATGGGAGAGCTGGAGGTGGTGGAGGTGGGTGTGCTGCTGGACTGGTTGAAGATCTCATCCTCCATGTGACTGTGGCTGGGGGGGGAGGTGGCGACCAGCGCCTGTGCTGTGGGGGCAGGGAGGGGCGTGCTTAACAAGCTGGGACGCCCCCCGACCCAGCCCTCACTGCCCTGTGCCCACGGGCCTGCCCCGGGCCTCACGAATGTCCTCGAGGTCCAGGTCGTCATAGAGAAACTCGTTCTCCTCGAAGTCGGGGTCCTGGGACGAGTCAACATAGTACTCGACGTCGTCCTTGATCTTGCGGATGGCATCCACGAGGATGGAGTCATTGTCCAGCATGCGCAGGATGGTCTCCAGCATGCGCACGTGGTAGCGATGTTTCTCGATGTGCCGCTTCAGGCCCTCGATCCGGTCCTGCTTCTGCTGGCGAGCCCAGGGCCAGGCTCAGGGGCTGCACGGCTCCTGCCCAGGCCCCTCCTGCCCCCACAGAACCTGTCCTCAGTCCCCGACCCCCGGAGAGACCCAGAGGCTCTGCTCCAGCCCCTCCTGACACAGGCAGTATGGAGTCCACCCACCCTCTGGCGTATGAGAGGCGCAGGGACCCCCAGCTCCCACCCAAACATCCCTGGAAACCTCTAGACCAGACAAGCCTGTGCTTCCCTACAGTGTGGCCCTGACAGCCCAGATCTCTCAAATGCAGCATACCCCACACCCCCCATCTCGCCGTAAGGATAATAACAATGCCCAATTAGGGGGGACTTGCCGAATGCGACCGTGATCACCTTTGTAACGGTCTGTCATCACACCTGCCCACCCTATGCATGCACCCAAGGGAATCCAGAGTTGGCAGCTCAGTTCCTCCTCAGGCTTCTGGTCTCTGTCCCCCAGCACCTCCACAAAGACCTACTGTGTCACCCCTCTAAGCTCCAGCTTCCTAAACAGCTCAGTCTCAGACACCCAAATCTGGTGCACCTCCCACTGCCCCCCACCCCCGGACCCAGCTCTCCGTTCCCTGTACTTCGTGTGCCAACAAGTACACGTGGTTTGCATCCCCCTGAACCCACACCCCACAATCTGGAGTCTGTGAATATGGGCCCCTAGATCTGGCTTTGTCCTCGACTGCTCTCCTCGGGCCAAAGGAGCGGCTCCCGCGTCCCACCTTGCCTCCGCCTACCATCTCGGCCCTCGGCACCCTGCATGTCCATCCATTCTCTTGCCTGGTCCGCGACCCCAGAACCCAGCGCGTGCTCCCTCAAACCACTCCTCCTTTTCATGGCGCCACTGTTTGCGGAGGCGGGACCCCTGAGGCTGCCTCCCCTCCCCATGCCACTCTCCCCAATTCGCCAGCCCCTCTCTGCCCTCTGGACGCAGGGTGCCCCCACTCACATCCTTGTCACCCTTCTTTTTGCGTGTCTGCACCGACAGGGACTCCACTTCACTCTCAAACTGGTCCACCTGCATGTTTAGGGTGTCGATGGTATTCTGCATGGGGGGAGGGAGTGGAAAGGCACGTGGTCAGTCAGAGACCCCACGGTTGCCCGGCGACCAGGGCCCTGCAGCCACTTCTCCACCCGGACTCACCGTGAGCCACTGGCCAACCTCCTCTTTCTCCTTCTGGGCAGGGTCCACCTTCTGTGCCAGGCCCAGGCCCTCCTTGCTGTAGGCTTTGGTCTTGGTCTCTCGCTCCACAACTTTGAACCGTTCCATTTGCTGTAGAGAGCATGGTTGGCAGGGGTTCCAAGAAACCGTCCTCTTCCCAGGACCCCCTAGGGACCCAGGAATCCAGCCACCCCCCCCCCCCCCCCCCCCCCCACCTCAGGGACCCAGCTTTGGGCTCCTACCGTCTCAATGAGCTTGCGGTTGTCTATGAGCTGCCTCTTGTCCTTGATCTCGTTGGATGCTACCCATGTCTTGATCTGGTCCCTCAGCCGCTGCAGGTGGGAAAAATCGCGATGGTCACACTGCCTCAGGACGTGGTTACTGAGGCTGCCAGCCCCTCGTCCCTGTTCCCTCTGCCCTTAGGACACAGAAATCCAGGCCCCCAGTCCTCTCACTTGAAGCTTCTTAATCTCCTTCTTTAGGTCAGCCTCATACTTCTCTTTCTGGTTCGCGTTGGCTGCATTGTGGAGCTGAGGGATGAACAGAACACAGGTGTCAGTGTGGGACTTGCTGCCCTCATGCCCACTCCAGCGGCAAAGCTCCAGTCTCTGAGGGCTGGGGACTCTGGGGACACCCCCTAAGCCATCTCAGACCTGCTTCTTAGGTCCTCAGCACCTGGACCCACAATCCTTCTCCCTGGCCCATGCCTAGAGATCCGGAACCTTTTCCCGTGCTCTCCTCCCTGGAGACCCAGATTTGTACCTTCTGCCAAATGTCTTCGAACTGCTCCACGCCCTCGGACACCTTCTTGAGGCAGCGATCAATCTCACCTGGCAGGGGAGGAAGGAAGGCTGTTAGCATCCTGCCCGGGCAGCAGGCATCCAAGGAGCTGTGAGGACAGCGAGCACGTGGCCACGCAGGCAGTGGGCAGTCAACCCAGTACCTTGGAGTTTGCGCTTGTCCGCCATCTTCCCTGCCCTACAGACGCACTCTCTTCATACTCTCCTGGAGACGGACGCTGCTGAGAGATAAGGAAGGAACACAGGTATTCTCTGGCTGGTCCATCAGAGAGACACGAACGACACTGGGAACAGCAGGGCGTGGGGGATGGTAAAGGGAAGACGCGTTCACAGTGTAACAACTGAGACCTGGCCAAGTTCCACTTATGCAGCCTCAACAGCCCAGCATGGGGGGCTGAATGAACGTTCTGGAAGAAACGTTCCACCAGAACACTCTGGAAGTTTGTGGAAACAAGGAAGCAGACATACTTTTTGTGTAACTCTCACCCAGGCAGTGAAAAACTGCTGGAGCGCAGACCACCTTGTCCCCAGGGGACACTCCAGAAGATGTTTTAGGGCAGGAAAAAGTCAAGCAGCACATCGCTGAGTGCTGGGGATGAAGGCACGGGGCCTGGAGGCCACACTCCCACAGCGGGGCAGGGCACACGGGTGACTAGAGTCCTGACATCAGAGAAGCTACCCCTGAGACAGGTCAGAAGAGAGTCTGCAGGAAGAACAGCCTGATGCCGTCTGTGCACGAACTGTAAGGGATGGAGGGGAAGCACCAGGGGTGGGAAATGCCTGCCATTAGGAAGAACTACTTCCCCCCCATTAGGAAGAGCTCCCCTCCCCGCTCCCCCCCCCCCCCCGACATCGTGACAGGGCTGGGACCAAGCAGAAGAGGGCCTCACGGCACCAAGTTTACTCCAGAGCAGGAGACGATGCTCCTGACCCAACGCCAATGCCGAGACTTAGTCGTATGGGAGCAGAAGGCCACAAGAGTGCCCGGAAATGAGTGAGGTCTCACAGAGACGAGGGTGAGGGGCCTCCGCTGTGAGGCAGCGATCTGCGCACGCGAAGTACATCTTGGATGCGCTGGTAACGCAGACACAGGGAAACACAAACCTCTAGGACGTGTGCCCAGTACCTAGAGATAGGGCTATCTTCACCCTCAAAGTACACGACACGCGGAAGACAGAGCTCAAAGACGAGTCACCAGGAGCTGTGGCCCAGGGGGAAACCAGAGCTGAGAGCCTGACACCAAGACCAACGGAGATCCAGGGGGTCTCCTGCACTGCCCGAGATCACCCCCTAGAAACGGGGCCTGACTGAAAAGCAAGGCTCCGAGATAGGGGGGCTCCCACTCTACAGGCCCAGGACAGGGGGCCCCAGAGCAGCCTGGACTAAATCCAGGACTGAGCCTCAAACCACGGGGAGGCCATACCAGGAGGGTCCCTGCCCACCGGGAAGGACTTGTCTCTGGAACAGTACTTCCCGGCCAACAGCACTTCCTGCAGTGGATCTGTGCTGCCCGTGCCACTGGACACGGAGAACGTGGCTCGTGCACCGAACAAGCGGAATCTTTCATTTGTATTTCAACTGTTTCAATCACACACAGCTGGTAGCTCCCGGTGGGATGGTGTACCAGAGAGCACGCTCTGGAACCAGAGGCCCTGAGCTGGTACCAGCATGGTCCACAGGGGCCCACTGTGGACAGCGGCGGCTGTGACACCTTAGACCCGAGGGAGCATCAGTCTCCTGGAAGGGCCCACCAAGAGAAGAACAACACCCCGGGCCCAGGCCCAGCTGCCACACTGAGGTGGGGCCCAGTCCCCACACAGAGAAATGCCAGCTCCAGGGCAAGGCAGCCAGAAAAAGGACGGAGGAGACAGTTGCACAGAGGGGACTCAAAGCCTTTGATCTGGGAGCTCAGGACAGAGCCAGGACTCCCAACACAGAAATGCCTCTTCCTGCCTGGGATCAGGGACAGGGACGTTAACACAGGAGTTTGCACCCCTGCCTCCGGTCCAGAGGGAGGGAACGCCGACCTTCTATCCCTACACGAGGCACTCCACACCGAGGGGTTGGGACACCTGGCTCAATGGGGAGGTGATACCCCTAAAAGGGGAACGGACTGGCAGCAAGAAGTCCTGCAGGAGTCAGAAGCAAGGTGCCAGGGGGACAAGAGCCCCAGCCTGGGGAGGTGAGGTCTCAGACCCTCAAACAGAGAACAGCTGAGGTCCAGAGAAGACAACACCAGGTCTGGGGGAGGCACCACGGGCCCAGGGTACCTGCACCCCCTAGACAGGGCGGATACAACAGGGGCAGGAGCCCCTCCCTCTAAAGAGAGACCCCGCTTCAAGACACCTTCGATCCCCCAGCAAAGGACCAGAGAGAAAGAAAGCCTGCGCTCTGAAGCGGAGGTGCCACCATGGAGAAGTTCCATTCTTAAAGGGCTGGGAGCCCCACTGCTCTTGGGGGGACCCAGCAAGACCCCGCAGCAAAAGGTGGCCGAGACAGGGGGCAGCTGAGGCACCGAAGAGCCTGCATGCTCATGGCGAGGGGTCTCCAACAAGACAGGGGAACCTGGGAACCAGTCTCTGTCCACGAGAGCAGATCCCCTCGAGGAGCAGTGTGCCAGACGCCCAGGGGGGCCAGCAGCCATGTAAATGAGGGACACAACTGATGAAGGAGAGCCCCCGAGACCTAACCTCAGGGAAGAGGATGCAGTCACACACAGGCCTGGCAGGGACCACACAGGAGGGGTGGGAGGCCTAGTCCTGGGAGCTGACACCGGGGGAAGGGGGGGGGGATCCCTAACCCTGGGGGCTGTCATGTGCCCCCAAGCAGAGGCTTCCCACTGAGCCAGGAGCTCGGCCACTGGGAGGTGATGCTGGAGGGCCATCCTCACCGAGCACCTGACACTGTGGAGGAAGGACGTGTTAGGTCCTGGGGTGGAGGTACTTATCTGCCCACTGGGAGGCCCAACACCAAGGATGGGGGGGGGCCTGGGAACCCCACTGTGGAAAGCTGCCCACAGCGGGGTCTCTCCCCCACCACACGGAATCATGTCTCAGCCGAGAACAGAAGCCTTGGTCCCCCACAGCGAGACCCCACGACAAGTGCACCAACACCTGAGAGGCAGGAACCTCGACCCTGGGGGGTGGGCGGGGGCAGAGCTGAGAAAGTTTCCTGCCCCTGGAGCCCCTGGAGGACAGAACACAACCCCAGCCAGCACAGCCCACGTGTCACAGCACGGGAACCTCACATCTAGGAAGCTATTCCCCCGAGTGTGGGAGCGGGGAGGGCGAGCCCCGGATCCCATCAAGTTCACACGCTCGCGGCCAGGGGACCCAACACAAGCACCAAGGGGGGCGGGACCCCAGCCTTCTGGAAGGACTCATGTGAACAGAGGACAGAAGACTCAGACGTAGCAGCAGCAGCAAAGGGACACGCTGGGGGCAGTCCCCAAACAGCGGGGGCGTCAATGCTGGGGGAGGGGACAGCCCTGCTCGGAGAAGCTGGCACTGCTTAGAATCAGGGGTGCTTGCACTGCCAGGGGCAGGACACCGTCTGCAACCCGGCGAAGGCAGGAGCTTTGGAAGGTGTCACCAAGCCGCGAGGAGGCTAAGTGGGAGTGACACCACAGGCCGGGGGCTCGGGGCCACAGCACCAGCGGCGGACACGCAGCCCGCCCCGAGCAGGTACCGCTCAGAACAGCCCTGACCCCCGTAGACTTCTCGCCGCAGGGGAAACTTTGGGGGCGCGCAGGGGGCCGGGCCCCGGGAACGGAGCCCCCCGCCCCGCCCGCGGGCCTGGCTCGGGGTCGGGGGGGCCCGACCCCCACGTGAGGGCGGCCGCCTCGCCCAGGAGGGGCTGCGGCCGAGGGGGGCGGGCACCCGCGGCCGGGGCGCGCCCGTCCCCGCGGCGAGGGGCCGAGGCCGACGCGGAGGGGGCGGCCCCGCGCACCCGCACCCCCGCGGAGGAGCCCGGCGCCGCCGCGGGGCGCGGAGGGGGCGCGAGCACCGGCGGGCACCGGGGCCGCCCCGGTCGGGAGCCCGCGCCGGGGCCGGGGGCCCGTGGGGGGTCGGCCATGTCGCGACAGGCGGCGGTGGCGCCGGGGCGGAAGGCGGCGGGGAGGGCGGTGGTGGCGCCGGGGGAGGAGGGGAAGGGGTCCGGCCCAGTCGAGCCTGACGCTCTCACCACAGGAGCTGGCGCCGCCGCTGAGGAGCGTATCGCGACAGGCGGGGGAGGCGAGCGCCCGCCGCCTTTTTCTCGCGCCCCGGGCCCGGGCGCTATCGCGATAGCGGCGCGAAGCGGAAGTGGGGTGGGGGGAAGTGGGCCCGGGGTTGTTCTGACGACGGGGTCGGGGCTCAAGGGAGGCCGCGGCGTCTGCCGATGGCTCCGCGGAAGCTGACCGGGCCGGTCCAAGATGGCGGCGGCGGAGGAGGCCTCCCTCCTCTCTTCTCGTCTCTGGCGCCGACCCGCCCCCGAGCCCCGAACGGAGGCCTATGATTGCTCCTGCGGCACGTCGCTCTTGCCCCTCGGACGCGCTCTATTGGCTCTTGGCAGGGATGCAGCCGGCCCCCTCTTGCCGAATGGGCAATCGCTCCAAGGCGCGGCGTTCGATTGGCCTCCCGCGCAGACTGCTAGGATTGGCTCTGGTTTTCTTCCCCGCTCCTCCTCCTCCCCGCCTCAGGGCACAACACGCCAGCGCGAGGGCCCGTGCGTCAATCAAGAGACCATTGGCGTGCTGATTGGATACACCCGCCCCCCTCTCCTAAACTAATTGGTCGGGGGGAGGAGCTAGGCTGATCAGGGGCGGGAAGTCGTCCGTCAAGTTTAGAGCCATTTTTAATTGGTTCTGAGGGGATATTCTGCCCCGCAGCCATTGGTTGGCTCCGGAAGTGGGTGGGGAAAGCGGAGGAAGGCATGGAGCGTGGGCGTTAAAGGCCGAGCACCTAATGAGAGGGAGACAGGTACCTTCAAGCCGGGGCCGAGCTGGAGTCGTCTGCCACTCAAAACAGCCCTGGGGCCACCGGGGAGGAGCTGGGCAAGAGGGCCCACCCCCTTCCCCTCGTTGGCCCTGGCCGTTGCCATTCGCCCCATCGTATCCTGCAACGCCGCGAGGGGGTTGGTACCCGCCCCTGAGGCGTGTGAAAAGGGGCGTAGCAGGCAGCGTCGGCTCCTGGACACATCCTTCCGCATCCCTTGTGTCCCAGCTGCGTCGTCTTCCTGCAAGTGTCTGTTGGGCATATCTCTGAGTCTCTGTACGGTAAACGGAGGGAAAGAAGCAGTGGCCAGTGCCCCAAGTCACTGGCACCTCGCATACCCATGCCAGGGGCATGGCGTTTCTGCCCTGCCTCGGCCTAGTTGTGCGGTTACTGTGGGGCACTGTCCTCCGCAGCCCGCTTCCTCGGTGTTGTGGGTACGCTGCAGAGGGGACAGAGGGGGCTACCCTGTCCTCTCCCGCTCTCTGCTCTGCGCTCCAGCGGGGAAGACTTGCCGACCTCGTGTGCAGGATCCACTTTTGCACTTCTACCGTCGTTTCCACGATAATTCCAGTTTGCCCTTCCGGGGTTTGCATTCGCAGAAGTACAGTGACTGTTTACTGAATGAATACGAGGGATGAAGTGTGGTTGACGACTCGGTAGGCAGTGGTACCCGAACCACCCACGAGGCATTTGCTCCGGGTCACATAGTCAATACATAAAAAAGATAAACCCAAGGAAGATGCAATTGAGAGCCGCATCTGAATCATCTGACAAGGGGAGATGACTAAAAATGCAGTGTTCTTAGGCCCACACGGACCTGAGGAGTGAAGCCTAGAGATCTGCGCTTTTACACACTTCCCTGGGTGATTCCCATGCTTACTGGGGTTTGAGAGTCATTCATCAAGAGCTTCGCTCTTCAAAGTGTGGCCCTTGGATGGAGCAGGGCCTCTCAGAGGTCTTGGGAGCCATTTGAAGACTTGCTAAAATGCAGATTCTGGTTCAGCAGATCCCAGATTCTGGTTTTTGACAAGTTTCCAGGTGATGCTGATGGTCCACACTTCGCATTTTTGAGTAGCAAGGATTCAGATCAGTGGTTCTCAAACTCGGCTGCAATTGGAATCACCTGGGTGGCTTGGAAAAAAAAGCCAGACACTCAGGGCTTGCCCTAGATGAATGAAATCTGAATTTTCGAGGATATGAACCAGATAGTAATTTTAAATCTGCTTAGATGATTCCAACATGCAGCTAATCTAACAGAGAATTTTATGGAGCAGTGGGTTCTCAGTGACGTACCTGGACCAGCAGCACAGACATCACCTGGGAACTTATTAGAAATGCATTTTTAGCTCCCCCATAGACCAACTGAATCAGAAACTCTGGGCCCTGAAACCCTGGTTTTAACAAGCCATCCAGGTAATTCTCAAGCATGTTCAGTTTTGAGCATCTCTGTTCTAAGACTATGCAGGACTGCGGCACCAGGTGACTCCGATTCTTTCTTGACTCTGGCCACAGAGGTGGAGGCTCTGAAGAGGGGCGGGCAGAGCGCCCTCCCCCGGGCAGACCCATCAGCAGAGATCAGCAAAGGCTGTCACTTCCAAACAGGGCTCATCTAAAGACTCTAGGATAAACGTGGGGACACAGCTAAGCGACCTAGGTAATTTGGCCGGCCACTAGAAGGATCCCCCGGGGTGATGTAGACTCTGATATGAGAGAGGAGACTCAGAGAGCTGCTAAAGTCCACAGACTGAGCCCTGAACTGAGACACACTTAGAACAAGTGTGATGGGGGGCGGCCCAGAGACAGGAACAGGAAGGGAGATCTCAGCGAGGACCCAGCCGGCTAGAGCCCCAGGGAGAGAGGGAGAGATGGAGGGGGGAAGGCGGGCACAGGTGCAGGGCGGGCTGTGCACCCACCTCCTGGGTAACTAAGAGGGGCACTGCCCTCACGGGTCAGTGACCAGGCTCCGACACTCTGTGGAGCCCGGCTCCAGAGCACAGCAAACGGGCCCCCGTGTGGGGCTCTTCCTGAATTAGCTCTTGCAGGGTAGCTGCTGGGACTGCCTCTGCTGCCAGCGTTGTCCCCACCTGCCTATAGGCCACGTGCCCCTCAGCCAAAGTGAAGGAGACCTTGGCTGAGCCCCGGTTCCAAGACAGCCTGGGGGCTCCACTTGCTGAGCTGGCAGGAACTCTGACAGCACTGAGTCCCTGCCAGCAGGGAGCCTGTGTGCTTGGCCCGATCGGGGCTTGGCTCACCACTCCACACACCGGACCCTGATGGGAAGCCCAACACCGAGCAGGTCCTGGGCGTCCTTCACGTCCTCACGAGGGACCTCTGGCATGGAGGCTTGCACACCTGAGACCCCACAGCCACCCCGGCTGGCCCGTTTTCAGGGCTGGGGCTTTGGGCAGCCATATCACTTGGGAGCATCAAAACAATGGACGTTCTCCAAGTGGTCTGGAGACGGAGAGGGCTCTGCTCTTCCTGGAATCCAGGACAGGGAAGCAAAGGGCCAGGGTGGGGCCCAGACACCACCTGGATCGGGAGCCCCAGCTTTGTCCCCCAAGCCCCACAGCGGACTCCTCCAGTCGTGCAGGTGTTTGACAAATGATCACTCCCCAGGAACAGAACCTGATAATGTGCTTTTAATTGCACTTTTTCCAAAAGTATCTCCCTTTCTAGGTAAAAAAGATGAAGCATGATGAAGACTGGCTCTATCCCCCAAGATGGGGAGGCCATCTTGGTGCTCAGGGGACTGGCTCCTCCCATGCCTCCTCGGACAGTCCTGGCACAGGGCTGCTGAGGGACACTCCCAGCCCGATCCTGACCCGGGTCTCTTCAGAAGGGCAGGGCCCGTAGCTTCAGGGGCAGCCACCTGGGTACAGTCCCTCAGGTGGACATGATGCCGCTCTTCTCGCCCTTGACCTTGAGGAACTCGGCCATGCTGGAGAAATACTTCTGGTTGGCCTCGGCCACCTTCTTCTCGGCTGCTTGTGGGTTCACAATCTCCAGGCCCTGGGCAGGCGGGGGAGGTGACGTTGGGGTGGGGAGCTGGGCTGGCCGCTGACAGGTACCCCCCCCCCCCCCCGGCCCCAGTAAGAGGATCATGAAATGTCAGGGAGCCCTTCTCAATGGTCCTGGGGCTCCAGATGATGAGGACAGTTTGCCAGTCACCAAACTGCCCCCGCCCCAAAGGAGGACCTGGGCATCTGAATATTTAACAGGTCCTCCAGGTGATTTTAAAAACAGTTTCAGAACAGCCAACCCGGTTTGGTTCCTGAGTAAGGAAACCGAGTCACAGAGTGAAGCGGCTCCCCTGCCGCTGTGGTGCGAATCACACCAACCCCGGTAGGGACAGTGACCCGCGCTGGGGGCCCCGCAGTGGCTGGAACCTTTCCCAGTATCCTCCACACGGTAATCCTACCTTGCGGCTGAGGCCTCCCTGGGGGCCTCCAACCTGACCCCTCACCCCCTCTTCTCCGTGCACTTTCCACTTTCCGACAGGTTGTGTATCTTACCTACCTGACCTGCCACCCCATAAGGTCCACAAAGGCAAGGCTTACTGCCTGGTGTCTGTGGTTTTACCCCCGGCTCTTCCAACGGTGCAGGGGACTTAGGTGCTCAGCAGACCCTTGCTGACAGAGGAAAGCTGTTCTGTTCGATGCCGTGGGACACACCAGCCCTCCTTTGTGGGCGCGTAAGCCAAGGAAGGGACGGACGCAGTGGCTCCATCCTGTGCACTGGCCGGGCTGGGACCTCACCCTCCCAGCCAGCTATGAACCTTCTTACGAGGGCCTGCGGTTGTCCCAACCACCCAGCACCTCAGGGAGGGGCTGAGCCCGCTCGAGGTCACAGGGTCGCCCACAGCCTGAGTCTAAAGCCAGCCTGCGCTTGCTGGCAGGACCGTGTCCCTTCTGTCCCTGCTAACTTGAGCACCGGGGGGCCATGCCCTCCAGGGGCTTCACTGATGCCCCGTCCACACCAGCCCTGTGAGGAGCTCGATCATGTGCCTGTCTCACAGGAGAAGAGGCTAAAGCCCAGGGCTGCTGGGAAAGCTGGGAGTGGAGCCGCCTGACTCTGGCGTCCAGTACCTGGAGTGGGGTGAAGGCCACACTGGAGGCTGTCCCTGACGAACGGTCGCGGATGGTGGACTTCCCTCCGTACACCACACTCTGCTTCTGCAGTGTCCGCTGTGGGGAGGTGGGGGCAGGGGACGTCTGCGCTTGACCCGGGCTTGCCCACCGGTGCCCCCTCACCCCTGGACCCGCCCAGGCCTGGTCTGTACCTGCAGTGTCTTGGAGATCCTGGCTTTGGTGGCCTCATTCACCTGTGTCTGCCGTACCCGCCCGCTGCCTGATTTGCCCAGATGGCCCAGGCTGAAGCCCAGGTCCTCCTGGTAGGCGTCCTCCTCGATCTGGTGGGAGGAGAAGGCATCCCGGAGTTAGACTCTCCATCAGCTAGACACCCGGCCGTTCACCTGATTCAGGTGCCTGCGGGGCCAAGATGACCCCCGAGAGGGGCCGTTAACAACCGAAGCCGGGCTCGCAAACCAAAGGACACTCGAGCTAGTTCTTGCAGGACCAGCAGGGTGATGCTCAGAGAAGAGAGTGGCGGAGGTGAAGCCAGGGGAAGGACATGTACGGAAGGGCGGGGGGCAGGGGGGATAGGGCCGGCACAGAGTGCTGTGTAGGGGTGCATGGATGTGGGGGAGAGACTGGAGGCGGGGGTAGTGCCCCAGCAGAGAGGAGAAACGTGGCAGGGGACAGAGGGACAGCGCTTGTGACAAAGACGACCCCTGAGGCCCCGCAGTGGGAAAAGGGCGAAGTGTCCGGGTCGGGGTTCTGACCTCTCCAAAGCTCATGCGGTTGGCCTGCTTCCGGATCTCCGTCAGTCCCAGCCTCTCCTTCATCTTGCGGTACCTGGGGATGGGCACCGGGGGTCAGCTGGTGGGTGAGCCCCTTCCCTTTCCCTCCTCCTGACCCCGGGCCTCGGGACCCACCTGCGGCCGCCTCGCTTCTTGCGCTGCCCGTCCAGGGGCGCAGGCAGCGGCTTTACCTGCTTCACAGGGGGTGGCTCCTGCCACTTGTCAAACTTCCGCTCGATCTCGTCCTTCAGC
Organism: Panthera tigris; assembly: GCF_018350195.1. Lineage (NCBI taxonomy): Eukaryota > Metazoa > Chordata > Mammalia > Carnivora > Felidae > Panthera > Panthera tigris. Next base: position 3,806,983 of record NC_056674.1, read on the forward strand.
TCGTAGCCCACCTGGGGAGGGCGCGAGGGTCCCATCAGGGCCTGGGGGACCCGTCCACTCTCGGGCCCAGACTCCTCACTGCACTACACACACAACTGTCTCCTCGATGGGGGTGCAGGCAGCCCCTCAAATGCAACACAGCCAACCCCAGGCCCGCGCCTCCTCCCCAGCCTTTGGCCCCAGCCTCTGCAAGTGGGGTCACCCGGGAGCTTCACCTCTGTGCTTTCTCTCCCAGCAAGCTCTTCCTTCAGAGAGACCCCAAATGCCACCCCCCTCCAGCACCTCTGCTGCAGCGAGGTCTCTGCAGGACCCACCCCGCCCCACCGCCAGGCTGGGGCCTGCGCACTGGCCGCTCCCTCCTCCTGGGTCTCTTCCCCCAGGCACTCACGGGAGCTGCTTGCTAGCTTGACCCAGGTGTACGTGCATTACACCTTCACCTCTTCAGAGAAGCCCCCCGCCCCCGACATCCTGGTTGAACAGTGCCCACCTCCCCCACCAGCCCGGCACCCTTGGACCCCTACGCAGCAGTGACACGGCGTCCCTGGACACAGCACAGATGTCCCTGGCCCCCTCGCCCTGCCCCCAACCAGAACGTGCATGCGCACACAGGGCTTTGGTCTGAGCGGCTCACTGCGGTACCCCCAGCATCTCGACCAGTGGTTGAGAGGAAGAGAGAAAGGAGGGAGATCACAACCCTGAACACTGTGCCAGGCTGGGTGTCTGGACGCCAGTGCATAAGACACAAAACACATCCCCTTTCACAGAGCGGGTCTGCTGAGGAACACAGAGGCGAACTGAATGACGGTCTGGATGGTGACACGTCCCGGTGCAGCAGGCAAAACCGCCCCACCAGGGTGTCCACATCCTCGTCTCCGCTCCGGATGGAACTTTGTGGGTGTGATCAGGTGAGAGATGTGAAGACGGGAGACGATCTAGATGGCCAGCGTGGGCCCCACGTCATCACCGCGTCCTTAAAGGAGTCAGAGGAGGACCCGTGGAGACAGGCCTCGAGTCAGGGAGAGACAGAAGACGCCACGCTGCCAGCAGTGTGGACGGAGGAGGGCTGCGAGCCCCGGGCAGCAGGCGCCTCCAGAAGCTGGGAAAGGCAGGGGGCGGATCCTCCCCAAGAGGCTCCAGAGGGAATGCTGTGCCAGCACCTGGATCTCAGCACAGCGGGACCCTCGGCGGACTTCTGACCCACAGGGCTGGACGACGACACTAACACACGACACCCCCCCCCCCCCCCCCCCCGCACACTTAGAACAGTGCTCGTGTGTGCTGGGTCCCCTGATGGTGCCTCCCCCCAGGACACAGGACACACCACAGACCCACACAGACGCCCGCCCGTGCCTCACCTTCCCCTCTGTGCTCTCGTGGAAACTGTCCACGCGGGCTGCCAGCGTGCACTTGGCGGCCACCAGCCGGGCCGCTTTCCGTCGGAGATCCTGGAGCAGCAGGAAGGGGCAGAGTCAGTGAGAGAATTCGTTTGAGAGCCCTGAGCATTTCAGAAACCACAGGCACCAGGGCTCACCCTCTGCCCACCAGCACTTCACCGTCCCTGCCACGCGTTACTGTGAAAACCTGTAATAACGTGTTACCGCAACAAACTATCACCATTGCTGTTTTCTTTCAGCCCACTTTTCAAAAACTTGAGCCCCTTTGCACAGACATCTATATTACTGCAGTGGAAGACTGTCACACACTAAAAAGAAAGTGATTAAAATAGAACACATCCATCTGTGCATCAGAAAATTGTGTCCTGCGCCACGAAAGGCAGGTGGCCCATGATCTGAGATGCACCAAGATGGTACGCGTAAACCCACAGCCATGTCTCGATAAATAACGATAACAAAGTTAGCAGTGGCTCGCGTGGCGAAAAGCAGCCTTGCCCTAAGAGTTCCGGCCTGGCCCTCAGCTCTGGGAGGTAGCCTTTGTTGGCCTGGGACCTTGGACAAGGCAGAGACCAACCATGTGAGACGCTCAGGGGGGTGTCTGGGTTACAGGATCTCAGTCAACCTGGAACCCAGATCAGCCACATGGGCTACCCAGTCCGGTCTACACAACTCAACCCCAGAGAAGACTCCCAACTTGGAGGCTCAGTGGGGCTTCCCTGGTGGCGATTCCCCCGCACGCTGTTACGTGTGGAGGCCGGGAGTGACATGGGCAACGGGGAGAGGAGGTCTGGAAGTGCCGTGGCTGCTACTTCTGGCTCCGACCCCACCCACTTCCTCCCTTGGCTGCTGGGAGTCTGTCCTTTCGTGACAAACCACAATTCAAGTGCGTCAGCTCAGTGAGTCTGCACCTCCCTCTAGTGGGTTATTGAAGCTGGGGGTGGTTTGGGGACCCCTGCACCTCACAAGCTAATGCTTATGTTGCTTCTTATGTGCAAGCGTGACCTGAAGGTGTTGCATACATAAAGAGTCCTCATCACAACCCTGGGAAGCAGGTTCTATCCCCCCCATTTTACAGACAGGGAGACTGAGACACAGAGCTCACATCTCTTGCCCCGTTGTTAATCCCAAGCCCAGCACATCTGCTCCAGGGTCCTTGTTCTTACGCTCCATGTGACCCTGTCGTCCGAGCTCCTGACCACTGTTGTCAGCTGTGACCAGTGGGAACCGGGGAGCAGAGGGGCAAGTTGCTGAGGCTCACACTGCCCCCCGGACAAGGCTGCTTCTGCCACAGCAGAAGGTTCCACGGGGCCCACGTGTCAGGGCGGCTCACCGGGGGCAGAGACTGCACGATGTCGCTGTGGTAGATGTAGCCAGTGTGGGGCAGCACAGAGGTGGACGAGAAGCCGGACAGCGTCTTGCGCTGGGCCCCAAGCAGCATGATGTTGCAGGCGGGCATCTTGGAGAGGTTGGTCAGGCCCCCAGCCACCCCTGCGGCAGGAGAGAGGGAGGGAGGAGGTCAAAGGAAACACGGCACTTGTTTGGGGGCTCACTGCACACTTCGTGCCTTAACCTGAGCTTCTGGTTGAGTTCCCGAGCTGGCCCTGCTAGGGAGGGCTGATGGGTCCCGCTTCGGAGGGAGGACTCCGAGGAGGCCCAGAGAGGTGAAACCACCTGCCTGAGGGTGCACAGTGGGGAGGCGGCCCAACAGGAGCCCCCAGAGTCTACAGAGCTACACAGCCCCTGCTCTGTGTTAGAACAGTGGCCACCAGGCTGGGGACGCTCTGATGACGGGCCCTGGTGTCAGTCACCCCTGGGTTCCTGTGGGCTTGTCTCCAGGCCCAGCACAGAGAAGCTGCAGATAAAAACGTTTACCTTTCATGGGGGACTGCTGTGTGCCAGGCTCCGCACTAGGCGTCTTTAAGGATTAGGTAAGCGATCAAGGCATGGTAACTTGCAAGTGAGCAGAGCGCCCCCCGCCCAGAAGCTGACGTCAGAGTCCCCAGAACCTTCGTGCTGCCTTATAGGACCGAAGGGACTTTGCAGACACAGTTAAGGACTTTGAGAGGGGCGGGAGGGAGGGGAGGATTCTATGAAGCACAAGGGTCCTTGTAAGCTGAAGGGAGAGGCAGAGAGTCACAGGGATGTGAGACAGGAGACTTTAAGGTGGGGAAAACCCAGAGCCAAGGGTGCAGGCAGCCTCTGGAGGCCAGGAAAGGCCCGGAAGCGGACTCCTTCCGCTCCTTCCTCCTAGAACCTCCATAAAGCAATGCAGGAGCCAGCCGACACCTTGATTTCAGCCCGGAAGTCACAGGAAAGTAGCACACCGTCAATCACCACTGGGGAAACTGAGGCACGTGAAGATGGGAGGTCAGTGAGGGGGAGGCAGGATCCACACCTGAGGTGATCTCACCCCGAAATCACCACAGCCCCGCACACACCCGCCATTCCAGGCTGCGCTAGGAGCTGAACCGTGTCTCCCCAAATTCCTGTGTCGAAGCCCCACGCCCACGACCTCAGAATGTGGCTGTGTTTGGAGACGAGGCCACGAAAGAGGGGATTCAGGGGGAATGACATCACTGGATGGGCCCTGACCCAGCACGACCGGTGTCCCCACAAGAAGAGAGGACAACACAGACGCACAGAGGAGAGGCCAGTTGGGCAGACGACCCCCTGCAAGCTGAGAACCCAGCCTGCCGACACGCTGCTCCCGCCTTCTGGCCTCCCAGCCTCCAGGACCCCGTGACAACGAACCTTGGTTTTTAAGGCCCCCACTGCCTGCCACCCCCGCCTGTGCTACTTTGTTATGGCAGCCGAGCAACCTAGCACACAGCTGCTCCACCCAGGTCCCCGAAGAGCCCCTCAGCTGAAGGGGCTAGGAGCCCGAGGGGGCGCCTGCTCGGAGACCGCAAGGAGTCTGAGGAGGCCCACCCTTCAGTCCCAACCCGTCACCAGGACTGCTGTCCCCATCTCACGGATGAAACCATGGTCCTGACGGCTCACACCGCCTATGCTGGGCAGCCCAGGGGTCTGTGCGGAGCCGGGAGCTGCCGGGACGTGCTGGCCGAGCAGTGCCGGGGTCCCCAGCAGCCACACCACCTCCTCCGGGCTGGTCAGGCCAGCCCTCCTCAGGGCCACCATTCTTTCTGCGGGTCTGCAGGACAAGCAGCTGGCCGACCTCTGTGATCTCCAGGAGGGATGACAGGGAGAGAACAGGGCCCTGGGGCCCTGGGCCAGATGCCCCGTTTCATACACGAGGGGTGTGGCTTCTCCACGCTCACACTGTCCAAGGTCGGCCCTCTGCCCCCACTCTGCCCCAGGACCTCACCCATGATCTTTGCGGCTGTGGACGCCCCGATGATGATGGAGAGGTTGGGCGCGATGAAGGACATCCGAGACTCCACGTACTCGTAGATGCGGTGCTTGGAGGCGTTTAGCTCCAGTGCCATGTCACAGGCCTCCTCCAGCCGCTCCAGCTCCTCCTCCGACAGCTGCTGCCTGCGGTGGTTCGGGACTTAGGGACGTGGCTGGGACAGACCCGGCCCCTCCTGTGTACCCTACCTGACGGGCACGGGAGCCCTGTCCTTCTGGCTGTGTGCTCATGCGCAAACGCACGTGTGTGCACACGCGCACATGTGCGCATAGCGTATACGCATGCACGCACGTGTGCACATATACACGTGTAGCCACAGCATGTATGCGTGTGTGCACGTGTGTGCACGTGTGTGCACATATGTACATGCACGCAAGCATGTATAGGTGCACACGTACATGCGTAGGTATGACGTGCAGGCATGCACGCACGTGTGCACCTATACACGTGTAGCCACAGCATATATGCGTGTGTGCACATGTGTGCACACATGTACGTGCACGCGTGTATAGGTGCACACGTACATGCATAGGTATGACGTGCATGCATGCACGCACGTGCACGCGCATGCACGTGTAGGCACAGCATATACACACGCACGCACATGTGTGCACATGTACACACAGCATATATGCATGCATGCACAGTGCACATATACACGTGTAGGCGCAGCATATGTATACGTGCACGCACACGCGCACATATACACATGTAGGCACAGCACATACAGGTGCATGCACGCATGTGTACATATACGTGTGTGGGTATGGCATATGTGCACACACACGTGTGTGCACACACACACGTGTGTAGGCACAACATATATGTGTGGATGCACGTGTGCGGCCTCAGGGCTACTGTAAGTGCTATTAGCCTGGAAGCGAGGGCTGCTGGGAATCCTAGGTTTTCAGTCAGCACCGCTTGTCAGCCCGGGCCGGGCCCTTGCCCACGTGCCCCTGCCGGCCCCTCCTCATCCTCCAGGCCTCAGCCTCTCCGAGCACCAAGGTTCCTGCCCTGCTGCTTCCTTCGGGCACCATCACCAGCTGCGATCCACCGAGCCTCCCGTCCACCTCTGGTGCTAGACAGCAGCCCCCCAAGGGGACCCCAACCCAGATTCTCAGCAGCGTGCCCAGCACACCCTGGCACACGGAAGGTGCCGGGCTAGTACTTGCTGAAGGAAACCACAAAGGTGGGCTGTCTTCACTGTCACTTTACAGAGGGGACCCGAGGGCAGGACGGCGAAGGGACCCGGCGGCCACAGAGCTGCGAGCCAGCAACCAAACCCGGCCATACCCCTCCCTCCCTCAGTTGCCCCGTCGCGCTTATGGCGCACAGATGAGGGACCGTGGAGCCCGCCCTAGGCCCCTACAACCAAAGCCCAGTGGGCTGAGGCTCAAGGCTGCTCCCCCCAGTGGCGAGCTAAGAGCCCAGTGTTCTCCCACTAGAGACCCTGGCCCCTGCATGAGGCTGAGTCGTCACCTCCTCCAGGAAGCCACCTGCCCCAGTCTGGAGAGGTGCCCGTCCTCTTGCGCCCCAGGCCACTCGGCACCTGTGTGCACTCTGACACTCGCCCTCCAGCCTGTGACCTGCGGCTACACCTGCCTCTCCCCAGACAGGAGCTGCTTTGCTGAGTTCTCTCTGTCCTCAGAACAGTGCCTGGCGCTCGGTCAGCATTTATTCAGTCAACAGAAGTGCAGCCCGAGGGAGGTCTCCACGCCACAGGGCTGTTTTGGAGCTAAGGACACGTCCTTCTCTTAGACACAGCACGGATGCCACAGGGGCAGGCGGACACCAAGGGCCCCAAACCAGGTCCCTGCCTTTACGGACACCTTCATCCCACCGAGGGGGAACGTGCCCGAGACAAACGCTTGTAACCCAGGCTGGCCCTCTGCCTCACCACTCAGGACCTCCAGGCCCCACACTCACTCCACACGCGTGGGACAGAAATGAGCTGTCCTCCTGAGACAGACACCCGCCCACTGGGACCCTGAGATCCTCCTCTGCCATTAGATGGGCCTGCTGGGGCCCCGGTGACTCCTCGCCCCTGAGCACGCACCCCTGGGTGGTGGAGGCGGTGACGCTGACAACCATGATGGTGGCGTTGGTCAGGATCTGCTGCAGGTTCTCGTTGTTCTTGCACTTGTCCAAGCTGTTGCCCAGCTCCTGGGGGCGAGAGGGCAAGAGAGGGGAGGCCCGGAGACTCAGGGAGGCCCGAGAACCTCTCCTGCTCATGCAGCCACCCGGGTCTCTTCTGGGGACACCGGCAAAGCTGGGCTCTGTACACAGAGGACCTCCTACCAGTTCCAAGAACTTCCCTGCTGAGGGCATCAGCACCACACTGCTGATCCAGAACCAGCCACCCAGGGAGGCCCCGCCACCCGTGTCAACTCAGAGCACAAACACGACCACGCTGCTTCCCTGCGCGGACGGCCCCCTACCATCCTCCTCTCCTGGACTCACGAGGGAGCCTCCTCGCCCGTGTCCCTGCTTCCACCTGGGCCTGACCCTCCCAGGGCTTTCCTGTAAGGCCCAAAGCCTTGGAGGTCAGATGGCATCCGGCCTCACCAACTTTGTCTCCCCACCGCCGGCCGCCTCGGGGTCTTGGTGCTCATAAGTTCCCCCAAGTCTCTGCACGGCTTCCCCTGCATCAACCTTCAGATTTCCACTCAAACGCCACCTGCTCCAAGCACGGCCAGAGAAGCGCTGGCCGACACGGGGCACCCCCTCATCTCCCTCCCTGCTTCCTCGGCCTCAACCAGCTCCAGGCCCTTCTTGGGAGGCCCACCCAGGGAAGGAGTGGGCCTGGAGGTGGGCAGAGCAGCCTTGAGAACATTCCTTCCAGGCTCCACCCCTTTCTTGCTGGGAAGCCTAGAGCAGCTCCTGGCCTCAAGAGAACGGGGAGGGCAGATGAGCCCTCGGGAGCCGTGGCTCCAGGCCGCTCACCTGCTCTCTGTTCCCAGTGGCCGAAGGCTGACCGAGGGGAGTCTTTCCCCTTAGACCCGGGGGTCCAAGGGCAGGGCCTTGCCCCCCATCACTCAGTTCTTCCTGAGTCCCCACTTTGGTGCACTCACCTTGACCGTGCGGATGTAATCCAGTGCGTTGGGGACCAGGGACTCCAGTTCGGGGAATCGCTTTGAGTACTTATCCCGGATGAACTTGTGGATGATGTCTGAAGTGGACAGAGAGGCGAGGTGTCTGATGAGGGGGCAGGCGGACTCCGCTGGCTGTCCCCAACATCCACTGCCCCTCTTCCCTTAGTGACTGAAGCCCTGAATTTAGCGGGGCTCACGGCCACCCAGCAAAAACGCCGTTTCCCTGCTGCACGCAGCCACGTGAGTTAGTTCTGGTTTACGACACGTGATCTGAAGTGACATGCAATTTCCAGGTCACCCCTTAAAGAACTGTGCCCTCTTCTTCCTTCCTCTTTTGCCGGTGGGATGTGGAGGTGGGCAGTCACCTTGGACCCTGACACAGGTGGCAGATCAACAAGACAGAAAGGGCCCGACACCAGATGCCGCGACTTTAGGCCTGGGGTCCTCACCCAGACTCTCACATCACAGGAAAACACACTTCCTTCTCAAATAAGCCACTCTGCTACAGCAGCCGAACCTGGACTTGAACTAAATGAGGAGTCTGGGGGCAGGACCCTGGAGGGGGCCGTGAGGGACGCCAGGCAGGGCCATCTCTGCTCGCCCTTCAGGGCACTCACTCAGTTCGTTCTCGATCTCCACAGTCAGGTTGTTAGCATCCACGATGACCCGGTATTCAGGGGCCGCCTCGACTGGTCCCATCACTGTGAGGGGGAAAAACAGCCTGGGGGTGTGTGTGTCTAGGCTCCCGCACCTGGGGGGAGACGGGGTGTGGCTGGAGGGGCTGGAGGAGTAAGCCTGGAGGTGGGTGTGCATGTCTGCAAACCTCCCATCTCTCCCCCTCCCGTGCGCCCTCCAGGCGTCACGACCCCATCTTGCCCTGGAACTAACCCTCCGGCGGCTCCCCACACCACGAGGCCACGGGCCTAGCTCCCCAGACTGCAGTCTGAGGCTCCCAAAAGCCAAGAAGCCCTGGGAGAACAAGAACTGCGTCTGTTTCCCAGGGCTGCCCCCTCCCTGTGCCCAGAACAATGCCTGGCACACTGGTGCCACTCCGGGGTATCCGCCGGCCTCTGTACCGTCCCAGCCCCACCCTCTCATGACGCCCCAAAGGGCTGACTGCAGTGCCTGAGCACCCAGGGCTGCTTTGCTCTCCTCTGGGCCTCTGCATATGCTGTTCCCTCCCCCTGGTACATCCCTTCCTCACATCGGTTTCTGAAACGTTCCTCTCCAGGTTTCAACAACGATAACAACGACGGTGAAGGTATCACCATCAGCAGCGGAAGCAGCAGCTGACACACACAGGACTTACCGTGTGTCTCCCACCGTCCCAAGCATCTTGCAGGCATTAACCTCTTACCCACAACCAGCCAGAGGTGTGGGCGTCAAATTAGACCAATGTTGCACAGAAAGAAATGGAGGGACATGGCCTGATGTCACAGAGCCAGCAGATGGCAGAGCTGAGATATGGCCCCAGAATCCACATTCTTAACTCTGATGGCTCAAGTGTCTCTACGTCCCTAGGACTCGGAAGGCACCCTGGAATCGTCTCTGCTCCCTCGGCACCCCTGCGTATCCATTAGACACAACCGCCACCCAGTGCTGAGATGTCCCGTGCCCGCCTCCCACTCTAGATGCCCGGTGACATCAGGTCTGACTTAACCCCGAGCCTGACCCGACACGTCACTTTCACTGCTCCCCACAGCTCGTCAGATGGAGAAGCCCCCTAGCTTGGTGTTCAGAACCCTGCAGGATCTGGCACTTTCTTCTGCCGCCATGAGCACAGCAGATAAGCGAGGCTCTACACGCACAGCTCCTTCCCCGGGCACGCGGCCGCTGTTCTCCGTCTGGTGTGTGGATTCACGCTTCAAAGTCCATTTCAGGTACTGGCTCTTCCCTGGCCCCAGAGCTGGGGTCAGCCCGCCCCTCCAGCGGCTCCAGCGTCCGGAGCCCCCTCCATCCCAGCAGGTGCTGCCCACCAGCACCTGCCTGGACCTGCCTGTCAGCTCCGCCAGAGCCTGAGCTCAGAGTGGAGAGCTGGGCGGATTCCCCAGGGCACCCGGTGCCTCCAGGGGCCCGCCACTGAGTGCCTCAGGAAAACTTTAAAGAAAAGAAGCGAAGAGCGGGGAGCAGGTCTGACCACACCGCTGCTGTGCCCGACAGCGTCCCGTGGCCGCTTCAGCAGTCAGTTCCATCCCAGAGCTCCCCCTTGGCAAGAAGACCGTGCGGCAACATGAGCAACCTGTCAGAGCTGAGCTGAGCGCTCGAGACACCCCAGCACTCCCGGAAGCTGGTGCTCCGATAACTGCCCGCTGCAGGGTCACTCACTACTTACCAAATGATACCAGTTTTCCACACACGATAGCAGTAATGTTCCTTCTCTTTCTTTTTAAAAAATATTTTTTTTACATTTATTTATTTTTGAAAGACAGAGAGAGACAGCACAAGTGGGGGAGGGGCAGAGAGAGAGGGAGACACAGAATCCGAGGCAGGCTCCAGGCTCTGAGCTGTCAGTACAAAGCCTGATGCAGGGCTCAAACTCACAGACCGCAAGATCATGACCGGAGCCAAAGTCGGACGCTTAACCGACTGAGCCACCCAGGCACCCCTCCTTCTTAAGTAAACTGAAGGAAAAAAGCATGCTGCTTCAGAGAAAAATGTAAAGTAAATAATGAAACGAGTGGTTTACGGAGGTGGCAAAACCCTTAACCGGACACGTGAATCACTGACACTTGAGAAGCCTTGAGGGGAGTCCTTCTGCAGCAAGTAAGCGCTTGGCGAGAACTTAAGAAGTGTCAGCTTCATGATGCAATGTATTCTCAGGAGAGAAGGGAACCGGGTTGGGATGGAAAAGAAAAAGAAAGGGGCGCCTGGATGGCTTAGTCAGGTAAGCGTCCGGCTCTTGGTTTCGGCTCAGATCACGATCTCCCAGTTTTGTGAGATCGAGTCCCGTGTCAGGCTCTGTGCTGACAGTGTGGAGCCTGCTTGGGATTCTCTCTTTCTCTCTCTCTGTCCCTCCCCTGCTTGTGCGCTCTCTCTCAAAAGTAAATGAATAAATATTTAAAAAAAAAAAAAAGAAAGGAAAAGAAAAGAAAAGAAAAGAAAGGAAAAGAAAAGAAAAGAAAAGAAAAGAAAAGAAAAGAAAAGAAGGCTCTCAAAAAGTCTGAGAAGGAGGCAAGCCGAACTTCCAAAGCCACAAGCAGCGGAGGAGCCAAGGGGCGGGGCAGGGGAGGGACGTGGGGGGGGGAAGTTACCTTCTGAAGCTTTGGCTTGCTTGCTGATATACTCCTCGATCTTCATCATGATCTCAGCAAACTGCTCAGGGAAGACAGGAGAGTCGGAACTCGGAACTCTTCAGGAAAAAGCGCTACGGCGCACATCACCCCTGCGGGGACCCCTATTTACAGCCCGCTCACCATCTTGCTGTCCCACAGCTTGGCGATGCTCTTGACCGAATCCCCGGAAAGATCCAGCTGTGTCTCCTCCTGCACATCCTCGATCGCCGGCTCCTCTTCTTCCTCCCCATAGCTTCCTCCTTCCTCCTCTTCCGCCGCTTCCTCAAGGTCAGCCAGAAGCTCATCTGCCAGAGACATGCCGAGACCTATGGGAAGGGAGAGCGAGGTCCCCCCTTCATTAACGAGAGGGGGCTTCTCCCCAAGAAGGCCCTGGTCCTTATTGGATCGACCCCACGAGCAAGCAAGCTCCATAAGGACAGGTGTTTTCATCTGCTTTGTTCTTCAGCTTCTAACTGTGTCTGGCATATAATAGGTGCTCAATAAATACCCAGTGAATCACTCCATGAACAAACCTCCCAGAACCAGGTGGTCTCCGGTCACAGCTCCCACCACCTACCCTTCTCACACTCACGTCACTGGGCAAGACACAGCACGCCCCTCATGCCACCACCTAAGACTTAAAAAAATTCACATCCTCTCTTTGAGATTGGACGTCTCCTAGGATCCTTTTTTCTCCTATAACAGAGATCCCTCCCCAAAACTGTAGGGCCCCAAAAGAGTGACAGATACCCTAAAATATTGATCTCCCTAAACATCAGGGCAACCAGGTGGGGCCAAAGGTGTCTAGAGGCCCTCATGGCCGGTCCCCTCTGGCCATGAGCAGCCTCCTCACGTACTCCAAGCGCTGGACAAAATTATTATTTTGAGTCCCAGAGGGTGGAAAAGAATAGGAAACACTACTCATCAAGATACAATCCCACTGTTTTTTTGTTTTTTTTTTAACGTAAAACACCTCTCCTCCTTCCCGTTCCTCCTTCCTTTCCATAAAACAACCCCCCTTCCTCATTTCCTTCCCTTCTACACTGCCGTCCCTGGAAGGAAGTATAAAAACAGAGGCTGCATGGGTAATGTGTCGAGTGAAGCACGCTGGGGGCTGGGCCCCCGGGAGCAGCGGGACTCGGACACCGGGGGCCTCACGGCCAATGTAAGCGCGCAGCCGAGGCGCAGCTGCAGACACGCCTGGCCAAGCGGCCAAACATGTTGTCAGGTGCTCTTTCTTCAACAAAAAAGATTCAGAACTTTGACGCAGAATCTCTGTTTCAAAGTTTCCATGCGATCATTTAAGTGGATAATTTAAAACTATAACCCCCCGAAATCCCCGCAGCACAGGCCAAACCCAACGGATCACGGGACAGATTTGGCCCCTGAGGCGGCAGTTGGGGACAAGCCTCAGAAGTCCAGTTGCGCGTATGAGACCCTCCTGCCTCCCTGCGCACGCCGGCCCCCGGCCCCAGGAATCAGGGCTCCCGCCCTCCCCGCGTCCACAGCGCACACACCTCTTCCCAGCCGGCAAGACGGTTTCTAGGCGAGTCGCTTTCCGACAGCGGTTGACGCTCACCGATGACGTCTCAGCTTCGCGCCGTCGTCGCGGCAAAGCTGCTCTCTGATTGGCTCCCGCCCTGGGCTGCCTTTGGAACAACAACTTTATTAGCTCCTGCCGCTAGGCGGAGAAGCGGTGAGTCCGAGAGGAGACGGATCTGTCCGGTTTACGGCCTGCCGAGGACTGAAGCTGCTAAGCGGAGAATCGCCGTAGCCGGGCGAGAAGGTGTCGAGACAAGAATAAAGACGGGGACAAGTCGGACACTAGGAGAGGAGTGCGACGAGAAAGCAAGGCCTTTAAGCCGGGACTCGGGGTGGAGGTGGAGGGGGTGGGGAGTGAAGCCGGATATAGGGAACTACAACCCCCAGAAGGCCTAGCGGCTAAGTCCCGGATGCCGTGGCCGTAAAGCCTGATGGGACAAGTAGTTTTGCGAACGACTTAACCTGGAGGTTTGCGAGGTTGGAAGTTCTGAGACCCGCGGCGTCCGGAGAGGGAGACAGACATGGAACTGGAACAGAGAGAGGGGTGAGTGGCTTTGCATAAAACTACGACTCCCAAGAGACATTGCGGTTGCAGCACGTGCAGCCGTCTGCGCTTTTAGCTGAGGGTGGATGGGTATTGTAGTTCATGCAACTGCTTTCGCTTAGCGCTCTTAAGGGACCAGGGTCTGTGCTGGGCCATCGCGGGGAGAAAGCTACGGTCTGGAGTTTTGGATCCTAGGACCAGGGGTCGGGAGCCTGGGCTCCTGGATCCTGGGACGAAGGGCTGGGGGCTTGAACTCCTTCGGATCCTCGGGGAGCAAGAGTCTGGAGGTCTGGATCCTGGGACGAAGGGATGGGGCTCGGACTCCTGTGGGACTCTAGGATCTGAAGGATCCGGAGGGGGCTGGGGCCGGGAGTTCAGGGTCCCTGAGCCCCCTGACCTTGCAGGACCATGGCAGCCGTGGGCTTTGAGGAGTTCTCAGCGCCGCCAGGCTCAGAGTTGGCGCTGCCTCCGCTGTTCGGTGGTCACATCTTGGAGAGCGAGCTGGAGACAGAAGTGGAGTTCGTGTCTGGGGGTCTGGGCGGCTCTGGGCTCCGGGAGCGAGATGAAGAGGAAGAGGCCGCCCGGGGACAGCGGCGGCGCCAGCGAGAACTAAATCGAAGGAAGTACCAGGCGCTAGGTCGGCGCTGCCGGGAGATCGAGCAGGTAGGTGAGTGCGGATTCCCCGGCTTGGGGGCCCCTTGGCCTAAATCACCACCCCTTCCCCGTCTCTGCCCGTATGCCAGCTTTCCTTACCTAGCTGAATGAACTTTTCATTCATTTATTCATTCATGGTTCGTTTGCTCTGCGCCTGTTACCTGTCGGGCACATGCAAAAGCACCTGGAGAGCGGTGTGCTCACCAGCGACCCTGACCACCCAGATCAGCTCACTGATGTTTCCTACGTGCCTCTGGTGCTCCCGCTGATCAGGCTTTTCAAGTCCCCCTTTACCCCTCGCGTCAGGCTCTCACGTCCTGTCCATCCTGCCTCTTCAATCCCGCTTGGATCCTTCTCCTGTCCATCCCCATGGCTCCTGCCCCAGACACAGGTTCTATACGCAGCATCACAGCATCAGCTTCCTTGTTGAGAATGAGGAACGCACCTTTGGCAGGGACCAGATCTAGAAAGGCCAGGAACACCAGGGCACGAAGTTTGGGTTTGGTTTTGTTTTGAAGGGAGGAGGAGCTCCTGAAAGTTTTCAAACGGAGGGAGGAACAGGGTCAGATCTGGGTGTTTGAAAGACTGAGCTAGGTTGTGTTAGTGTCACAGGCCTCCTGTCACCAGGTACTAAGTAACGGCAATGCACCCCCCCGTAGTTATGGAGGCTGGAAGGGCAAGGTCAGGGCGGCGGCGGGCTTGCTTGCTGGCAGTCATGGTGTTCCCTGACCGGTGGATCTCTGCCTTCATGTGGTGTTCTCCCTGTGTGTGCCTCTCTGTGCCCCAGCTTCCTCCGTTTGGAAGGACACAGTCATGTTGGATTAGAGCCCACTTAGTGACCTTTGACTCCAACACCTCTGTGAAGACCCTGTGTGCCAAGAAGGTCATGTTCTGCGGTACTGGGCGAGTTAGGACTCCACCTACACCATCCAACCCCTCACAGTGGTGATGGGGAGCGCTGGAAGAGGGGTGGCTGGTGTAGTGGCCCGGGCAGGACAGGACGAGGTCTGAGCTGGAGCGGGGGGTTAGGAGGCGGCAGATGGAGACGCGGGTGGGTGTTTAAGCCGTCTTAGGATGAGGAGTGCGTCAGGCTGCCTGGAGCAGGACCTCGGTTCACCCAGGGCTGGCTGGATGTGTGCTCTGACAGGAGGTGTTGGAGGACCACGGGGCAAGTGGGAGGGAGCAGTCAGCCCCGTGTACTAAAACGTCCCCCCTGAAGCTGCACTAAAGCCCAAGCTGTGTACACCCAACGGCAGCTAGGATGTGCACAGGACGCGAAGAGCCATTTGGTTTTACGTATGTGTGTGCGCGCAGGCGTGCACTAGATGGTTTGTGGACAGATCGGGTGTAACGTACACGAACCAGACAGCATACATCTCGAACTAGACCGCGGTTGCCTCCACGCCGTCCTTCAGCTCACCCCGACCTTCCTCCCTCCTCCACCGCTGCTTTCTTACTCTTCCCCCTGGGGACTCCTCTCGGGGATTCCACAACAGCAGTGACAGCAGTAACATTTCATCCCGGGAATCCTGCGCTCACAGGGCTTTTCAGTACCCGGGTGGTGCCATCAGAGCGACCGCTGTCATAGGGGAACACCCACCATGTGCCAGGCTCGCCCAAGGCTTTCTGCACAGGGCACCTCCAGGCTCCCTGCTGTCTCCACCCACTCCACGCCCCACCCCTGCACTGCCCCAGCTGGCAGTGGGGACCCCAGCCCTGTTTAACACGTCATGCTGGGGTCCACAGGGACTCAATCATCTGCTCAAATGGAGCTGGCATTTGAGCTTCTGCTCTCAGCCCCACCTCCCCCGCCCCACTCCCCATTAGGAATAGGTGGTGGTGTTATTCCTGTTTTTACAAATGCAAACAGCTGAGGCTCAGGGAGGTTCTAAGGAACTGGCCCAAGGTCACCCAGCAAAGTGGCAGGCTGGGGTCGGAGCCCACATCTTCCGACCCAGGGGTGGAACCTGCTCATCTGTGTCTCTCTGATGGCACCGAGGTAGCCAGCTCCTGCCTAATCTCCAGCAAGTTGGCCTGTTTGGTGTTGCGCGACACTTGACATGACAGAAAGTCACGCATTTATTAGCAAGTATGCGTGGAGCACCGCCTCTGCCAGGCTCTGCTCAAGGCATGGGGACACAGGCACAAGTCCCTGTCCTTTGGAGCTTATGTCCCGGTGGGGGAGACGGAGGGTGAGCAAGAAGAAAAGTGGGTGGGCGAGAAGGCAGTGAGGAGTGTGGGAAGGAAACGAGCCGAGAGGAGGGGCTGGGCGCCCAGGTTCTGGGGGGCAGGGAGAGGGTGCTGCGGTGTAGTGGGAGGTCCCTGACTGGGAATGTGGGAGCTCAGACTTGAGGGAGTGGTGCAGGCGTGTGGGGGAGCCCCCAGGACAGAAGGAGGCCCACCGGAGTGGAGGGGATGGAGGGAGAGGCTGTGTGGCCGCTCCCGGGGTCACGGCACGGCACGTGTGGAGTAAGCGACGGGAGTCCCGGTGACCCGTGCGCTCTGCTGCCTCCCTGCAGGTCAACGAGCGGGTCCTGAACAGGCTCCACCAGGTGCAGAGGATAACCCGGAGGCTTCAGCAGGAGCGGAGGTAACCCCTTGCATGTCAGGCCGGGCCCCCTGCCTCCGCTCCCCGCTGCTGCTTCCGCCACCTCTCGGCTCCCCGGCCCCCTTCCTGTCGGCTCAGCGCTTGCCCCCAGCCCTTGCCACTTGCCAGGGCCGGGAGTGGAGTCCGCCTGGCAGGGAGACGCGGGGGTGGGTGGGGGAGGGTGGGGGGCGAGGAGAGGCGGGGCGAGAACGAAGGGGCGTGGCGTGAAGCCACGGGCTTGGCTTCGGGCAGTGTTGCTGGGGGACTCTGAGCCTGCTTCCTGTCTCAGTTGAATACCCACAGGTGGCGACTTCACCTGAAACTTCATTAAAGTTGAAATTTAACATCTGTCAGGACACACTTAGTTCGTTGAAATGAAATAGAAAATTCGCAACATCAAAAAGTCCGTTCCTGTGTCACTGTCACCACATGCCAGCTGCTCCCCAACAGCGGCAGGTGGGCAGTGGTGACTACAGTGGATGGTGCAGGTGCGGGAAGTTTCTGGGTGCACTTCCGGAACACTTGTAACACCGTGGCAAGGCCACCTAAGCGCTGCCAACCCTCGATCCTGTCTGCAGCTCTGGACAGTGTCCACCCGCTGGACAGTGACTTCTGGTCACCTCACAGGCATCCAGAACTAACCCTGATCTCACCCCCCCAGCCCCCCGTCTGCTCGCGTTGGAGAATGAACCTTCCCAGCTGCTGCTTTCTGTCCCCCCCTCATCTGCTGCAACCTCAGAACAGACCCAGGATGCCAGCACCCTGGGCCCAGGGACATGGCTCCTTGTCCAATTCCTGCCACCCTCTCCCTGGCCTCTTAACCTCTCCCAGGTCCCCTGTCCCAACACCCTGGGTGAACCACTTTTCCTATCTGCACCAGTAGCCAACATCCTCTTTACAGTAGAACCAAGAGAGCTTACGAAGCCGGCAGTGGCCTGTGTGGCTGAAACATCACAAGGTTGGGAAGGTATCTGTTGCTGGTAAACTCCCCTCAACAATACACATCAGTCAGGACGGTTCACCCTCTGAACCATCTATCTGGAGCTCAGCCCTGTGGTTCTCACGGTGTGGTCCCTGGACCAGCAGCGTGGGAACTTGCTCTTGGCTCAGGTCATGATCCCAGGGTCAGGGGATCAACCCCCTGCATCAGGCTCTGTGCTGACAGTGCAGAGCCTGCTTGGGATTCTCTCTCCCCCTCCCTCTCTGCCCCTCCCCTGTGTGCACTCGCTCTCTCAGAAAAAAAAAAAAAAATGCCACTATGTAAAAACGGTAAGGCAGTTCCCCCAAATTTAAGAACAGAATTACCATGAGATCTAGCAATTCTGTTTCTGGACGTGTCCCCAGAAGAATCGGAAGCAGGTCACTAGCAGAGGTGTGCCCACCCAGGATCCTAACAGTATTCACAAGAGCCTAAATGTGGAAGGCCCCAAGCATCTGGGTATGGGTGAGCGGAGGAACAAAATGTCTGCACGTGAGAGTATGATTCAGTCTTAAAAAGGAAGGAAATCCCACCACAGGCTACACTGTGCACGAGGACATTGTGCTTAGGGAAGCAAGCCTGTCCCAGAAGGACAAGATACCACGTATACGAGGCACTCAGTCAAGGTCACAGGGGCAGAAAGGAGAATGGTGGTGGCTTAATGGGGCAGGGTTTCTTTCTGGGAAGAGGAAGAGAGCCCCGGAGTCGGATGGTGGGACGGTTGCACAGCAGTGTGAACGTACTTAATGCCGCGAAGCTGCACACTTAAAAACGGTTCCGCTGGCAAACCGTATGTTATGAATGTCTTACCATAATTCTTAAAAAACACTTTTTTTAGAAGTTAAAAAAAGATAAAAAGTAAGACGGACCAAGTCACTTCTCTGCTCAAAACCCTGCAGAGGCTCCCAGCTGAGTCCCCAGCACACCCCCTGCTCCCGCCTCAGGGCTGCTGTACTTGCTGTGCGTTCAGCCAGAAAGGCTTTCCTGCCATCCCCTCGCCTCCGTGAGGCGGCCCCCACCGTCCATCTGAGGTTCAAGCCCTCTTCCAAGTATCCTTGTATTCTCCTCCCTACTTTTCCAGCTTACTCTTTTTTTCTTATTTTAGAGCGAGCACGTGTGTGCTGGCGGGGGGTGGGGGTGGAGGGGGTCAGGGGGAGAGGAGAGGAAGAGTGAGAATCCCAAGAAGGCTCTCTACACTGTCAGCACGGAGCCTGACGCAAGGCTTGATCCCATGACTCTGAGATCATGACCGGAGCCGAAATCAAGAGTCGGACGCTTAGCTGCCTGAGCCACCCAGGCGCCCCACAGCTTACTCTGCTCTGTTGATTGGCTGATGGTCCCCCTGCAAAACTGAGCTCAGTGTGCACAGGGGTTTCGTTTGGTTCCCCGATGTGTCCCTAGCACTGAGAACACGGGTGCAGAGCTGCTGTGGACACACCATGAGACTGCATGATAAACACTCCTCCGGGCGCCGGCCCACAGGTAGCATTCAGAGCTTAAACAAACAGAAGAACCCCAAAGCCCTGGAAGCCGAGATAGAAGCGGAGAAGGCGGCATCAGCAGGAGTGCCCTGCACCTTTCTCTAGCCCTTTGGTTCCTGGTAAAGAACTCAGCCGACGCCGGAATGTTCTCTGAGCCCGCACACACTGAGCACTAGGAGATACCACTGTCTAGCTGCAGGGTCACCCTCACGGCCACCCGCCCACACAGGGTTGTGGCGTCCTGTTGACAGTTAACAGGTGAAGAGAGGTCACCTAGTGCGGCCCAGGGTCCCACTGGCTGGGCAGGTATCAGGCACTCAGGTCTCAGGTTTGGGAGCTCCGAACCCCTTTCCCGAACCACCGGACGCTGACGCTGTGCCCCTGGGGGCCTCTCTCCGGAGCAGGTTCCTCATGAGAGTGCTGGATGCCTACGGCGATGACTACCGCGCCAGCCAGCTCACCATCGTGCTGGAGGTGAGCGCGGCCTCCTGGTGGGCCGGGCGGGCTGGGCGATGGGATGCAGCCTTCATCTGCTGCCCCTTCCCCCCACCAGGACGAGGGCAGCCAGGGCACAGATGCTCCCACCCCTGGCAACGCGGAAAACGAGCCCCCAGAGAAGGAGGGGCTGTCCCCGCCCCGAAGGACACCCGCACCCCCGGAACCCAGCAGCCCGACCCCTGGTGAGGGGCCCAGCGGGCGCAAGAGGCGGCGAGGGCCCCGGGATGGACGCCGAGCCGGAGCTGTGCTGACTCCAGAACTGGCCCCAGTGCAGGTGGGACCAGGGCTCCTGCTTTGTGACAGTGCTGTGGGAGCCGGGCCCTGCAGCCCATGCAGGCTCAGAGCTGGGGCAGCTGGAGGAAGCAGGTTGGGCTGCAGGGGCCGGGATGGGCAGGGAAGGAGAAAGCTGGAAAAAGCCAGGTGGGGACTTGGGTGGAAAAGGAAGGAGAGAGACCTGGAGAAGGGAGGGGTAGGAGGGGGGCAGGAAGGAGGATGGAGAAGGTTGGGAGAGACCTGGAGGAGGCTGGGTAGGGGGCAGGTCGGAGGACTGGAGCAGGTGGGGACAGAGGAGGAGGAGGAGGATCAGAGAACAGGGGTGGAAGGGAAGGCAGGGCTGTTGGGGTTCTCCCCGAGGTGCCTGAGGTTGTCTGAGGAGGCAGAATGGTGAGGCCAGCGGCCTTTCTCTAGGTCCCAGGCCTGCTCATGCCTGCCCCTCTCTCCCCCAGATTAAGGTGGAGGAAGACTTCGGCTTCGAAGCAGATGAGGCCCTGGACTCCAGCTGGGTTTCTCGGGGGCCAGACAAACTGCTGCCCTACCCCACTCTAGCCAGCCCCCCCTTTGACTGACCCCCCTGCCTCCAATAAACTGACCCACAGACTTGCCTTGGCCACCGTCTACTGTTTCCACCTCTGATCACACACAAACTCAGATTCTGGGGTCGCTTTTCACATTTTATTGGCCACAGGGGAGGGGGCCTCCTCCATGTCACCGGAGGTGCTCACAGTTTCTTCAGCCACTCCAAGCTTGGACCCTCAGGGTCCTGGGGGTGGCTGGGCACGTCAGGCATGTTCCCATCATCTCGGAGGGGCACTGTGGGGCAGGAAGGTGGCCCACTGAGACCAGCAGATCTCGGGAGGCCCATAGAGAAAGGCTAGACTGGCAGTTTATACCCAGAGAGGGAAACGGGACCCCAGGGGAGAGAGGGGACACAGAGAAGCAGGCGTATAGAGACACAGAGGGATGGGAGAACAGAGAGGGCAGAGACCCAGAATGACAAAAATCCAGAAAGCAACAGAGAAGGAAACCCAGAGAGGAATACAAATCTGCAATGACAGAAACTCAGAAGTGTAAACACAGACAGGAAATAAGTTTTATGGCACGTGGTTTGGATCTCAAAAGAAAAAAACAAAGTCCAGCCTGCACTGCAGAATCTGTCCCTGCCGAGGAAAGACCCACCCATACTTACTCCTCCCCCAGCACAGGGAGGTCTACCCCCACCCCCACCCCTTCTGGGCAGCCCTCCTTCCAGCTCACCTGGATAGTTGTAGGGCGTGGCCTGGTTGATCATGGTGGCATATTTGGTGAAGGGGCTGATGGTGGGCAGAATTACAGCTGTGGAGAGACAGGAGTGAGGCCCAGGGGACAGTGGCTCTGGGGCGGGGGGTTGGGGGTGGTCAGGGGCAGAAGCTGAATCTTGGCAAAGTAGGAGTCAAATGCATGGGAGGAGGGGAGCAGGGAGGTCCTGGCCCCTCCAGGAGGCCCCTTGGCACTCTGGGATCCCCATTTATCATCAGGAGAGGGGGTGGAGGGAAGAAATAGGGGTGGTCACCGAATGAGTGCAGGACCATAGAGGTGGTCATGAAACAGCAGGGGTGGTAGAGGAGGGGAGCTTTTTGGGAATGTTCCAAAGAAATCATGAACTGTAACAAAATCAGGGAAAGGGGGGTTGTCATTGAGAAAGGATTAGTCTCTGAGAAATTACAGTTCACCTAGGGTGGGCGCCAGGAGTCCCAGAGGGAGTATAAAACAATGTTCTAGGCCAGCACTGTCCAAAACAAATATAAGAGCCACATCTTTAATTTCCCACCTTCTAACACTCACATTAAAAATAAAGGATACAAATGAATTTAAAAAAATTTTTAACCTGGTACATCCCGAACAACTCAGCGTATAGTCAACATGCAAAAACCTTGAGATATTTTATATACTCGTCCTGTTCCTTGCAATCTGGTGTGTACTTTCCACGAGCGTAAAAGTGCTTCTCAGGTGCTCAGTGGCTAGTGTGGCCGGTGGCGGCCGTATGGACAGGGGCTCTAGAACCTTACCCAGTGTGTGGCCCACAGATAAGCCGTGCTGACAAGGCCTGGGACCCTGATATAAACGCTGCATCCCAGACCTATGCAATGACAGCCTGCGAGTGACCCCCAGTGCACGTTGAAGTATGAGTAGCCTTGTTCTAGAACAGAGGTTATCAATCAAGGCAGCACTGAGGGATTTGCAAAGGATACAGATTCCCCTGCTCCACCCCCACCCCACTCAACTCCACGCTGAATCTGGTTGATAGCGAGTGTGGAAAGTGGGTAGGATTCGGACATTTTTACCGCTCCGGTGCTTTTAATGGACACCCAGGGCTGAGAACCTGTCCCTTAGAGGGATCACGGACCTCTTGGGTAGGTGTGTACGGGTGGGAAGGGGTCATAATATTGGCGAGGGGGGTAGGCAAGGGGTCGGCGTGGGGGCGCTGACACACGAGCGGAGCAACAGAACGTTGAGGGCGGCGACGGGGCCTCGGAGCTCCAGGATGGACGCAGGTGGGGAGCGATGGGACCTTTGGCGAGGGCGGGGAATGGGGGTAAAGCTGGGACGCCAGGTGGGGGCGATGCACGCTCACGCACCGAGGCCCGCGATGGTGAAGGACGCGACCAGCACCGGCTCCTTGGCCCAGACATCCTTGAGGAAGGCGGTGAGTCCTGGAGCGGGGGCGAGGAGGGTCACCCCTGCAGGGGATGCCCCTGATGACCTCTAACCCTCTCACGCCACCCCCACCCTGAAGGAGCCCTCTTGTGATCTCCGCGTCTCCCGCTAACCCCGACCCCTCCGCCTCTACCGGGACTCGGCCCTGCCCTACCCCCGACACTGCTCGGGGCTCCCGGAACCACCCGGCCCCGCGCGCCTGCGGCGCCAGCACTTACTCCCGGCCATCTTGGTTGCGTCGGCGGCGGCGGCAAGAGCACGGAGCACTCTGGGAGTTGTGGTCCCTGCGCCGGAGACTTCGCTGAATCTGCGCGTGCGCATTGGCAAAGAGCAGCTGTCTTGGGCCGCGGCGAGGACGCGGAGTACTCCGTAACTTGTGGTCCCCGCGCGCGTCTCCGCAGTCTGAGCCCGCGCGTGCGCACTGCGGCAGAACAGCTGTCCGAAGCGGTGGCAAGAAAGGGGGCGGCGCTGCAGATGTTAAGTGCAAACCTGTCTCTTTCGCCTAGGAGTCACTCTGGAGCTGTACTCCCAGTCCTCCTGCTGCGACCCATCTAAGGCGGAATGCAATAGTCCTCAGTTTAGAGTTTGCTCAGGAAAGCCCATTTTATAGACGGAGAAGCGGAGGCTGGGAGAGGACAAATGACTGAACTATCATTTGAGGTCGCAGCTCAACATCAGTTCGTCCTTTAACTCTCATCCCAGAAGGGTTAAGGGCCTTCTGTGGATTCTCTCAGCGCCATATGTGTCCTCCATAGTCGCTCACCTTTTTCTTTTCTTTTCTTTCTTTTTTTTTTTAACTCACACGGTCGGCCTCTCTCTTTACATCAGCCTGGGAGCTGCTCTAGGGCAGTAATAGGGTCTGACTCCTCTCTGTGCCCCCAGAATAGTGCAGCACAGGGTCTGGCACATAATAAGTGTTAGTTATCTTTTTTTTTTTTTTTTTTTAATTAGTGAACTGCCCATTCTCCCAGCTTTTTCCACAGCACCATGGGGCTGTGACTCTGTCACCCAGAGTCCCCCACTTCCCTCCTCTCTTCCTTAAACAGAGCTCTGACTTTCTGATATTGCATTTCCTGAGACGTTAGAGGGCACGGCTGAGCCCTGGCTCCTACTTCTGCTCCAGCCGAGATCTGCCCACCATGATCCTGGTGCTGATCCTGCTGCTGCTGGCCCTCTGTGAGCTGCTCCCCCCTTCTCCCTGGGTCCCAGGCTGGCTGGGGTGCAGGGAGATAGGCTGTGTGGAGCAGGTGTGGGGCAAGGAAGAGGGCTACTGAGTCTCCCTGAGGGCAGGTGCAGGATAGTCAGGCAGCACTAGCTGAGGGTCCCGAATTCTAGGCCAGAGTAAGGGGACAGGGCAGGGGGCCCAGATCCTTGGGTCCTAAAGCAGGAGGACACATGGACCCTGAATTCCTGTTCCTGGAAGGGAAGAGGAGGGAGTGGGGACAGGATTTGCTGGGTGTGGAGGCAGGAGGATGCTAGGGTACCTGAACTCCTGGGGATAGCAAGTGTAGAATCCTAGATTCTGATGTGGGAGGGGATGAAGCCAGACCACTTGGGTCTCTGGGGAGAAGGGAGCTGGGGGCCCAGACTCCTGACCCCCAGGGAGGAGACCCTGTGGGCTCAGATTACTGTCTCCTGGAAAAGGGGAAGGGAGTCCAAGGGCCTGAACACTGGGTGTAGTGGCAAGAGGGGGCTGGGGCCAGACTTCAGGCTTCTGAAGTAGGTGAGGACTGAAGTCCACAGTTATGGCTACCGAGAGAGGTAAGATCCTGTTTCCCAGAGGAAGGAGGGCCTGGGGACTCAGGTTCCTGGGTTCACAATGAGATAGGGATAGCAGCAGCCTAGGGCTTTGAAAAGACTTAGCCCCTCCACCTTCCGCAGGGCCTCTGTGTGATGCAGACATCACGCCAACTGGTGAGTAATACCCTCCATCTGTTCACCTGTATGCTGCTGACAGCCCATTTCCAACTACTCAGATTTTCTCTTGGTGCCCAGCTTCACCCCAGATTTCCGTATTTTCCTCTCTCCCTCCCTTCCCTTCTTTCATCTTGTCTCCCCTCTCCTTCCTTTCTTTCCTTCTAACCTCACTCCCTTTAGTGACCAGGATAGGTGAGTCAGCTAAAGAGATGTAAGCTTCACCATATTATTCATTGACAACTTTGAACAAATTACCGCTTGCTGTTTCCTTCTCTGTGAAATGGGCTTTCCTGTGGATGTAATAAAATCACCCACGTGTACAGGTCGCCTGTCTGGCTCAGAGGGAAGAGCATAGGAGTCTTGATGTCGGGGTCATGAGTTTGAGCTCCATGTTGGGTGTAAAGATTACTTTAAAAATAAAATAAGGGGCCCCTGGGTGGCTCAGTCGGTTAAGCATCTGACTTTGGCTCAGGTCATGATCTCATGGTTCATGAGTTCAAGCCCTGCATCAGGCTCTCTGCTGACAGCTCAGAGCCTGGAGTGAGTATTTTAAAAATTAATTTAAAAACCCTTGGCTCAGAGCTTGGCATAATGCAGGGCAAGAAATAGGATCTCTGGGGGCGCCTGGGTGGCTCAGTCGGTGAAGCATCTGACTTCGGCTCCGGTCATGATCTCACAGTTCGTGAGTTCGAGCCCCGCATCGGGCTCGGTGTTGACAGCTCAGAGCCTGGAGCCTGCGTCAGAATCTGTGTCTCTCTCTCTCTCTCTGTTCCTCCCCTGCTCGCACTCTGTCTCTCTCTCTCTCTCTCAAAAATACGTAAAGATTTAAAAAAAAAAAAAAAAAAAAAGAAATAGGATCTCTGGCAATGCCGACTATTGCCCCATTTGGAACCCTACATTCACGAGAGTAAGATTCTCCACCCTGAGATAGCCTTGGGTTTCTTTACAGGTTTTGTCTTTTCTTTTTCATTCCTTTTCTTTTCCTTTCTCTTTCTTTCTTTCTTACCTTTTTTTACTTATTTATTTTGAGAGAGAGAGAAAGCACGAGTCAGGAGATGGGCACAGCGAGAGAGGGAGAGAGGGAGAGGGAGAGAGGCAGAGAGAGAGAGAGAGAGAGAGAGAAAGAGAGAATATCCCAAGCAGCTCCACACTGTCAGCTTGAAGCCCAATGCGGGGCTCAAACCCACAAACCGTGAGATCATGACCTGAGCCGAAGTTGGATGTTCAGATGGCTGAGCCACCTAGGCACCCCTCTTTTCAAGTTTTCTGATTGGTGAGATCTCTTCTTTCTCTGAAACCTCCCCCACTACATGACAACTTCAAACAAGAATCACCTGGAAAACAACTGATACCTTAGCTATCAATTTATTTTGAATTATTATTTTTTAATGATAAATCTAACATATATTCATGATTTAAAAATTATTACCAAAGGACTTAGAAACTCCCTCTTTCACTTCCCCATCTTCCTTAAATAAGCTCTGAATCCTTGTTTTAAAAAATCCCCATGCATTCAGACACATGTATGTATTTATATACTTCTTTGTTTTCTTGCTGAGGCAAAATTGATATTTCATGACCTACAGTGTTCTGCCTCTCACATTTTTCACTTTACAATCTGTGTTGCAGATGTTTCCATACTATTATAACTAACTCTGCTTTTTAAAAAAATACCGTTTAACATTTGCTGATGTATGGTAGGATTCTATTTTATTGGTCCTATTGATGTATATTTAGGTTGTTTCCAGTATCCTCCTCCCGCCCTACCCCAATCAATAATTCAGCGAGTGCTCCAGTGTGAGCTTTTTGTGCCCATATAGCTACATTTGTGTAGGGCAGAACAGGAATTATTGGGTTGTTTGTCATTTCCTCTGTGTATTTTGATAGAAATGGACAAATTGCCTTCTCAAAAGGTGCACTTAAGTGGACCTAACTACTCGTTTCACTCTGTCTTCACCCAAACAGGATATAAACCATTGTTTAAATTTTTGACAAGCTGATACGCAAAAAAAAAAACAAAAAACAAAAAACAAAAAACTTAACTGTTAATTTTTTTTAATGACTACTGCTAACATTAAGCAACTTCCCCTCCCCCCGCCATGTGTTTTAATCGATTGGACTTCCTCTTCTGCGTACTGCCTTATTCATATAACTTGTCCAATTTTCAACTTGGCTGGGTTTGGGATTTCTTTCTCTACTCCTTTTAAAAAAATGTTTATTTGTTTTTGAGAGAGAGAGAGAATGGGAATGCAAGCGGGAGAGGGACAGAGAGAAAGACACAAAGGATCTGTAGCGGGCTCTGCACTGATAGCAGTGAGCTTGATGTGGGACTTGAACTCACCAACTGCAAGATCGTGACCTGAGCTGAAGTCAGACACTCAGTCAAAGGAGCTACCCAGATCCCCCTCTTTCCATACTCTTAATCTCTGTGATTAATGAATAAGTCATTTCCGTCAGGGCTGCTGCTTGTCTTCTAGCTTATTTCTTCTATTCTCATACACAACTTAAAAAATTTGAAGTCATCAAATTAATTAACCTTGTCTCTCCTGAGTTTTTTGTTTTATGTTTTAAGATAGCTGTCTCTGCCCCCAGGACAAATCTATTTTCCTGTATTTTCTTCTCATACTTTAACAGTAAAACAAAACAAAATAAAACAATGCAGGTCTTTAATTAACCTGGAGCTGGTTTTGGGGAATGGTCTCAGGTACAGATACAACTTTTTTTTTTTTTTTTTCTACCCAAATAGATAGCGAGTTCTGGCAACTATTGAAATATGTTGACTATGTTAAAAACAGTCAAGAGCAATTTAAAATTGCAGATTTCTGGGACCCAATCCCTTGACATTATGTTTAAAAACCATGGAGTAAGGGGCGCCTGGGTGGCTCAGTCAGTTAAGCAACTGACTTTGGCTCAGGTCATGATCTCATGGTTCATGAGTTCAAGCCCTGCATCAGGCTCTCTGCTGACAGCTCAGAGCCTGGAGTGAGTATTTTAAAAATTAATTTAAAAACCCTTGGCTCAGAGCTTGGCATAGTGCAGGGCAAGAAATAGGATCTCTGGGGGCACCTGGGTGGCTCAGTCAGTGAAGCATCTGACTTCAGCTCAGGTCATGATCTCATCACAGATCATGAGTTCGAGCCCCGCATCAGGCTCTGTGCTGACAGCTTGGAGCCTAGAGCCTGTTTCTGATTCTGTCTCTCTCTCTCTCTCTTTCTCTGAAAAATGAACAAACATTCAAACAAACCATGGAGTAAAGCTTAGGAGTTGCCCTGATACTCTGACTTGTAGCTAGTGTTGACAATCCTTGATTGGAGTCAGTGCCTCCTGTTTTACAAGCAGGAAACTGAGGATGAGGAAGAAGCAGTGATTGCCCCAGGTGATTCTCTTCCCACCCCATCTCCTCGGGCTCTCAGGAAGCCCAGGGACCCAGGCAGCCCTGTTTATTCAGTCCCCCCAGCCTCATACCCCAAGCCGTGGCTAGGGGCTCAGCCTGCCGCAGTTGTAACCCCTGGGGTCAACGTGACCTTGAGTTGCCGGGCACCTCAACCTGCCTGGAGGTTTGCACTCTTCAAGTCTGGAAGGATCATCCCTGTGCTGTACCGGGGCGTGTCCATGGAGCTGGCAGAGTTCTTCCTGGAGGAGGTGACCCCAGCCCAGGGGGGCAGTTACCACTGCTGCTACCGGAGGCTAGGCTGGGGTCTGGGTGTCTGGTCCCACCCGAGTGATACGCTGGAACTGCTGGTGACAGGTGAGGTCCTGGGGCGGGGAAAAAGAAGGGACATTGGGACAGGATGAGGGAGGGAAAAGGAGGGACGGACATACAGGGAGAGAGAACTGAAAGAGACATAAAGACAGGCTTCTACAATGACACAGAGGAAAAGAGCTACATGGGGAGAGAAAGAGAACCAGAGAAGCAGGGGTGATTCTTAACAGGGAGGACTGTGCCCCCCCCCAGGTGATCTTTGGCAATATCCGGAGACATTTTTGGTCGCCGTGACTGGGGAAAGGTGTGCTACTGGCATCCAGTGGGTAGAGCGAGACCAGAGATGCTGCAAAGCACGGGACAGCCCGCACCCTCCTCCCGTAAAACAAAGAATTATCCAGATTTATCCAAAATGTCACTAGTGCTGAGGTTAGGAAACCTTGGGAGAAACCCCGAACCACAAGGAGAAAATATTGGGGAGACACTGCCTCTGAGATTCAGGACAGTAAAACACACGGGACGGGGGGAGAGAAAAACAGAGAATTTTGGTGAGGCAACAAGCGGAGAGAGAAAACGGGACATCGAGGGAGATGGAGATGGAGATGGAGATGCGGAGAACACAGAGAAAGGCATACTTGGGGACGAAGACACAGGGGGGACACAGGGACAAGGACGCAAAGGGCACAGAGATCCACGAGGAGGCAGAGAAACTGAGGGAGACACTGGCAGAGATTGAGAGGGACGGACAGACTGAGGGAGGGGAGGGGGGAGGGTGGATGAGGAGGGGAGGGGGAGGGACGGAGGGAGGAAAAGGCCGAGGGCGGAGAGGGAAGGGGGAAACGAGGAAGGGGGAAGGGACCAGGGAGAAGAAGAGGGAGCCCGGGAGGGACCGGAGGGAGGGAGGCCGAGGCGGCAGGAGGAGGGGGAGGAGGAAGAGGGGCGAAAGCCGGGGAAGGGGAGGGGGGGGGGCGCAGGGCCGCGCCAGCGCTCGCCCCCGTCCGTGCCCCTCGCAGACGAGCTGCCGCGCCCGTCGCTGGTGGCGCTGCCCGGCCCGGTGGTGGCGCCCGGGGCCAACGTGAGCCTGCGCTGCGCGGGCCGCCTGGGGGGCATGAGCTTCGCGCTGTACCGCGTGGGCGAGGCGGCGCCGGTGCAGTACCGCCGCTCGGCGCAGCCCTGGACCGACTTCCCGCTGCGCGGCGCCCGCGCGCCCGGCACCTACAGCTGCTACTACCACACGCCGTCCTCCCCGTACGTGCTCTCGCAGCGCAGCGAGCCGCTGGTCATCAGCGCCGACGGTGAGGGCTGCGCGCGGCCCCAGCCCCTGCTCCCGGACCCCCAGCCCCTCCGTGCTTTCCATCCTGGGGGTCCGGGCCCCCAGCCCTTTCTCATGGGACCTGGGGGTCCGGGCCCCTAGCCCCTCCCTGCTCCCCATCCTGGGGGTCCGGGCCCCCAGCCCCTTCTCATCGGACCTGGGGATCTGGGCCCCAGGTTCCTCCCTGCTCCCCAACCCGGGGGTCCGGGCGCCTAGCCCCTCCCTGCTCCCCATCCTAGGGGCTCGGGCCCCCAGCCCCTCCTGCTACCACCTGGGGGTCTGGGCCCTCAGCCCCTTCTCATCCGACCAGGGGGTCTGGGCCCCTAGCCCCTCCCTGCTCCCCAACCCAGGGGTCAGGTCTCCCAGCTCCTCCCTGCTCTTCAACCCAAGGGTCCCGCCCCCCCAGCCCCTCCCTGCTCCCGCATCCTGGGAGTCCGGGCCCCCAGCCCCTCCTGCTACTCACCTGGGGGTCTGCGCCCCCAGCCCCTTCTCATCTGACCCCGCGGTCGGGCCCCTGGCTCCTCCCTGCTCCCCATCCTGGGGGTCCCCACCCCGGGTTCCTCCCTGCTCTCCAGCCGAAGGGTCCAGGCCCCTAGCCCATCCCTGCTTCCCAACCGGGGAGTCTGGGCCTCCAGCCCCTCCCTGCTCCCCACCTGGGGGTCTAGGGCCCTGGCTCCTCCCTGCTCCCCAACCTGGGGGTTCAGGCCCTATCCCCTCCTCCCCAAACCCAAGGGTTCAGGACCCCTGCTCGCACTGACTCACCTCAACTTTGAGACTGGGAATTGTGTCTGCAGTCTCACCCTGGAGGTTAGAGACCAGGAGGGCAGGGCAGGCCGAAATTGGGTTCGGAAGCTGAAGACCCCTCTTCCTCGCTGCCCTGCAGGCTCAGGCTCCTTGGACTACACACAGGGCAACCTCGTCCGTCTGGGGCTAGCCGGCCTGGTGCTCCTCTCCCTGGGCACGCTGGTCTTTTTGGACTGGCGCGGCCGGAGTCGCATCCCATGTAGTGTTCGGCCCTGAGTCCTGGAGGACTGGATATAGACGCCCTGAAGCGTGAGAAGACTTTCCAGAGGTGGCGAGAAGAAGCAGGGATTCCCAGGGTTGGACCGGCCCTTGCAAGAGCCCCACAGTTGGGCTGAGCCCAGCTTCTGAATAATAATCTGCTTCATACCGTGTGTTCTCCCTCCCTTCTGGGCCAGTACCTCCTAGATCCGTGGAAGGCTCTATCCGTGGTTAAGGCTTCCCAGCCACAAGGCCTGGGTTCGATTCCCAGTGCTGCTGCTTCCTCGCTGGGATACTAGGAAGATGACCTTTGCCAAGTCTCAGTTGCCTGGACTGTAAAATGGGCTCACTGATAATACTCACTTCCTAGGATTATTGTAGGATTAAGTGGGCAATACGCACAAAGCCCTTAAAAGCGACTGGCCCGTAGCAAACGCTCAATAAATGTTAGCTATCGGATGAGTGTGGTTTCTACTCAAGGCTCAGGGCTGGAATGAAGTCACAGTCTTTTTTTCCATGGTGCCAGCTCCAGCTCACCTTGTAAGCAATTCGCTGCCACTTCCTTCGTGACATCATTCTCGGTCGCCAAGCAAACCTCTTTCAAACCCCTGCTCAGACCTTCCCCAAAGGTGGGCCAAGGTCAGATCAAGTAGAACTTCTCTAATTACAGCTTCATTTGCGTGCACTGCAGACTGTTTTCTGGAGCCGTCATTAGGATTAAGAGGCATCCACTGCCAAGGCAACGGCAAGGGCGGTGTGCACAGTAGACTGACGTGGACATTAACACATTGCACCTGGCCCGTTTCCCCGCTGGCTCTTGGCTGCCTTCGAGGTTGTCAAAATAACGTAAACTGTTCCTCACGCAGCCTGCTTGCTCTCCCCTCTTACCTCTCTGGAAGGCCTGACTACATTCAAGTTTCTCCTGTAAAATGGAAAATGGTGGAATAGAGGGGTGGCCTGAAGCTCCCCCCTAGTCACACGGGAAGTCAGTGGCGCATCAGGGAGGCTCCCCCTGACTTTGTGCTTCCACTCATTTCTGGTTCCTTTGCTTTTCAACCACCCTCTCCCTCATTTCTCGTCATCCATCCACCTGCTCATTGATTCTCATCCTTCTTTCCTTCCATCCCTCCGTCCCCTTTGCACTTGCTCTCATTGGATTTTCTATCCTTTCTTTTGCCCTTACCCGTCATTCATTCATTCTTACACCCATTCCTCCCTTTATTAATCAGTTAATCAGCTTATTAATCCAGTCACCTATGTACTATACTTATTCAGTATCTGTCAACCAACCGATGCATTTAATTCTTTTTTAAAGATTTTGGGGAGCGCCTGGGTGGCTCAGTCGGTTAAGCCTCCGACTTCGGCTCAAGTCATGATATCAGGGTTCGCTGGTTTGAGCCCTGCATCAGGCTCTGTGCTGACAGCTCAGAACCTAGAGCCTGCTTCGGATTCTGTGTCTCCCTCTCTCTCTGCCCCTGCCCAGCTCACACTCTGTTTCTGCCTCTAAAAAATGAATTAAAAAAATTTTAAAAATTAAAAAAAGATTTTGGGGCACCTGGGGGGCTCAGTTGGTTAAGTGTCCGACTTTGGCTCAGGTCATGATCTCACGGTTTGTGGGCTGGCGCCCCACATAGGGCTCTGTGCTGACAGTTCAGAGCCTGGAGTCCCTCTCTCTCTCTGCCCCTCCCCGCTTCGTGCTCTCTCTCTCTCTCTCAAAAAGAAATAAACATTAAAAAAATTTAATTCTTGGGGCGCCTGGGTGGCTCAGTCTTGGTTAAGCCTCCGACTTCGGCTCAGGTCATGATCTCATGGTTTATGGGTTCGAGCCCCACGTCGGGCTCTGTGCTGACAGCTCAGAGCCTGGAGCCTGCTTCGGATTCTGTGTCTCCCTCTCTCTCTGCCCCTTCCCCACTCGCACTCTGTCTCTCTCTCCTTCAAAAATAAACATCAAAAAAAATTTTTTTAAATTTAATTCTTCTGGGGCGCCGGGGTGGCTCAGTTGGTTGGGTGTCTGACTCTTGGTTTCAGCTCAGGTCATCATCTTGCAGTTCATGGGTTCAGCCCCTGCATCAGGCTCTGTGCTGGCAATGCAGAGCCTGCTTGGGATTCTCTCTCTCTCTCTCTCTCTCTCTTTCTCTACCCCTCCCCTGCTCGCCTTCTCTGTCTCTCTCAAAATAAACGAATAAAGTTTAAACATTTTTTTTTAAATTAATTCTTCTTTAAAGATTTTATTTTTTGGGGTGCTTGGGTGGCTCAGTCAGTTAAGTGTCCGACTTCGGCTCGGGTCATGATCTCACGATCAGTGAGTTCAAGCTCTAGTCTGGGAGAGAGAGAGGTCTAGTCTCTCTGTGTCGGGCTCTGTGCTGACGGCTCGGAGCCTGGAGCTGCTTTGGATTCTGTGTCTCCCTCTCCCTCTCTGCCCCTCTCCCACTCATGCTCTGTCTCTCTCTAAAAAAAAAAATTTTTTTTAAAGATTTTATTTTTTAAGTAACCTCTACACCCAACGAGCCACCCAAACTCACTCCACCGACTGAGCCAGCCAGGTGCCCCAACTTATGCATTTACTTATCCAACAGGCCTGAAGAGTCCTTCTTCCTAAAGTGGGGAGAGGGGGAGGGGAAGGTGGAAAATGTAATAACAACAGAGAGGGATGTGTGCCCCACCGAAATCAGGCATAAAGCAGGAAAGGCACATACGAGTGCTGAGTGGCGAGAAGGGCTTGGAGACGGAAAGTGTGCCTTTCCGTCAAAGGCATCAAGGGGAGCCAGGTGAAAATAGATTATTGATGGCTAATGTCATTCATAGAATATTACTGAGTGAGCAGTCGTGAGAGTACTAACTGCATTCTCTACCAGCGACGGTGCCTCTGCACCGGTCGGTCCGCCGGGCAACCCCCATCATCACCAACAGCCCCCTACGGCCTGTGTGTGTGTCTGGTCTGGGACTTCAGAGGGCCCTTGCCGTTAGGCTGTGGGGTTTGTCCCCCGTGGTTGTGCCACAGGACCAGGACAGCAACAGTGACGACAGCCGTCCCTTCCAGCCTGTGGAGTCGAGGCTTCTGGGCTTTACTGGCTTTGGTCTCCTCCGTCACTTCCACTTCTGAATGAGGAAGAGGAAGGGGAACGTGATCACATTTAACAACTGCAAAGCAATTTACCGTCCCTGAGGCGGTGGTTCCTGGTATTGGTCACCCACAATTGCTCAGCACTTACAAGGCGTTCCTGAGGAGGCCGTGACAGATCTGCTCCCCTCCCTCCTCCCTAGTCCCTCTGGCTGGGTCCACCACTCTCAGCCTTCTGGCCTCAGAGTAGATGTCGTTTCAGCTGCCAACTTTTGCCCGGCCCACGTGTGTTCCGTAGTGCCCTGTCGTCCCCGAATTGAGTACTGGGACCGTGTTCTGATTCTCTCTCTCTCCCAGACTAGACCACAGGATCCTCCCAGGAGTGGCCAGGTCGTTTCATCACTATGTCTCCAGGGCCTGGGAGGGGTCTTAGGAAGCACGCATGGTGTGGCTGGGTGAGCTCAGCATGCTGAAGATTAATTATCTAAGCGGGCTCTGTACTTTCGCCCTTGGGCAGCGAGCAGAATGACGGGCCCCCCCCCCCAGCACATGATGTCCCGATTCCTGTAGCCTGTGAAAATGTTACACATGGCGAAAGGGACTTCCCGGGTGTGATTACGTTAAGGGTCATGAGGGGAGGTTATCCTGGACTATTCAGGTGGGTTCCATGCAGTCACGGGGGTCCTTATTAAAAGAGGGAGATAGAGGGGTGCCTGGGTGGTTAAGCGGCTGACTTCGGCTCAGGTCATGATCTCACAGCTCGTGGGTTCGAGCCCCGCGTCGGGCTCTGTGCTGACAGTTCAGAGCCTGGAATCTGTTTTGGATTCTGGGTCTCCCTCTCTCTCTGCCCCTCCCTCACTCATGCTCTGTCTCTCTCTCTCTCCTTCAAAAATAAATAAACATTAAAAAAATTTTTTTTAATTTAATTATTTGGGGCGCCTGGGTGGCTCAGTCAGTTAAGCATCCGACTTCGGCTCAGGTCATGATCTCATGATCAGTGAGTTCGAGCCCCGCGTTGGGCTCTGTGCTGACAGCTCGGAGCCTGGAGCTGCTTCAGATTCTGTGTCTCCCTCTCTCTCTCTGCCCCTTCCCTGCTCACGCTCTGTCTCTCTCTCTCAAAAATAAATAAACATCAAAAAAAATTTTTTTTAAATTTAATTCTTCTGGGGCACTTGGGTGGCTCAGTTGGTTGGCTGTCCAACTCTTGGTTTCAGCTGAGGTCATCATCTTGCAGTTCATGGGTTCAGGTCCTGCATCAGGCTCTGTGCTGGCAGTACAGAGCCTGCTTGAGATTCTCTGTCTCCCTCTCTCTCTACCCCTCTCCTGCTTGCTCTTTCTGTCTCTCTCAAAATAAATGAATAGTTAAAAAAATAAAAATAAAGAAAAAGAATTCTTCTTTAAAGATTTTATTTTGGGGGGCTGGGGCGCCTGGGTGGCGCAGTCGGTTAAGCGTCCGACTTCAGCCAGGTCACGATCTCACGGTCCGTGAGTTCGAGCCCCGCGTCAGGCTCTGGGCTGATGGCTCGGAGCCTGGAGCCTGTTTCCGATTCTGTGTCTCCCTCTCTCTGCCCCTCCCCCGTTCATGCTCTGTCTCTCTCTGTCCAAAAATAAATTAAAAACGTTGAAAAAAAAATTAAAAAAAAAAAAAAGATTTTATTTTGGGGGGCGCTTGGGTGGCCCAGTTGGTTAAGCGGCTGACTTCAGCTCAGGTCATGATCTCATGGTTCGTGAGTTGAAGCCCTGTGTCAGGATCTGGGCTGATAGCTCGGAGCCTGGAGCTGCTTTGGATTCTGTGTCTCCCTCTCTGCCTGTCCCCTGCTCGTGCTCTCTCTCTCTCAAAAAATAAACATTAAAAATATTTTCTTGGGGCGCCTGGGTGGCTCAATCGGTTAAGCGTCCGACTTCAGCTCAGGTCATGATCTCACGGTCCGTGAGTTCAAGCCCCACATTGGGCTCTGTGCTGACCGCTCAGAGCCTGGAGCCTGTTTCGGATTCTGTGTCTCCCTCTCTCTCTGACCCTCCCCTGTTCATGCTCTGTCTCTCTCTGTCTCAAAAATAAATAAATGTTAAAAAAAATTTTCTTTCAAAAAGAACAGAGAGGCAGCAAGGTCAGAGTCAGAGAAGGGAACCTAGAGACAGAAGCAGAGGTCAGCATGAGGCAGGGTCACGAAGCCAGGAACACAGGCTCCTCTAGAAGCTGGAAAAGTCAGGGACCTGGGTCTCCCCTACAGCCTCCAGAAGGAAGGCAGCCTCTCTCAACCCATTTTGGACCTCTGACTTCCAGAACAGAAAGATAAAAATTTTATGTCATTTCAGGCCACGAGTTGGTGACAATCTGTTACAAGAGCAAAAGCAAAGCTAATACTATTAGCTTCAGCGGAAACCTCTTTTCTTTTTCTCGCAAACCTGGGCCTGTTCATCCTTAGGATGTGCATTTTCGGCCCCGAACTCTGCTTCCCCCCCCCCCAGTTCCCATTCACCCACTTGGGACACATCTGTCCAATGCCCACCTCGCGTGGGGCACTGTGCTGGTGCTTGGGGACACAGCACACACACCCTGCTCTCACGAAGCTCACCCAGGAAAGCACGGGCCAAATTGGTACTCGCCGTACTGATCAGGGAGCACTTTCAGCTGCTGTAACCAAGATACCCCCCCCCCACCCCCCGCCAAAGAAAAAGATAACCATGTAAATTGATTTCTCTCTCACTTAACAATATACAGAAGAAACAGTCTAGGGCTGTTTATCAACAGCTTTGCTTTTGTCAGTATGTAGCTTTCCTAGGTGGTTCTGAGCCAGCACGAAAGGAGGACCAAAGAGAGACACAGAGGGAGGGAGGGAGGTATCGCACACAATCATTTTTTAAAAATGGGAGGGGGTTTCTATTACTTAAAGGAAGAAAGAAAAAGTGGATGCTGGGAAACCATTTGCCTCTTCATCAGTACAAACAGAGCAAAAACCAAGAGGGAGTTTTGAAAGCCTCTAATAGGATTTGATCCAATCAATGGAGATCTCTGATGGCTTTGCTGAAGAAGTGAGGTGACATCTGAAAGTTGGGCAGACCTTAACTAGACAAAGAGGGCTGGAAGGGTGTTCTAAGCAGAGGGAACAGCCTGTGCAAAGGCTCCCTGTGGAGGAAGCTAGGGGGTTGCGGTTGGGAGACCGAAAGTTGTGTGCTGTTGCCACCTTGTGGTCACATCATGTTCCTTGATGGGTAAGGAAATCCCTGAACTCACTGGCGTGTCACAGGACTATTCTGGCTGGACGAGTGTCACTTCCAAGCTGGAGCATTTAACTGTAAGAACTCCCTCCTCCCCACTCTGAGTTCCCTCTTGTCTCAGACACAGTGACCAGCAGTGTTTGAGATGGTGGATGGTCCACTGGCCTGGCTGCCTGAGTGCCAAGGATGAGCCGGGCCACCTGCAGGCTTTTTCTACACCTGTCTCCCTGCCTCAGCTGGCTCCCAGGCACTCCTCCTGGGAGCCCATCAGTGTGACCATCTTCTCGCACACCTGTCTCGGTCTACTCAGGCTCTTGTAAAATGCCACATGCTGGGTGGTTTGAACAACAGAAACTTATTTCTAGCAATTCTGGAGGCTGGGAAGTCCGAGATCAGAGTGCCAGCATGGTCCTGGTGAAAGCCCTCTTCCTGGCTTACAGGTGCCCTCTTGTATCCACACATGGCAGGGGAGAGGGAGGGAGAGAGGTAAGGAGAGAAGGAGAGCAGGGGGAGAGGGGGAGAGGTAAGGAGAGAAGGAGAGCAGGGGGAGAGGGGGAGAGGTAAGGAGAGAAGGAGAGCAGGGGGAGAGGGGGAGAGGGAGAGAGGTAAGGAGAGAAGGAGAGCAGGGGAGAGGGAGAGCAGGAGAGAGGGAAGGAGAGAGGGAGAGCAGGGGGAGAGGGAGGGAGGGAGGGGGGAGAGGGAGAGAGGGAAGGAGAGAAGAAGAGCAG
The DNA here is from genome assembly GCF_018350195.1 of Panthera tigris. Lineage (NCBI taxonomy): Eukaryota > Metazoa > Chordata > Mammalia > Carnivora > Felidae > Panthera > Panthera tigris. Next base: position 3,844,311 of record NC_056674.1, read on the forward strand.
GGGGAGAGGGAGAGAGGGAAGGAGAGAGAAAGAGCAGGGGGAGAGGGAGAGAGGGAAGGAGAGGAGGAGAGCAGGGGGAGAGGGAGGGAGGGAAAGAGAGAGGGAGAGCAGGGGGAGAGGGAGAGAGGGAAGGAGAGGAGGAGAGAGGGAAGGAGAGGAGGAGAGAGGGAAGGAGAGGAGGAGAGCAGGGGAGAGGGAGAGAGGGAAGGAGAGAAGGAGAGCAGGGGAGAGGGAGAGCAGGGGGAGAGGGAGGGAGGGAGGGAGGGAGGGAGGGAGAGCAGGGGGAGAGGGAGGGAGGGAAGGAGAGAAGAAAAGCAGGGGGAGAGGGAGAGAGGGAAGGAGAGAGGAAGAGCAGGGGGAGAGGGAGAGAGGGAAGGAGAGGGGAAGAGCAGGGGGAGAGGGAGAGAGGGAGAGCAGGGGGAGAGGGAGGGAGGGAAAGAGAGAGGGAGAGCAGGGGGAGAGGGAGAGAGGGAAGGAGAGGAGGAGAGAGGGAAAGAGAGGAGGAGAGCAGGGGAGAGGGAGGGAGGGAAAGAGAGAGGGAGAGCAGGGGGAGAGGGAGAGAGGAGAGAAGGAGAGACCTGATGTTTTCTCATGTCTCCTTTTCTTTTTAATGGTTTTTAAACAATTTTTAAATGTTTTTATTTTTATTTTTGAGAGAGAGAGAGACACAGAGCATAAGTGGGGGAGGGGCAGGAGTGAGGGAGACAAAAGCAGGCTCCAGGCTCTGAGCTGTCGGCACAGAGCCCAACGCGGGGCTGGAACCCACAAACAGTGAGATCATGACCTGAGCTGAAGTCGATGCTCAACCAACTGAGCCACGTGGGTGCCCCTAATGTCTTTCTTTTTAAGTTTATTTTTGAGAGAGACAGACTGTACTCTTCGTACAGAGACAGAGTACAAGCAGGGGAGGGGGAGAGAGAGAGGGAGACACAGAATCTGAAGCCGGCTCCAGGTTCCAAGCTGTCAGCACAGAGCCCAATGCGGGGCTCGAACTCACGGACTGTGAGATCATGACCTGAGCCAAAGTCGGACGCTTAACCGACTGAGCCACCCAGGCGCCCCGATTCCAGCCAATTTAGAACATGCATAGAAGCAAAAGGAAAAAAAATACTGAGCACAATTCCACCACTTGGAGTTCAATCATGTCCCCACAGCAAACAGTTTTCAAACCCACCACAGAACTTTCTCTTCTTCAAATTCCTTGTCCGCCATGCTGCCTGCCACTGAGGGTTCTTGTCTCTTACCTCCTCTCTGTAGGGCCTGTTGTCTCGTTCTCCCAGATCCTCATCCGTCCCTGATGCCTTGTGACTTCTTCCCTCTTTGCCCTCAGCTCCGGCTCTAACCCTGCCCTCAGGGTCCCTGGGGCATCACCCAGAAGTTGTGCACATCTCTTCTGCTTACATCCTATGACCAGAAGGACCTACGGTTCCCCAATGGAGAGAAATGGGTCTCTTATTCTGGACTGCTGGGGACCCAGCTCTTTTCAGCCACTTGGCAAAAGGGGACAAAGGCTAGCAATTTCTCCCATGCTTTGCATATTCATGGACGTGCCTTAGCAGTGGATGACGGCTGTGCTGGGCATGAAGCCTGTGGGAAGTGGCTTGAGAGTGTGTTGCAATAATCCTTTCCTAACAGAGACCAGAAGACACAAAGTGTGGGTAGGTAGAGCAGAGGTTTGAAAAACTGGGAGCAAAGCTGTTCCTGCCTGTCCTGGAGTCAAGAGAACGTTTTGGCTCACCACCAGCAGCAAAACTCAAGGAAGATCCTTGGAGGAGGCTTGGGGGGGCCGCCATGATGCCCCAGCTCCCGACCTGGCTCCGCACCGGTAAGCCCTGCGGGGGCAGATGGGCTGTGGCGGCAGCTGGAGTTGGTGGGACCTTCGGGGGCAGTAGTGGGGTGGGGGTGAATAAGCACAGACTAGAACCTTCCATTCCCTGAATGCATGTTAGGTACAAGGACGCTTCACACACATTTTCCTGTTTCCCCAAACTCAGTCATCCCTGAACTGCCCAATGAACGACATTGTGCCCTATGTCTGTGACATGTCCCGGGTTTTCACGTTAGTATTTTTATGCTCAACTCTATTTTATTATTTAAAAAAGTTTTAAAAATATTTTATATATTTTTGAGAGAGAGAGAGAGAGAGAGAGAGAGAGACAGAATTCGAGTGGGAGAGGGTCAGAGAGAGAGGGAGACACAGGATCCGAAACAGGCTCCAGGCTCTGAGCTGTTAGCACAGAGCCCGACGCGGGGCTCGAACCCATGAACTATGAGATCATGACCTGAGTTGAAGTTGGACACTTAACCAACTAAGCCCCCAGGCACCCCTATTTTATTATTTAAAAAAAAATAAGTTTATTTATATTTGAGAGAGAGAGAGAGAGAGAGAGAGAGAGCAAGTGGGGGAGGGGCAGAGAGAGAGAGAGAGAGAGAGAGAGAGAGAGAGAATCCAAGCAGGCTCTGCACTGTCAGCTCAGAGCCTGGCGTGCAGCTCAAACTCAGGAACCCTGAGATCACGACCTGAGCCTGAACCAACAGTTGGACGCTTAACCGACTGAGCCCCCCAGGCTCAACTGTACTCAACTCCATTTTAAAACATCTGTAAAACTCATGTATTAGTGGGAAAATCCGTGCCCCTCATCAAAAACAGACCCGAACCGGCCCCAGTTTTCCCCGGTCTTGTTTTGAGAGCTAGCAGCGAAGCCAGAAGCTACATTCAGCCGAGCACCCGGCTGTGGTATCTTCCAGGGGCTTGGTGGAGAACGAGCCGGGAACCGAGAAGAGAGAGACTTTCTCACACAGACTCAGTGATACCCTCCTCTCATCATACGACCGGGAGTCACCTTACATCTCTTAGAGAGCTTCTCCAAAATAGTCCTCTTCCCCATACTGCATTCGAGGAATCTGAAAATCAGCCCTGAAGTCCATGCCAAGGCCACTCAGCTACTAGGCGGAAAAGCTGAGCTCAAATTCTGGTCTGCGCAGGGCCAAAGACCGTAATTCTCCATGGAGCCACACGAGGGAACTGAAAGGGTCCAACGTGGGGGGGCAGGGGGGCAGGGCTCTGGGGCGGAAACATCTGGAGGCTAAATAAAGGGAGTCATGGTTAGCACGACCACAAGAAGGTAAGTGAACAGTGAATCCCTCTTAGGAAATGTCCGGCAACCTTTTCAGAAGGGCTCTGTGGCCGCAGGTTGTCGGTTCCCCTCAACCGGTCAGAATGGCCCTCATCTTGCGACAAGTGTTGACGAGGATGTGGTGCAAAGGGAGCCCACGTGCTCTGTTGGCAGGAATGCACACTGGTGCAGCCACTGTGCGGAAAACAGTTTGGGGGCTGGTTCCTCAGAAAGTTAAAAACAGGACCACCCTGCGATCACTCACCCCACTTCGGGGCTGTGTGTCAGAAGGAAATGAAAACAGGAAATTGAAGGGATATCAGTGCCCCCACGTTCATTGCAGCGTTATTCACAAGGCATGGAAGCGACCTAAGTGTCCATCCACCCACAAAGGATGAAAGAAGATGCAGCATGTTATATACAAGGGGATGTTATTCGGCCGTGAGAAAGAAAGAAATCCCACCATCTGCGACAACACGGAGGGACCGTGAGGGCATCGTGCTCCGTGAAACCAGTCAGACAGAGAAAGACACCGGACGACTTGTATGACCTCACTTGTATGTGGCACCTAAAAATGTTGACTTGTTGAAACACGACGTGGGATGGTGCTTGCCAGGAGCTGGGGGTGGTGGGGAGAGAGAGATATGGATCCAATGGTACATGCTTGCAGTTCAAAGACGAGTGAGTTCTGAGGCTCTAACGTACAGCATTGTGACCACAGATGGCAATACGGTATTACGTGCTTTAAAAAAAGTCTCAAGATAGTGCCCAACGTCCCTGGTGTGTGTGTGGGGGGCAAAGCCCCCCCCCAGTAGAGAACCACTGTTATACGCTAATCAAACTAGAACACCTATATGGATGTGCAGGAACATATTTCTTGGGGTCAGTTTGGTCTAGATCTGAAAGTAAGGCCCCCAGAGGGGAAAGGTGGGGGACATACACTTCATCCTTCCAAGTAATACCAATCTTAGATTTCTGAGATTTACTCTGGGGCACTAAGGAGATGACTCATGGCCAACCGTAATGTCCGAGATGCGTTTCGGTCATACCTTGAGGGCAGACAGAAGTATCTCAGCACAAAGGACTGTGTTCTCAGTGTCTAGATGTCCCCCTATCATAGGGCAGGGAATCTCCCCGCCTCACTCCACGTCCTGACTCCCGGGAGCTGTGGATACCTTCCTTTACATGGCAGAGGACATGCATACAGGGCGGCAGGTGGAATTAAACTTATCAGTTGACCTTGAAGTAGGGAGCTTCTTCTGGATTACCTGGGTGGTCACAGTGTAACCGCAGGGTCCTTAAAATAGCAAAGCAGGGGGCGCCTGGGTGGCTTGGTCGGTTAAGCATCCGACTTCGGCTCAGGTCATGATCTCGCGGTCCGTGAGTTCGAGCCCCGCGTCGGGCTCTGTGCTGACAGCTCAGAGCCCGGAGCCTGTTTCAGATTCTGTGTCTCCCTCTCTCCGTGACCCTCCCCCGTTCGTGCTCTGTCTCTCTCTGTCTCAAAAATAAATAAACGTTAAAAAAAATTAAAAAAAAATAGCAAAGCAGGCAGAAGAGGGTGCCAGTGCACCAACCATTGCTAGTTTTAAAGTCAGAGGGAGAGGCTGCAATGATGAGAGGCAGGCATCTCTAGAAGTTGGAAAAGGCCGGGAATGGATTCTTGTCTAGAGCCCCAGAGGGAACGCAGCCCCAAAGAGACCCTGGGTTTAGCAGTGAGACTGTTTTGGGGCTTTTCTACCCCACAGAACCGCAAGATAATAAATCTGTGTTGTCACAAGCCACCAAGTTTCTGACAATTTGTTAACGGCAGCCATAGGAAATTAACACAAGGTGCAAACCAATGCCCACGCCACATGGGTTCTTGGGCAGGATGCTGGGACCGGCCGTGAGCGGGACCTCCAGGGTCCGGTCTCAGCGGCAGCCCCCGGGAGGTCCCTCGGGATGGGGGCTCAGGTTCCACGGACAGAGCGTTCTCTTGCAGGGCTGTGCGCTGGCCAAGGAAGCAGGGGGACTGACGGCGAGTGTTCCTTCAGTTAAACCCTCCCTCTCCTTTGCTCCAAATTCCCCGCATCCCTTCTCTTTCCTTCAAGGGGTTTCCTGACAGCAGGCGAGGGCACCAAATCCTGTCCCCAATCTGCTTCCTTCCAGAGCCCCTTCCCAAGCCCACCCTCAGGGCCTGGCCCAGCTGGGTGGTGCCTCCCAGAAGCAGTGTAAGGCTGCGATGCCAGACCCCGACCAAGGATGTCGACTTTGCTCTCAGAAAGGGAAATATTCTTTTGGATTTTTCACGATCACCGGCTTCCAAGGAGGGCCTGGCTGAATTTCACCTCACTGGCCTAAGAACCAGCCACGCTGGAGACTACACCTGTGAGTGCTACAGACCAGGGGCCCCGGACATAAGATCACCGCCCAGTGAGGTCATCCTGCTGCTGGTGACAGGTGAGGAGCAGGACGGGCCTGGGGGAGGGACCAGAGGACGGGACAGAGAAAGTGGAGAAACACAGCAACAGAATGACTTGGTCGGCCTCATCCAGGGCTCATGGGGGGGGGAGGGATCTCCTTCCCGCAGAGTCGAAAGAGGGTGACACCAGGGATCTGTGTCCCACCCTCAGCAGGAACCCCCCGTGGGAGAACAAGGGTGAGTGGGGGACCCTGGGCTTCTCCCCGTGACCTCGGGGCCCCCCTTCTCTTACAGGAGGTCTCCCTAAACCTTCCCTGCAAGCCCACCAAAGGGGTGTGGTGACCGCAGGAGACGACGTGACCCTGCAGTGCCAGAGGCCAGACAATGTTTTCGGGCCCATGAGGTTCGCTCTGCTGAAGGCGGGAGTGGCAGAGCCCATCCGGCTCCGGACCCCAGTCGGCAAGAAGGTGGACTTCTCCCTGCAGACTGTGACAGTCGGTGACGCCGGGAACTACAGCTGTGTCTACTTCCAGACCGGGACTCCTTTCTGGGCCTCACAGCCTAGCGATGGTCTTGAGATCCGGGTGAGAGGTGAGGTTTTTACCATTGGGAGGACCCCAGCTGGATTACCTGCCCGCTCAGGTGCTGGCACAGTCTGTCTCCACAAGACTGTGCAGCTTGGAGCAGTCATTTGGGAAGGACCGAGGGAGGGCCAGGATTCTGTGGAATAGAGCAGAGGATTTTCTGCTGAGAGAGAGGGAGCACCACCAATGGTGGAGATCACATAACTGGAGGCTGGGAGGGGGGCTTCCCACTGTAGGTGACCAGCTGTGTTGTGAGGGGGCCAGGCCTGGAGGAGGAGGGATCTGTAATAATTGACCCCCCCCCTCACCAGGAAAATAAGATGTAGGCACAAAGTCGTTGCTGTTCTCCTGGGAAGGGCACAATTCATTTAGACTAAAGTGTGGATGACACCTCCTGGGGTTATATAGGAGGAAAGTCTAGCAAGAAGCCAGAGGAGGAGGGAGAGAATAACAAAAGGGTCCAGGAACATCTTTCCGAGAAAGATTCAGATCTCAGTTTCATTTTAACCGGGACTCTAGCACTCTTGCCTTTAGCTCAACTGAATCGAGTTTTTCTCTTCCTGCTGAGACTTTTCCTTCTTTTTGAAAGGAATGATTTTTAAAAATTATGGCAAAACTGCATAAGGTAAATTTTGCCATCTTAAGTATTTAAAAAATTTTTTAACGTTTATTTTAGAGAGAGACAGAGAGAGAGAGAGAGAGAGAGAGGCAGAGAGAGAGAGAGAGAGAGAGGCAGAGAGAGAGAGAGAGAGAGAGGCAGAGAGAGAGAGACAGACACAGAATCCGAAGCAGGCTCCAGGCTCTGAGCTGTCGGCACAGAACCCAACTCATGAGCTACAAGATCATGACCTGAGCTGAAGTCGGATGCTTAACCGACTGAGCCGCCCAGACGCCCCTTAAGTATCTGCCTCCAGAATGCTCTGCATCTTGCAACACTGAAACTCTGTCCCCATAAAACAGCCTCTCCTCACCCCTCCTCCCCAGCCCCTGGCGACCACCATCCTACACATCGTCTTAATCAATATGACGAATCTAACGACCCCACATCATTGGAATCATTGAGTATTTGTCTTCTTATGACTGGCTCATTTTGCTCAGAATAATGTCCTCATGGCTCAGCCACACTGTAGCACATAACTGGGCTTCTTCCTTATTAAGGCTGATAATGTCCCATTGTACGGATAGACCGCATTTTGTCTCTTCATCAGCTGATGGACGTTTGGGTCGTTTCCACCTATTTGGTTGTCGGCCGGTCACCTACTGGCCATCACTTCTTCCGGATGTATGCTCAGAAAGGGGGTTGCCGGATCATACACTACGTCTGCTTTTAATTTTTTGAGGACCCACCACCCTGCTGTTCTCCATAGTGACCACACCATTCTACATTTCCACACCCAGTGCACATGGATTTCTGTTGGTTTTTTTCTGAAATGGATGTTTTTTGACCCTTGTGTATTAGGGCCAGTTTTGAGGACTGAGTTTGTCCAGGACAAGGGGAGGGAGAGAGGCCAGCAGGAAGCAGGCATCCTCCCGGACGGGGGTACTGAATTCCCCAGGGTTGATATGGGGCCAGTCATAACTGCACAGGGCACTGACCAATGAACCCAGATTCTCCCAAACCACACACGGGGCAGGCATTCAGGGCCTCTGAGAAAAACCACAGGGGGTACGAGATTCTGAAGTCAGTGGACCCGCAACTCCCTTCTCTCGTCTGTCAAGTTGGGGGGGGGGGACAGTGATGCATACATCTGACCATAAACTTCTGTGAGAAGGAGACATAATAGTAATCAATTATAAAGGAGAGTTTGATGATTGTATTAGTCATGACACTTGGTTCCAAGTGAAAAAAACACCGATCTCGAAGTGACCTAGAAAAGGTGAGGTCCTTGGAACTAAAGGGGTCATTCAGGGCTGCCCAACCCGGCACTACTAACATTTGGAGTTGGATAATTATTCTGGGGGGCAGGTGAGGAAGAAAAGTGCCTCCTGTGTAACATAGGATGTTCGCAGCATCTCAGATGTCTACCTACTCCACGTTCCCTCTTCCAGCTGTGACAACCATGGTGTCTCCAGACATTCCAGATGTCCTGCAGGGAGCCAGACTGTGCCCGGCCAGACACAGCTGGGATCCAGAGCTAGTGAATCTTGGGAAGCATGAGGATACCACCTGGCTTCACAAACTAGAATGAGGGACTGGAGTCTTGCCCAGATTCTCTTCCTTTCTGACACTTGTGTCTTTATTGTACCTGTTTCATTCTCTTTTAAACTTTTTAAAATGTTTTTATTTTTGAGAGACACAGAGCGTGAGCGGGGGAGAGGCACAGAGAGAGAGAGAGGGAGACACAGAAGCTGAAGCAGGTGCCAGGCTCTAAGCTGTCAGTGCAGAGCCCGAAGTGGGGCTTGAACTCACGAACCGCGAGATCATGACCTGAGCCAAAGTCAGATGCTTAACTGCTTTACGGACTGAGCCACTTGGGCAGCCCTGTTTCATTCTCTTTTAGTGGGGACCAGTTCCCTCTTTGGGGCAGAGAGCTTCGCTTTTAAAGCTGAGTTTCATAGCTCATAAATTCTACTCCTGGAGAAGCATCCGGCTCTCCTTCCCAGACCAGTTCAAAACAGACAGACAGATAGACAGACTGGGGAGGGCTGTGAATAGTCCTGGTTAGCTCAGCCTCTAGATCGATCCTAGGAAGTGCTCATGGAAGGATGCCATTCAAGAAAACCCAGCCCCATCCAGGGAGACTGGAATGTAGGAGGGTAATGAACAGTTCCTAAAAGAATGAGAGTTGCTACCCTTTGATCCGATCCTATGGGCTGAAGGTCTATGTCAAACCCCCACCCCCAATTTCATGTTGAAATCCTGACCCCTAAAGTGACAGCATTAGGAGGTGGGGGCCTTTGGGAGGAGCTTAGGTCATAAGGGCGGAGCCCTCATGAGATCAGTGCCCTTCTAAAAGAGACCCCAGAAACTCCCTTGTCCCCTTCCTCCACGAGGGGTTCTAGAAGTCTGCCGCCCAGAAGAGGGCCCTCCCTGGACCATGCTGCCCCCCTGGTCTTGAACTTCCTGTCTCCAGACCTGTGAGAAAAAGGTATCTGCTGTTCATCGGCTCCCTAGCCTGTGGCATTCTGTTAGAGCAGCCCCAATGGACTAAGCCGACGACGGGGAGGTACGCCCAGCAAGTGTGTTTGCTTCAGAGTCACAGACCCCCGGACAGAGCAAGAAAATCCCAAGGTCTGGATGTTGATCTGAAGCCCATCGGCCACACGGGATAGAGGAGAATGTTTGTCTCTGCCCCCTACTGGGGCCATGGAGCCCAGGAGTGAGGCAGGGGATTCTCACATCTAGGATTCACCTGCTTCATGCTGTTTTCTAGGTCAGTGTGAAGGACATTCCATGTCCCCTCCACCAGGGAGAAGTAAGGCAACTGGGGGAAAGGGGAGAACAACCACACAACCAGGGATGGGCACCCATCACTTGGGTACATGGCCCCACCGTCTGCAAGTGTGTGTACGGACTCTTGCGTTGCAGATAATTATAACCGTTTGGATTTGGGCTGGGGCCAGCATCTAACAAGCTACCTTCCTACACATTCCTTAGCTTCCCTCTGTCTCAGCTTCCGTATCTGTCAGGGGTTGATAGTAGTACCTACACAAGGGACTCGTGCTTGGGATTTTGAGGAGTTATTTTACCTAAATCCCTCCTAAACTGTGTCCGGTGGACAGCAAAATATTATCTAAGGATCTGCCATTATTATCATTATGAAACACCCAAAACCTCCTCCTCTGACTACTGAAGCAGCTTTATCAAGAACTCCATTCCTCAGGGGAGACTTTCCAGGAAACAGAGAGCCTGCATATCCCTCGGAAGGTACCAGTAAATATCCTTATCGTTGTAATGAATGATAAATATTAGTGGAAAATTCCATGACCTGTTAAGGGCTTCCTGGTTCTAAAAAAGCCCATGAGTGCGTGTCTGTGTCTTTAACTCAGTTCAACTGTACGTGACACGGTTAAGCACTGATGAGATGGTCTTTCCAAAACAGGATGATAAAACAGAATGGAAAGAAAAATACCACAAGCTAGATTGGCTCTCTGTAGGAGGGGGAAATTTTACATAATTTTGGGTTCTTCCACAGCTGGTGAATCATTTTTTTTCCCACTTCTTTATTTATCCTTGGCATATGAGGACACTTCTGAGTTTTTTCCTCGATGGTCATAAATATTGCTGCTTCTGACATGAATACATCAGTGACAGGACGCTTCACCAAGAAGGACCCGGGAAGCTGTTGTCAAGTTCAACGTCGACCTTTCCTGTCTTCCTTCAGCCACGGTTCCAACCCTGGCAACTGTCGCCAAGGGCAAGACTGAGGAAGAGAGGAGGACATCATGGCGGGGAGGGGGTGTTCGGCAGGCAGATGACTGGGTACAGGTGCATTGGCAGATTATTGAAAATGGAGCCCGAGGGGCGCCTGGGTGGCTCAGTCGGTTGGGCGTCCGACTTCGGCTCAGGTCACGATCTCGCGGTCCGTGAGTTCGAGCCCCGCGTCGGGCTCTGGGCTGATGATGGCCCAGAGCCTGGAGCCTGCTTCCGATTCTGTGTCTCCCTCTCTCTCTGCCCCTCCCCCGTTCATGCTCTGTCTCTGTCTCAAAAATAAATAAATGTTAAAAAAATTAAAAAAAAAAAAAAAAGAAAATGGAGCCCGAGGGTTTCCCTTTGGGATCCGCCAGAGCCTTTTACAAACCCTCACAGTTTTACGCGGCTCTTGCAGGGGCCAGAACCGTGAAGCTGCAGCTACACCCCCGTGTTTGACTTGTGGGGACGTGAGCGTCACCTGACTGGCCAAGGGCAGGAGGCGGGGAGAAAGTGGGCAGCAGGAATCCTGACAAAGGACAAGGAAAGAGAAGTCCCTCACTTTTGGGTCACCTCTTATTTTCCTCAGGCCACTGGTTGTCCCCTGGGGGCGATTTTGCCACTCGGCAGCGTATGGCAATGTCTGAGACAGTTTTGGCGGTCACAGCTGGGGGTGGGGGATTCTTCTGGCATCTAGGAGGTAGAGACCACGGATGCTTCAAAACACCCTACGACGCAAGGACCCCTCCCCGCGAAGAATCATCTAGCCCCAAATATCGGTGGCGCCCAAGAGGAGAAATCCTGCTGTAGACCCACTGTCTAGTTTCCAGTTAGACACCAGAGTTCTTGCAGGGATCTCACAGGTGGAGACCATACTCTCCTCCAATTCCTGAAGCCTCAAATTACTTAAACTACGTGCCCCAGACCAGTGGCTGTTTCAGAAAATACTTACCAGTGATACTGGCATCACCTGTCTTCCTTGAAGGCCGCTTGTGATGTCTGGGTTTTTTTTTTCTTTTCTCCCTTTATTCCGGTTTGATTTGTCTCCAGGCTCCCAGAGATTTCTTCGGAGCCAGACCCCAGGGTTTCGTGGGGTTTCCTCGTCATTTCCGAAGCTGGAACAAGACGAGTGCAGCCTCCGGTTCGGAGGAGAGCAGAACGCAGCTGGCGGTGGGGGAGGCTGAGTCGGCAGGAGGAGGCTGGGACAAACGGTGTCCCACCTCCTGACGGTGTGGCTGTGCAGGGCAGAAGTGAACCATAGGCGGTACCACAGGGAACAGAGGAGACAGTGGTCGGGAGTCAGCAGGCTTCCCAGGCTTGCCTTCTCTGAAGTGTAAGGCTGAGGGTGGAGGGCGCGGCTTCAGGCTCGAGGAGGCGGGGCCAACACAGCTGTGGACGATAAAGGCAATGAAGAGTCATGTGGTGTCACATCAGTAGAGCTTTGTGAAGCTTGGCTCTGCTACTCACTGCCTGTGTGACCCCGGGCAACTCTGGAGCCAACAAGCTAGAGACCCCGGGAAGAGGTGATGTCGAGTCTGAAGGCAGCCGGAAGCCGAATTCCTTCATCCTCAAAGGAGATCAGTCTTGTCTCCTTGGACCTTTGACCGATTAGAGGAGGCCCACCCACATGACAGAGCGTAATCTGCTCCGCTCAAACTCTACCGCCTTAGATGTTAAACACATCTTCTTTTTAATGAATTGACTTAAGATTGCATTTGCTTTATTTGACTGTAATTCCAGTGTAGTCAACATAGAGCGTTATATTAGTTTCAAGTGCCAGCTTCCTGGCCACCTTTCTAGGCTCGTATTAGACCCAAACAACTGGGTACCGCGGCCTAGTCGAGTTGACACATAAAACTAACCATCACACCCGCCCACACGGGAGTCTTGGGGTCCTTGAGTGGGGTCTGGACATTTCTGGAATACACTCACCTTCTCTTTCTGCATTCCATCTTACTTGTTTCCTAGCTAAACCTAAAACTCACAAAAATTTCCCTCCAGAAACCAGCAAGACAACGGATGAGGATTAGCTTCCTTTTGGGGCACCTGGGTGGCCCAGTCAGTTAAGCGTCCGACTCTTGATTTCAACTCAGGTCACAATCTCACAGTTTGTGGGCTCGAGCCCCGCATCGGGCTCTGCACACTGTCTGTGGCACTGTCCGTGCAGAGCCCGGTTGAAATTCTTTCTCTCTCCCTTTCTCTCTGTCCCTCCATCACTCTCTCTCTCTCAGAATAATAATTAAAAAAAACCTAAAAAGAAAAGAAAGAATTTCCTTTCTTTTTTTATTTAAAAAAAAAATTTTTTTTTAACGTTTATTTATTTTTGAGACAGAGAGAGACAGAGCATGAACGGGGGAGGGGCAGAGAGACAGGGAGACACAGAATCCGAAGCAGGCTCCAGGCTCTGAGCCATCAGCCCAGAGCCCGATGCGGGGCTCGAACTCACGGACCGCGAGATCGTGACCTGAGCTAAAGTCGGACACTTAACCGACTGAGCCACCCAGGCGCCCCAAGAATTTCCTTTCTTTTGAGAAATCTGAAAAAGTACTATCTAGTAGAAATAACAGTCAAATATCAGATAGTCACGTATCCACCACCCATAATTATACTTGTTCACATTTTCTCATATTTGCCCCAAAGCTGTTTTCTTTCCACAAGATAAAAAAAAAAAGTCCTTTTTCTCTCTCAACATTACTTCTGTTATTTTTCCCCTTTCCAGAACTTTCCGCCCTGAAGTTGGTGTTATTTCTGTGCAGGTTTTTACACTTTTACTACATAGACATGCCTTTGTAAACACAGCATAGAGTTTTACATTCTATTTACAATTATTTAAGTTTAAAATTTAACTCTAGGGGGAGCCTGGGTGGCTCAGTCGGTTGGGCAGCCGACTTTGGCTCAGGTCACGATCAGTCTGTGAGTCTGAGCCCCACGTGCTGACAGCTCAGAGCCTGGAGCCCGCTTCAGATTCTGTATCTCCCTCTGTCTCTGCTCCTCCCCCTCTCACACTCTGTCTCTCTCTCTCAAAAATAAATACTTAAAAAAATAAAATAAATAAAATTTAACTCTAGAATTCTCTCTTCTAGATAAAACTGAAAGGAAATCACCCAAGGGAGCAGAAACAGGACTCGGTAGGAGCACAGATCTTACATACACTCATCCATGCGTGGGATGAGATATCCTTGTGACGCTGTGAAATGTCCACACCTGGGAAAGTTCTCAAGGATGTCTGTCTGTCTTGTGGTGACACCTGAAGGCTGTGGCTCAGTGCGAGGTCTTTCGAGGTGGGTAGGATTAGGGGCGCAGCCCTGCCTAGTTACCTGGGCCACTTTGGAAAGGGAACTTCAAATCTCTGATGCCCAGCTTCTGCTCTGTGAAATAGGCATCACTCTGTCGCTCTCCCGGGATACTTGTGTGAAGAGAATGTAGTGAGAGCTCCAGCAAGTGGTAGGAATGTGATCGACGGGAGACACAGTGAGGTGCCTCAGTGCACACTCAGGGAACCACTGACCCTCTCACCTACTATCCTCTCCCCAGGGACCACAGGGATTCCCCCCTCGCTGTGGTCTTTGCCCTTCTCTTCCTGCTTGGAGCCTTCCTCATCTACAAATACACCCGGTGGGGCGAGTTCAGGAAAACAAGGGCTAAGTACCTGGGAGGAAATGGGAGAAACAGAACGGGAAAGTAACATCACAGGGTCAACACTGTCTCTGTCTCTTTCATCCCCAGGGGCAGCTCCCGACAAGATGACCCAATGGTAGAGCTACTCAGCAAATCCCATCAGCCCATACCGAACCCTTCCCCCACTATTGCCTTGACCACTCAAGACCCCCTTTCTTACCTGAACCTTTCATGTGCCCCCGACCAGCCCCGACGATCATCCCCAAGTGTCTCTCCACGTCCTCTCTTCTCATGACCACCTTCCACTCCTCGCTCAATGTTCTTCCCTTGGATCCTCTCCTCGTGGACCACACTGTCCCCAACCACTTCTCCTCCTCAGCTCTCAAGACTTTGCTGAGCACCTGAATGACGTGGGGACCCTCGTGTGGGGTGTATGAGCTTGGAGGAGGTTGGGGGGGACTTTGGTTTACACATAATCTTGCTGGGCGCCTCACCTCCGCTTCCCCGCAAGGATCCTGACGTCTCACTCCAATTCCCTTTGTCTCCGGTGCCTCACTGTTTCTCTCTTTCAGCTCCTGCTCTTCTGAGGAAAAAGTGGGGACAAGTAATCAGCCCGGGAAAGAGAGCGATGGTGGGTACACATGTGTATGTGTGTGTGTGTATTTGGATGCGTGTGGTGTGCTCACACAAGCATGTATATTTGTGTGTGAGTCTGCACGTGTAGGTGTGCAGGGATGTATGTACGCGTGTGAACACGCATATGCACGTAGAGGTACGTGAATGTGTGTGCATGTGTATAGACGTGGATATGTTTGTGTGTTGTGTGTGCACACGGGTGTGGTTTGCACGTCTGTTGCACGTGAATGTGGGGTATGTGTGTGTCACGTGCATGCCTTATTTGTGTGTGCACACACACGTGCGTGCATGTGTGTGAGGATGTATAATGTAAATGTGCATGTGAGTGGGATTGTGTGTCCAGAGTTAACCCCTGGGGCCTGGGGGTGAAGCAACAGCAGGAACTTTTCCCTCCCAGATACAGCCACAGCCACGATGAACCGTCCTCCTGCGTCGGTGAGTGTCCCCTGTGGACATTTTCCATCCCCTCCTTGTCCCAGGGTCTCCGTTCCTCCTGCCAGTTTTGTCAATGGTCTGGGCTCCCGCGTCCATCCACCGCCACCCTCACTCTACATTCCAGGAGAATCTGGTCTGAACCCTTCTGTGCCTTCTCTGGCCAGGGGACCTTCATCCCATGTCCTTTCTGAGGACATTTTCCCAAGTGACTTGTGATGAACATCACCTTTTTGTTTTTGTGGTTTTTTTTACGTTTCTTTATTTTTGAGAGACAGAGAGCAAGCAGGGGAGAGGCAGAGAGAGGGGGAGACACAATCCAAAGCAGGCTCCGGGCTCCGAGCTATCAGCACAGAGGCTGACGTGGGGCTCCAACTCGTGGACCGTGAGATCATGACCTGAGCTGAAGTCGGACGCTTCAGGCACCCCCGCATCACCTTCTCCCTGGGATTAACAGGGTGGCTTAATGAGCTCAGAGACACAGAGGGGTCAGTGGGATCTCAGGCACGCCCTAAGCATTCAGTACCCTGAAGCTACTGCTATTATAAACCATTGGTTATAATCGCGGGTAAGTGACTCTCCCACCCTGAGCCTCAGGGTCTCCATGCGCACAATGGGGGTAATATGCCCCACCTGTTGGTGCAATTTAGGAAAACACGGTAAGAGCTCTTTGTAAAGCACGTACCGTGAAGTACCCACACAGCACACTTATTAATAGTAACGCTTATTTTATCCTTTACAGTTCAGTTTCTTTTACAAAATTGTGGCGAAATGCACATAAGCCTAAAATCCACCATTTTAACCCGGGATATTCACAACGTTGCCCAGTAATACCCCACGAATCCAGTTCGAGAACATTTTCATCGCCTCGAAGGAAACCCCACACCCTGTAAGCAGTCTTTCTGCACACCCACACTGCCACCCCAAGCCCCTGACAACCACTAGCTTCCTGTCCCTAAGGATTTGCCTACTCTGGACATCTCACATTCACACTAATGTGATGGCTGTCTATGTGAGTTATCTGAAGTTTCATAACAAATCATCCCCAAATGCAGTTGGTTAAGGCAACACTTAGGATCTCAGTGTCTGCAGGGAGGGAGTCTGGGTGTGGCTCAGCGAGGTGGTCTCGTGGTCTCTCATTGGGTCTCACAGACGTGGTCTCTCATTGGGTCTCACAAGGCTGGGAGTTGGGTCTCACAAGGCTGGGACGAAGGCACTGGCTGCTGGTTCAGGCTTGAGTAAGAGAGGATTTGCTTCCACACTCACTCAGGTGGCGGTTGGTGGGACTCAGGTCCTTGCTGGCTGTTGGCCAGAGACCACGTTGGCCATAGGGACCTTTCCATACGGCAGCTCCTAACACAGCAGCTGGCTTGATCAGCATGAGTGAGGGAAACAGGTGTGAACAAGATGGAAGTCATAACCTTAGTCTTTCATAACCTAGTCTTGGACACGACACATGACAGCCCATCCTTCTTGCTTATTCCGACTGACAGATGCAGGTCCCTAGGTCCCACCAACCTTCAAGAGCGGAAGGGACTGCACGAAGACTCGAAGGGCAGGAGGCTCTTCCTAACACAGCTGTCTACCACACTGTCATCACAAACGCTAAATCTCCACAATCTAACACTCTTTTCCGGGGGGACTTGATCCTTCTCTCCCTGCTTACCTTCAGGATGAAGCATCCCAGGTCTCAAGAGCTGAGGAACCCCACGGAGTGACATATGCTGAGCCGGACATCAGAGCCCTAAGTGAGGGTCCTTCCAGCCAGATGGAACAGCCCCTAGAAACCTGTGTGTACTTGACCCTCAAGACATAGCTGGGAGAGTGCCTGGAGCCCAGCAAACAAGATCTTCCGATGGATGATGGAGAGCCCTTGGGGCACCAGGCAAATGGGGATCCCTTTCCTCAAATCTGCAATGAAGACTCGTTTCCTTCTAAAAATTTATTTTTTACATGAGAGGTATCAGGGCGCTGGGGTGGCTCAGTCGGTTGAGCGTCTGACTTCGGCCCAGGTCATGATCATGATCTCATAGTTCATGAGTTTGAGCCCCACGTCATGCTCTGTGCTGACAGCTTGGAGCCTGGAGCCTGCTTTAGATTCTGTGACTCCCTTTCTCTGTCTGTCCCTCCCCTGCTCATGCTCTCTCTCTCAAAAATAAATAAACATTAAAATTTTTTTAATAAATAAATAAATAAATGAGAGGTATATTTGCACAGAGTAAAATGCACAAATCTTGCACAGCTAAGTGACTACAGATAGATGACTGACAGACAGATATATAGATATCCCAATAATCTATCTCTACCTATCCCCTTTGGTATAACCACCATCCAAATAAACACAGTATTTCCAGAACTCCAGAAAGTTTCCCTGTGACACCCTCCAGTCAACCACCACAGCCCCAGAGACCCTTCCTTTTTCTGCCTTTTCACCACCTTTTCATCACTTTTCAAGCCTGTTCTTCATATGCCCTCACATACACGCAGCCACGCTATGTGTTCTCTTCTGTGTCTGGCTTCTTTCACCCAAATACGTCGTTCCTGAGGTTTATCCCCGATGTTACATGTAGTTGTGTTTTCTTCCCTATCTACCGCTGAGCATCACTCCAATGCACAGTCGTGCCACGGTCACGGAGAACGGTCTCCAGGGGACAGACAATTGGGTTGTTTGCAGGCTGCGGCTTCTGTGGGCCAGCCTGCACGAACACTCTTAGCTATGTCTTTGCAGACATGCGCACATGTGCGCACTTTCCCCCTGGATTATAAATAGTGGGATAGCTGGGTCAAAGAACAGGTGTATATTTAATTTCATTTGCTACTTCTGAACAGTTTTCTAAGGGGGTTGTACTACTTCCTGCTTCCTTCCTGACAAGCGCTCAGTGTCTTTCTTGATAGCCACTCTTCTGTTCACACTCCCTTCTCGCCACAAAGCTGCCCCATCACCTTACATAAGCTTGTGGGTGCGAGCAAAGCCTTCACTGTGACCTGTGACCTCCAACTATTCTCACTCCTGGTATTTCTGTCCCTGGGCCATCCCTCCCCTTGGTTTTGTCAACTTGCTTCTAACCTACAGAATATGGCAAAGGAGATAGGATGTCACTTCAGTGGTTATGCTACTGAAGAATACAACTGCCATCTTGACAGTGGGCTTTTTCTACCTTCTTTGTGCATTTGGATGATGATGTGGAATCCCTGTTTTGGGAAAAGCCCACTTGGCAAGGAACCGAGGACCGTCTCCAACCAGCAAGGAACTGGCTTCTTCCAACAAGCATGTGGGCTTGTGTTGTATAATAAAGAATTTGGCTGGTCGTTGTCCCTGGCTCCCGGGAGCTAATCTCTAAGCGCTTGGAATCTATCTCTCACCCTTTTTTGAAGTTTATGTATTTATTTTGAAGAGACAGAGGCAGTGCAAGTAGGGAGGCGCAGAGAGAGAGGGAGAGAGAGAATCCCAAGCAGGCTTCGTGCTGTCAGCACAGAGCCCGATGTGGGGCTCAAACTCACAAACTGTGAGATGGTGGCCTGAGCTGAAATCAAGAGTCAGATGCTCAACTGACTGAGTCCCCCAGGGAACCCCTTGGATCTCTTGGGTAACAGCAGCGTCTTTATTATTCACAGCAGGTACCTTGGACCACACCTGAATTTATGGCAGTGAGATGACTCAGGATGGGGGCTGGTGGTGCCAGAAAGACCATGTGATTACAAGGTTACAGCCTTGACCTCTGGGGATGAGAAGAGGCTGCAGATAGAGTCAATCATGTGGGCAATGCTGCAATCAATCATGCCTATGTGATGATATCCCCAAGAAAACTGTGCACACTGAGGCTCAGGGAGTTTCCTGGCTGGTGACACATCCTGAGACCATAGGAAGCTTTGCTTTTGGGGCCCTCCCAGGCTTCACCCTATGTGTCTCTAAATCTAGATGGTCTTGATTTATATCCTTTATAATAGAAATTGTAATCATAAATATAGTGCTTTCTTGAATTCTTTGAGTGGTTCTAGCAAGTTATTGAACCTCACAGAGTAGTGGGAACCTACAAAAATTTAGGTCATCTGTTCATGGGTGCAGGTGGCTCGGGAACAGCTGAGCACTGCAGTGAGGACAGTCCTGTGGGCCCCTCACCCTTAGCCTGTGAAGTCTGTGCTCACTCTGGGTGATGCGTGTCAGAACTGCAGCACGGAAGTGGATCCTTCCCCAGCTGAGCTTCCGGATTAGACCCCAGCCCCGGCTGACTCGGCGACTGCAGGTCACAGACAACCCTGCTCAGTGATGTTTTGGCTCCTGGCCCCCGAAACAATGAAATACTGAAGGTGTGCTGCTTAAGCCGCTACCTTCGGTAATGCTGTTACACAGCAATAGATAACCGAAACACTCACACCGTTGTGGGCATCATTCCACAGAATGGACCCAAGACACAGAGACACCTTCACCACTGGGGGCCAGGGGTGGGGAGCGTCATGTGATTTTCTGGAAAGGAAATGGGCTTTGGAGACAGAGCTGAGTTCCAACTCCTGCACCTGCCTCTCCTACCTCTGTCTTTGTGCAAGGAGACCTGCCTCACTGCCTCTCAGGTTACATATTCCCAGTTAATTTGCCCCCACCCGCCAAATTTTACCAAGTACAATTTGGAATTTTGTCAAATACAATTTGGTAAAAAATAATGGTTCACCTACACCATGAAGTCAGCAAGTTGGTCAAAGTGTGGGTAAACTGGGATTTACATTAAAAAAAATTTTTTTTTAATTAGGGGTGTCTGGGTGGCTCAGTCAGTTAAACGTTGGACTTTGGTTGAGGTCGTGATCTCATGGTTCATGGGTTCGAGCCCTGCAATCTCACGTTTGTGGCTTTGAACCCCTCGTTGGGATCTGCACTGACAGTGTGGAGCCTGCCTGGGATTCTCTCTCTCTGCCCCTCCCCACTCACACTTTCTCTCTCCCACTCAAAACAAATAAATAAACTTAAAAAATTTGTTTTAAGCCCCGCCCAACTGGGCCAACCTCACTCTTTAGGAACACCATGCGTCTCTCTGCCTGCTTAGTTTATGGACTATAAAGTGCTTCATAGTTTGATTTTTAGGGGAAAACAATACAATTTCAATTGTATTTCAGTTTGCTGGTCCATCTATTCATATTTTTTATTTTTCTTTTATTTTTCTTGGATACAGAAAGAGAAAAAATTTATTTTTATTTTCAATTGTATTAAAAATATTTAAAATTTTTTTCTACTGTATTTTTTATTTTTGTAAATTTTTCAAATTCTACTTTACTTCCATCATTTCATTTTATTTCATTGTATTCATTTCTCAAATTTTCAAACTTTTTCCTTTTTTTTCTTATCTTTCCCTTTTTTCTCTAATCTATCAAGCTCCTTTCAACAACCAGACCAAAATACACCTAGGATCTAGCATCATTTATTTGATTTTTTTGTGTATTGTTTTTAATTTTTTAATTTTAATTTTTTTACCTTATTAATTCCTTTTATTCTCTCAAAATGACAAAATGAAGGAATCCCTGCCTCAAAAGAAAGAGCAGGAAGAAATGACAGCCAGGGACTTAACACAGATATAAGCAAGATGTCTGAACCAGAATTTAGAATCATGATAATAAGAATACTAGCTGGGGTTGAAAATAGATCAGAAACGCTTTGTGTGGAGATAAGAGAAGTGAAAGCTAATCAGGATGCTTGGAAGTAGGCCTCACGCCCAGTGTGGAGCCCAACGCAGGCTTGAACTCATAACCTGAGATCAAGACCTGAGCTGAGATCAAGAGTTGGACGCTTAACCGACTGGGCCACCCAGGTGCCCCTGAGGATTTACATTTTTAAGTTGCAGCAGTGCATTTTCCTACCTAGACACAAAATCAGTGGAGGAAGCAACAAGAAATGGAAAAGGGGCCGTTTCGGACCTTCTGATAATTTCATTTCTTGGCTAAGTAACAGCCTGTGAGTCCCATACAGCTTTTCCAGGAGACAAAAGCGATCTTGGGTGCAGAGAGCACGGCGTCCCCTGAACCACTGCGCATCCTGAGGAACGTGGCTCAGTGGCCACGCACGAAGGTTACTGGAGCACTGTGCTGTGAGGGTCGTTCCAGCAGGAGCTGGTCTGAGCTATTTGGTTGGCATGACGAGGTACCCCATGACACTGACTTCTGGTCACGGGAGGAAACCTACTCACCCCTAGTGTTGCTCTGTGACCAGAGGTCCAAGAAGTCCCGGGGAGGTTTGTGCCAGCTTCTCACAATTACTTATTGGTAAACATGAGAACAATGATTTATACTGGGTCCCGTGAGACCCATCCAGAGGGCTCTGCCCCGGGGGCTGGCAACATGCCCATCATGGAAGAAGAAACCCAAGCCCAGGACCCGTTTTGGGTCTCCTGGTTCTTTTAAATTTTTTTTTAAACGTTTTTATTTATTTTTGAGACAGAGAGAGACAGAGCATGAACGGGGGAGGGTCACAGAGAGAGGGAGACACAGAATCGGAAGCAGGCTCCAGGCTCTGAGCTGTCAGCACAGAGCCTGACGTGGGGCTCGAACTCACGGACTGTGAGATCATGACCTGAGCCGAAGTCAGACACTCAACCGACCAAGCCACCCAGGCGCCCCTTGGGTCTCCTGGTTCTGAGGTGCTCTGTGAACGTACTGGTGGGTCCTGACCCAAGAGAGAAAGCCCATCTATACAGCTGTGAGGAAGGACAGAATTCCTTTTTGCCTGGCATACATACTCTCATTTTATTATTTTTTATTTTTAAGTTTATTTATTTTTAATTTTTTTCTTTAATATATTTTTTTTAATGTTTATTTATTTTTGAGACAGAGAGAGACAGAGCATAAACAGGGGAGGGTCAGAGAGAGAGGGAGACACAGAATCTGAAACAGGCTCCAGGCTCCGAGCTGTCAGCACAGAGCCCAACGCGGGGCTCGAACCCACGGACCGTGAGATCATGACCTGAGCTGAAGTCGGACGCTTAACTGACAAGCCACCCAAGCGCCCCAAGTTTATTTATTTTTAATTTTTTTTAATGTTTATTTATTTTTGGAAGAGAGAGACAAAGTGTGAGCAGGGGAGGGGCAGAGAGAGAGGGAGACACAGAATCCCAAGCAGGCTCCAGGCTTTGAGCCATCAGCACAGACCTGATGAGAGGCTTGAACCCACGAACCGTGAGATCATGACCTCAGCCATGGTCGGACACTTAACTGACTGAGCCACTCAGGCGACCCTAGTCCTCAGCTCTTAAGACAGTGGACAATGTCCAGCAACCTGAGTGTCCAGCATTTTCCAGTATTCTCAACAGTGAAATATCTTCATCTTCTCTTGGGAATCCTTCAGGCTCACGCCCCAGCTACGTGGGGGGTCGCATGTCTGATGCATGCAATCTGAAGACAGACAAGGACTGAGGACTTCTGTGAGTCAAATCCTTGAAGCTGGGCGTGTGAGGAACATGTTGCAATCAGCAGCACTGAGAACGTTTCCAGTTTGTAGCTGTGAAAGGAGGAACTTAACAGTTAGAGAAACCTTGTTCCTGCCCACACTCTGGAGTCAGGAGCGAGGTTGTGGCCGTCCCAGCTCCGCTCCCTCCCACAGGCTGCACAGCTGAAGACGGGGCTCTGGACAGGCTGGTTTGCTGCCATGATCCCTAGGCTACTCCCACTGCTCTGTCTCAGTAAGTCTCACGGGGCGACCCTAGAAAACAACAGACTCGGTAAGAGGTTTGGGCTGGGGATTGAAAGAGAAACCAAAAGCATCAGCCTTGGTTTATTGAGCACATACTACGTATCAGAAATCTTGCCGAGTGCAATCAATGCACACATTACTTCTAAACTGGTGCTTTACAAATTTCAATGAATGTTCCAAGTTCATGATTTCTGCAGAAAAGCCTTTGCTACCTGTACTTTATTGGCTTAACGTGTTTTTTTTTTAATTTAAAAATAATATTTATTTATTTTTGAGAGAAAGAGCACAAGTGGGGGAGGGGCAGAAAGAGAGGGAGTCACAGAATCTGAAGCAGGCTCCAGGCTCTGAGCTGTCAGCACAGAGCCCGACGCGGGGCTCGAACTCACCAGCCGTGAGATCATGACCTGAGCCGAACTTGGACGCTTAACCGACTGAACCACCCAGGCGCCCCGGCTTAATGTGTTTTGCTTTTAATACTGACTTAGCCTTTTTTACCTAAATAAAAGTGCTTAGGAAAGAAACTTTCGATACTATGAATGAAAATCCAGGTCGGGGCACCCGGGTGGTTTGGTTGGTTGAGCATCGGCTCTTGGTTTTGGTTCAGGTCATGGACCTCATGGTTTATGGGATTTGAGCTGAGCATCAGGCTCTGCACTGACAGCATGGAACCTGCTTTGGGGTTCTCTCTCTCTCCCTCTCTCTGCCTCTTCCCCACTCAAGAACACACAGACCCGCTCTCTCTCTCTCTCTCTCTCTCAAAATAAATAAATAAACTTAAAAAAAATCCAGGTCAAATACGAAAACTATAAAGTAAATGCAGCGAGAAGGAAACAGTATTAGCATTCTCTAACTATACGCTGGTCCTTGTCAAGCTTCTGGGCCTGAGAGCTGCTAGTTCTCTGCTATGGAGGCAATTAGCCCCCATCCAGGTATGTCAGAGGCTAGCTTCAAGGAGGCTCTCTTGGTGCTTACTGCATACAATCACGCAGCGCTTGGACTGTCCTTCCTTCCGCCTCGAACTCATCACGTCTAACACTGATGGGACGTATTCCACATTTGGGAAGTACCACGCTGGTCCCCACCCCTCAAAAAATAAAAACAACACTCCCCACAACACAAACCCTGCAAGAGAGAACGAGGTCCACGTCTGCAGATTAGGAATCCAATCTGAGTCTGCAGAGCGAAGTGCCTTGTCTCGGATCGCACGGGTGGTATGCAGGGAAGCCAGATCTCGACCCAGAACCGCCGGGTTCTAAAAACGTTTCCACTCAGCCAAGATGTTGAAGTAAGAGGGACACACACGTGGGGTCCTTGGTATGGAGCACTCTAGGAGTGTCTGAAAGGGTTTTGGGGTTGGAAACCCCTGAGGAGGCAGAGATACGTGATTCAGAATGTCCCCAGTGATGGGAGCTAGAATGTACCTCAGAATGAACTGGTCTCCAGAAACCAACAAAGCTTGATATCCACAAACAGGAAGGGAGGACTCACGTCAGCGTGGCTCTTTGCACTTGGCTTCCTGCCATCGCCACGGATCTCTGATCCCAAGACTTCAGGCTTGCTCACAGAGGGCCCCTTATGTCAGAGGCTCGTCGTAGGAAGACACGCCCGTCTGTGTCCAAAAAAAATATGTCTACTATCCCTTTTATCGTTCATTCTCCTCTGGCTGGGTTAGGCACAGGTTCAGCTAGCAACACCTTCCAGAGATCGTCTCCGGACACATGTCTGAAATCTTCACTCCTTTTGACGGCTGAGTACTATTCCACTTATACATGGATCTCATTTTGTTTCTCCATCCGCCTGTTGGTGGGTGCCTGGGTTGTTCCCACCTTTTGACTATTCATTCTCTGCCTCACTGCAATGAGATAAACCTTTTTCCAAGTTTGGCTTTGAGAGCGAGTGAGTCTCTCCTAAGAGGACTTCCTCTTGCCTCCATAAGCAATGAGGCCTCTAAGCAAGTGTCCTGCTCAAGACAGGGGTGAGATCAGAGGAGATGTGCCGGGAGCCTGGGGCCGAATGATAAACCCCACGTGGCCTGAAGGTGTGTCCAACCACCATCTACCAAGTTCCATCTCCTTCCTGCTAACAGAGCACAGGAGGCCACTGAAGCGATTAGGCCCATGTTTCTAACACATCTCCATTTTTTTTTTTTTTTTTTTTTTACCCTGTGTGGACCACCAGTTTTGTGTCTCAGCAGTGAAAAGGGGGGAACTACCAGATCTTTATTTTTTATTTTTTATTTTTTATTTTTTTTAACGTTTATTTATTTTTGAGACAGAGAGAGACAGAGCATGAACAGGGGAGGGTCAGAGAGAGGGAGACACAGAACCTGAAACAGGCTCCAGGCTCTGAGCTGTCAGCACAGACCCCAACGTGGGGCTCGAACTCGCAGACTGTGAGATCATGACCTGAGCTGAAGACACGTAGCCTGCTGAGCCACCCAGGTGCCCCTAGAGCGGAATATTTTAAATGCAAAGGTAGGGGGCACCTGGCTGACTCAGTCGAAGGGGGCGAGACTAATGATCTCAGGGTTGGAAGTTCAAAAGCCACGTTGGGCGCAGAGCGTACCTTTAAAAAGTAAAACATAAAGAGGGGTGCCTGGGTGGGTCAGTCAGTTAAGCGTCTGACTTTGGCTCAGGTCATGATCTCACGGTTCATGAGTTTGAGCCCCATGTGGGGCTCTGTGCTGACAACTCAGAGCCTGGAGCCTGCTTTGGATTCTGTGTCTCCGTCTCTCTCTGCCCCTTTCTCCCTTGCTCTCTTTCTCTCTCTCTCAAAAATAAACACTAAAGGGGCACCTGGGTGGCTCAGTCAGTTGAGCGTCCAACTTCGGCTCAGGTCACATCTCACGGCTCATTGAGTTCAAGCCCCTCGTCGGGCTCTGTGCTGACAGTTCAGAGCCTGGAGCCTGCTTCAGATTCTGTCTCCCTCTCTCTTTGTCCTTCCCCCACTTGCCCTCTGTCTCTTTCTCTCAAATATAAATAAACATTTAAAAAAATAAACACTAAAATTTTTTTTTAACGTTTATTTTTGAGACAGAGAGAGACAGAGCATGAACGGGGGAGGGTCAGAGAGAGGGAGACACAGAATCTGAAACAGGCTCCAGGCTCTGAGCTGTCAGCACAGAACCCGACGCGGGGCTCGAACTCACGGACCGCGAGATCATGACCTGAGCCGAAGTCGAATGCTTCACCGACCGAGCCACCCAGGCGCCCCGAAACTACCAGATCTTTATGCTAAAACTGTCTCCCTCCCTCCATAGTTCTCTGATCCCAAGACGTCAGGCGGCCCCACAGAGCGATCCTTACATCACCTCCTTACCTCCCTCAAAGGTGTTTGGGACCGAGCGTCTTGAGGAGTGCAGGAGGGGGCTGAGGGACACAGGGCTGGGACTGCAAAGGCTCTGAATTTTCACAGGCCCCGAAATGTCCCGTGAGGCAAGACAGAACACACGCTGACTTCTCTGTCCTAATCGCAATCCCCTTGTGAGCTGTCCCATGCCATCTAGAATTTATTTTTTCAGACTCCCACTTTGTCTGGCATTGGTGAGAATTTTCTTTCCAATACCGTAAACACACCCATTATGTTCTACTTTTTATTACGTTAAATATATGTAAATAATATTGATCCTCTTAACTCTCTGTAAGTACACAGTTCGGTGGCATTTCAGTGCATTCACAACGATGTGCAACCTTCACCCAAAACGTTTCTGTCATCCCCGACATAAATTCTGTACTCGTTCATCAATACTCCTTTCTGCTTCCTCCCCAGCCCCCTGATAACCATGCATTTGCCCATTCTAGCTAGGTACTTTGTGTCAGTGGAATCACACAGTAATTGTTCTTGGGTGTTGGGCTAATTTCACACAGCAAAGTGTCATCCAAGTCCACTCATGATGTAGCATCTATCAGCATTTCATTGCTTTTAATGTTTATTTACTTTTGAGAGAGAGAGACCGAGTGAGAGCAGGGGAGGAGCAGAGAGAGAGAGGGAGACACAGAAACAGAAGCAGCTCCAGGCTCTGAGCTGTCAGCACAGAGCCCGCCGTGGGGCTCGAACCCACGAACTGCGAGAGCATGACCTGAGAGGAAGTCAGATGCTTAACTGACTGAACCACCCAAGCGCCCCAGCATTTCATTCCTTTCAAACGGCAGAAGAGTATTCCACTGTCTGTACAGACCACATACCTTTCCTTTATCCACTTATCCTTCACTGGATGCTTGGGTCTTTTCATGTTTTGGCTATTTATCACTTTTTCTTTTTTTTTCAAAACATGGAATGTAGTATTTTTGATTTCCCCAGACAATTTTAGCACAAAGGCCTGGTAACTTCCCCCTTTTCATGACTAAGACACAAAACTGGTTCACACAGGGAAAGAAAGAAAGAAAGAAAGAAAGAAAGAAAGAAAGAAAGAAAGAAAGAAAGAAAGAAAGAAAGAAAAGAAAGAAAGAAGGAAAGAAAGAAAGAAAGAAAGAAAGAAAGAAAGAAAGAAAGAAAGTCTAAGTCAACGGATTTTTTTTTTAAGTTTTTATTTTTGAGAGAGACAGACAGAGTGCAAGCGGGGGAGGGGCAAAGAGAGAGGGAGTCACGGAATCCGAAGCAGGCTCCAGGCTCTGAGCTGTCAGCACAGAGCCCGACGTGGGGTTTCGACTCATGGACCAGGAGATCATGACTGCAGCCAAAGTTGGACGCTTAATGGACTGAGCCACCCAGGTGCCCCTGGCATAGAGCAGCCTTCAGCATGGGGTGGGGAGGGCTTCTGGCACAGGTGAGGCTGTCTGCAGACTGTCAGGCCCACTCAGGGTCTCAGACAAGATCAGAGGTGGCCCAGGGTCACATTCAAGTCCCATGCTTCCTGATCTTTTTCAGGGTTCCTGCCTTCTACATCCAGGGTGAATTGGCGGGGGCTGGTGGGGGGGATGTTCAGGAACTGTAACACCAGCTTGACAGAAATGCAAGAACCTGTCCATGATAGAGGCTGAGAATCCAGGGGTCTGTGGACATTTGTGAAGCCAGGAGAGCCCCTGGAGTGGCAGGTGGCATCCAAAGAGGAGACCTTCTGTGGGAAATGGGGCAGGAGCTGAGGGCAGAGTGGAAGCCTGGGTCCAGCATGGGGAAATGAGAACCCTCCCAGATGCATGACCTCCAGGGTCCAGTCTCAGCAGCAGCCCCCTGGGGAGGTCCCTCGGGATGGGGGCTCAGGTTCCACGGACAGAGCGTTCTCTTGCAGGGCTGTGCGCTGGCCAAGGAAGCAGGGGGACTGACGGTGAGTGTTCCTTCAGTTAAACCCTCCCTCTCCTTTGCTCCAAATTCCCCGCATCCCTTCTCTTTCCTTCAAGGGGTTTCCTGACAGCAGGCGAGGGCACCAAATCCTGTCCCCAATCTGCTTCCTTCCAGAGCCCCTTCCCAAGCCCACCCTCAGGGCCTGGCCCAGCTGGGTGGTGCCTCCCAGAAGCAGTGTAAGGCTGCGATGCCAGACCCCGACCAAGGATGTCGACTTTGTTCTCAAAAAGGGTAATGTTGTTTTGGACGTTTCACGATCACCGGCTTCCAAGGAGGGCCTGGCTGAATTTCACCTCACTGGCCTAAGAACCAGCCACGCTGGAGACTACACCTGTGAGTGCTACAGACCAGGGGCCCCGGACATAAGATCACCGCCCAGTGAGGTCATCCTGCTGCTGGTGACAGGTGAGGAGCAGGACAGGCCTGGGGGAGGGACCAGAGGACGGGACACAGAAGGTGGAGAAACACAGCAACAGAATGACTTGGTCGGCCTCATCCAGGGCTCGTGGGGGCAGGGGGACCTCCTTCCCGCAGAGTCGAAAGAGGGTGACACCAGGGATCTGTGTCCCACCCTCAGCAGGAACCCCCCGTGGGAGAACAAGGGTGAGTGGGGGACCCTGGGCTTTTCCCCGTGACCTCGGGGCCCCCCTTCTCTTACAGGAGGTCTCCCTAAACCTTCCCTGCAAGCCCACCAAAGGGGTGTGGTGACCGCAGGAGACGACGTGACCCTGCAGTGCCAGAGGCCAGACAATGTTTTCGGGCCCATGAGGTTCGCTCTGCTGAAGGCGGGAGTGGCAGAGCCCATCCGGCTCCGGACCCCAGTCGGCAAGGAGGCGGACTTCTCCCTGCAGACCGTGACAGTCGGTGACGCCGGGAACTACAGCTGTGTCTACTTCCAGACCGGGACTCCTTTCTGGGCCTCACAGCCTAGCGATGGTCTTGAGATCCGGGTGAGAGGTGAGGTTTTGCACGACTTTTCAGAAGTTGGAGAAATTCAATTCATTTCTTCATCAGCTTGTTTTTATTTTGGCTGTTTTGCTTGCTTTCCCAGTTGGGTGGACCCATCACTGACTTACAACACTATCCGTTTAAGGTGAACGACGTGCTCTTTTTTCTACCTGGAGAGCGTTGCTTCTGTTCCTTTCTGATTCTTCTTTCTCTTCTGATTTTACCGTCATCTCCTCCTCGCACCTGCCCTTTCCTAACCTCTAGTCTTTGGCCTTTGTTGTTCTGTATTCCTGGAGAATTGCTCAAGTTGTTCTTGCAAACGATCCATCCCGCCAACCGTCAGCGTCCCTTCCCCTACCCTTTGCGTCTCTTAGACTTGTGGGTCGTCCCGGTGATGGCAGCCTCATGGCTTGCGGTCTCGTTCTTAGTGCGCGGTGCTGCCCCGGCCGCCGGGTTCTGGGTCACCCGTGCAGGATCTTCCACAACCATCTTGTGTGTCTGGCCAGAACGTTGCTTCCTCGGATGCCACACCCCGTGCTTCCGTGGCACCGTAGACGTGTGCATGTGAGCTGTGGTGGCCCATCGCCCTCTGGTTGGAAAGCAGGGACCGTGCAGCCAGCGCAGACAGGTGCAGAGGGCACCCTGGGCTCCGCGACGTCACCACGGGTTCCTCCCACGGACTCTGTCTCCGGGAAACGTTGTGGCTGGTGGGCTCACACATGAACTCTGCACCCACGGCCTGTGTGACATGGAAGCTTCACTCGCAGGTCCTCTTAGGAGCCAGGGCCAACCCCGAGCCCAGGTCCTGGTTAGCAGCCAGGGCCAACCCTGAGCCCAGGTCCTCATTAGCAGCCAGGGCCAACCCTTAGCCCAGGTCCTCATTAGCAGCCAGGGCCAACGCCAGCCCAGGTCCTCATTAGCAGCCAGGGCCAACCCTTAGCCCAGGTCCTTGTTAGCAGCCAGAGCCAACGCCAGCCCAGGTCCTCGTTAGGAGCCCAGGTCCTCATTAGGAGCCAGGGCCAATGCCAGGGCCAACGCCAGCCCAGGTCCTCATTAGGAGCCCAGACAACACTGAGCCCTAGCTCTTCTTGGGTGTGGTGGGAATGAAATGCACAGTGCTCTCGGTGCTTAGCTACTGAGCTTGAATTTTCTTGAGCTCACGGCCGCCTGAAGTCTTTGCCGTGAGGAGGGGGTGCACAGACACCCACCGAATCATTTCCGAGCTCGGGACAGTAACTTTGGGTTTTGGTCTTGCTCCTAAGCCTGATTCCTAATATCAGGAGGGAGAAGGGAAAAGGGACACGTGGGAGGGTCAAATGACATGAAGAGCCAATAAGTGAAGGAAGAGAGACCGAGCAGAGAGAAGACAAAGGACAGAAGACCAAGGAAGACCCACTAGAACCCTCACGAAATCCCACGTTGGGTTTTCAGTGATTACAACTTCAGGGCGGCCACAGCTGACCACTAGCCAGGGCACACAAGTGGGTGCAGGAGCGTCCCGTTGGGCAGATCCACGTGGGAAGGACGGGCGCTCCTCTACTGGCTGGTGCTGACGCTCTCCTCTCTCCCAGTCCCCCCAGGTGCCATATCGAGGGACTACACCACGGGCAACCTCATCCGCCTGGGTCTGGCTTCCCTAGTTGTGGTTATTATGGGCGCTCTCCTGCTGGAAGCCTGGTGCAGCCAGAAGGAGTCTCCACGTGGATCCACGTAGAACAGCTGAGCCGTTCTTGTCTTGTTCATGGGCTGGTATAGTGACACGGGGTTCTCTGAACACCAAACTCCACTATGGGGACATGCTGTGTTTGT
The DNA here is from genome assembly GCF_018350195.1 of Panthera tigris. Classification (NCBI taxonomy): domain Eukaryota; kingdom Metazoa; phylum Chordata; class Mammalia; order Carnivora; family Felidae; genus Panthera; species Panthera tigris. The sequence goes on from NC_056674.1 coordinate 3,875,155, forward strand.
CACCATGGGCACAATTGCCACTTTGGGTGGGATATTTCTTCACCACGTGGGACTGTCCTGTTCCTTGTGGGAACATTCAGCACCATTTCTTTTTCTCATTAAAGAGCGGCTGAAGCCCCAGTCATTGTGGGACAAGATAATGAGTGCTATCAGGACCTTTCCCAACATTCCTAGAGACGGGGAATGGGAGGTGGGGTGGTGTTCCCCTGGTGGGGAACCCTGTGTTAGGAGGCCAGGGAAATAATATTCTTCCTCTTCCTTCCTCCCCTGTCCTTAGGTCTGTACTACCCACATGCTCCAGGGCTTCCCAGGGAATGATGAGTGCGGATGGAGAGACCTGCCGATCCTTAACAGTCCTGTGGAACCTACATTCTTAGCTCTATGAAGAACCACTCAAGGACGAGGCTTACCTCTTGCCACAGCTTTGCCTGGGGCAGAGCACAGAATGGAACATAAAGACACATTCAAAAAATTTGGATGATTTGAAAAAAACACTTAAAACTTCAGAGTCTGGCTGGGTAGCACGTGCAGTTACCTCCATAGGAACCGTGATGCCATTGACATGTAGGGAAAACACTGCTTCCTGCATATTATCGACCCCCCTCCATTCTCTATTTTGTACTTCGGGACCAGCAATTAGTCAAGTGTGAAACTTTCCTTATTTATCCTATGTGCCTTTTCAATTTTATTTCATAGAGTCTCCATATTTTGCCTAATTTTGGGAGGCTCCCTCTCAACTTCATAGCATCAAGTTGCTTCTGAGCTGTACCCAGGATTTCTTCGTCATCTGGTGCAGGTGTAAAAAGGTTATCCACGATATTTTCACCTTCATGATCTGTTGCTGTTTGTTCATAATCCTGTTGTCACAAATACTCATTCTTATTTTAGAACTATTGTCTCCTCTCTTAAAACCCAGGATATATGCTTATAAAAATCGAGTTCTGGGGTCGCCTGGGTGGCTCTGGCAGGGGTCTTGACTGTTGACTGTGGTTCAGGTCATGATATCAGGATCATGAGATCAAGTCCCACACCGAGCTCTGCACTGAGCATGTAGCCTGCTTAAGTTTCTCTCTTTGTCCCCCTCTGCCCATCTCCCCCACGTGCTTTCTCTCTTTTTCTCTCAAAAAGAAAAAAAAAAGTCCTGTTTGGAGTAGAGATGATTCTTGCAAATGTAATTCTTTGTTTCATCTGCTTCGTTTTGTTGCACTAGCTTTCATCAGATCATGGACGAGTCTTGCTTCGGGGTTCCGGGGGCAGACAGGAACTTCTCCCAGGCTGCAAATCTTTTGGCAGACTTTTTCAATGTGGACACTCTGGTAGCCTCAGGCACCAGGAGAATTTTTCTGTTCCTTCTACCCAATGAGTGAAACTCATGGTTCCTACTGAGAACAGACCCCCTTGGCTGGTGTTTGGCCAAGAGTGGTCAAATGGACAGAACTTTGGATTTATGCCCAGTATGAGTGTGGCACATCACAGAGACACCAGTTGTTCACTGGACAACCACATCTTGCTTCAGTCTCTGCCTTGGCTGTGCATGCAACAGACTTTGTGATGTTTCCACTCCCTAACGTGTAACTGCCCATGTCTGTTTTAGACTGCCTTTCCTCTTCAATCATATCTTACTTTTATTTTGAAGTCATTCAATTCACAGGAAGTTGCAAACTCAGGACAGATACTTGTACCCTGCACCCAATTTCTCCAATGGTTCCATGATATGTCCATTACAAGATCCAAACCAAGAAGCTAACACTAGCACAATGCGAGGGTAGGGTTTGATGTTGTTTTGTCACCTGTAGATTCGTGGAGCCACCAGCACAACCAACATAGCGATCCATCTATCACCTCATGCTGTGCCTTACTGTCACACCCACCGCTCTCCCCAACATCACCCTCCAACCTGGGCAACCGCTGGTTTGTTCATCTTTACCACTGTGTCATTTTCAGAATGTTTTATGTGACATCACCTGACTTTCTTTTCCTGACCTGCGGGTCACATGAGAGGAAGGAAGGGAAAGGCTGGAGGAAAGAGGTCACTGCCCACATGCAGCTGTCCTCCGTCCAGGGGTTGCAAAGCTGAAGAGGGATCCTTGGATCAGGCTGCATGGCCAGTATGACCGTGGAACTCCTTCCTTCCTTTGCTTTGGTACGTTCCTTAGGATGGTACGCTGGGGGGTTCAAGATAAGGGTGGATGGACAGGTTGACAGACTCGGAAAATACAAAAGACATAACACTGGTTGTATTTACAGACCGTTTCACACATGTCAGGGCCCACGCTGCAAGCTTTACATCCATTCATCACTCAAGTTTTTTCCAATATTCAAATATGTACATTCCACATTCATGACTGTGTGCTATGCCTGCACCACTGTTACTCATTTAGTAATTTACTAATAGGAGTCAACGTTTGTTCTTTAAATACACGTTTTTATTTGAAAATGGAAACAGTTAGCAATAATTTAAAAATGCAGTGTCACCTACCTGGTAAAGGAGGGTAAATATAAATATAGAATATGATGGAAAGGCAAAAAATGTTAGGACGTGCTAGCCTTACACTGTTGATGGTCAGGCTTCTGAGCCCACGGCCAACCACTCCCTAGTTACAAAGAGTGATGAGCCAGAGATAAAGGTGTTCTAAAGTCGGCTTGAAATGCATCTTCTCTCCTTGATGTGATCAGAAGGGCATAACGTGATTGAAAGGGTAATAACTTTCTAACGCCATGATCAAAGCTATAGAATACCACGTCACTGCATTGCCCAAAATCATCTCCTAGAGCATTCTGTGGGACATGTCACTCTGACCCTTGCAAACACTCCTGTGTGGTGGGAATGAGGCCCACTTGGATAAATGAGGACCCTGGGACCGATGGCTGAGGGTTCCTGCTCAGGGCCACAGGGAGAATGAGCAGAGAAGTCAAAGCCCAAGTCCGTCTGCTTCTAAAGGCATTTCTGTTTCCACTGGGTTACAACGGGAAATTAAGACAGATACAAGTATGAGGTCTTCAAAACAGAAATGTCCTTGGGGTACCTGACCAGATGCTGAGGAGGGGACATTCCAAAGACACAAAAGGGAGGAGCTCATGATGCTAAGTGAAAGTCTAGTCATAAAGACCATATAATACACGATTCCACTCATAGGAAAGTCCAGAGTAGGGAAACCCACAGAGAAAGCAGGCTAGTGTTTAGGGCTGCAGGTGGTGGGGGTAGGGAAATACAGCAAAAGCGTTAGAGTAATGGGGGGTCATTTTGAAGCCATGAAAACGTTTTAAATTTGGGTGGTATTTGCACGCATCTGTGAATAAAGGAAAGCCGCTGGACTGCACGTATTACATGGGTGAACTGTATGGCATGTGAATTATATCTCGATAAAGTTGTTTTAAAGTTTCCTGGGTGTGGAACAGGGTACAGCTCAGGATGTCTGTCTACAGGTGCCAAAACCCCTGGTTTCATCAGGCAAGAATGGCTTGTGGTTCTCAGCCTGGTTTTGGGCACGTGACTGGATCCAAGTTCTTACCACATCTCTCTGATCCCTAGATTCTAGGATAGTCTATGCGCTCTCTTTACATCAGACCCTCACCGTGGGAAAATGAAAAGAATGTCCTTCTTAGGCCTTCTAATTGTGTTTCCAGGAAAGAAGTGAATTCAACTCATGTTTTGGAGCCTCCTCTCCTGCGCACGCGGGTTGTGGTGCCTGGGCCCGATTTCCTTATCCATACAACGAGGACAGTTATGCCCGTCTGCAGCGCTGTCACAGTGATTAGAGACTGCTCATAGGAAGATTACTGCTATTTCCATGGGGGAATGAATCCTATCGTCCCCTCCCCCTGGCTCAGGAGCTATTTCTACTGGAAACCCATCACATAGGACTGTCCGTCGTCTGTCAGCAAAGAAAGCATGTCCCTCCTGTCTTCTGTCCTTGAGAGAACGTGTGCCCCTGTGATCAGGCTTCGAGGCAGCCCCAGTGAGATTCTACAATGGTCTCCAAAAGACTTCTACAATGGTCCCCTCTGATCACTGTGGAGGTGCTGTGCAGAGTGAACCTGAGTTCTGTGGCCTGGGCCAGTGTGATGAGAAGCCACGCGGTCAAGCCTGTGTCCAACCAACATGTTCTTCCTAATCATATTGGGTGAAACCCTGGAGCCTCAGAGAGATATACCCCAGTGGAGAAGCAGGGAGAGGGTCCCCGTCCCTACCAGCAGCATCTGTGGCAGTGAGTGAGGGCAGGCGTTGGGGAGGCAGGAACTGAAGAGCTCTGAAGGTTTCAGAACCTGCGTGGTCCTCAGTCAAGAGACGGCAGGTGGAGGGCACTGAGTTCTAGCAGGAATTCACTTGAAATGACTACATGATGCTTGCTGATATGTTTTCTTCACTAAGTTTAATTTACAGGGTAAGCTGGACTCTCACACTTGAGTGCCTCCCTCTACTCTGATCTTCCAACAGCTATGGGCAGCTTAAGGTCCTTTCACATTCTGTGACTCCAGACATCCCACTCGCTCCCATAGGAAATCTCATCTCCACCACTAAATCTGCTTACACTGTGTGCGGTCTGACCATGGTCTTCTGCCTTCTGCCCAGTTTCAGCAACATCAGAAGTGGCACATGCCCTCCTGCCACAGTACGGCCCATCACAATGGGGACGGATCTGTTCTGGGGCTCTGCCCTCTCTGCAGGGACTGGGCAGGAGGGACAAGGGTCCAGGCCCCTGGTGCTTTGATGCACAGGGACCAGGCTCTGTCTAGACGTGGGGGTCATGCTGCTTCCCATGTGCAACTTCTGAGGCGTCCACAGGTCTCTGCTCTCTCTACATGTTTCTTTCCTCCATTTTTTGTGTTCCTCTGACTTTGCAACAGCAGTCCTTAGCATGCCTTGGCATACGCCCACTATCTTCCACTTTCTCAGACTTTTCTTTCTTTCTTTAATAAAAAACCGTTTTTAATGTTTATTTTTGAGAGAGAGAGAGAGAGGGAGGGAGGGAGAGAGAGAGAGAGAGAGAGAGAGAGAGAGAGAGAAAAGGCGCAAGCAGGGGAGGGAGGGGCAGAGAGAGAGAGAGAGACAGAATCTGAAGCACACTCCAGGCCCTGAGCTGTCAGCACAGTGCCTGACGCGGGGCTCGAACTCACAAACTGTGAGTTCAAACTCAAACTCATGACCTGAGCCCAAGTCGGCTTAACCGACTGAGCCACCCAGGCACCCCTGCTTTTCTTGATGCGTGCACGTGTTTGCACCTAAAAGTCCTATCAACTTCTCACTTTCCCCCAGAAACACCAAACCGTTTTTCCATACGGGAGAAGGAAATTTCTCTTCTTAGAAATGCATGTCTAACTAAACTCCTTGTGAACGTAAAATCTTTATTACAGTAATATTCATGTACAGGCATGATGTCAATTTCCAGGAGCTCTTAGCACTCAGGCAAAAGTACGTACCCACACAGACACTCCGCAAATCACACTATGACCGTTCTCTATCCCAAAGTGCACTTAATCTAGCCATTTCTTCTACAGCCCCTGATACATTTTTTTTTAATTTTTTTTAACGTTTATTTATTTTTGAGACAGGGAGAGACAGAGCATGAACAGGGGAGGGTCAGAGAGAGGTAGACACAGAATATGAAGTAGGCTCCAGGCTCTGAGCTGTCAGCACAGAGCTCGACGCGGGGCTCGAACCCACAGACCGCAAGATCATGACCCGAGCCGAAGTCGGCCGCCTAACCGACTGAGCCACCCAGGCGCCCCCCCCGATACATTTTCTAGATTGCTCCAGCGGGGCAATAACCATGAGGCAGTCTGGGGAAGCCTGGTGACTGAGTCTAACTCTAGCCAAGTGCTGCCAGTATCTAAGGAAGTCTGTCATAAACTGACTGGGAACCTTGTTCCACACAATAGCTTGTATCTCATGGGTGATTCTTTTACAGGGTTGTGTGTCTGGCCAAAGAGACACAATAGATGGCGATTATTTTTCCTACTTGTTCTTTCATCCCAAATTCCCTATCCTTTCCATGTCCTTCTTTAAATTTTTTTTTTTTACATTTATTTATTTTTGAGAGACAGAGTGAGACAAAGTGAGAGTGCGGGAGGGGCAGAGAGAGAGGGAGACACAGAATCTGAAACAGGCTCCAGGCTCCAAGCTGTCAGCACAGAGCCCGACGTGAGGCTCGAACCCACAGACCGTGAGATCATGACCTGAGCTGAAGTCAGACGCTCAACCGACCGAGCCACCCAGGCGCCCCGGAAATATATTATTTTTAATCAGAGACTGTTGTGTTAGTCTTTGTCATTTCTCCAATGCGCCCATTATGTTCCTTTTAAGTCTTTCATCGTTTCCATTTGTTTCACCTTTTCTATTTTGCATTCTTGGATGATCTCTCCTGTCAGTCTTTAAAATCATTAAGCTGGTCACCAGCAGAATTCCTTCTACTACTGTCTGCAGCTATTACCATTTTGGTTTATCTTGGCGTTAACAATTTAATTTTCGATGACTCTGTCTTGTTCTCCAGATGCAGGGTTTCTACAGCACTCTGCTTTTGGGTCATGTGTGTGGTATCTACTTGGGTCGCCAGGCCCGTACTACATCGTTGAAAATTACCTTGGTTTCTACTATAATTCTACTTCACTGGATGCTACAAATGAATTTCTTGGTTTATAACTTTGTGTCTTCCTGATTCTTCCCACAGTCAATAAACGTTTTATAATTAGAAATGAAGGCCTGTATGGTCAGTAATGAGAGGGGGAGGGGACTTTCTAAATATGGTGGCATCATCGGGGCCTGGGTGGCTCAGTCAGTTAAGCATCTGACTTCGGCTCAGGTCACGATCTCACGGCTTCTGAGTTTGAGCCCCGCGTCGGGCTCTGTGCTGACAGCCCAGAACTTGGAGCCTGCTTCCGATTCTGTCTCCCTCTCTCTCTGCCCCTCCCCTTCCCATTCTCTCCCTCTCTCTCTCTCAAAAATAAACAATAAAAAATTTTTAAAAATATGGTGGCATCATTAGAAATTACTCTGCATGGACCTCACCTCAGGGAACGTGGTTACCGCTGAGTTTAGAGATAGACTCGGCAGTAACTGGGATGTGTGACGCTGAGAAATTCCCTGTTTATAGGCCATAGCTATTCCCAGTTCTACTGAGAGGGATGATGCACATACAGGCTCCTCCTTAGGAACCAGGTCCACAGCCAACTTCAAGCCCTACTTGGTTGCAGCTGATATGCACCATGACCCAGATGCTTAGCTTCTGAATTCCAAAATTCCCGGGCTCACTGCCTATATGAAGTTTAAGTTTTGTGCTATGAGGATACTGGGCCAGCTACGAGATTTTGGCACTCTGCTGGAGCCGTAATAGGTTGATTTTTGTCCCCCAAAAGGTATGTGTGAGTCCTAACTCCCAGTACCTGTGAATGCGACCTTATTTGGAAATAGCATTATCTGGTCTTTGCAGATAATCATTTGTTAACTTCACATGAGGTTACACTGGATTAGGGAATACTCTTACTCAATGTGACTGGTGTCCTTAAAAGATGAGGAGTAAGTAATGACACTGAGACATACTGAAGGAAGACAGCCATGTGAAAACAGAGGCTGAGATTGGAGTGATGTGGCCACAGGCCAAAGAGTGCTTGGAGCTTCCAGGAGCTAGAAGAGGAAAGAGGGAAGGATTTTTCCCTAGAATCTTTGGAGAAAGTATTGCTCTGTCAACACCTTGACTTCAGACTTCTGTGGGAGGCCGGGCCCCAGTGCCAGGCTGAGACCAGGCCGAGCAACAGCTCCCTGTTGACTCAGCCAACCCGGTGGTTCCCCCTCCCATTCCCCCACTTTCAATGGCATACGAAAGCCTTGTCAAGGCTGAGAAAGTTAATTCCTGAAGCCTGTGGTCTGCAGGTGTTGGCAGTAATGCTACCTCCCTTTTTCTACCCCGACTCAGATAGAAACAAACATGGGAATTGTGTTTTGCTAGCAATCTTATCAACAAGGTCTTGTTGTGACCCGTCTAGAAAATTCACAAGAAACACAGAACTAAATGTTTTGGTTGGCAGCGATTATGTGAAACCTGTTTATTCTTAGAATGGCCTGACCCATAAGAGTCTGGATATAAAAGATTGTGTACTGCAACAATAAAGCCGTCACTTGGGCCATCAGCCCAGGGGACCGTCCTGTTCCCAAACTGTCTTCTCTTCTCTCTTTTTTTCTTACATTCCCCTACCCTCAGGACCCTGATCTCGGTGTTTGTTGCGCCGGTCGCAACAGACTTCGAAACTTCAGACTGTGAGAGAATACATTTCTGTTGCTTTATGTCACCCAGTTTGTGGCATTTTGTTATGACAGCCTGAAGAAGGCAATAAAAGTGCTCTGAGTCTTTTGTGTTGCTCCTAATCCCTAATCCCTGGAGGGAGAAAGGAGAAAGGAAATGCGGGAAAGTGGAAATGAGATAAAGACCAAATAAACGAAGGAAGAGAGAGAGGGCACAGAGAATATAAAGGAAAGAAGACAAAAAGAAGGGCCATTATAGACCTCATGAAATCCTACATCATGTTTTCAATAAAACTTGAGTAAAGGTACAAGACCACTGGCCAGGAAACACAAGAGGGTGTGTGAGAGTCACATTTGGTAGATCCATTTGAGCAGAAGGGATACCAGTCATGATCTCATTCTTTCAGTTTTCTCAGGTACCACACTGGGGGATTACACCAAAGTCAACCTCATCCAACCGGGTCTTTCTGTCATGTTTCTGATTATCACCAGGACTGAAGCCTGGCATAGCCAGAAGGGAGTCTCCACAAGGAACCACGTAAAGCAGCTGGACTTTTGTAGCGATATATGGTTCCTTAAACCCCAAACCCTATCATTAACATAACACTTCCTGTTTCTCAGTAGGAGGGCCAATGGCCTTGTAGGTGAGGTATTTCTTTACCATGTATGCCTGTCCTATTGATTACAGAAACACTTAGCATCTGCTTTCCCCGTTAAATACCAGTTAAAGCCCCCAATAAGCACGGGAGAAGAAGAAAAGCACATACTATAGCACTTTCTCAAACATCCCTAGATATAGATGTTGGGGAATGGGGTGGTATTCCTCTGGTGGGGAACCTGTGTTTAGAGGCCAGGAGAAATAATATTCTTCCTTTTCCTTCCGCCCCCCACTGTGATCTCTTTCTGTCCTTCTCCCCACAGACCCCACAGCTGCCCAGGGGAATGATGGGTGTTGATCAGATCAGACCCACTGACCCTGAACAGTTTCTTATGGAACGCGCATTCTCACCTCTGTTGAGAATGTTGCCGCTCCAGGAGAAGATGACGGCTTCCTCTTCTGTACTCTTCACCTGGGGCAGAGGACAGGCATAAAGATCAGTCCAACAAAACATGAATTTATGCAACACATAACAATTAATCTTTCTCCTACTGATCTACCATTTCTGTCATAAACCAAAGTTCCATACGTGTGTGGGTCTGTTTCTGGGATCATTATTTATTTGGTCAGTGTGGCTTTTACTGTGCCTTTTCCTGACCTCCTATGTTGTGAGCACTTTCTCAGGTACTACTGGAAATATGTATATATTCCTCATGAAGTATATGAAGTATATGAGTATATACTTTGCCCTTTTTTTAAAAAAAATTTTTTTTAATGTTTATTTATTTATTTTTTAATTTCTTTTTTAACGTTTATTTATTTTTGGGACAGAGAGAGAAAGAGCATGAACGGGGGAGGGGCAGAGAGAGAGGGAGACACAGAATCGGAAGCAGGCTCCAGGCTCTGAGCCGTCAGCCCAGAGCCCGATGCGGGGCTCGAACTCACGAACCGTGAGATCGTGACCTGAGCCAAAGTCGGACGCTCAAACGACTGAGCCACCCAGGTGCCCCTACTTTGTCCATTTTTTAATTTGGTTGTTAATCTTCCTGATACTGTGTGGTAAGAATATATATAATCTGGGCATATGTCCATTATTAACAGACACACCTTGCAAATATTTACCTCAGTCTGTTACTTCTCTTCGCATTTTTAAATGAAACTTTGCATCTTCTTAAAAGTCGGAGTTTTGACAAAAGTTCTTCTTTTATAGCTAAAACTTTTGTATTCTAACCAGGAAGTCTTGCCACACATATACTATGCACCCTTATAGATGGTATCAGCTAAGAGTCAGTGTTCATTCTTTTCACATATAGATTAACTCAGTTGTTCCTGCACCATTTCTTGAAAGGATTCTTCTTTTTCCACTCAATTACCTTGGCATTTTTGTTTAAAAACCAGTTTGTCATAGATTCATGAGTTGATTTCTGAACTCTTGTTCCAGTAATCCATTTTTCTATACTTTGGCTTATACCACACTATATCGATTACTGTAGCTTTTTAAAAGTCTTGAAAACAGAGGCTATTGGTTTATCAGATTTTTAAATGATCCTGGCTATTCTAGATCTTTTTAATTTTCATGTACATGTAAAAAAATGTTTTAAGTATATATATTTAAAATTTTTTAAGTTTGGGGAGCCTGGGTGGCTCAGTCGGTTGAGCGTCCGACTTCGGCTCAGGTCATGATCTCGCGGTCCGTGAGTTCGAGCCCCGCGTCAGGCTCTGTGCTGACCGCTCAGAGCCTGGAGCCTGTTTCAGATTCTGTGTCTCCCTCTCTCTAACCCTCCCCCATTCACGGTCTGTCTCTGTCTCATAAATAAATAAACGTTAAAAAAATTTTTTTTTAAATAAAAATAATTTTTTTAAGTTTATTTATTTTGACAAAGAGAGAGAAAGGGAGAGAGTAAGTGAGTACAAGTGGGGGAGAGGCAGAGACAGAATCCCAAGTAGACTCCACATGTCAGTGGAGTCCTACATGGGCCTCAAATTGGCAAACTGTGAGATCGCAACCTGAGCCAAGATCAAGACTCCGACGCTTAACTGACTGAGCCACCCAGGCACCCCTTTAAGTATATTTTTAAGTTTATTTATAGAGAGAAAGAAAATGTGTGTGTGAGCAGGGGAGGGCAGAGAGAGAGGGAGAGAGAGAATCCCAAGCAGACTCCACGGCGTCGGCACAGAGCCCAGTGTGGGGTCTGATCTCATGAACCTCGATATCATGTCCTGAGCGAAAATCAAGTTGGACGCTTAACTGACTGAGCTACCTAGGTGCCCCATCAAATGCATTTTAGAATCAAATTGTCAATTTCTCCCAAAGGCTACTGGGATACTGAATGGGATTGCGTTTACACCACACATCAACTTGGAGGGAATGTGAACCTTAATAATATTGAGTGTTCTGATCCAGGGGCATGGTTTATCTATTTTGATTTTCTCTCATCAGTGTTTTGCCTTTTTCACTGTTCAGCTCTGACATATGTCCACTTTAATTTTATCCTTAAGTTTTTCATGTTCATTGATGTGATATAAATGTTGCTGCTTTCTGAATTATCGCTTGCAGTGGTTCCCTGAGTGGGCATATGAATACAATTATTGTTTTTGTTACTGACAAATGCTGCTACCTTCCAAGTTCAGACATTATTTCTTACAACTTTTTGTAGATTCCTTAGAAACTTCTACATAGTTTATCATATTCTCTGTGACTAAAGACAGTTTTACTTGTTCCATTTCTATTCTGCATGCCTTTCTTTAAACTGCCTAATTTCTTGGGGCGCCTGGGTGGCTCATTCAGTTAAGCGTCTGACTTTGGCTCAGGTCATGATTTCGTGGTTCATGAGTTCTAGCCCCACGTTGGGCTCTGTGCTGACAGCTCGGAGCCTGGAGCCTTCTTGGGATTCTGTGTCTCCCTCTCTCTTTGCGCCTTCCCCGCTCACACTCTGTCTCTCGAAAATGAATAAATGTTAAAAAAAATTTTTAAAAATATGCTACTTGTAGGTTTTTCACAGAAGCCCTTTATAAGTATAAGGAAGTTCCCTTCTGCGTCCTGATTTGCTGAAACCTCACACCTTATAAAAATGAAATCAGGGGCGCCTAGGTAGCTCGGTCACTTGAGCATCTGACCCTTCATTTTGGTTCAGGTCATGATCCCAGGGTTGTGGGATCAAGCTCATGTCGGGATCCATGCTGGGCAAGAAGCCTGCTTAAAGTTCTGTTTCCCTCTCCCTCTGTCCCCCTCCCCTGCTTGTGCTCTCTCTAAAATAAAAATGAAATAAAAATAGATTATCTAAATGAAGCCACATTCATAGGTCTTGGAGGTTAGGAGTTCAACATCTTCTGGAGGGACACAAATCAACCCATTTGAAAGATGGCTGACGGCCTGTCTACCCCATTATTTAAGTGTTTGTGTATCTTTGGTTGGAATTGTTAGAACTACTTCTTCACTTGACTCTATTTATCAGATTTTGGGAAAAAATACTTAAAAACACAGCATATGGAGCGTATACTGCAGAAGGGAGAGATTTCTGGTCATTTAATAAGGCTCTTATTCTTTCTTATAGTCAGAGGACCAAACACTAGGATGTGCATTTTACCTAATCTTTATTAGTGCATTTTCTTTTAGTGAGTTTTTGAATTAAGAATCATTACGGAGGGGCGCCTGGGTGGCTAGGTCACTTGAGCGTCTGACTTTGGCTCAGGTCATGATCTCGCAGTTTGTGAGTCTGAGCCCCACATGGGGCTCGCTTCAGATCCTCTGTCCCCCTTTCTCTCTCCCTACCCCCCACACCTCTCTCTCTCTCAAAAATAAACATTAGGGGCGCCTGGGTGGCTCGGTCGGTTAAGCGTCCGACTTCGGCTCAGGTCATGATCTCACGGTCCGTGAGTTCTAGCCCCGCGTCGGGCTCTGTGCTGACCGCTCAGAGCCTGGAGCCTGTTTCAGATTCTGTGTCTCCCTCTCTCTCTGCCCCTCCCCTGTTCATGCTCTGTCTCTCTCTGTCTCAAAAATAAATAAACATTTAAAAAAAATTTTTAAAAAATAAATAAACATTAAAAAAATGAATATGAAGCAACAATTTTCCATTACCAGGCATTACAAAAGATATAAAATGCATTGAGTCTTCTTTGACATTTATCTTTCATGAAATCTATTAGTAATGGGAATGTTTCCACCCAATGGAGTGCTCAATTAAGGACACCTAAATAGCATCTATAAACTGCAGTGAAAAGGAGCGCATACTAAATTAGAAACACAGAAAATTAAGATGAAAATAATCTCACAACATACAAATTAACATCTTTTTAAAGAAAGGTGCAATCTGCAGATATCTCATCTGTAGCAACTTCCAGCCTACACGGTGTCCGAGTACAGGAGGAAAGCCTTCTGGCTTGCAAACCATTCCAGAGTGCGACACAGTAACGGTCATCGCCTGCACACTCCAGTGTGTGATCCCTGCAGATATAGGTGTTCTTTTCTACAACCACAGGACACCCCTTAGAGTCAGGACTCAACACGGATACACGGCTGCATTCTCGTACTCAAGAGCTCATTCAAGTTGTGCCAATGGTCCCAGGACCTCCCTTCCCAAGGAGAGAATCCAGTTCGGGGTCATGTGTGGCACTCAGCGGCCACACTTCCTTCATCTTCTTCCCTCTCGAATGGTTTTCCCTTGATTTTCGTGAGCTGAGATTACAGGCTAGTTACTTTGCAGAACGACCTCAGTTGGATTAGTCTCGTATCCACTCACATTCAGATTCAGGTTATCTGTAGGTCAACAGAACCTTCAGAAACATGATCTTGCCTCCCAGCAAGTGGTACACCATTTTGACTTGTCTTGTTTGATGGATGTTTGACACCTCTTTACTTTCCCTACAGATTTCCTAGAGAATCCACTTCTCCCAGAGCATGTAATTCTCTAGAGATTTGGTGCAGAGTTACAGAGGGGGTACTGCACTCTGCTAGGCTGACCAGGGAGAATATTCCAAGGGCTCAGAGCCCATCCCTCAGGAGCTGCCAAAGGTGAGCCCTGAGGGGAAGACAGGACTTTCTTAGTAACACATAGGTTCTGAGCAAGGCGGGCCTGCTGACTTAACCCTTCCCTGCACACCTGCCTGCATTCTGGTTGTTAGAAGCAAGCCGCTACAAATGGCCCGTGTTCCAGAAGAGGAGAATTCGACTCTAACTTTTGGTGTGATGAACAGAATATATAGACAGGTTTAAACCGTCGTAAGTCCAAAGTAACCACCACACGCTCCAATCTCCTAAATACGTATTAAACTAGGACTTAGAGCCCTCACTCCCAGAGACACAAACCTTCTCTTCTTTTTGCTTTTTTTCCTTCTTGCTTTTTATTTTTAAGCTTATTTTTTTTTAACGTTTATTTATTTTTGAGACAGAGAGAGACAGAGCATGAACGGGGAAGGGGCAGAGAGAGAGGAGACACAGAATCAGAAGCAGGCTCCAGGCTCTGAGCCATCAGCCCAGAGCCCGACGCGGGGCTCGAACTCACGGACTGTGAGATCGTGACCTGAGCTGAAGTCGGACGCTTAACCGACTGAGCCACCCAGGTGCCCCTAAGCTTATTAATTTTTAAGAGAGAGGGAGCACGAGCAAGCAGGGGAGGGGCAGAGAGAGAGAGAGAGAGAGAGAGGGAATATATCCCAAGCAGGCTCCTTGCTGTTAGCACAGAGCCTAACACTGGGCTCAGTCTCACACAGACTGTGAGATCACGACGAGAGCTGAAACCAAGAGTTGGACGCTTAGCCGACTGAGCCACCCAGGCGCCCCTAATTTTTATTTTTAAAAACTAATTAATTATTATTATTATTATTATTATTCTTTAGAGAGAGAGAGGCAGAGAGAGAGAATCCCAAGCAGGCTCTGCACTGTCAGCACAGAGCCTAACTCAGGGCTTGAGCCCATGAACCAAGACATCATGACCTGAGTCAGGTGCTTAATTGATTGAGCCACCCAGGCGCCCCACCTTTTTTGTTTTTAACAGTGCATGTGGCCTATTTTGGTTAATGCTTCATGCCTACTTGAAAATAATGTACAGGGGCGCCTGGGTGGCTCAGTCGGTTGAGCGCCCGACTGCGGCTCAGGTCATGATCTCACAGTCCGTGAGTTCGAGCCCCGCGTCGGTCTCTGTGCTGACAGCTCAGAGCCTGGAGCCTGTTTCAGATCCTGTGTCTCCCTCTCTCTCTGACGTTCCCCTATTCACGCTCTGTCTCTGTCTCAAAAATAAAAAAAGTAAACGTTAAAAAAAAATTAAAAAAAAAAAGAAAATAATGTACATTTTGTAACTGCTGGGGGTAGTGGTGCTCTGAAAACATTAACTAGGTCAAGTTGGTTAATCCTGTTGTTCTAATCTTCTTTAGCCTGATATTTTTGCTTGTTTCATCAATAACTGTGTGCAGATAAAAGTTTTCCATGATGGGGGGGGGGCACCTGGCTGATTTAGTCAGTGGAGCACACAACCCTTGATCTCAAGGTTGTAAGTTCAAGTGCATGTTGGGTGTAGAGATTGCTTAAAAATAAAATCTTAAGGGGTGCCTGGGTGGCTCAGTTGGTTAAGCGTCCAACTCTTGATTTTGGCTGAGGTCATGATCTCAGTCGTGGGATCAAGCCCTGAGTCGGGCTGCACATGAAGTGTGGAACCTGCCTAAGATTCTCTCTCTCCCTCTATCTGTCCCTCCCCATTTCAGGCTGCCTCTCTGTCTCTCTCTCTAAAGAAACAAAACAAAAACCCTAAAAATAAAAAATAAAGTCTTAATTAAAAAACAGGGAAATCTTTTTTAAAAAAGTTTTGCCATGAAAGGTGTGCCTGGGTGGCTCAGCTGGTTATGTGTCAGACTCTTAATTTCATCTCAGGTCACGATCTCACAGCTTCGTGGGTTCAAGCCCCACATCGGGCTCTGTGCTGACAGCACAGAGCCTGCTTGGGATCCTCTCTCTCCCTCTCTCTCTGTTCCTCCCCCGCTTGTGTTCTTGCTCTCACAAAATAAATCAACTTTAAAAAAATGTGTTTTTTTCCCATGATAGAAGAACCCTTGTGTGCCTGGATGGAGGGGTGGGGGTGTTTCACGCACTTTTTAATGACCTTAATGAAGGGTCTCGCTATAGCCGTTCAAACACTCAGCAATGTGGATGACCTCATTTCATACCAGTCTCCAGCGTCTTTTCCATTAGCCAGGGAATTAGCAATATTCTCCACATCAACCGGTTTCCGTATCCTCAAACAGAATCCTTTGGTCCCAGTGCTCGGGGCTAAGAGGAGTCAGAACTGAGACCTGAGCTCGCACGCAATCAGAGCAGGATTGCGACACCAGAAGTACTCGCTTGTGGGGCTGTTTGTGCACTCCACCTGGTTCTCACCGTGGGAGCATGGGTGTGTCATGAAACTCACGGGTCAAGAGAGAAGAAGGAAGAGCAGGGCGGGCCAAAGATACCACCGTGGGGGGCTTCCCTCCTTCCTGTGGTTGCAAAACTGAAGCAGGCCCTTCGAGCAGGTTGCAGGACCAGGATGATCCCTGAATTCCTTTGCCTCCTCCGCTTTGGTAAGTTCCTTGGACTGCTTGTACTGGGATTCAGGACAGAGGTGGGCTGAGTAAGAGACGTCGTTAAGGTAATGAAGTTGGAAAGAAATACCGTCAGTATGCCTTCATTGGCGGCTTTAGACATGCTTCCTATAAAGTGATGGCAATATTTAAAACTTACATTTCATATCCATGACTGTGCTCTATGCCTACATGGCTTCCACTTTATTTATTTTTAGCAACTCAGTATTTTTCATTTAAATGTAGTTACTCGGGGATGGACACTTTCAATATTCTTCCCCTTAAAAAAATTTTTTTGGGGCGCCTGGGTGGCTCAGTCGGTTAAGCGTCCAACTACGGCTCAGGTCATGATCTCGCAGTCCGTGAGTTTGAGCCCCGCGTCGGGCTCTGTGCTGACAGCTCAGAGCCTGGAGCCTGTTTCAGATTCTGTGTCTCCCTCTCTCTCTGCCCCTCCCCCGTTCATGCTCTGTCTCTACCTGTCTCAAAAAGAAATAAACTTTAAAAAAAAATTAAAAAATTTTTTTTTGATGTTTATTTATTTTTGAGAGATAAAGAGAGGGAGAGAGAGAGAGAGAAAGACAGAGCATGAGGAGGGGAGGGGCAGAGAGAGAGAGGGAGACCCAGAATTCGGAAGCAGGCTCCAGGCTCTCAGCTGTCAGCCCTGAGCCCAACATGAGGCTCGAACTCACGAACGAGGAGATCATGACTGGGCCACCCGGGTGCCCTTCTAAATTATTTTTAATTCCAAGGGAGCCAAGAAGTAGCCAGAAATAAGAACAACGGGTTGGAGTATCCTACTTCTACGGACTGAATGTCTGTGTTTCCTGAAAGTTCCCATATGGAAGCCCTAACCCCCGAGGTGATGATGTTGGGAGGTGGGGCCTTTGGGCGCTAACCAGGTCGCAAGGGGAGTCTTCGTGCATGGGATTAGTCTCTTCTTGTGAGAGACCCAAGAGAGACGATCTGTCTTCACTGCAGGAAGATACAGAGGAAAAGGCAGCGGTCTGTAAAGCGGGAAGAATGTCCTCACAAGGATCCAAACACGCTCGTACCCTGGTCTCAGAATTTAGCCTCTAGAGCCAAGACCCCACCCCCCAAGTCTAGGGTCTTCTGTTAGAGCAGCGGGAGCTGACAAAGACGCGGCAAATCCACCTGTGTGGGGGACAGAGGTGGATGGACCTTTTTCCTTTTTGAATATCCACTTGGATTCTGAGGTTTGTTTTAGGGCACTGAGTAGTGAGCCTCGTCCCGTCTGGAGTATCAAGGAATGAAGAACGACGATGGAAAAGATTGGTCCAAAAACCTTTCGATGCCAGAGCTAAGGCTGTCACTTGTTCCCTGCGATGATGGGGCTTTCTCCATCTCTGAGCCAGCCCTTCATCCCATCAACTGGAAGTGGTGACAACGGCGTGCTGTTCGAAGTGGGGTTCACCGGGTGGGAGGAAGATGGTGAGTTATGGCGAGTGTGCATCTTTTCACATCCTAGAAAAAATCTTTGTGAGTCGTGCTTACACTGGGCACCCTGTCAGTCTGCCACTGTGCATTTGTTGAGGTCCTACTACATGCCGGGACCTGTGCAGACATAGGGATGCCAAGGTGGATAGAACAGAGTCCGGGCTTTCTGGGTGAGTGACATCTTGTACCTCCCATGGCGTGAAGCACATACACTTGTATAAACGCACGCAAGAGTTTACAACCAGAGCGATGTTAGCATCATGGTGACAGGAGTTGGTCCTTTCCTCTCTCATTTTTGGGCACAATGAATCCACATCTGTAACTGAACGACAGCACCTCTGCACAGCCCACTAGGACACCAGAGGTTCATCCTTCTGTGCAAGGAAGGTAGGTGGCCGGGGCCTGGAGGTAGCTGCAACATGACAGCAGTGGTGGCTTTGGCAGTGGAGGAGGTGGGCAGCGAAGGGGTCAGTGGAAGTCTGCATGCCCGGCTGTGGCCGGACGGTCCCCCGCTCTTCAGCAACACCCCTATTTCGGAGGAGAGAGTGCCAAGACCAGTGGGAAGGCTGGGGTGAGGCTGGGCAGGGGGAGGGTGCACACAAAACTGAGAGAACTGGCTCCTGCTGCCTGTGCTGTCTGCCCAGGAGGAGCTCTGGGACACCCCCTTTCCAAGGTGGGGACATACCCAGAGCCACAGCGCTAAGCACATACTTCTCCCCACTTTGTGCCACCCCCACCGTTTTCCCTCAACCTGCTTTTTCACATGCTCCCAACCTGAGCTGGAAGACGGCACTGGCAAGAGAAACCAAGACTTATGCCCTAGCGCCACCTTCTGGAAAACAAAAGAAAGGCTCCTGTGGGGCTCATCGGTTGAACCATTAGATTAGACTCAAAGTAAACAGAACCTTACCCAAAAGAGGGTCCCTACTTCAAGTGCGGGGTCAGGGATACTTCTCATCAAACACCATGAAAAATCACGGCCACATGGCCTCACAAAAAGCAAATGACAATTTTCCAGCAACCAACTAAACCCAAAGACACAATACTGTGAGCTGACTTACAAAGAATTCAAAAGAGCTGAGGTGCCCAGCTGGTTCAGTGGGTAGAGTGCACAACTCTTGATCTTGGGGTTGTGGGTTTGAGGCCCATGTTGAGTGTAGGGATTAGTTAAAAAAAATAAAATATCTGGGGAGCCTGGGTGGCTCAGTTAGTTTTAAGGATCTGAGTCTTGATTTTGGCTCAGGTCATGATCTCATGGTTTGTGAGTTCCAGCCCCACGTCGGGCTTTGTGCTGGCAGTGAGGAGCCTGCTTGTGATTCTCTCTCTTTCTCTCTCTCTCTGCCCCTCCCCTGCTCATGTGTGCATGCTCTCTCTCTCTCTCTCAAAATAAATAAATAAACTTAAAAAAAGTAAATAAAATCTCAAAAAAAAAAACAAAACCCACCCACAAAACCCTCCAAGAACAATCAGACTCCATCAGAGGAAACAACACAAGATTAACAGGTATGATGGAGAAGAGAGGGTGAGGGGAATAGAGACTGTATTTAAAGAAACAATAGCTAAGAACTCCCCAAACCTAGGGAAGAAAGTGGAAAGCCCATGAAGCTAACGGAACACCTTATAATCTCAAGGCAAAAAGACCTTCTCTAAGACACATCACAACAACACTGTCAAAAGACAATGATAAAGAAAGAATTTTAAAGGCAGCTGAGGTGGCAAATGGAAGGTAGTAACCTATAAAGGAACCTCCGTCAGGGTATAAGCAGATTTCTCAGCAGAAATTCTAGAGGTCAGGAGAGACTAACGTGACCTCTTCAAAATACTGGAAGACAGCAACTGCCAGCCAAGAATACTCTCCAGATATAAGGAGAGGAAAGACTTTCTCAGACAAAAGCTGAAGAAGCCCATCGCCACTCAACCTGCCTAACAAGAAATGCCGAATGGAGTTCTTCAAGCAGAAACAGGACACAAATACAAAAAAAATCTGATAAAGGTGATAAATAGCGTTAGAAAAGTGTAACTCTTTTTAAGAATAGTATATTAAACACTGAAATATAGCATGAAGGTTAAAAAAAAAGAGCATTAAACATAACCACAGCCACTGCAATTTGGTGATGAAATCACGGCATCCAAAGAGGTAATTTATGACATCAAAAATATACAGAAGAAGGAGGAGTAAAAGGATGGGGCCTTTACAGGCGAATGAAGATAAACTACTATCGGCAGCAAGGGCACTATTTCATCTATTCGATGTTTGGTGTAAACCTCATGGTAATCACAGGGCAAAAAACTACAGCAAAGACATGAAACATAAAGAAAGGACAGACATAGCAAATCACAATGGAAAAGCACCAACTTACAAAGACAGAAACAGAGGAAAAAAGAAACAACAGAGAGACAAAATAACCAGAAGGTAAAAAGATAAAAGGGAGTAGTGAGTCCTTACATATCAGCAATCACCCTAACTGTAAAGTGGTTGAACGTGCCAATCAAAAGGCACAGACTGGCTGGTTGGATTTAAAAAAACCCACTCAACTCTATGCTGCTTGCAGGAGACTCATTTCTGCTCTCAAGACACAGAGAGGCCCGAGATGAAAGAATGGAATTGCAAGCAAACATAAACCAAAAGAAGGCAGGCAAAACCATACTTGTATCAGACAAAACACACTTCCAGCCAAAAAGGGTAACAAGGGACAAAGAAGGTTATTATATAATGATGAACGGGTCAATACATCAAGAAGACAATAACAATCATAAATATATATGTTCCTAACGCCTGAACGACAAAGTATATGAAACAAATACTAACAGATCTTAAGGAAGAAACAGACCATGATACAATGATAATAAGGGACTTCAATATCAGCAACATATAGATCATCCAGACGGAAAATCAACAAGGAAATGTTGGAACTGAACCACACTTTGGAACAAGTGAACTAATACAGAACATGCTATCCAACATTTACAGAATCCACATTCTTCTCGAGTGCACAGGGAGCATTCTCCAGGACAGATCGAGACAGGCCACAAAATAAATCTTGGCAAATTCAAGAAGACTGAAACCACACCAACTATCTTTTCTGACGACAATGGTCAGAATAACCAGTAAAACATAAATCAACAACAAAAACAAAAAAACAAACAAAAAAAACATAAATCAACAACAACAAGAAAATGAGAAAGAAGATCTACAAATATGTGGAAACTAACCCACTTCTAAACAATGGCTCGAGAAGAAATCAAAGGGAAATTAAAAATTATCTTGAAACACACGAAAATGGAAATCAAATCTTTTATCAAATCTTGTGGGACCCAGCAAAACCAGTTCTGAGAGAAAAGTTATAGCAATAGTGGATATATTAAGACGTTAGAAAGATCTCAAATAATCAAGTTAACTTTACACTTCAAGAACTAGAAAAAGAACACCACCACAAGAAAAGTACAAACCAATATCCCTGATGAATATAGATGCAAAAATTCTCAGCAAAAATCAATAAATGGGACTATATCAAACTCAAAAGCTTCTGCGGAGCAAAAGAAACAATTAACAAAATGAAAGGACAACCTACAAAATGGAAGACAATTTTTGCAAGCCATATATCAGATAAGGGGTTAATATGCAAAATATATAAAGAATTCACACAACCTAGTAACAACAATAACAAAAACCATCCAATTAAAACATGGGCCGAAAAAGTAATTGACATTTCTCCAAAGAGGACATCCATTTGGCCAACAGGTACATGAGAAGATGTTCAATGTCACTAATCATCAGGAAAATGCAAACTAAGACCACAATGAGATATCACCTCACACCTGTCAGAATGGCTCTCATCAAGAAGAGGGGTGCCTGGGTGTCTCAGTTGGTTACGTGTCCTACTCTTAATTTCAGCTCAGGTCATGATCTCCCCATTTGTGGGATCAAGTCCTGCATCAGGCTCTGCACTGACAGCGTGGAGCCTGCTTGGGATTCTCTCTCTGCCTCTCTCCTACTGGGGCATGCACACACACACACATGCTCTTTCTCTCTCTCAAAATAAATAAACTTAAAAAAAAAAAGACGAGACAAAAAGTGTTGGTGAGGATGTGGTAAAAAGTAAAACCAAAAACAAACCCTTGTTCACTGCAGTGGAGATGTAAATTGGTCCAACCACTATGGAAAATAATATGGAGATTCCTCAAAAAATTAAAAATAGAACTCTGTATGACCCAGCAATTTCACTTCTGGGAAGATCCCCAAATGAAATGAAACAGGATTTCAAGGAGACCTCTGCACACCCATGCTTATTGAAGCATTATTCACAAGAGCCAAGATACGGAAACAACCAATGCCTATCAATGGATGGACAGATAAAAAGATATAGTATACGGGCACTTGGCTGGCTCAGTTGGTGAAGTGTGCGACTGTTGATCTCAGAGTTGTGAATTCTAGCCCCACATCGGGTATAGAGATTAATTGAAAATAAAATCTTAAAAAAAAAAAAGGTGGAGTACGCATACACAACAGAATATTAAGGGAAGATATCCTTGCCATTTACAACAACGTGGATAGACACTGAGCACATCACGCTAAGTGAGATAAGTCAGACAGAAAGACAGGTACTGTGCTATCACTCACATGTGGAATCTAAAAAAAGTCAAACCCATAAAAAAAAACCCAGAGAGTAAATGGTGATTAGCAGGGGATTCAGGGATTAGACGAGGCTGGTTCAGAGTACAAACTTGTAACGAGCAGGGAATAAACCAAAGATCTAATGCTCGGCATAATGAATATAGACGATAATACTGTACTATAATTACACAATGTGATAAATATTGCTACAATCATGTTAACGACATATAAATGTCAAAATGATATATACACCATAATTTTACACAATGCTACAGGTCATTTTTTTTAATGTTTATTTTTGAGTGAGTGAGTGAGAGAGTGAGAGAGAGAGAGAGAGAGAGAGAGAGAACGTGAGCAGGGGAGAGGCAGAGAGAGAGGGAGACAGAATCTGGACAAAGCAGGCTCCAGGCTCTGAGCTGTCAGCACAGAGCCCCATGCAGGGCTCGAACCCACGAACCGTGAGATCATGACCTGAGCCCAAGTCGGAGGCTTAACTGACTGAGCCACCCGGGTACCCCTACAAGTCAAATTTATCCAATAATAATAATAAAAGGTCTGGCATGCCCCACTTTAAGAATCTAAAGTGTTAAGGGGCTCGCCGGGTGGCTCAGTGGGTTGGGCGTCCGACTTACATACTTGGGGCGCTCTTTGGGACGCACCCCCTGAACGCCTGAAGTCCCGGAACCCCCCTTCCCCTGCGAGGCAGGGGCGGAGGATGGTCCCTCGGGTGCCCCCGGCCCTCCCGCCTGGGGCTACGGGGCGCCCCCTAGGCCGCGAGCAGCGCTCTCCAGGGCCGGACTCGGAGGCGTCCTCCTGGGAAAGCGCGCTCCTCGGGCGGCGCCGGGGAGCTCGCGGCCGCTACTCACCCGTGGGGCCACCGCTCCTTCACACCAGGACGCGAGGGGCGCGCCCACGCCGCTCCCACGCCTCTCCAGCACAGACGCGGGCGGCGCCAGGGCGCGGACGGCGCGCACCGAAGCTTCCCGAAAGCGCACGCGGCGCGCACGCTCGGGCGCCCCGGCGGAGGGAGCGCAGGTGCGGAGCGCGCGGGCCGCAGGTGCCCTCGGCGCCCTGCTCGCCCGCCCACGCTTAGCAACAGTGCGCGGTGCGTCCCGGGCAACGTGGGGCCCCGACCCTGCGCCGCGAGAGGCTCCAGCATTTTGTCCGGCTGGAGCCCGCTCGGAGGAAAAACCCTGCGCGCCCCCTGACCCCCACCCCGGGCACGCGATCTGGCCCGCAGGGGCCGCGGGGACTTGTAGTCCCCAGGGCGGAGCCTACGGATCCGTCATCCCCTCTGGGAATCTGTAGGGTAGGGGACCAGTCCGTTTGCTTCACCTAAAAAAAAAAAAAAAAAAAAAAAAAAAAGTGCTGTTTGAAGGTTGCACTCCTCTTTTGAGTTTTCCTCCAGGGGAGACTATCAGTACAGGCAGGGAGATGCGTCTTGAGGCTTAAATAAAAGACGGCATCTCCCCGTTTGTTTCCAGGTTCTCAACCTTGTGGCCTGTGTTTGTAAACTGTTTCGGCATTTATCGGATTTTTAATGTCCCCCAAATCCCAAGGGAAGTGGACCCAAATCTTTCTTGACTTAAAGGAGCACGTTGATGCTTTAGGACTTGGTCCTGAGAGCAATGGATGATTTCTGAGAGCAGTTTTGATGTCTTTCAATGACTTATACATAAACTCACACATCAGAAAATCCTTTGGGGCACCTGGGTGGCTCAGTTGGTGAAGTGTCTGACTTTGGCACAGGTCATGATTTCACCGTTTGTGAGTTCAAGCCCCGTTTCAGGCTCTGTGCTACAGCTCAGAGCCTGGACCCTTCTTCATATTCTGTGTCTCCCTCTCTCTCGGCCCTTCCCCACCCCGCCCCCCAAAATAAATGAACATAAAAAAAAAATCCCTTGCCAGACCACTTGCTCTTAGCTTTTGATTTCAGAAAACAAAATCACAGTTAAGTAAAGGATATTTATTCTCCAGTTTGTCAGCTAATGGAACACCTAGAAGTCAAGATGCTTTTACTAGAACGTTGCTGACTGCTGTATCACAGTTAACTAATTGTAGAATTTTTTTGGTTAAAGTCTACCTTTTCCATATCCTAGTACTAGTGAAAGACAGCTGGTGCCATACATTTTATTAATTTTGATTTTGACATAAAAAAATTACAACCAAATGATTCTAAATTTATCTCATCCTAAGCACCAAGAAGCCTTTAATATTGGGGACAGTTCTTGGTCACTTTATCTCAGGTGTCACTCTTAGGAGACATAGGGGCCACTTTGTGTCTTTGATATTGTCAGGAGATGAGTGAGATCTCATCTCATCTGCAAACTTTCCAGACCTCCCCCCGTGGTGTGCCTTCTGTCCCACGAGGGAAGAGAACCAGTAAAATCTCACACAAGCTGGTAACTTGATCAAGGACTCATCATTCCCCATGGTAACTGTGGAGCCATTGCATGCAAGGACAGACCTGAGGACAGGGAGTAAGGAAGAGAGGAAGTATTTCTCCTGGCTTCCTAACACAGGTTCTCCACCAGGGGAACACCACCCCACCTCCCATCCTCCGTCTCTAGGAATGTTGGGAAAGGTCCTGATAGCACTCATTATCTTGTCCCACAATGACTGGGGCTTCAGCCGCTCTTTAATGAGAAAAAGAAATGGTGCTGAATGTTCCCACAAGGAACAGGACAGTCCCACGTGCTGAAGAAATATCCCACCCAAAGTGCCAATTGTGCCCATGGTGAGAAACACAGCATGTCCCCATGGTGGAGTTTGGTGTTCAGAGAACCCCGCGTCACTATACCAGCCCACGAACAAGACAAGAACAGCTCAGCTGTTCTACGTGGATCCACGTGGAGACTCCTTCTGGCTGCACCAGGCTTCCAGCAGGAGAGCGCCCATAATAACCACAACTAGGGAAGCCAGACCCAGGCGGATGAGGTTGCCCGTGGTGTAGTCCCTCGATATGGCACCTGGGGGGACTGGGAGAGAGGAGAGCGTCAGCACCAGCCAGTAGAGGAGCGCCCGTCCTTCCCACGTGGATCTGCCCAACGGGACGCTCCTGCACCCACTTGTGTGCCCTGGCCAGTGGTCAGCTGTGGCCGCCCTGAAGTTGTAATCACTGAAAACCCAACGTGGGATTTCGTGAGGGTTCTAGTGGGTCTTCCTTGGTCTTCTGTCCTTTGTCTTCTCTCTGCTCGGTCTCTCTTCCTTCACTTATTGGCTCTTCATATCATTTGACCCTCCCACGTGTCCCTTTTCCCTTCTCCCTCCTGATATTAGGAATCGGGCTTAGGAGCAAGACCAAAACCCAAAGTTACTGCCCCGAGCTCGGAAATGATTCGGTGGGTGTCTGTGCACCCCCTCCTCACGGCAAAGACTTCAGGCGGCCGTGAGCTCAAGAAAATTCAAGCTCAGTAGCTAAGCACCGAGAGCACTGTGCATTTCATTCCCACCACACCCAAGAAGAGCTAGGGCTCAGTGTTGTCTGGGCTCCTAATGAGGACCTGGGCTGGCGTTGGCCCTGGCATTGGCCCTGGCTCCTAATGAGGACCTGGGCTCCTAACGAGGACCTGGGCTGGCGTTGGCTCTGGCTGCTAACAAGGACCTGGGCTAAGGGTTGGCCCTGGCTGCTAATGAGGACCTGGGCTCAGGGTTGGCCCTGGCTGCTAACCAGGACCTGGGCTCGGGGTTGGCCCTGGCTCCTAAGAGGACCTGCGAGTGAAGCTTCCATGTCACACAGGCCATGGGTGCAGAGTTCATGTGTGAGCCCACCAGCCACAACGTTTCCCGGAGACAGAGTCCGTGGGAGGAACCCGTGGTGACGTCGCGGAGCCCAGGGTGCCCTCTGCACCTGTCTGCGCTGGCTGCACG
Source organism: Panthera tigris (assembly GCF_018350195.1). Lineage (NCBI taxonomy): Eukaryota > Metazoa > Chordata > Mammalia > Carnivora > Felidae > Panthera > Panthera tigris. Next base: position 3,901,477 of record NC_056674.1, read on the forward strand.
GTCCCTGCTTTCCAACCAGAGGGCGATGGGCCACCACAGCTCACATGCACACGTCTACGGTGCCACGGAAGCACGGGGTGTGGCATCCGAGGAAGCAACGTTCTGGCCAGACACACAAGATGGTTGTGGAAGATCCTGCACGGGTGACCCAGAACCCGGCGGCCGGGGCAGCACCGCGCACTAAGAACGAGACCGCAAGCCATGAGGCTGCCATCACCGGGACGACCCACAAGTCTAAGAGACGCAAAGGGTAGGGGAAGGGACGCTGACGGTTGGCGGGATGGATCGTTTGCAAGAACAACTTGAGCAATTCTCCAGGAATACAGAACAACAAAGGCCAAAGACTAGAGGTTAGGAAAGGGCAGGTGCGAGGAGGAGATGACGGTAAAATCAGAAGCGAAAGAAGAATCAGAAAGGAACAGAAGCAACGCTCTCCAGGTAGAAAAAAGAGCACGTCGTTCACCTTAAACGGATAGTGTTGTAAGTCAGTGATGGGTCCACCCAACTGGGAAAGCAAGCAAAACAGCCAAAATAAAAACAAGCTGATGAAGAAATGAATTGAATTTCTCCAACTTCTGAAAAGTCGTGCAAAACCTCACCTCTCACCCGGATCTCAAGACCATCGCTAGGCTGTGAGGCCCAGAAAGGAGTCCCGGTCTGGAAGTAGACACAGCTGTAGTTCCCGGCGTCACCGACTGTCACGGTCTGCAGGGAGAAGTCCGCCTCCTTGCCAACTGGGATCCGGAGCCGGATGGGCTCTGCCACTCCCGCCTTCAGCAGAGCGAACCTCATGGTCCCGAAAACATTGTCTGGCCTCTGGCACTGCAGGGTCACGTCGTCTCCTGCGGTCACCACACCCCTTTGGTGGGCTTGCAGGGAAGGTTTAGGGAGACCTCCTGTAAGAGAAGGGGGGCTCCGAGGTCACGGGGAGAAGCCTGGGGTCCCCCACTCACCCTTGTTCTCCCGCAGGGGGTTCCTGCTGAGGGTGGGACACAGATCCCTGGTGTCACCCCCTTTCGACTCTGCGGGAAGGAGGTCCCCCCCCCCCCACGAGCCCTGGATGAGGCCGACCAAGTCACTGTGTTTCTCCACCTTCTCTGTCCCGTCCTCTGGTCCCTCCCCCAGGCCTGTCCTGCTCCTCACCTGTCACCAGCAGCAGGATGACCTCACTGGGCGGTGATCTTATGTCCGGGGCCCCTGGTCTGTAGCACTCACAGGTGTAGTCTCCAGCGTGGCTGGTTCTTAGGCCAGTGAGGTGAAATTCAGCCAGGCCCTCCTTGGAAGCCGGTGATCGTGAAACGTCCAAAACAACATTACCCTTTTTGAGAACAAAGTCGACATCCTTGGTCGGGGTCTGGCATCGCAGCCTTACACTGCTTCTGGGAGGCACCACCCAGCTGGGCCAGGCCCTGAGGGTGGGCTTGGGAAGGGGCTCTGGAAGGAAGCAGATTGGGGACAGGATTTGGTGCCCTCGCCTGCTGTCAGGAAACCCCTTGAAGGAAAGAGAAGGGATGCGGGGAATTCGGAGCAAAGGAGAGGGAGGGCTTAACTGAAGGAACACTCACCGTCAGTCCCCCTGCTTCCTTGGCCAGCGCACAGCCCTGCAAGAGAACGCTCTGTCCATGGAACCTGAGCCCCCATCCCGAGGGACCTCCCCAGGGGGCTGCTGCTGAGACTGGACCCTGTAGGTCATGCATCTGGGGTTCTCATTTCCCCACACTGGCCCCTGGCTTCCGCTCTGCCCTCAGCTCCTGTCTCAGTTCCCCCAGAAGGTGTCCTGTGCGAATCTCACCTGCCATGGCCCCAGGACTTCTGCTGGTTCCACAAACATCCACAAAACCCTCAATTCTTTAGAGTTTATGTACTTCATGCCACAGGAGACACCAAGTGTCACTGTTCTGTGAATACCTGGAAGGTAGCTGCTCTGGGCTGTTCACCTCAGCTTCCCCAGTGTCTGTACACATTCTGTACTGTACTGAGACTCAACAAATGCATGTTGATCAACTGAAGAGATGCCCCAATGGAAGCATGGCTCAGAGAGATTTTTCAGGTGGAAAAACCAGTGACTTTGGAGGCGGACAGGCCTGGGTTTGAATGTTGACCTTTCTGCTAATTCTCTGCATGGCCCTGAGCAGGAACCTTGAGCTGTCAGTCTCAGAGTCCTCATTTCTCAATGTGGGCCTAATTCCCACCACTCAGGACTGCTTGTGAGGGTTGAAACGGTATTTCCCACAAGGTGGATTACAAACCACGGATGCTCTAGGAGTTGACTTTAGGGAATGCAGTGACATGGCATTCTATAGCATTGAATACCTGGGAAAGGCATTGAAAAGGAAAGGCATTACCCTTTTAAATCACTTCCACTTCTTTGATCACAACAAAGAATTTTTCAAGCTAGAGATCAACCTTTTCTGCCTTGTTGCCCTTTGTAATAAGGAAGAGCTGGCCGTGGGCTCAGAAATGTGATGGGCAACAATGCGTGGCTAGAATGTCCTATCATCTTCTTCTTTGCAATGTATATATGTTTACATTGACCTATTTTTGGTAGTGACCCTGGTTTTTCTTTTAAATTTTATTTATTTAAAAAAAATTTTAATGCTTGTTTAATTTTGAGAGAGAGAGACAGAGCATGAGCAGGGGAGGGGCAGAGAGAGAAAGAAACACAGAATCCCAAGCAGGCTCCAGGCTCTGAGCTGTTAGCACAGAGCCCGACATGGGGCTTGAACCCACAAACCACAAGATCATGACCTGAGCCGAAGTCAGAGGCTTCACCGACTGAGCCACCAGGCACCCTCAAATTTTTTTATTTAAGCAATTGGCATATCTTCAAATGAATGTACTTGTTTAAAATAAAGATATTGAGCCAGTAAAATTTTAAATAAATAGGGATGAGGTAGGCCTACAGGATAGACCATGGATGTGGAACGTAAGGATTTGCATACTGGAAAACATTTGATGTACCTAAAGCCTCTGCAAGGTACCTAACACATACGAGGCAATCAATGAAGACAAGCAGGTGGTCACATTTCTTTCCAGCCGCCCCCACCTCTAATCCCAGTATACAAGCCCAAGAAACTTACCAAGGCAGAGGAGGCAAAAGAATTCAGAGATCATAGTGGCCCTGCAGTCTGCTCTAAGGGCCCTTCTTCTATCTCAACCACGACAGGGAGGTAAGCTGCATGTGGGTGGTGACATCTTTGGCCAACCCTTCCTTTCCTTCCTCTCATGTGACCTACACATTTTGTGTCCCACCCACATTCAGGAAACAAGAAGGAATAAAACGCTCCATGAGATCATACTTCACGCAAGCTCTTTACGTGAACATGGTGAATTCAGTACACAAATTCAAACCCACTTACAAGAGCAAGAGGTGCTGGAAACCAGGACCCAAACAATTCCACTGAGGAGATGGAAACAGGCTGGTGCAGAGACCACTGGAGCTTCTCTGGCCTATAGGAAAGATACCGGACTTTGGAAGTGAATGAAGGAATTGGTGTTAGTGACTCTTTTTGAATGACTGTAACAGATGAGGTGTTTCTCTGAGGTCAATGTGCAGAAATGGAGCAAGACTGATGGTTCATGGGGGTGTCTGTCTGGCTGGCTCAGTTGGTGGGTCATTGCAACTCTTGATCTCAAGGTTGTGAATTTGAGCCTCATATTGGGTGTAGAGCTTACTTTAAAAAACAAAAAAGACCATGATTCATGCATTTGAAAACAAGTTTAGTCTGGAGAGTTATACTGTGTAAAGATTTTTTTTTTGTCTTACGTGGAAAAATATGACACAGCTATTAGTAAGTCAAACGTACATGTTGCCAGCCATAGGGTAATCACTAAAAGAAATGAACAAAAAACAAATAGAGGTAAAAAAAATAAGGTGGGGGAGTTAAAATGGCCTATTAAAAATAACAATAAGAAAAAAAATAACAATAGGGGTGTCTGGGTGGCTCACTTGGCTAAGCATCTGACTCTTGATTTCGGCTCAGGTTGTGATCTCATGGTTCATGAGATCAAGTCGCAAGTCGGGCTCCACACTGAGCACAGAGCCTGCTTGTGATTCTCTCTCTCCTTCTCTCTCTGCCCCTCCCCTATTTGTGCTCTCTCTCTCTCTCTCAAAAATAAATAAATAAACTTTAAAAAATAACCATAATTGTTTTTAAAACAAAGGCTTTGGAAATGAGGAAACATAAAAGAGATGCACAAATAGAAGGATTAGCAAGATGATAAACTTATATTCTGTGAATAAGTAATTACATTAAATGTAAATGGGCCCAAAAATTCAAATGAAAGACTATTAGACTGGGTGTTTTTTTAAAAACCTAAATATATGCTGTTTTTTAAAGACAAACACTTTAAGTATATGCAAAGATGAGTTGAAAGCCCAAAAAAAAAACCCCACAAAAATATATAACATATAACCAGAAAAAGAAAGATGAAATGGCTCTACTGGTAGATTTTTTGGCAAGAAATAGCATTAGATATGAAGAGGAATATTTCCTAATGATAAAATAGTCAATTCAAGGGAAATACATAATAATTCTAACTTTGTATGCACCTACTAACATAGACACAAAAATCCATAAAAGAATTGTCGATACCATAAAGAAATAAACATATAATCACTTTATCTTGTAACACATCTCTCTCAGTAACTGCATTCCACATGGAAAACAAAACAAAACAAACAAACAAAACCCACACAAGCCCAAAGAAAGAAAAGAAAGCCATTTGTTATTCCAAGCAATCAGACCAGGAGAAGGTAAATAAGATACCATTTCACTCTATCTTTTTGACAAAAATTTAAAAAAAATTTTTTTTACATTTATTTCTTTTTGAGAGACAGGGCCCAAGTGGGGGAGGGGCAGAGAGAGAATGAGACAGAATCCGAAGCAGGCTGCACGCTCTGAGCTGTCAGCACAGAGCCCGACGCAGGGCTAGAACTCACAAACTGTGAGATCATGACCTGAGCCGAAGTTGGATGTTTAACCAACTGAGCCACCCAGGTGCCCCCAAAAGTTTTTAATGCTAACATGTAATGTTGAATAGAATTTAGGAAAATATACATGCGCATAATCAGTTTTTAGGATGATAAATCAATATTCTTTACTAAATGGCAACTAGCTTATGAAGCTTATCTGCCTTCCCCCACCACTACACAAAACATTTATAGTCTTTCACCTGGGAGTTTAAATCCCAGTAGCTTGCCCTGAGGAATAATTAAAGTTGTCCAAAAGATTTACAAGTTGCTCATTTTAACTATGTTTATATTAGCAAGTGAATTGGAAGCAATATAAATGTGCAAAAGTAGGAGATTGGTTAGGTACAAATAAGTACTTACTTCCATAGAGGGGAACACTATGCATCAATTTGAGTCACATTGTGGAGTATACAAATAAAATTTCAATTTTCCAGGAAGATATGATAATGTATACAAATATGTATAAACAAATGAAAGACTCAAAATTCTAAAAAATTTCTATAAATAAATCACACTGTGGAAGCAATTTATGGTCATGTTGTGAGAAAGTACTCATTGGCATGGAACACTCTTTAAAATGTATTGGTTTGTGACAAAACAAGATAACAGTATAGGATATACATACACACACATGTAAATATATATTACCCCCAAACATTTCTAAAGTACGTGAGCCTTTTAAAATGAAGATCTTCGGGGCACCTGGGTGGCTCAGTCGGTTAAGCATCTGACTTCGGCCTAGGTCATGATCTCATGGTTCGTGGGTTCAAGCCCTGTGTTGGGCTCTGTGCTAACAGCTCGGAGCCTGGAGCCTGTTTCAGATTCTGTGTCTGCCTCTCTCTCTGCCCCTACTCCACTCATGCTGTGTCTCTCTGTCTCTCGCTCTCTCTCTCTCTCTCAAAAATAAATAAACACTACAAATTGTTTTAAAAATAAATAAAATTAACACCTTTGCTGAGCGCAGTGGTGGGTTTGGGTATGAAGGTGCAAGGGGTCAATTGGTAGATGATCTGAACTGTTCTGTATAAAAATGAGTTAACAAATTCAGAGTGGGGCTAAAGATGGAATCTAGATGAATGACATCATAGAAACCAGGGACATGTGCAGTGGGGAAAAAATGGGAGAAAATCAACAGTGGGGAGTGTGATATAAAACTCCTTCTCTAGCTCCTCTGTGACATAGCAGACACAAATCTCCATGGACCACTCATGATTTCTGTGTACATGAAATCTTTCAGGAAAGTGAAGAAGTTGGCTTGAAACTTTTTTTGTTAAGGCCTTTAGGAAGACTAAGGTGATATCAAGTACATTGTCTAGTTGGACAGAAGATTTCTTGGAGAAAGCTTAACAAAGTGTACCCGCAGGATCCTGGTTTGCCCAAAACACTATCATTAAATGTACAGAGAGAATTATGTCTCAAAAAGAATGGTGGCTGTATGTTCTACCATATGGGATGGGTTGGTGTCAGATGGATAGAAAGCCACAACATTTTTGAGAGCTACGCTGGCAAAATTGCTCCCAGCACCACTTAAAGAAATTACACAAAGGGGCGCCTGGGTGGCTCAGTCGGTTAAGCGTCCAACATTGGCTAAGGTCAGGATCTCACGGTTTGTGAGTTTGATCCCTATGTTGGGCTCTGTGCTGACAGCTCAGAGCCTAGAGCCTGCTTCAGATTCTGTGTCTCCCTCTCTCTCTCTGGCCCTCCCTTGCTTGCACTCTCTCTCTCTCTCTTTCAAAAATAAATAAACATTAAAAAGAAAAAGAAAAAGGAAATTACACAAAGACTTGAAGGCTCAATTTTCTTTGGGCAGAAAGCGAGCTGAGAAATCGTACCATCCATCAAGAGGGTCATATTCTCCAGGGTCCTCTTCAGAAGTGGAGAGGAGGGTTGATAAAATAAAGATAACTCAGAGGGAGGAACCAAGAGCTGTGAAGAACAGTGGGCTGAGAAACCCTTCTCAGAGAATAGAACTGAAACTTTATGAAGGAACATTTCCATCCCCAGAATTGTGGCATCTTGCAGTGTTTGCCCAGAGTGATTTTGCAATTGCTATGAACCAGTGAGTGCTGATGTTTCCCACAGGGAAGAAGCCTTTTCACGTGGGAGTGCTGTGGTTATCCCACTTCTGTTTTGCTATTATATGGAAGATGTATGGGACAGCTAATTTTTCTTTTTAGTGCGTGTATCCTGGATCAAAAGGAGCCACATATAGACTTGATAATGATCAGTAGATCCTATATTTGAAGACTAATGCCATTATTGGATGAAGATTTAGGGGAGCAGGTCCTGGGATGGAGATGAGCATATTTTGTACATGGGATGGATATGAATAACTGTGGCCAAGAAGTCATAGTGCAATAGATTTCATTAAAGCCCTTTGACTATGGGTTCACCATGTTATTTGCTTTGGTCAAGAGGATAAAGTGCAAGTGACAATATTTTAGCTCCAGCCCAGGTCCTCAGGGGCACGGCATGTTTTGATTCGGCCCCTAGTACATCTTCCATTTCCACCAGAAGAATGTGTGAGGGCTAGCACATTGTTCTCAGCAGGAAGATGAAAGAGCCAAGTCACCCCATCTGAATGCAGAAGGGGCTGGACAGAAATAAGTAGATCTGGGAAATATGGAGAGCATGTGTGCACATGTGCATTCACACACACATTCTTATTACTAGTTAGGGTTGAACCTGGGTGATTTCAAATCTTAATGAAAATCAGAACTCACTTTCCACTGGTGTTTTGTTGGAAATTTAACCTCTGAAAAATTGTACTTAAAAAATAGTTGCAGGACAAGTTTGAGGTGAATCAGAGGGCATATAAGTATCAAACAAGCTATTTTTAGTAGACATGGAGTGGTCCAGGGTTGGGGCTTTTCTCCATTTCTGAAGTCTTCCCTTCCAATCTTAATTCCTCCAATACTTTCAATCCAAGTGGGATTTGTGGGATTGAGCCCCATGGCGGGCTCTGTGCTGACAGCTCAGAGCCTGGAGACTGCTTCAGATTCTGTGTCTCCCTATCTCTCTACCTCTCCCCTGCTCTCTCTCTCTCTCTCTCAAAAATAAATAAATATTAGAAATTTTTAAAAAATGAAGTGCTGGCATCTGCTTTGAGGTGTAGTATACGATTTTTCAACCCTTGTGTATCTGCAAACAACCATGTTTCCTCCCAACTCCCCTTACCTCCAGGCAAGGGACCTAATAATTCTAGAAAGCTGATGTATAGCTGTTATAACATTATGGCACCTGCACACAATTTCAGCAATCTCATGGTTAAATATTCATGGTTAAGGGAGAGAAGAATCATAGATTAGTTCTGGGAAGGAGGCAAAATCTTGCCTGGGCACAGCCTTACATGGGCAGACGAAGGCACATAGTGGACAGTATTGACTTTTTGCATGTCTAACTACTCATATCCTGTATATCCTGGTAAGACTATCTTTACTGGGACATTGGCCAACTATCACTTACTCTCTGTGGTTAAATGAGATTGATCCAACTTTCTAGCTGCAGGTGTGCTCATTGCCCCAGAAAGGCCAATCAGCATAATCTATCACACTGGCTACATTGATCAATTTAGGAACAGACATGTAAACCAAGATCAAGCAATGTTGAGTCTGCCTTATGAGTTTTGTTGCAAGTGTTAGTGCAAGCATACTGTTTTTTTTTCAAGTATATTATTTCTGCCTGGATATGCTGGTGGATATCTTCCCAGAACATAATGAGAAATAACCTGAGAGTGAAGTCTACACAGTGGGAAGTGGCGCCCAGACATGGAGAAAGACAGAGTTCTATCATTTGAGCATTTGGATCTACCCATGCTTGAACCCATTACAACCCTAGTGTTTTCAGTTATGTGAGGCAATCATTAATTAACAAGAGTCTTAACTAACTTGGGAAGCAATGAGTAGCTGGGAAAGAAAGATGTGTGTTGTACTTCTAGAGAGGAATTTTCTCCCTTAATTCATCAATATTTCCTCCTTGTTCCCGGAAAATGGAATTACACTCTCCCCGTGAGGGGAAAAAAAATTGAATGGAAGCTTTCCAATTTCCCTTGATTACTTTCTCTTCTGTAAAAGAAAGCACACTAAAAATCCAATGTGTGACCCATTTGTCAAGGTTTACTAAGAGACAAGTTTACTCAGCTTCAAAGGCAGACATCCATTTCTGCTTTCTTGTTGACCAACCTGCTCTCACGGGCAGCGGGTACCCAGCTTTTACCAGAGACTCCTGCATTTTAGACGTTACCATGTGCTTGCCCAGCCACTGTATTGTGCTGATGCTAAATTTCTGGGTTTGATAATGTACTGTACTTCTATTACCATTAGGGAAAGCTGGTTGATGGGCACATGGGAACCCTGTATTTTTTTTTTTTTTTGCAACTCTAAAACGTTTTCCAAGACAATTATTATTTTTTTGTAAAAGAAAATATCTTGGTCAGGACTTTAGATAAGACAGATCTCGGGGTGGGTGGAGCTGGAGCCACACACACCGGATTTATGAAGGAGATGTTGTCATTGATCATTTCCTGGCTTGGTTGTGAGAAGGAAACTCTACACCAGGTGGTGGAGAACCAAAGTGTCAGGGTGAAACCTCTACCCACACAGCCTGGGCACAAAGTGGCAGGAGGGAGCCATGATGGCCCAGTCTCCCTTCTTCCTTTGAACTATAAAACTGAAGACAGGATCTCGGTCTGGGTGGAAGGGACACTATGATCACAGAATTCCTGTCCTTGCTTTGCCTCGGTAAGTCTCCAGGACTGGGATGGATGGGTTTGGGTGGGTGAGAAAATTTACCACGAAGTGGAGGTTGGTGTGAATTGATGGCTTCTGTGTCTTAGACACATGCCACCTGTCAGACTTTGGTGGGCTGTGGTACAACATGCCTCTGTACTGGTGCTTGCACATAAGGAATGAGGAACCAAGGTTCAGAGATGTGTAGTGACACCCTGGTTTACTCGGCTGTGAAATGCAGAGCTCCCATGGGGTCCCCAAACCTGTTTTGTCTAAATACCAGTCTTGCCATGAATGCTTGTAGGCATATAGGAGGGTGGGGTATGTACAGTGTAGAGTGGTGAGTTTGGGTACAAATCAGGAATTCAGCGAAGAGTTATGCTGCAGACAATGGATGACATGAAAATTTTCTGGCCAGCCCTATCCTCAGCCTGATTTTGACTGTCCTCAACTTGAACATGATGTAATCAGATGGATCTGAGCCTGTAGAAAGGGACGCCTCGATTATAACTGTGGCTTGGTCACACAGGAGCTCTAGACTTTGAACCAGCAGCTCCACTGACCAAGCCCCCACTTCCTCCCTCTTTCGTGAGTAGGAGGTGAAGGGTGTGTGTGGAGGACAGCAGCACTTCTCATCTGCCCCAGTTCCTTCCTCCTTCTTCTGGGGTCTAGACCTTCCCTTTGGGGCATTGTTCCTCCCACACACACATTTGAGCTTCTGGGGTGGCTGTCAGTCACTGTACCCCAAACCTCCCGCTGTAGGGCAGAATAATCTGGGAAGTCAAGAGACTGACCTTTTCCTGCCCATATTCATTTCCTGGGGCTGCTGTCACAAAGTGCCACAAGCCAAGTGGCTTAAAACCATAAAAATGTATTCTCTCGCAGTTCTGGAGGCCAGAAGTCCAAGATCAAGGTGCAGAGCTGGCCTTGTGAGGGCTCTGAGGCTCAAAGGGAGAATCTGTTCCCAGCTCTCCTCGCTTCTGGGGATGGCAGGCAGTCCTTGGGCTCCTTGTCTGTAGATACTTTGCTGGGATCTCTCGTGTCTTCAAATGGCCGTCTTCCCTCTGTGTCTGTCTCCATGTCTCTCCACCTCTTCTTATGCAGACTTAGGGGGCCATCCTACTCTCCAATAACACTATTTCCAAATAACATATTAGGACTTGAACATATCTTTTGAGGGGGACACAAATCAACCCATAAGACTGTCCTCCTCTTTGACCATAATCATTATTCCAGGGATGATGCAAAGCAAGCCAGCCCAGTTCTGTCGGGAAGTTTCTCAAACTGGCATCGGGACACAGATAAATTTTGGTCCTCTATGAAGTGACCTTCCAAAGATGCCAGACTGTAGTTGCCCTCAGCCCCGCTCCCAGGCTCTTGGTCCTATCCTGACCATATTCAGAGGGAGTGATGCATGCCAGTGAAGAGAAAAGGCCCTAACAGCACTGAATCCCTGGATCAGATGGCTCTAGAGGCCAGCCAGATCCACCATTGCACTTGACAGAGGTTGCTTGCGATACAACTAGGCATTTCCACTTAATCTTATTTCAGGTGGACTTTTGATACCTGAATCTTTGTGCATCTTTAGGGCAAAAGTACCCAACTTACATAAAAATGTTTAAATGTATTGAGGTACAGTTCACATGAGAGTAACCATTTTAAAGTATTCAATTTAGTGGCATGGTAGACATTCACATTGTTATGTAACCATCACAAAATGACTTCATCACCCTTAAAGGAAATACTATACCTACAAGGCAGTCACTCATCATCCTAACCCTAACCCTAACCCTAACCCTAACCCTAACCCTTCCCCCAGACCCTGGCAGTCACCAATCTACTCTGTCTCTCTAGATTTAGCTATTCTGGACATATCATGTAAATGGAATCATATGATGTGTGACCTTTCATGTCTGGCTTCTTTTTCTTGGTATATTTGTAAGGTCCATCCATGGTGCAGCATGTATCGCTGTGACATTTCTTTCTATAATGGAATAAGATAATATTTTATATAATATACTATAATCTGAATAATCTTTTACATAAAAATTTTCAAGCTTTCCAGATGATGAGTTCAAAGGATCTGTTAAGTTGTAATTTAACGGTAACTGGGAGACCCAAGTTTGGCACCCAGTTCTAATGTGTGAGGGTGGGACCCTGACACCACCAAGCAAGTCTTGAACACCAGTTGGGCATACTATAATTTCACTCAATTGTGATACTATCTAGCTGGAGGTAGCATCAGATCCTATAGGTAAGGTGTCAGTTCTACAAGAACGCCCCCTCTCCATTTCAGATGCCAGTCACCAGTTCAGGTGGTCACCTGGGCTTCTGATCAACTGTCTATATATCAGGAGCTCCCATGACCCCCTCTTTTGGTCCAATTAGTTTGCTAGAGAAGCTCATAGAATTCACAGAAATATTTTACTTACTATATTACTAGAATATTATAAATATAAAAATATAAATATATATGGCTCTGGAACAGCCAGATGGAAGAGGTGTGGAGGGCCAGGTATGGGGAAAGAGCACAGAGTTTCCATGTCTTCTCCAGGTGCACCATTCTCCCTGCACCTCCTTATGTTCACCAACCTGGAAGCTCTCTGAACTCGTCCTTTAGAGCTTTTATAGAGGTTTCATTCCATAGGCATGGTTGATGAAATCATTGGCCATTGGTGATTGATTCCATCTCCAGCCCCTCTCCCCTCCCCAGAGGTCAGTGAGGTGGGACTGAAAGTTCCAGCCTTGTCCTCCTAGGGTTGATTCCCTTGGCAACCAGCCCCCATCCTTAGGTGTGGTCCAAAAGTCCCTTCATTTACATAGTGAAAGAATGCTTATCGCTTTCAACACTTAGAAAATTCCAAGGGTTTCAGGACCTCTGTGCCAGGAACCAGGACAGAAACCAAATGTGTTTCTTACCATAAATCACAGTATCACATTAGTTTTTAGGGAACTGTGGTTTCTAGGGCCCCCACTCCTTCCTATCTCAGTAAAGGTAATAGCCCCTAACTAGGCTGGACATTGTACAGCTCTCCTTTTGATGTATGTAAAGGCCATTCTAAGTGTTAGATGTAGGATACATGGTACAGGTGGGCAAATATCAGCCAAATGTAAAGTCTCAGCCAAATGACAGATACTTGATCATTGGTAGTTTCTCTATTGTAATTGTTTCCTGGGAAATGTGCTTTTTCAGGTTATCCTGAACGCCAGTGGGCTTTTTCCCCTTAATGACAGCTTTCTCCATTTCAGTCTTCCTTGTCTAAGTCAGCTGTCGTCCCTTGTTAGGAGAGATGGGCAAGTTCTGAAGAATCCAATGCGCCGTATGGGGACTTGAGTTAATGGTTCTGTATTCTCACCACACACACACACACACACACTCACAAAGGGTAACTATATGAGGTGATGGAGGTGTTAACTAGCTTGAAGGTGGTAATCATTGATTGATAGATAGATGATAGATAGATATAAAATCATCATATTGTAGAACTCAAATATACACAATTTTATTTGACAAAGAAAGAGGACCCCTCCCTCACTTTCTATTCTCTGGTAGGGTTTCACAATGTAAAATGAACTAAAGACAACTGTATGTTTGTGTGTGTGTGTGTGTGCGTGTGTGTGTGTGTTTAAGGGAATCACTATTTGAGCAGAATATTGGCTGATATCAGAGCTGAGATATCATGAGTCTGAAAGCAGGATTGGTGGGGGGGGGGGGACACTAAAAAGGGACCATGAGACCTAGGACTCCCTGACCACCCAGAGGATGATTTCCTACCTACTAATCCCAGACATTGTCACTGCAAGTGCCCTCTCAGCACACTGTCTACACTCCACCTCCTTCCTTCTAGGTGAAGCTTGGGGGTCCCTGTTGTGAGCTGACCTCTGAGTTTAAACAAAGGCCAGATGTCTTGAGATACTCTTGCATTGAGAAATTCTAGCTTCAACTCTTGGCAGACCCCAAGACTGGTTTCCCATATTTTCATCCATGGGATAATGTTCCTGTCCCAGAATGAAATAAATAGAACAGAACACAGGAGAGGGAGGGGCTGATGTTTGTCAAGATCAAAGCCAAGAGTGAAGAAAGCATTTAAGACCACGAATGTCTTGAATTCTTTGTGAAAAGAAGAACTTTGTTAGAGAGAGCAACTTCCTCTCCAGAGAGGAAACCCTCCACTCATACTCCACAATAAAATAACCATTGCATCATTTAAGTGGTAAGGGTGAAAACTGCCATCATACAAGACAGGAGAGGAAAATATAGGTAAGTGTGCAATGATTTCTAGATGGTGAAAGAAAAGACTAATTGTGAAAGCAACACAATAAATCAGGAAAGGTTACTGGAATTTGGTACATAAACATAACTCCTGAATGAGAAACAATGGGACATAAGCAAAAGGTAAAAAATAAACCCAAGGAGGGACACCTGGGTGGCTCAGTTGGTTAAGCGTCTGACTTCGGCTCGGGTCATGATCTTGCAGTCTGTGAGTTTGAGCCCCGCATCGGGCTCTGTGCTGACAGCTCAGAGCCTGGAGCCTGCTTCGGATTCTGTGTCTCCCTCTCTCTCTCAGCCCCTCCCCTGCTCGTGTTCTGTCACTATCTCTCTTTCAAAGATAAATAAACATTAAAAAAAATTTTTTTTTAAATCAACCCAAGGAAGTACCTTCAAGAAATGGGATGGATCTTTAACAAATTAGTCACGCATCATCTGCCTGATTTGTACTCCAAGATGAGTATATAAACTCATGTCTAATGAGAGTTTCTCTTCCAGGGCTTTCCCTGGGCTTTGAAGATGAGAAAAAGAATGGTGAGTTTTCTTGCATACACTTGATCTGTTCCTGCATCCCAAGTTTTCTGTCTGATCCTCTCAATTCTGGGAGGGCATTGGCAGTCATTACTTGGAAGATTCAGACTAACTCTGAATTCTTTCCAGAGACACTTACCAAACCCTACCTCAGTGCCTTGCCCAGCCCAGTGGTTGAACAGGGACGTAACGTGACCTTGAGGTGCCTGGGTCACCGCCACAATGTGACATTCATGCTGGGGAAGCTGCAGGACTCTGGGTACAGACAGGAGCAGAGATCTGCAGGATATGAGGCTGAATTCCTCCTCACTCACCTGGAGCGAAAGGATGCTGGGACGTACTTTTGTGCCTACAAGACAATGGACTCCCAGGAGTGGTCAGAGGAGAGTGAACACCTGCAGCTGGAGGTCACAGGTGAGAAAGGCAGCTTCAGGTTTGCCCTTGAGGCACATATTCCTTTTCCTGTGATGGAACCTGGCTGGGGAGAGAAGAGTCCAGGAAACAAAAAGACAGCTGTGACCGCTTGAATGTAGAGAATTGGGGGAAGGCGGGAATGGGAACTGAATTTGGTGACCAGTTCTCATCAGAGATTCTGAATGGGTATCAATGAGGTGGGTGTGGAGGGTGTTTTAGAATATAGGTATTAACAGAAAATTTGAAGTATGACCAAAGATGGAGATGTGATTGTCACTGGGGAAAAAAAAGTGTTTGTTAGAGTTTCCAAGAGGGGGATGCCATGCAGGACCACACAGAGAAGCACCAGGGCTAGTCAGGAAGCAGAGGGAGGGAGAAGATGGGGCAGGAACCTCTACTGTGGTTTCTGTGGGAAGGAACAGGCTTAAGATTGGCTCTGGGGTATAGAGGCTGTCCCTGAGTGTCTCGTATCTGACCCTGGAGTCATTAGGGCAGGGGAATAGTGGTCCAGAGGGTGGGAGCCATAGAGGAGGTGGTCAAGAGTGTGAGTTCTGGATTGCTTGGGTTGCATTTGAGAGGCGTGCTTGAGGGGGAGCTGTCTCCTATCTCTAGGAAGTAGATACCCTGGGAGGGGAATATCTCCAGGGTCAGCAAGGTCCCAAAATGTCAAAGAATCAAATACAGAAAATAAAAGACATGGTTAATACAGAGATGGGTAAGAATGTCCCCAGGGAAACCCTGGTCCTCCCCTTTACCCCCGTTGCTTTGTACTCTTCAGGATCATCCTAAAACCTTCCCTCTTACTCAGCATAGATCCCGAGACAATTCCAGGTCACAGTGTGAGACTCTGATTCCATACAGCAGAACCAAATGTATGGATATTGTTCTGCTGAAAACGGTGATGGCAGAGCCACTACAAGTTGAGAAAATAAGAAAATCCAAACTGAGCATCGTGGCAGCATAAGACATCCCTCATTTTTGTACCAATCTTCCATGCCAACAACAGAAATGTGGCATCCATGCACAAACAAAAGTGCTTTTGTGGGAGTTGTGGGATCCGGCACCAAACACCAAGGGACCCAAGAGGAGTCTCACCCACCTGTGAGTTGAGTAGTAGGCAGACAGACCTCAGTACCAGCTGTGGAACCTGCAGGAGACTGTAAATTATTTCCAGGTCCTATTGGCCATGGTCTGGAAGCACCTGGAGATGTGATCAATAACTTATGGACAAGGGAACCTGTGTGGACATCTACAAACCAAGACTGAATCATGAAGAAATAGAAAATCTGAACAGATCAATAACAGAGAAGGAGAGTACCTCAAAAATCAAAAACCTCCCAATGAAGAAGAGCCCAGGACCAACCAGAAGTTTCACTTATGAATTCCACCAGACATTTAAAGAAAAAATAATGCAAATCCTTCTCAGAGTCTTCCCAAAAACGGAAGAGGAGGGAACACTCCTACTCTCATTTCATGAGGCCGGCATCACCGATACCAAAGCCGGACAGCAACACTAAAAGAAAACTACGGAGCAATATAATATCCCTGATGAACATAGATGCAGACATTCCCAAAAAAACATTGGCAACCAAGTTCAACAGCACATTAAGGTTACACGTCATGGTTAAGTGGGATTTGTCCCTGTGGTATGAGGATGGTTCAACATATACAATCAATAAATGCGATAGACCACATTAGTGAATGAAGGACAGAAGTCATACGATCATCTCAGTAGATGCAGAAAAGGTATTTGACAAAATACAACATACTTTCAAAATTAAAAACTCTCCACAAATGGGGTACAGAAGGAATACATCTCAACATAACAAAGGACATACGCAAGTCCACAGTTGGCTTCATACTCGAAGGGGAAAGGTCGAAAGCTTTTCCTCTAACATCAGAAACGAGACAAGGATGTCCGCTCTCACCACTTCCATTCAACGTAGCAATAAAGCAATCAAACAAGACAAAGAAGTAAGAGGCATCCAAACTGGAAAGGAAGAAGTAGAACTGTCTTTATTTGCAGATGATGTAATCTTACATATGGAAAATCCTAACGACTCAACCAAAAAAATGCTGGATCCTGAATGGTCAAAGAAATACGGAGAAAGAACAAAGTTGGGGGTATCACACATCCTAATTTCAAACTATACTAGAAAGCTACAGTAATCCAAATGGTACGGTACTGGCATAAAAATAGACACATAGACCAGCAAAACAAAACCAAGAGCCCAGAATTCAAGCCTCACGTATACAATCAACTAACATTTGGTAGGGGAGCCAAAAATACGCAGTGGGGTGAGGGTAGTCTCTTCAATAAACGGTGTTGGGAGAACTGGATGCCAGAAGAATGAAATTGGACCCCTACCTTACACCACTCACAAAAATCAATTCAAAGCGTAGTAGAGACTTAAACATAAGACCCCACACCATAAAACCCCTCGAAGAAAACGGGGGAAAACTCCTTTGCTTAATCTTGGCAATGAGGTTTTCAGATATGACACAAAAAGCATTAAAAAGGCAAAAATAGGGGCGCCTGGGTGGCTCAGTCAGTTGGGCGGCCGACTTCAGCTCAGGTCATGATCTCGCGGTCCGTGAGGGCTGTGAGTTCGAGCCCCGTGTCGGGCTCTGTGCTGACAGCTCAGAGCCTGGAGCCTGTTTCAGATTCTGTGTCTCCCTCTCTCTGACCCTCCCCCATTCATGCTCTGTCTCTCTCTGTCTCAAAAATAAATGTTATAAAAAAAATTTATAAAAAAAAATTTAAAAAAGGCAAAAATAAACAAGTGGGAAGGCATCAAGCTAAAAAGCTTCTGCGTGGCTGAAGAAACAGTCAACAAGATAAGAAAACTTAACCAAATGGGAGAGAATATTTGCAAAATGGCCGTGCTCTTGCCTGAGATAGGGAAGACTGGCAAGGAATAGGATTGGAAGGGGAGGGGGGAATTAGTGGGGTCATATAAATATTTTTGTTATTAGAAATAATATCAAAACTCCAAGAATATTAGAAAGAGCAATCTCATATTCTGACCCTGGTTTGCGAACCCAGTGAGCATCCCAAGAGTGGGGAAGACATTCTCTGCTTCCCAAAGAAGGCATAGAGTCCGTAAGTGAGACATGAGGACATAGGACCCCAAGATCCCCACACAATCATTGTGATTTTTTTTCTTACCTCCTGTTTTCTAGATGACCGCAAAAAACGCAGAGCCCCTCCAGGGGGAAAAGGTAAGATAAATTGAAGAATGCTTTTCCAAATTATACCCACCTCATGAGACAGGGGATCCTTTTTGATTAAAAGGCACAAGAAGCATCTCGATGCATGATTTCTCAACGCGATTGGGAGGATGATTGCCTCTCTTGGGCAATGACTGCTGAGCTCCTCCTGGGTTCATAAAAATCTGATGAGTAAGACAGGACAAGGTGCATCGTTTGTCATTTTACATAATGAAAACACTATGGTGGAGTTTTGGGAAGAATGGGGATGAGCTTGTGTGTCTGGTTTGGGCAGCACGATCCCTATGCTGTGGAGTCCACGTGCTTTGGGAATATGTATGACCAAAGGACTTGCTAAAACTTCTAAATTCTCGGGGCACCTGGGTGGCTCAGTCGGTTAAGCAGCCGACTTCGGCTCAGGTCATGATCTCGAGGTCAGTGAGTTCAAGCCCCGCGTCGGGCTCTGTGCTGACAGCTCAGAGCCTGGAGCCTGTTTCAGATTCTGTATCTCCCTCTCTCTGACCCTCCCCTGTTCATGCTCTGTCTCTCTCTCTCTCAAAAATAAATAAACGTTAAAAAAAATTATTAAAAAAAAAAACTTCTAAATTCTCAAACACAGCTGAACATTCAGTTACTTTTCTCTGATGCTGCTTTTCCATGAAGAATTGGCTAAGATTCTATCCTCAGAGATGCCTGTAAAAGTTAGAGCTTTTGACATCTTTGGATGAAAACAGGAGCTCATCCAGATTTTAATGGCCAAATATATAATGTAAATTGGCAACTAGGTGCTTACTCATCTTTAATTTCTGCAACTTGTAACCTCCCTATAAGCTACTCCAAAGAGCCAAAATTGTTCAGGGCTGTCATTAGAGTTGACACTGACATAACCAGCTTTTTTTTTTTTTTTTTAAAGGTATCTCCCAAAATGTCCTTGCAAAATAAGTAATAGTCTTTGAAAATGTGTTTATTCAGGATTAGCAGACTTGGGAAATGATTTCTACTCCAGCTTTAGGACCATAATGCATGCCAGGAATGTCTTTTTGGAGAGATATGAAATCTGATAGCATCTAGGAGCATGAAAGGGTCAGAAATAGAGCAGGAAGTGTGAGGGATGGTGTTGGAGGGGAAAGAGGAAGAGAAACGGTGATTTTGGCTCTCGCGTTATTTTCTTTCTTTTTGATTGATACATAACTCACACTCCCTAAATTCACCCTTTTGAAGGATATGACTCAGTGGCATTTTAGTATGTTTGCAAGGCTGTGCAGCCACAGCCACTATACAATTCCAGAACATTCTCATCACCCCCAAATGAAATCGCCAGCCTGTTAAGCGGTGTCTCCCCATCCCCATGGTGGACATTTGGGTTGTTCATACCTTTTTGGTATCGCAATAATTCTACCCTGAGCATTGGTGTGCACGTACCTGTTTGAGTCCCCGCTCCCAATTTTTCTTCGGTATCTACCCATGGGTAGAATTGGAAGGGCATATGTTAACTCTACATTTAACTTTTTGAGAAACGGCCAAGTTATTTCCCAACGTGGCCGCCCCATTTTACATTCCCACCAGTAATGCATGTGGGTTCCAATATCTCCATATCCTTGCCAACCCTTATTTTCCTTTTATTATAGACACCTTAGTGGGTGTCTTCTTTTTTTTTTTCAACGTTTTTTTTTTTTTTTTTTTTTTTTTTTTTTGGGACAGAGAGAGACAGAGCATGAACGGGGGAGGGGCAGAGAGAGAGGGAGACACAGAATCGGAAACAGGCTCCAGGCTCCGAGCCATCAGCCCAGAGCCTGACGCGGGGCTCGAACTCACGGACCGCGAGATCGTGACCTGGCTGAAGTCGGACGCTTAACCGACTGCACCACCCAGGCGCTCCAGTGGGTGTCTTCTTAAGATGTGCTTTCTGAGTTCAAATTTATACCGCCGCAATTCTAAACAGAATAAAGCCTTTAAGCTCAGACAGGATGTCCCCAGCCCGCATACGAGGCCAGTCTTCTCTTCTGTGCCTGTGACTTTATTTACGCCCCATGTCAAGCTGTATCCCTTTGCTCGTCTGATTCCTTCACACCAACACCAGAGACCCTTTGTAGTTTATTCTGGCAACTTGTAAACATGGATGTGAAATTTGGCCAGGATATGTGGACATCTCAGGGTGAGCTCAGATCGATGGGTGTGGGGCCATAGGAAGAGGAAAGTCTTGTAATTGTTTACTTCTCATTTCTAGTGAGCTGCTGTGGGAGAGAAACCTAGGCTAGATGAAGGTTGAAGTTTCTCTGCATCCATTTGGGGCCTTGCTAGTCCGGGAAGAGCTGCTCCTGCCCTGTGTCTCACATCCCTGGTGATGTGCTGATAGATTGCTGTGTTTGAGGGTGTGTTGGATTCAGGGCTGCTAGAAGCAGACTCTCACATAAGTATGAGCGTGGAAACAATATTGTAGAGGGCACGGGGGAAGAAGGCATGAGAAGAAAAGGACAGAACACGAGTGAGTGTCTTTTGCTCAATGCCACGGGAAAGTGCAGGAGATGGAGAAGGTGACACACACGGGCAGCCAGGGCTTAAGGCAGGAAACCACAATCCAGAGTGCATAAAAACGGCAAAGGGATCTGGGGGAGCAGGGAAGGAGGAGTATCAGCATCATCTGCTACAGAGGGAGACAGGTGTGGGCGGGATATCGGGGGAGAAAATAATCATTATCACTGCGATCTCATTATCCTACATGGTGAGTCAGATTCTAGACTGAGCGTTGTAAAGCCAGTACTCTCACCTTCCATCATTATCCAGCTCTGTGAGTCAGGTATTCTCACCCCACCCCTCTCCTTCCGGCCCCATCTTTATGGAGCTGTAATCGGGAAATAAAAGAAGGTATTTAAAGTGTGCCCCGTGATGGTTGGGAGTACAAGTACGCCGTGAAAGGAATCCCCCCATCAAGTGAATGAATGCACCTGCCCCTCACGTACTCACCCCCCTTTTTTTTTTTAGTAAGAATGCTTAAGATGTCTTTAAGCAAATTTCAATTATACAATATCAACTACTGTCACCATACGATACATTACATGTCCAGAATTTATTCACCTTTTTAAAAAAATTTAATATTTATTTATTTTTGTGAGAGCGAGAGGAGTGTGAGACAGGGAGGGGCAGAGAGAGAGGGAGACACAGAATACGAAACGGGCTCCAGGCTCTGAGCTGTCAGCACAGAGCCCGATGTGGGGCTCGAACTCACGGACTGTGATGTCATGACCTGAGCCGAAGGCAGACGCCCAAACAACTGCGCCACCCAGGCACCCCATGTTGTCTTTTTTTTTAAATTTTTTTTAACGTTTATTTATTTTTGAGACAGAGAGAGACAGAGCATGAACGGGGGAGGGGCAGAGAGAGAGGGAGACACAGAATCGGAAGCAGGCTCCAGGCTCTGAGCCATCAGCCCAGAGCCCGACGCGGGGCTCGAACTCGCGGACTGCGAGATCGTGACCTGAGCTGAAGTCAGACACTTAACCGACTGAGCCACCCAGGCGCCCCCCATGTTGTCTTTTATAAGTAATTTTTATTCGCTTCTTTTGAATGCAAACAGAGTCGATGTGTTCACATTCTTTCCAAATTTAAAAGACTGAAAAAAAGTACTATCAAACAAAAAAATTCAGTTCTTATGGTCTTCTGTATAGGAGGCATTTTGGAAGAAAAATTCCACACGAAAGATGATTCTAGTAAGCCTCAGTCAGCAAGAGAACCCTCCTGTGAAAATACTCACTAACTGGTGTGGTTCTGTTTAGAAATAAGACATATCTAGATAATTCAAAAATAATGTTCCTAGCAGCCAGGAAATGTTCATTGTAAATTCAAGATCTCACGTAAAGGGAAAACTTCATGTGATTGGCAATAAAATTGCTTATTATGTGCCATTTTGACTTAAAACACATATATGTTAGATATTAGATTTAAACAGGTACGAATTTGCATGAACATATTTCTCCTGATTGGCGTTCCCGTTGCCCCAAAAAGTGAATACCAAGGAAAGTAATGTATTTTATGAACTTGAATAATCACTGTACACATCCTGGATCACCTCTGGATTTCTCTCAAAACTTGTTATACTCTTACTCCTTTTTTTTTTTAAGTTTTTTTTTAAGTTTATTCATTTTTGAGAAAGAGAGAGAGAGAGAGACAGAGCATGAGCGGGGGAGGGGCAGAGAGAGAGGGAGACACAGAATCCGAAGCGGGTTCCAGGCTCTGAGCTGTCAGCAGAGAGCCCGACGCGGGGCTCGAACTCATGACCTAAGCTGAAGTCAGATGCTTAACCGACTGAGCCACCCAGGAACCCTTATTCATCTTTTAACTGGAAGCTTCTCCTCACTTACCCTGGCAACCATCTACCCTCTGCTTCTATGAGTTCAATTTAAAAAAAAAAATTTTTTTTTTAATTTTTTAGATTCCAAGTGTAAGTGGAATCCAATCATGTAGTGTTTGCCTTTAGTTCATGTCACTTAGCATAATGCCCTCCAGGTTTCATAGGCTTTGTAGCAGATGGTCGGATTTTCTGAATAATATCCCAGGGGTGTATAACATTTAAACAACCCTTGAACTGGGAGAGAGTTGGGACTTCCATTCATGTCTGATGGGACTTGCCTCTGCCAGCATCGCCGTTATGTGGGGAAACACGTATCTGCCCAGACTGTGAGCTCACTTCTCTGGGGTTTCCACACCCAGTGGCCAGCACAGAGCTGCCCGGACCTGGGGCCGCCTGGCCTGAAGGGTTAGACATCCCAGGACTTGAAGCCCATCCCGGCTGTGTGACTTTTTTTAAAAATTTTTTTTAAACATGTATTTTTTTTTTTACTTTTTTTTTTAACGTTTATTTATTTTTGAGACAGAGAGAGACAGAGCATGAATGGGGGAGGGTCAGAGAGAGGGAGACACAGAATCTGAAACAGGCTCCAGGCTTTGAGCCATCAGCACAGAGCCCGACGCGGGGCTCTCACGGACCGCGAGATCATGACCTGAGCCGAAGTCGGACACTTAACCGACTGAGCCACCCAGGCGCCCCAACATGTATTTATTTTTGAGAGACAGAAAGAGACAGAGCATGAGCAGAGGAGGGGCAGAGAGAGGGGGAGACACAGAATCGGAAGCAGGCTCCAGGCTCTGAGCTGTCAGCACAGAGCCTTGAACCCACGAACTATGAGATCATGACCTGCGCCGAAGTCGGATGCTCAACCAATTGAGCCACCCGGGTGCCCCATAAATCTTCATTATTATTGATATGGCTGACACACTGATTGGGAATTTCCCTTGGGCGAGGCCCTCTCTGGGAGTGCCCACCTGGTTACCCCCCAGCCCCCCACCATGCAGTGCAGTCAGTAGCTACTATTCCCATCCTCGCTTTGAATGGGGAAAGGGAGGGGCGCCTGGGTGGCTCAGTCGGTTAAGCGTCCGACTTCAGCTCAGGTCACGATCTCACGGTCTGTGAGTTCGAGCCCCGCATCGGGCTCTGTGCTGACAGCTCGGAGCCTGGAGCCTGTTTCAGATTCTGTGTCTCCCTCTCTCTCTCTGCCCCTCCCCCGTTCATGCTCTGTCTCTCTCTCTGTCTCAAAAATAAATAAACGTTAAAAAAAAAAAAATGAATGGGGAAAGGGAAAGTCAGATTCACTCCCCTAAGACATGGGAAGTTCCAGCTCGGAAGCAGCAGCTGAAGGCTTTAGAAGCCCGATTGTCTGGCTGCTGACAACTGTCCTGCCACATGCAGATCGGGGTGTCTGGGCAGCCAAACTGATGGTCTGACCTGCTCCTCTCCCAACCAGCCACCAGATCCACCATTGCTGCCACGTGCAGCTGTCTCTCCATTTTTCTCCTCTTCCTCTCCGTCTTCCTCATCAACAGATGCACCCAGCATGGTGAGTTCAGGGATGCACCGATTTAAAACACTGGGGAAGGGGAGTGAAGTGAAGGATTTTCTCATTAGATAAATTCCTCCCTGTATTATTATTATTATTATTATTATTATTATTATTGTGTTTTTTTTGTAGATTTGTCACATGAAGAATCCACCAAGAGGTAGATAAACTCGACGTATCTCGTGCCCCCTCCCACCTTTCACAGACCCTCTTCGCATGTCTGTGATTCCCACTCCCGTCCAACCCGTGCTGTGACTCTCTTCTTCTCTCCAAAACCCTATCCTCTCCCCCAGTCTTCATATCCCACACTTTAACGTGTTTCTGTCTCTCAGAACCAGCCATTCCAAACTTCCCCAGCAGGAGGCTATGGGTGAGTGATAAGGGAAGAAACCACATGGGCATGGTGGGATGGGAAGGGTAAGTCTGACTCCTGCAATCTGAGAACTGATTTTTTTCCCCCTTTCTCTCACAGATGCAGATTCATCTGACCTGGAAAGGACATCTGTCTCGGTGAGTTCTCCCCACAAGTTCACTTATCTCCATAGGCCGACCCTGTTCACCCGCTGGTTTAACCCACACTCTGGTTATATGACTGCCCCCAGCTCACACAATTGACTGGAGGCCAATGAACATTGTGTTTAAAAACATATGCTTCGGCCAAACTCATATAAACTGAGGGCAGAATGGTGGTTACCAGGAGGTGAGAAAGTTGGTAGATAAGTAAGTTCTGGAGATGAAATGCACAGCATTGTGATCATGGTCCCTAACGATGTATTCGAACTTCAGAGTTGCTAAGAGATTACATCTTAATTGTTCTCACTGCTTGGAAAAGACATGATAATTATGTGACGGGATTCATGTGTTAGCTAGCACTATGGTGGTAATCGTGTTGCAATATATAAATGTATCAAATAAACACTTGGTACATTTATATATTGCAACATGATTACCACCATAGTGGTAAAACCTATACAATGTTATATGTCAGTTATATCTCAATCAACAAAGATACATGGGCTTTTTGTTCCGGAGTAGCAAGACTCCAATTGCCCATGGCTACTATTTATTACCAATATGGTCTGAGACAAAGCATGAAACCCCTGTGATCTGGACCCTTCATTGCCTCCCATATCGAGTGGGAATCAAAATCCCCCATGAGAAGGCCTGTGTGAATCCACTGATGTGCTAATCATAAAGGGTTTGCTGGAGTTTCCAGCAAATTTTAAACATCAGATGGCATAAAAGCATCAATTAACAAATGTTAACCAATGTACATTATTTTTTTCTATTTAAAATACTGTTTACTTGTGATTCAACATTAATTAGCATTACCTTGGGGCGCCTGGGTGGCTCAGTTCGTTAAGTGTCTGACTTCAGCTCAGGTCATGATCTCGTGGTCTGTGAGTTCAAGCCCCGCATCGGGCTCTGTGCTGACAGCTCGGAGTCTGGAGCCAGCTTCGGATTCTGTGTCTCCCTCTCTCTCTGCCCCTCCCCCACTCACGTCCTGTCTCTGTCAGAAATGAATAAACATTAAAAAAAATTTTTTTTAATTAGCATTACCTCTAAGAGCAATAACAGATAACGTTTATACATTTTTTCCATAGGACACAGAGGTCCATTGGTTTATTCTTTATGTCAAAGCAAGTAAAAAGAGGCATTAGCAAAAAGTACAAATGGTTCAATGCTGTGTTTAAAAAGTATTTATGCACATGGCATTCACTTAGATATGCATATAATTTTTTAAGGTATGGAAAAACATAGTTCACAGATTCGCAAATAAAGCCTCAATGAACAAATCTGGCCTATTTTAAGCGTTGGATTAGTGACATTGATTAGCAAATTGTTGATCATAATATGAAAATAATATAATACTACGATGTGCTACCTCCATACAGTGAAATTCTATTCAGCAATAAAAAAAGGAAGAAAGTAGTGATAGGTACCTTTGGTACAAGGATGTATTGCAAAAACCATTTTGCTAAGTGAAAAAAAGCCAGATACAGAAGACTGTCCATGGTGGTGTTCCATTGTGTAAAATCTCCAGAAAAAGCACATTAGTGGTGGCCTATGGCTGGGGTGGGGAGAGCAGGTGTAACTGCACATAGGCACGAGGGAACTTTTTTGGGTGACGAATGTTCTAAAACTTACTGTGGCGATGGCCAGCCACATCATTCTACCGATTCACTAAATGTCATCAAATTTCACACATGGTACATAAATTATATCTTAATAACACTGTTTTTTTAATTTTTTTAACATTTATTTATTTTTGAGACAGAGAGAGACAGAGCATGAACGGGGGAGGGTCACAGAGAGAGGGAGACACAGAATCTGAAACAGGCTCCAGGCTCTGAGCTGTCAGCACAGAGCCCGATGCGGGGCTCGAACCCACGGACCGTGAGATCATGACCTGAGCCGAAGTCGGACGCTTCACCGACTGAGCCACCCAGGCGCCCCAATAACACTGCTTTAAAAACAGTGTAATATTACATAACCAGTAGGAATTCTTGAAGGATAGTTCTTATTCTCAAAACCATGCATTTGCAATGACTGTTATTAGTCCCACTTACACTCATTAGCATCGTTTCATTAAAACCAGAGTCAAAACCCTCACCGTCCGTGAAACATGGCCATTCCTAGAATGGCTCTGTCCAGTAGGACTTCCCGCCATGATGGAAGTGTCCCAAAGCTGTGCTCATACAACAGCCACTGGCTGCATGTGGCTTGTGCACATTTGAGATGCATCTGGTGTGACTGAGGACCTGAGTTTTGAGTTCGATTTAACTTTAATTCACTTAAATGTAAATAGCCATACGTGGCTTGTAGGTACCATATGAGACAGCTAAGCTCTAAATGCCCATCTCTCTTCCCCAAAGGCTGAAAGACCCCCAGGGAGTGAGCTATGCTGATCGAAACCCCAAGGTACCACCTGCGGCAGCTTCTGTCCCCCGCCAAGGAGCCCCCAGGATCCTGTGAACGTACAGTGCTGTAGGATCCCTGGAAGGAGGAGAACTTGATTTTAGATGGTGGAGGTGACTGAACACATGGAAACCAGGTCACTGTGTGTCCTTGGCTCACAATCCATAGTAATAAAATGAAGTTTCTGCTTTTTTGCTTCCACACCTCTCAACAATTACTGGTCTCAAAAATAAATTAAAAAAAAAAGTTAAAAAAAATTAAAAAAAAAAAAAAAGAATTACTGGCTGGATTTCCCCAAAATTTGGAGTGTGACTTTAGTACAGTTTGGCTTAAAACATAGGCTAAGAACACATACCATGTGTATGGGCTGGTAGTACCAGGATACCCACTTAGGGAATTCTAGATGGCACCCCATACATAGAAAACTGTTCCCCCAGAAAACTCCATTGATTGCTGTGGGGTGAGGCATAGAAAACTGTTCCCCCAGAAAACTCCATTGATTGCTGTGGGGTGAGGCATAGAAAACTGTTCCCCCAGAAAACTCCATTGATTGCTGTGGGGTGAGGCATAGAAAACTGTTCCCCCAGAAAACTCCATTGATTGCTGTGGGGTGAGGCATAGAAAACTGTTCCCCCAGGAAACTCCATTGATTGCTGTGGGGTGAGGCATAGAAAACTGTTCCCCCAGAAAACTCCATTGATTGCTGTGGGGTGAGGCATAGAAAACTGTTCCCCCAGAAAACTCCATTGATTGCTGTGGGGTGAGGCATAGAAAACTGTTCCCCCAGAAAACTCCATTGATTGCTGTGGGGTGAGGCATCCCATAGACCAAGGGATTTTGAAAAGGAGCACAAGATACAAGCCACAAATATAGACACCCAACTGCGATCTATCAAACACAACCCTAAGTCGCATGCACCAGGGTAAGTCACTAAACGTATTTGGTTCATGATCCTTCCAAGCCGTACTGGGCAGAGCCATCCAGTCTTAAAGTTAAGACCAGTTTCCTTTCTGATGCGAATGGGAGAGTTTTCTCAGTGCCATCGTGTTTCTATCTACATTATTTCTTTGGAATCGAAGGATACGACGAAGCTAGACTTGCCAAGTATATGTTGGTGTTGTCATTGGGCACCCATAACTTCATTAATTTACGTATTGTGTCTTTGTAAGGATTTTTCTGAGGGTGGGCTCTTTTGTGTGACAATGACACCGAATGGCCAGTTACGTATCAACACAAATACACGAGCTCTGATTCCAAAGTTATGTCAGCCAATCAGGTTTGGAAGTCACTGTTTAATATGTGAATGAACCAAAGTATAGGCATTCAGGATGCACATGTAAATATTCTTAGCTCACAAGCATATACAGGGTAACTCTTCTCTTTCTAGGTTAGGTTTTTAATTATGAAGTGATTCAACCATAATGGAAAACACCCAATAGTATAAATGGAAACAGGTACACTGACCTTACTTTCTAGACATTAACATTTTGCTGTGTTTCACCACTACCACATCCACTCTCTTGTCCTTCCTCTCTCCCCAGAGGTGAACATTATCCAAGCTGCTATATGTTATTATTATTATTTTTTAATTTTTTTTCTTTAACGTTTATTTATTTTTGAGACAGAGAGAGACAGAGCATGAACGGGGGAGGGTCAGAGAGAGAGGGAGACACAGAATCTGAAACAGGCTCCAGGCTCTGAGCGGTCAGCACAGAGCCCGACGCGGGGCTCGAACTCACGGACCGCGAGATCATGACCTGAGCCGAAGTCGGACGCTTAACCGACTGAGCCACCCAGGCGCCCCTGTTATTATTTTTTTTAATTAAAAAATCTTTTTTTAACCTTTATTCCTTTTTTGAGGGACACAGAGAGACAGAGCATTAGTGGGGGAGGGGCAAAGAGGGAGACACAGAATTGGAAGCAGGCTCCAGGCTCCGAGCTGTCAGCACAGAGCCTGATGCGGGGCTTGAACCCACGAACCATGAGATCATGACCTGAGCTGAAGTCAGACGCTTGACCGACTGAGCCACCCAGATGCCCCTGCTGTATGTTATTCTTATGCATTTTTTCACTTTCACTACACAGACATCTACTAATATTCAATATAGGGCAAGATTCTCTGTGTTATTAGTATATATACAAATATACAGAATCATGTTGTATATTATAATTCTGTGACTTAATTGTCCTCAATATTATGCTTTTGGAAATCGCCCCGGGGGAATTTTGTGGGTCTGGCTCAATATCCACTGCATAGAATTTAGCTATTAACCATACCAGGGAATATTGTTCAGCCACAAAAAAGAATAACATGCCACTACACGAATGAACCTTAAAAACGTTGTGCTTAGAGGGGCGCCTGGGTGGCTCAAGTGTCCGACTTCAGCTCAGGTCATGAGCTCACAGCTCATGAGTTCAAGCCCCGCATCGGGCTCTGTGCTGACAGCTTGGAGCCTGGAGCCTGCTTCGGATTCTGTGTCTCCCTCTCTCTCTGTCCCTAACCCACTTGCATTTTGTCTCTGTCTCTCTCAAAAATAAATAAACATTATAAAATAATGAATGAAAATGGAATTATTACAACCAATCCCTCAGAGATACAAGCAATTATCAGGGAATACTATGAAAAATTATATGCCAACAAACTGGACAACCTGGAAGAAATGGACAAATTCCTAAACACCCACACACTTCCAAACTCAAACAGGAAGAAATTGAAAGCTTGAACAGACCCATAACCAGCAAAGAAATTGAATCAGTCATCAAAAATCTCCCAACAAAGAAGAGTCCAGGACCAAATGGCTTCCCAGGGGAGTTCTACCAGCCGTTTAAAGCAGAGATAATACCTATCCTTCTCAAGCTATTCCAAAAAATAGAAAGGGAAGGAAAACTTCCGGACTCATTCTATGAAGCCAGTATTTCTTTGATTCCTAAACCAGATAGAGACCCAGTAAAAAAAGAGAACTACAGGCCAATATCCCTGATGAATATGGATGTAAAAATTCTCAATAAGATACTAGCAAATCGAATTCAACAGCATATAAAAAGAATTATTCACCACGATCAAGTGGGATTCATTCCTGGGATGCAGGGCTGGTTCAACATTCGCAAATCAATCAATGTGATACATCACATTAATAAAAGAAAAGATAAGAACAATATGATCCTGTCAATCGATATAGAAAAGGCATTTGACAAAATTCAGCACCCTTTCTTAATAAAAACCCTCGAGAAAGTCGGGATAGAAGGATCATACTTAAAGATCATAAAAGCCATTTATGAAAAGCCCACAGCTAACATCATCCCCAATGGGGAGAAACTGAGAGCTTTCCCCCTGAGATCAGGAACACAACAGGGATGTCCACTCTCACTGCTGTTGTTTAACATAGGGTTGGAAGTTCTAGCATCAGCAATCAGACAACAAAAGGAAATCAAAGGCATCAAAATTGGCAAAGATGAAGTTAAGCTTTTACTTTTTGCAGATGACATGATGTTATACATGGAAAATCCGATAGACTCCACCAAAAGTCTGCTAGAACTGATACATGAATTCAGCAAAGTTGCAGGATACAAAATCAATGTACAGAAATCAGTTGCATTCTTATACACTAACAATGAAGCAACAGAAAGACAAATAAACTGATCCCATTCACAATTGCACCAAGAAGCATAAAATACCTAGGAATAAATCTAACCAAAGATGTACAAGATCTGTATGCTGAAAACTATAGAAAGCTTATGAAGGTAATTGAAGAAGCTATAAAGAAATGGAAAGACATTCCCTGCTCATGGATTGGAAGAATAAATATTGTCAAAATGTCAATACTACCCAAAGCTATCTACACATTCAATGCAATCCCAATCAAAATTGCACCAGCATTCTTCTTGAAACTAGAACAAGCAATCCTAAAATTCATATGGAACCACAAAAGGCCCCGAATAGCCAAAGTAATTTTGAAGAAGACCAAAGCAGAAGGCATCACAATCCCAGACTTTAGCCTCTACTACAAAGCTGTCATCATCAAGACAGCATGGTATTGGCACAAAAACAGACACATAGACCAATGGAATAGAATAGAAACCCCAGAACTAGACCCACAAACGTATGGCGAACTCATCTTTGACAAAGCAGGAAAGAACATCCAATGGAAAAAAGGCAGTCTCTTTAACAAATGGTGCTGGGAGAACTGGACAGCAACATGCAGAAGGTTGAAACTAGACCACTCTCTCACACCATTCACAAAAATAAACTCAAAATGGATAAAAGACCTGAATGTGAGACAGGAAACCATCAAAACCTTAGAGGAGAAAGCAGGAAAAGACCTCTCTGACCTCAGCCGTAGCAATCTCTTACTCGACACATCCCCAAAGGCAAGGGAATTAAAAGCAAAAGTGAATTACTGGGACCTTATGAAGATAAAAAGCTTCTGCACAGCAAAGGAAACAACCAACAAAACTAAAAGGCAACCAACGGAATGGGAAAAGATATTTGCAAATGATATATTGGACAAAGGGCTAGTATCCAAAATCTATAAAGAGCTCATCAAACTCCACACCCGAAAAACAAATAACCCAGTGAAGAAATGGGCAGAAAACATGAATAGACACTTCTCTAAAGAAGACATCCGGATGGCCAACAGGCACATGAAAAGATGCTCAACGTTGCTCCTTATCAGGGAACTACAAATCAAAAACACACTCAGATATCACCTCATGCCAGTCAGAGTGGCCAAAATGAACAAATCAGGAGACTATAGATGCTGGAGAGGATGTGGAGAAACGGGAACCCTCTTGCACTGTTGGTGGGAATGCAAATTGGTGCAGCTGCTCTGGAAAACAGTGTGGAGGTTCCTCAAAAAACTAAAAATAGATCTACCCTATGACCCAGCAGTAACACTGCTAGGAATTTACCCAAGGGATACAGGAGTACTGATGCATAGGGGCACTTGTACCCCAATGTTTATAGCAGCACTCTCAACAATAGCCAAATTATGGAAAGAGCCTAAATGTCCATCAACTGATGAATGGATAAAGAAATTGTGGTTTATATGCACAATGGAGTACTACAGGGCAATGAGAAAGAACGAAATATGGCCCTTTGTAGCAACGTGGATGGAACTGGAGAGTGTGATGCTAAGTGAAATAAGCCATACAGAGAAAGACAGATACCATATGGTTTCACTCTTATGTGGATCCTGAGAAACTTAACAGAAACCCATGGGGGAGGGGAAGGAAAAAAAAAAAAAAGGTTAGAGTGGGAGAGAGCCAAAGCATAAGAGACTCTTAAAAACTGAGAAGAAACTGAGGGTTGATGGGGGTGGGAGGGAGGGTAGGGTGGGGGGTGGGTGTTGAGGAGGGCACCTTTTGGGATGAGCACTGGGTGTTGTATGGAAACCAATTTGACAATAAACTTCATGTATTGAAAAAAAATAAATAGATAGATAGATAAACATTAAAACAATTTAAAAAAAAACATTATGCCCAGTAAAATAAGTTGGTCACAAAAACCTGCATACTATAGGATTCCATTTATATTAAATAGCCAAACTAGGCAAACCCTTAGACACAGAGAGCAGATTCATGCATGCCAAGGGGCTGAAGGAAAAGAGAATAGGCATGGGGTTCCTTTATGGGGGTGATGGAAATATTGTGGAATTAGAAACTGGTGATGGTTGCACAACCTTGTGAATATATTTTTAAAAACCCACTGAATTATACACTTTAGAAACAGATTATGGGGCACCTGGCTGGTTCAGTCAGTGGAGCGTGCAACTCTTGATTTCGGGGTTGTAAGTTCAAGCCCCACACTGGGTGTAGAGATTACTTAAACGTCTTAAAAAAAAAAAAAAGAAGCATAGATTTTTTTTGATGTGTGAATTAGATTTCAATAAAACAAATTTTGAAAAGAACTTGATTAAATTGCACAAACCATGATTTCTCTTTGTTCTTTCCTTGACTGCTAGATGTTTGGGTTGTTTTTAGAGCTGTGCTATCAGAAAAATCCTGCAAAAGACATCCTTGTACCTACCCTCTTGTTCACAAATGTGATCTTTCCATGGCATACATTTAGAAGTAAAATCTGTCTTTTCTGATGTGCACACCTTTAATCCCACGAGGAGAGGCAAACTGAAAAAAACTAAGGTACTTTTCCCTATTTATACTTTCACCAGGGATGTATAAGTTCCCAATTCCCCCATGTTCTTGCCACTTCAGAAATATATTAAACTTGATAATTTTTTTGCTGATTAAAATAGATGAACTCATAACCCAATTTAAGCCTCCTATATAAAGGTATCTCATTGTTGTTTTAATTTGAACTTTCCTGACCATTTGGGGTTTCTTTTCTGTAAATTGATGGTTTCTATCCATTGTTCATATTTCTGCTGAGCTGTCGGTCTTTTCCTTTCTGATTTTTATAATTTTTTTAATGTTTATTTATTTTTAAGAGAGAGAGAGAGAGAGAGAGACAGAGCATGAGTGGAGGAGGGGCAGAGAGAGAAAGAGACATAGAATCCAAAGCAGGCTCCAGGCTCTGAGCTGTCAGCACACAGCCCAATCCGGGGCTTGAACCCACCAACTCTGAGATCATGACCTGAGCCGAAGTCGGATGCTTAACCGGCTGAGCTACCCAGGCGCCCCTGTTTCTGATTTTTATACAGCAGGCGCACCTTTCCTTTGTAAGCCGTGTGCTGCAAACATCTCCTGAAGTCTGTGACATATTTTCATTCCTTTTGTATCTTTTAAATGTTAGCTACTCAAAGTAACTCATCTTTTCATCTATATGTTGAGAGACTTCTCGGTGTCCTGACTAGCTTTACATGACAAATATACTCTTCTATATGTTCTAAATTTAAAACATTTTCAATTTTTGGGCTCCCGGGTGGCTCAGTCAGTTAAGTGTCTGACTCTTGACATCAGCTCGGGTCACGATCTCACGGTTTGTGAGATCGAGCCCCACATTGGGGCTGCTTGGAGCTGCTTGGGATTCTTCGTCTCCCTCTCTCTCTCTGCCCCTCCCCTGCTCATGCTCTCTCTCTCTCACACACACACACATACACAGAGAAATAAATAAACATTAAACAATGTTTTCAATTTTCTTTTTTATATTTCATACATCTGATACTAATTTTTGTCTGAGGCATGAGGTGGGGATCTAATTTTTTCCACTTGCAAAACCAATTGCCCTAGTGCCCTTTATTATTGAAAGACCCGTTTTTTTCCTTCAAATTGTGTCTTCATAGTGCCTGAGTGGCTCAGTCAGTTAAGCGTCCAACTCTTGGTTTCAACTCAGGTCTTGACCTCATGGTTTGTGCGTTTGAGCCCTGTGTCTGGCTCTGTGCTGACAGTGCAGAGCTTGCTTGAGATTCTCTCTCTCTCCCTCTCTCTCTCTGCCTCTTCCCTGCTTGCTCTCTCTTCTGAAATAAATGAATAAACTTAAAAAAATTGTGTCTTCAATCTGATGAAATATGTTCACTTGTTTTTACTTTTTATTTTATTTTTAAAAATAAAAATAAAAAATAAATATTTATTTATTTTCGGGAAAGAGAGGGACAGAGTGAGTGGAGGAAGGGAGAGAGAGAGAGAGAGACACAGAATCCAAAGTGGGCTCCAGGCTCTGAGCTGTCAGCACAGAACTTGACGTGGGGCTCAAACCCACAAACCATGAGATCATGACCTGAGCAGAAGTTGGATGCCCAACCGGCTAAGCCACCCAGGTGCCCCTTCTTTTTTATTATTTATTTGAGAGAGAACACAAGCAGGGGAGAGGGGCAAAGAGAGGGAGGGAGGAGGGGAGGGAGGAGGGGAGGGAGGAGGGGAGGGAGGAGGGGAGGGAGGAGGGAAGAGAGAGAGAGAGAGAGAGAGAGAGAGAGAGAGAGAGAGAGAATCTGAGGCAGGCTCCACACTCAATACAGAGCCCCACATGAGGCTCAATCCCATGACCCTGGGATCATGACCTGAGCTGAAATCAAGAGTCAGGTGCTCAACCGACTGAGCTGCCCAGGCGTCTCAAAATATGCCCCCTCCTATTCCATCATGCTGCCTTCCATTCTTAGCATAGTTCAAACTCTTGGTAGGAAGTGACAAAAGGAGAAACCTAATTTGGAAGGGCTTGAAAACAATAAGGAAAAATGGGGTGGGGGTGGGGGTACTGGGCTTGCTTCAGTTGGTGCAACATGTGACTCCTGATCTTGACTTGAAGCCCCATGTTGGGTGTAGAGCTTACATAAAGAGAGAGAGAGAAAGAGAGAGAAGGAGGGAAAGAAGGAAGAAATTGAGTCATGTAACCTAACTAAGCAAAAGACAGAGCTACAGATACCTTCTGACAATTGCATCCACAGGCTCAAATATCATTTACACTTCTCTTCTCTGTATCTCTCTTCCCTATTTCTATTTCTGGGTTATCATTATTATTCAGACCAGCTGTCCCGAGGAGTCTGGGACTGACAGTGACAATTCTAGGCTTACAGCCTTGCAGACTTTTAGCCAAAGAGGTAAGGGGGGCTTTCACTTACTAGATCAATTTAGAAAAAGATATTATCGGCTACCTTTGGAACATGCTAGAAACCCAACTCACAAAAGTGTTAAACACAGAGGAAAGAAATCAAGCATTTATCTTGCCTTTCACTTATAACCTGCACCTCAGGAAAACTACACAGTTTAGGAGGCCAAACTTCCACTCGTACATAATTACAACTAATCCATGAAGAAGAAAGCCTCCAGCACTTATCTTGGGTGAATGCATGCCCCCCCCCTTATCAGGAATAATAAGGGTTTAGCATCCTTCATCCATGTATCTAAACAATGGATAGAAAACCCAAGCCTCCCAGCTCCTAGACCAGAGGTCAGCAAATTTTTCTGAAAAGGACCAGAGGGTAGTATTTTCAGCCTTTGTAGACCACAGGATCTCTTATGACAACTCACCTCTGCTCTTGAAGCATGAAAGCAGCCATATCTGTTATGTGAAACAAATAGATGGGGCTGTGTTCTAATAAAACTTTATTTACAAACACAAGTGATGGGCCTATGGCCAACACCCGTCCTAGACCATCGCTTTTTGAAATCCGAATGCATCACCGGAATAAGAATTGAATTAAGCTAGGACATATGTGTTCTGGGGTGCAACGGGAGACCTTTTTGCCCCTTCCTCAGTTTTCAGATCCAACAGAGTGGGAAACAAGCAGGATAGAATGGTTCCTGGGGTCCTCTCTGTCTTGACATGCAAAGCCCCAGGGGCCATCCCTCCTACCACAGAGGTGGTTTTGCCTAAAGGAGGGGCCCATGAGGTCATAAGAGTGGGGCCCCGATCTGCGAGGATTAGTGTCCTTATGAGAAGAGCCACCCAAGAGTTTGCCCTCTCTCTCTGTCTCTGTCTCTGTCTCTGTCTCTGTCTCGCTCTCTCTCCACCCACTGCATGAGCACAGAGAAAGGTCACATGAAGACACAACAAGAAGGTGGTCATGTGCAAGCCTGAAAAACCACTCTTGCCAGATAGTGCATTGGCTGTCACCGTATCCTGCACCTCCTGCCTCCAGAATTAGGGCGATAAATGCCTTTTGCTTAAATCACCCATTCTAGGGACGCCTGGGTGGCTTAGTCGGTTAAGCGTTGGCTTTGGCTCGGGTCATGATCTCACAGTTCATGAGTTTGAGCCCCGCATCAGGCTCTGTGCTGACCGCTCAGAGCCTGGAACCTGCTTTGGATTCTGTGTCTCCCTCTCTCTCTGCCCCTCCCCCACTCACGCTCTGTCTCTCAAAAATGAATAAATGTTAAAATAAATAATAAATAAATCAATAAATCACCCATTCTACAGCATGTTTTCTTGGCAGCTGGAGGGAGTCTCCTATGGTGTGTGTGTGCATGAGAGAGAGAGAGAGAGAGAGACTTTGTAGAGCAGAGGCCCCTCTAGGTTCACAATCCAGAGTGTGTCTTCTCTTTTCCCTTTTTTCCCTTTCTCCAAGCTTACTGACCCCTCACCCTCCTCTGCTTCCTGTCCTCACCACCACCCCCCACCCCCGTGCCCAGTGCCCTCCCCCAACTCACACAGTGGGAGCAGAGAGGCGGACACACCCAAAGAAGGTGGGAGAATCTGGGACAGGCCAGGGCTCCAAGATTCAGGAGGCCTCTCTGCTCTGGGACTTGTTCACCCCCTTCCCAAGCCAGTTGCTGTAGTCAGTGGCAGCGATGCGACCGGGACTGTCAAGGTGAGGCCAGAAGCTGCAAAATTCTCCGGGAAACAAGCTCGCATCCAAGTTGCAGAACCAGCTGTCTCTCTTCACAACGAGAGTAGGAACTTGTTCCCAAGATACATGCCTAAGAGGTTCAAGGTGGCAGGAGTAGAGCAGGAAGCCCCAAGCCCGGGGTCCCTTCTGGAGGTGAGCTCCTGTGACTTGCTCTGTACCCCCTGGAGCTGGCTCAGCTGGCACCCCAGCTTCAGCCAGAAACTCCCAGGATCTGGGCCCCTGAAGGAGCTTCCACTTTGCTCCCCTCTGCTCCCCACACAGGCTAATGAGGTGCTGGAGAGCCCCGCCCCCGCCCCCCCCCCCCCCCGCCTCAGGGAGAGGGTGGTAGCTGGGGGGAGGGTGATCGTACCTCTGTTCCTCAAGTCCAGGAAGCCATTCTCTTCAAAACTTGGGAGTTCTCGGTGCCCATCTGTCTCACCATGTGGAGGAAGCCGCTCTTTAACAAGAAACCCGAGGATGATTCAGAGCCCCCCCCCCCTCCAAGGAGAACAGGGAGTGCCTGTCGCTTTTGTTTTCTTGCTCTCACTGCTTCCCAAACTCAGCACCCCCTCCCTGCCCTCCATCCGCACAGCTTTCTCGCTCAGTCATTCCTGGAACCCTCTGAGCCCAAAATAAATTAATTAATTACATAAATGGCACCCCCCACCAAAAAAAAAAAAAAGGTTTTTGAGTCAGAGCTAGTCTGAGGAGGGATTTTGTTTTCAACACGGTCTTGACAAATATCGTTAAAACCAATGACCCCGACAGCTATCATTCCTGGACATCCCCTCTGGTGTTCCTCCTAAATTACTAGAGGACATCTCCAATTTTATTTTATTTAAAAAAAAATTTTTTTTTTCAACGTTTATTTATTTTTGGGACAGAGAGAGACAGAGCATGAACAGGGGAAGGACAGAGAGAGAGGGAGACACAGAATCGGAAACAGGCTCCAGGCTCTGAGCCATCAGCCCAGAGCCTGACGCGGGGCTCGAACTCACGGACCGCGAGATCGTGACCTGGCTGAAGTCGGACGCTTAACCGACTGCGCCACCCAGGCGTCCCCCAAAAAAATTTTTTTAATGGTTGTTTATTTTTGAGAGAGAGACAGAGCGTGAGTGGGGGGAGGGGCAGAGAGAGAATGAGACACAGAATCCGAAGCAGACTCCAGACTGAGCTGTCAGCACAGAGCCCGACGCGGGGCTCGAACCTACCAACTGTGAGATCCTGACCTGAGCCGAAGTCGGACGCTTAACCGACTGAGCCACCCAGGCACCTCTTCAGTTTTAAGGAAGTGACTCCTGATTGCTTATTTTCTAAAATTCTAAATGCAGCAGCCAGGGCACGTCCACTGTTGTTCTCCTAACTTGTGTCCAGTGGGTGCGACCCGAGGGGGAAGAGGCCAGGACTGTGGAAAGGGAGTGTACTTTGTTTTCAGATGGTGTTGGGTATATGTTCGGGTCATGTGAACCTAAGGAAGATTTCTTAAAATCTCTAGGACTCCACGTCCTTGCCCTAGAGAGACAGGCATCCGATAGGGTTGCTGTGAGTGGAAAGACCCACTGTCCCAGTTTTCCCAGGACTGGGGGGCGGAGGAGGAGGGGGTGCGGGGGGGGGGTGTCCCAGGATGTGGGAACAAGGAGTTTCACAGGACACGGATGTTTCAGTTTTGGGGGCTAAAACTGAGAACATCGCGGGCAAATAGGAAGACTGTGTCACCCTCATTGTAAGCATACAAGCTGTAAAGACGGAGGTGTGATAAGTACATTGGCTCAGAAAACCGCTCCTTCCTTCCACCCCCGTTACCCTAATGCAGCCACCTCCCGGGTCTCCTTCTTTACCTGTGCCCGTGGGGGACATCTAAGGCAAGTCTCGCGACCTCCACGGTCATCTCAGGTAATAAAGGCGTCCAATTAGGCACATGCAAGGGAAAAAGAGTGTCATTTCAGTAATTGAAACGCTTTTGTCAGGTTGCAGGCCGCTGCAGCGAGCACAGTCAGCTTTCTCTTTATTTCCCCAGCTGGTGCTTCTGTCCACTCTCCAGCCCTGGTTCTCACCTGCAGTCCCCCTGATGCTTGTAAATGCACCTCTTCTGGGCGTTCACAGAGGGCCCCCCTGCTCTGCCTTTGGGGTCCATCACATCGCCAGCCTCTCTGCAGGGCTCACCTTCTACCTCCAGGTGGCGCCGGTGGAAAGGACATAAGACACCTGATTCATTCATTCTGTCCCAAGTGTCTTCAGAGGCATGGTCTCGAGCCCTTGAAAAGTGTCAAAGGTGGACACGATCCCATTCTTCTCTGAGCCCGCTCTCACCCCAAACCAAGTGGAAGCTTCTTCCCCCCATGAAGCTTGGAGTGAGAAACTGACAACCTTGTTACACTCCCACGTTGGGACTCCCAGCACCCCAAGAGCTCTCGGAAACAAACACACGAAAACAAAACAAATCAAGGGTTCTAGTTCCGACACCCTTTTTTCGTACCTTCAGGCGAACATGAACCCTGTCCCTGGTCGCTGACCGTCACTCTTCAAAATCGTCAAGGTCATTCAAAACAAGGAAAGTCTGGAAACCATTGCAGTCAAGATGAGGCACGATGTATCAATGTCATGTATCCCCGAACAGGACAAAGGACGTTATGTAGAAACTAAGCACATCTGAATAAAGCATGGACTTTAGGTAACAGTAATGTATCAGTGTTGGTTCATCAACTGTGACAAATGTACCATACTGATGGAGGATATAGGGGAAATTGATAACAGGTCACAGAGTAAAGGGGGATCTTTTTGTACTCTCTTTGCAATGTTTCTGCAAATCTAAAACTATTTTTTTTAAGTTTATTTCTTTTGAGAGAGAGAGAGAGAGAGAGAGAGCATGTGCATGCACGAGTGGGGTAAGGGCAGAGAGAGAGGGAGAAGGAGAGAATTCCAAGCGGGCCCCTCACTGTCAGTGCAGAGCCTGACACGGGGCTCGATCCCACAAACCGCGAGATCATGACCTGAGCCAAAAAAGCAAGACTCAGATGTTCAACTGACTGAGCCACCCAGGTGCCTGGTGGGCGCCTGGGTGGCTCAGTCGGTTAAGCATCCAACTTCGGCTCAGGTCACGATCTCATGGGCGGTGAGTTCGAGCCCCGCGTCGGGCTCTGTGCTGACAGCTCAGAGCCTGGAGCCTGCTTGGGATTCTGTGTCTCCCTCTCTCTCTCTCCCCCCCTCCCCCACTCATGCTCTGTCTCTCTCAAAAACGAATAAACATTAAATTTTTTTTTTTTTAAAATAGTTGTTAAAGGGTGAGAGAAAGCGTGTAAGTGCAGGGTGCTGGGAACAGCCTGAGTGCAAGGTGCTGGGGACTAGCATGGGTGCGGGGTCCTGGAATGTCACTCCCAGCCATTCAGGTCCTCCTGGCTGATGCTGGGATATTGTGGAGCAGACATCCCCACCCCCACTGTGCTCTGCCCAGATTCCCAACCTTATGATCCAATGGTGACAGTTGTTTTAGGTCACTTAGTTTGGGGTGGTTTGGCATAAACCAATAGATAACCAGAACAGGGAAGGAGCAACACTGGGAGCTGGCAATTTGGAGGGAGTGGGGGGGGAAAGCCTGTATTCCCACGGCCCCTGCTCCACGTCTAGGTTGCTGCTGCCATTTTTTGCCACTAGGTGGCGGCTAATGATTGTCTCCAGCAGAAAGGAAGATGGGGAAGAAGGTCCCCCCCCCCAGTCCACGCAGCCCTGAGTCTAGTGTCCAACAAACCTCACTTAGAACCGTAATGGCGATTTCCTAACAGAAACTCAGTCCCATCCTGCACATCTCCACACTCATACCCTCATTTCCAGCTTCAAGCTGTTTGCACGATCCCAAGAGGCTCCCCAAAGCAGATCAGGAGCCACACACACACACACACACACACACACACACACACAGGGGTCCCTTTTCCTTGTTCCAAAAACCCCAGTTCTGCAGTTTGAGAGAGAGAGAAAAGCTGGGGAGGTCATGCTTCCCCCCCCCCCCCCCGCTCTGCTTTCTGCCCCACGGTTGGTCTTTTGCTGACCCTTCAGGAAATGAGATATAGTTTATTGCGACATCATGCTCCCCACTGAGCCTGCCCCTCTCTCTCTCTCTCTCTCTCTCTCTCTCTCTGTCTCTCTCTCGCTGTGAGTCCTCACTGACACGACAAAAATCCAGACCGTCAGATTCCAACTCATCAAATAAGACTTACCATATGCTCCAGCTGTTCTGTGTCTGGGCATACAAGCCAAAGAATCAAAAGCCGGGACTCAAATGTGCAGATTTGTATCAGATATTTGCATGCCCGTGTTCACAGCAGCATTATTCACAATAACAGAAAGGTAGAAGCAGTCTACCAGCAGATGAATGAATAAACAAAATGTGGTGTGTGCATACATATTAGTTAGCTTAGGCTGCAACCCCAGAATATCATAGCTGGGCAGCTTAAGCAACAGAAATGTATCTTCTCGGGGGCGCCTGGGTGGCTCAGTCAGTTGGACGTCTGACTCCGGCTCAGGTCACCATCTCACGGCTCATGAGTTCGAGCCCTTCATTGGGCTCGGTGCTGACAGCTCAGAGCTTGGAGCCTGCTTCCGATGCTGTGTCTCCCTCTCTCTCTGCCCCTCCCCCCCACTCATGTTCTGTCTCTCAAAAAAGAATAAACGTTAAACATTTTTTAAAAAAAAGAAAAGACACCAGTCCTAATAGGGTGCCATCCTTATGACCTCATTAAACCTTAACTATCTCCATAAATGACCCAACTTCCAATATAGTCACATTGGAGGTTAGGGCTTCAACTTACGACTTTGGGGCAGACAGATTCAGCCCATTAAACCACACACTGGAATATCATACAGCCCTTAAAAGGAAGGACCTTCTACACTTCCCATGTTACAACATGGATGAAACTCAAAGACATTATGCTCAGTGAAATAAGCCAGGACATAAAAGGACAAATCCTGTATGGTTCCTCATACATGAGTGCCTATGGTAGTCAAACTCATAGAGGCAGAAAATAGTCTCCAGCGGCTGGAGGGAGAGAATGAGGGGTGATTGCTTCATGGCTACGGAGATTCACTGTGGGAAAACGGAAGCCCTTCTGAAGGAAATGGACAGCAATGTGAATGGACTTCCTGCCACTGATCTGTAGCCTTTTTTAAAAAAAATTATTTAAATATTTATTTATTTTGGAGAGAAGGAGAGAGACAGAGCATGAGCGGGGGAAGGGCAGAGAGAGAGGGAGATACAGAATCCGAATCAAACCCCAGGCTCCGAGCTGTCAGCCCAGAGCCCGACGTGGGGCTCGAACCCACAAACTGTGAGATCATGACCTGAGCCAAAGTCAGACACCCAACAGACTGAGCTACCCAGGTGCCCCTGAACTGTATGTAACCTTAATAATGATTAAAATGGTAAATGTTATGATTACACATCTTTTACCACAATAAAAAAAATTTTTTTCCTAACTCGTGTGGATTAACCAGAAAATCCCTAGGGGCCTGCATCTGATGGAATAAGATGGAGAAAATTAACAAGTAAGCCTGCAGGAGAGGAAA
This sequence comes from Panthera tigris, assembly GCF_018350195.1. Taxonomy (NCBI): domain Eukaryota; kingdom Metazoa; phylum Chordata; class Mammalia; order Carnivora; family Felidae; genus Panthera; species Panthera tigris. The sequence goes on from NC_056674.1 coordinate 3,944,187, forward strand.
CTTGTAATCAAGTCAGGTGGTCCATCAAGGAATGACTCCTGCTTTAGGGCTTTCCCTGTACTTTACCAGGGTTGCACCCATAATGGTTAAACTCCCTGTAATGGTTAAACCCCTGTCAGGGAAACAGGAGACAGAGGCTGATACAGCTCCCTGTCTTGAGCAAATCCCCCATTTCTGGAATTATTTTATTTATCTAGCTATTTAACAAACATTTGTTTAACACCTACAATGTGCCAGGTTTTTTGGTTTTTTGGGGGGGTTTTTTTGCAAGGGCTATTACTATTTTTTTAATGTTTATGTATTGATTGATTTGGGGATGGGGGAAGGACAGAGAGAAAGAGGAAGAGAGAGAGAATCCCAGGCAGGCTCATCAATGTCAACACAGAGCCAGACATGGGGCTCGATCCCAGGAACTGAACCATGAGCTCATGACCTGATCCCAAATCAAGAGTCAGACGCTTAACCAAATCAGCCACTCAGGTGCCCAGGGCTATTACTATTTTTTAAAAAAGAGCCAAAAATAAAAAATAAAAAATAAATTTGAAAAAGGGGGGCGCCTGGGTGGCTCAGTTGGTTAAGCTTCTGACTTCAGCTCAGGTCACGATCTCATGGTTGGTGAGTTCCAGCCCCTCGTCTGGCTCTGTGCTGACAGCTCAGAGCCTGGAGCCTGCTTTGGATTCTGTGTCTCCCTCTCTCTCTGTCCCTCCCCTGCTCACACTCTGTCTGTCTGTCTGTCTGTCTCTCAAATATAAATAAAATTAAAAAAAAAAAAGTAGTCAAGGTCCCCACCTTCATGGAGCTTATATTCTACTTGGAAAGATGGGCAGAACCAAGTAAGCAAATATTTACAGATTATGCTGGATATAAACAGGGTGATATGATAGAACCTAAAAGATGTGTGGAGGGTAGGTCTTACCTTTAGGAAGGGAGTTAGGGAAGGCTTGGAAGGAAAGTGTTTATGAGAATTAAACACCGTGAAGTATCCAGCCAAGAGAAATGGAAAGGGAATTGCCATTCAGGCAGCCATTCAACCAGTGCAAAGGCCCTGAGGCAGGGGAAACTTGGCATATTACACTTCTAAAAACTGATACAAGACCAGTGCAACCCGGGGCAGAACAAAGCACAGGAAGAAAGGTACAAAGCCAGATCATGCGGAGCCAGGAGAAGAAATCTGAATTTCCATCTAAGCGGAAAGTGCCTTCGTAACACTGATAAGGGAGACGCGAAAATTCCTAAGAGCTCCTTATCTTGTGGTTTTTTACGTCTCACACTAGAGGGTTCCTTGTTTTTCCTTGAGTAGACAGTGAAGGTTTAGAGCTGATACCCTCAGATTCTGCGCTGTGCCCTCCTCTGACACCACATAGACCTCTCTGGGCTCCAGTGGATAGGGCTGCCACAATGTTCATGGACAGGTCTTTGTTGCAACACCTGTTTTCAGTTATAGGAAACATCCAGCATTGGTCAATCCACAGAGACAGAAAGTAGACAAGGGGCTCTCAGGGACTAGGGGTAGGAGGAAATGGAGAGTAGGTGTTCGGTGAGGCCAGGGTTTCCTTCTGGGGCATAAGACATCTTGTAACAACGTTGGGAATGTACTAACTTCTGCTGGGTGGTTTGCTTAAAAATGGTTAATGGTTGGGGCGCCTGGCTGGCTCATTTGGTGAAGCATGCGACCCTTCATCTGGGGGGTATGAGTTGGAGCCCCACGTTGGGTGCAGAGATTACTTAAAAATAAAATCTTAAAAAAAATTTTGTTTAATTAGTTAATTTATTTTGAGAAAGACGGAGAGAGCGAGCCGGGGAGGGAGGGAGAGAGAGAGAGAGAGAGAGAGAGAGGGAGAGAGAGAATCCCAAGCAGGCTCCACAATGTCAGTGCAGAGCCTGATGTGGAGCTCGAACTCACGAACCATGAGATTATAACCTGAGCCAAAACCAAGATTCGGATGCTTAACCGACCAAGCCACCCACGCTCCCCAAAAATAAAATCTTAAAGAAAAAAAAAATGGTTAATGGTGAAGTTTACATTGTATGAATTTTACCTCGATTAAATAAGTAAACAACTTTGTAAATATCATGACGTCTAAACAAATACGTCTGTGGGTCTTATCTGTCCCTCTGGCCATGAGTTTGAATCTTCTTCTTCGGGCTTTAAAAAAAATAAAAAGACAAATATTACACAGAAAAATTTACATGGTTAGACTGCGTTTTCATGAAGTTCAAACATAACCAAATTGAAACAACTTTCTTTAAAGAATAGAATTATAGTTTGCAAAACTATAAGGAAAAGGGAAGGATTTGGGGCGCCTGGGTGGCTCAGTCAGTTAAGTGTCTGACTTCAACTCAGGTCATGATCTCGTAGTTCATGAGTTTGAGCCCTGCATGGGGCTCTGTGCTGACAACTCAGAGCCTGGAGTCTGATTCGGATTCTGTGTCTCCCTCCCTCTCTGCCCCTCCCCTGCTCATGATCTGTCTCTCTCTGTCTCAGAAATAAATATTCAAAAAAATAAAAATAAATAAAAATAAATGATGGGGCGCCTGGGTGGCTCAGTTGGTTAAGTGTCTGACTTCAGCTCGGATCATGATCTCGCGGTTCGTGGGTTCGAGCCCCGCGTCGGGCTCTGTGCTGACAGCTCAGAGCCTGGAGCCTGCTTCGGATTCTGTGTCTCCCTCTCTCTCTGCTCTTCCCCTGCTCACTCAGTCTCTCTCTCTCTCTCTCTCTCAAAGATGAATAAATGTTAAAAAAATTTATAAATATACAGAAGGTGAAGTGATGCAAGTTAATGCTTCAATAACTGGTCCCGTATCATGATGTGTTTCCAGTTACTGGTCTTTGCTGGGTCTCCGCTCTCTTCCCCCACCTCCGAGGAGTCCACCAGACTGCAGGTGGCAAAGAAGGTGCAGAGTGAAGGCCTTGCTGCACAAAGAGCCATTCCCAAGACCGGAGGACTCTCCCCCGAGGCAGACAGCTCTCAGGGCATCCCCGAGCCGGCTGGGCTCAAAGTCAAGCAGGAAAAAAAACAAACGTGTTGCTGATCCCCTTCCCTGGCTCTGACCGGAGTTTATAATTACACGTCCATTACTGTGATTATGTGATTAATATCTGTTTCCCTCACCAGACTGTCAGCTCCCTGGGGGTCCCTTTTTTGCTCTCTACTGTATGCTGAGCCCAAAGTGCCACTCGATAAATAATAACAGCAGGGCTGATCGAGTCATGACCCCGTGCCAGGTTGTCCTCCAGGGCTCTGCAGGGATTAGGACGGCATTACTCCTGGCAGCGGCTGTAGGGGTAGCACACGAGGAGCTCCTGTAAGGGATGAACAAGCGGTGAAAAATTGCTCGGGCTGTGTAAGGTGGAGCGAGGGTTTCCCCACCAGCCCCTGCCCCACGCTCCCGCCACCTGTCCAAGGCCGTGAACCCACCTCCCCAGCTCTTCCCCAACAGCATCCTCAGCAAGGAGGCTGCTGGGAACCCTGGGACAGTTTGTAATTATATAACATGTCGTATCATACAAATATTAACTTACATGTTATATTATAAATATCGTACGGATACACTACAATAGATTGTATTGTATGTTGTGTTTCATATATGTAACGTTATGAATGCTATAGTCATATAACATGAGAGGCTACTGGGCGCCTGGGTGGCTCAGTTGGTTGAGTGTCCGACTCTTGATTTCGGCTCAGGATTTTGGCTCGCGCCATGATATGGTTCGAGCCCCACATTGGGCTCTGCTCCAACAGTGTGGAACCGCCTTGGAATTATCTCTCTCTTTTCTTTCTGTCCCTCCCCTGCTCTCTTTCTCTATCTCTCAAAATAAATAAACAAACTTAAAAAAAAAAAAAAAAACGAAAACAAAGGGGCACCTGGGTGGCTCAGTCAGTTGAGCCTCTGACTTCGGTCCAAGTCATGATCTGGCAGTTCACGAGTTTGAGCCCCATGCCTGGCTCTGTGCCGATGGCTCAGAGCCTGGAGCCTGCTTCAGATTCTGTGTCTCCCTCTCTCTGACCCTCCCCCGTTCATGCTCTGTCTCTCTCTGTCTCAAAAATAAATAAACGTTAAAAAAAATTAAAAAAAAAATAAATAAATAAAAAAACCATGATAGGCTATTAATATAAATCATATTTATGTAATGATTACTATAATATATAATGATGCTATATGGCTATATAGTTACTTAATTGTATTTATTTAAAAAATATTTTTAATGTTTATTTTTGAGAACGAGAGACAGAGTGCAAGCAGGGGAGAGCCAGAAAGAGAGAGAGACACACAGAACACAAAACAGGCTCCAGGCTCTGAGCCGTCAGCACAGACAGCTCGCAGGGCTTGAACTCATGAACTGCGAGATCATGACCTGAGCCGAAGTTGGATGCTTAACCAATGGAGCCACCCAGGTGCCCCTATAATTGTATTTATAATATATAACTAAACATAGAAAATGTTAAGATAACATATCAACATATTAAATATCCATATTATTAATATAGTAACCAATTAACTATAATCACACACTATATATTATTGGTATATAAAATATTATATATGATATGTGTAATTATATCTTTAAGTTGTAAATACAACATTTAGGAAATCAAACTCATGATGTTAGCACATTTGTATTCATAAATCAGCACATTTTCCTTATTGTAATTTTTTTTTAAGATTTTATTTGTCAAGTAATCTCTACACCCAACGTGGGGCTTGAACTCAAGACCTCAAGATCAAGAGTTTGCTGTACCAGCTGAGCCAGCCAGGTGATCCTATTTCAAACATTTTTAAGTTTAAGAGACTTTGGCCTTTGAGAGGTAACAGACAAGCTTCAGCTATTCCTGTGAAACCAAAGAATGCACTCAAGCCACGATTTTCTTTCTTTCTTTTTTTTTTTTTTTTTGGCTGCGTCTACAGAAAGGCAACTTTCTCTTTTTTTAAATACTCATTTATTTTTAAGAGGGGAGGAGGGGCAGAGAGGTGGGGGGCAGGGGGACAGAGGACCCCAAGCAGGCTCTGCACTGACAGCAGAGAGCTCCAGGTGGGGCTCGAACTCACGAACAGTGAGATCATGACCTGAGTGGAAGTCAGACGCCCACCCGACTGCGCCTCCCGGGAGCCCCCTCCAGCTGTGACTGTGGAGTTGAAATACACACCTGGTCTTCCCAAGGTGCGAGGCCGGTCCTTGGGCCTGAGCGCTGGAGCCCTGGACGTGGGTCTTGGTTCTCTGTAGCATCAGCTGGTGCTGTTCTGGTTCCTACCAGCTTTCTAGTGCACAGTGATGACAGCGTTCCCTGAGAACACAGCCACTGTCCCTGCAACTCTCCCCGCCTCCTTCTGAGCCCTGGGGATGCGTGTCCCCACCAACCGTCTCCTGGAGCCCAGGGCGGCTCTTCTGTCAGGCACCTCCAAAGCCCCCTGCCTGTCCCTGCCCCCGTCCCAGAGCCCCGTGTGTCACACCGTTTCCAGGCACTAGAATCTGTCCAGCCCGCTGGGGCTGCCCTAACAAAGCACCACAGACCAGACTGGTGGCCTGAAGGACACTGTGTACTGTCTCCGGGTTCTGGAGGCAGGGAGTCCAGGGTCAGCGAGTCTCGGGGTTGTCTCCTTCTGAGGACCGTGAGGGAGAATCTGTTCCCGGCTCTCTCCTCGGTTCACAGGCAGCTGAGGGCCTTTGTTTCTTCCCTCGGCGCCTGTCTGCGTCCTCCCCTCCTTACAAGGACTCCAGTCATACTGGAGAAGAGTCCACCCTGATGACCTTGCTTTCACCTGGGTACCTCCGTACAGACCCTGAGATCCTGGGGGTCGGGATCCCAGCAGAGGCGTCTGGGTGGGATGCAGTTCAACCCACGATGTGTGTGCTCTAAGCTGTTGAGTTTTCTGGTCACTCTGTGGGTTTGTTGACATATGACTTCGGGGCTGCTAAGCAGGTTTCTGGAGAGCACAAGGGGTCACTCTTCGCCACCCCGGAACGCACAACCATATCCAAACAGACTCCAAATCAAAGCTCTTAAATTTCCAAACCTTTAATCCCAAACCAGACCACAGCGAGGTCAGACCCAGCGATTTCCCCTCCCCCTCCCCTGTTTCCCCAAGGTTCAAATTAGTTGGAAGATGCCTCTCCCACAAGTGAATACATCCAGATCTGGGAAATGAATCCGTCCAAGTCCGTCCTAAGACCCCCTGACCTCATCCCTCCCACCCTACTCCCCAGTTACCCCATCAGGTCCCCCTGCAAGCCTTCCCTGGGGACCCTCGTTTGTAAAAGGCCTCTCTCCATCGTACCCCATGCATCCCAATTCGGCCACCGGGAACAACATATTCACAGAGGGAAAACATGAGGCAGGAGAGGGAGGTTTGTGCAAACAACGTGTGCCCCACAGCAGGCAGAACACAGTTTCTCCAGGACAAGGGGAAAGACTTTGAGGGATAAGAAGAAGAAAAGGAAGGAGTTAGAGAAGGCACAGTGCTGGCTCTAGGTGGCCCTGTGCCCCAGCTTGGGGCAGAGTGAGCCCCAGGGCCCCGGAGGCAAGGTGAGCAGGAGGAAGCAGCCACTGGCCAGCAGGAGGACCAGGCTGGCCCCCATCCCACAGCCCAGGGACCAGGAGTATTCGTAGGCCAGGGCTGGGGCTGGGGGAGGCTCAGGGCTGACTCTTTGCAGCAGGGCTTGGACAGAATGCCGGAACACCTCCAGGCTGACCAGGAGCAGCAGGCCTGTGGGGAGAGGACAGGCATGGCGCTCAGGCCCCCGGGGACCCCGACCTGGGTCTGAGCGTCTCCCCAGCACACCCCATCTCATGCTCGTTCAAACAGGAAACCTGGGGGGCCCTCAGCACCACCCCACCTAATTCCTTCGACAGCTACTTACTAAACACCAACCCTATAGCACGAGTCTGGAAGCTGGAGATAAAGAAGGAACACAACACAGACAGAGGCAGAAGGGAGAGTGGTGGTCGCCAGAAGCTGAGGGGCTGGGGGAACGGGATGGGGGGGTGGGGGCTGCTGTTTGATGGGGACAGAGTTGTGCTTGGGGAAACACGAAAGTGAAAAGGCTCTGGAGATGGATGGTGAATGTGCTTAGTGCCACAGAACTGAGCACAAAACAGTTGAAATGGTAAATTTTATCTTATGTGTGTTTTAGCGCTTTAAAAAAGAAAAATGTGGGGGCGCCTGGGTGGCTCGGTCGGGCGGCTGACTTGGGCTCAGGTCATGATCTCACGGTTCATGGGTTCGAGCCCCGTGTCCGGCTCTGTGCTGATGGCTCGGAGCCTGGAGCTGCTTCAGATTCTGTCTCTCTCTCTCTCTCTCTCTCTCTCTCTCTCTGCCCTTTCCCCGCTCACGCTCTGTCTCTCTCTCTCTCAAAAATAAACATTAAAAAAATTTTAAAAAGGAAAAAGCAGGGGTGCCTGGGTGGCTTAATTGGTTGAGCATCCAACTCTTGATTTCAGCTCAGGTCATGATTCCAGCGTCGTGGGATCGAGCCCTGTGTCAGGCTCCAAGCTGAGTGTAGAGCCTGCTTAAGATTCTCTCTCTCTCTCCGCCCCTCACTCCTGCTCACTCTCTCTCTCAAAAAAAAAAAAAAACAAAAAACAAAAAATCAAAGTCCAAAATCAAAAACATGAAAATCAATTAAAGACTACATTAAAGAAATTGTTTGAAAAAATAAAAGGGGCACCTGGCTGGTTTGGTGGGTAGAGAATGCGACTCTTGATCTCTGGGTCATGATTTCAAGCCTCATGTTGGACATGGAGTTTACTTTTAAAAAAGTAAGGCTTTTGGAAAGAGCGATAGTAAAATCTGGAATAGTTGAACTCACCATGGAAGCACAGAACAGAAGGTGGTTGCCAAGAGCTGGCGGGGGAGGGGAAAGGGGAAGATGTGGGGCAAAGGTACAGAACTCAATTACGCAAGACAACAAAGAGTTGTGGGGATTTCATGTGCAGCAGGGTGACTATAGTTAGCAATACTGTATCACACATGTTACAAGATGAGAGCCTCGGTGTTCTCACCACACACACCAAGGTGGCCACGTGAGGTGATGCATGTTGTTAACTAGTTTAACTGTGGTGATCACTTCATGACGTGCATGTATATCAAAACCCCAAGTTGTACACCTTAAAGATCTACAATTTCTACTCACCATTCATACCCCAATAAAGCTCATCAACCATACCCCAATAAAGATGATGAATCACAAAACAAAAGGAAAGGCAGTCAAGTTAAGTTGCAATGAAATTTGATTTAAAAAAAAAAAACATGACACAAAAACAGACTCTCAGATCAATGGAACAGAATAGAGAACCCAGAAATGGACCCACAAACGTATGGCCAACTAATCTTTGACAAAGCAGGAAAGAATATCCAATGGAATAGAGACAGTCTCTTCAGCAAGTGGTGCTGGGAAAACTGGACAGCGACACGCAGAAGAACGAACCTGGACCACTTTCTTACACCATACACAAAAACAAATTCAAAATGGATGAAAGACCTAAATGTAAGACAGGAAGCCATCAACATCCTCAAGGAGAAAGCAGGCCAAAACCTCTTTGATCATGGCCACAGCAACTTCTTACTCAACACGTGTCTGGACGCAAGGGAAACAAAAGCAAAAAGGAACTACTGGGACCTCGTCAAAATAAAAAGCTTCTGCACAGCGAAGGAAACAACCAGCAAAACTGAAAGGCAACCGACAGAATGGGAGAAGATATTTGCAAATGACATATTAGATAAAGGGTTAGTATCCAAAATCTATAGAGAACTTATCAAACTCCACACCCAAAAAACAAATAATCCAGGGAAGAAATGGGCAAAAGACCTGAATAGACACTTCTCCAAAGAAGACATCCAGATGGCCAACCGACACATGAAAAAACGCTCAACGTCACTCATCATCAGGGAAATACAGATCAAAACCACAATGAGATACCACCTTGTACCTGTCAGAATGGCTAACATTAACAACTCAGGCAACGACAGATGTTGGCGAGGATGCAGAGAGAGAAAGTCCCTTTTGCACTGCTGGGGTGGGAATGCAAACTGGTGCAGGCACTCTGGAAAACAGTACGGAGGTTCCTCAAAAAATTAAAAATATAACTACCCTATGACCCAGCAATTGCACTACTAGGCATTTATCCAAGGGATACAGGTGTGCTGTTTCGAAGGGACACATGCACCCCCATGTTTATAGCAGCACTATCAACAATAGCCAAAGTATGGAAAGAGCCCAAATGTCCATCGATGGATGAATGGATAAAGAAGATGTGGTATATATATACAAAGGATTATTACTGGGAAATCAAAAAGAATGAAATCTTGCCATTTGCAACTATGTGGATGGAACTGGAGGGTATTATGCTAAGCAAAATTAGTCAAAGAAAGACAAATATCATATGGCTTCACTCATAAGAGGACTTTAAGACACAGAACAGAAGAACATAAAGGAAGTGAAACAAAAATAATATAAAAACAGGGAGGGGGACAAAACATAAGAGACTCTTAAATATAGAGAACAGAGGGTTGCTGGAGGGGGTGTGTGAGGGGAGATGGCTAAGTGGGTAAGGGGCATTAAGGAATCTACTCCAGAAATCATTGTTGCACTATATGCTAACTTGGATGTAAATTAAAAACAACAACAACAACAAACAACAAGAAAAGAAGAAAGTACAAGACAGAGACCCTAACCTCATGGAGTTTGTATTTTAGATGGAGGGGACAGGCGGTAAACAAATAAACCAAGGCTTGCAAAACTCAAATGTCTGCAGGAGGCAATGAGAAAGCAGGAGTCAACAAAGCAGGTGAGTGCAGTGGCTGGTGGGGGTGGGGGGAGACAAAGAGTCCAAAACTCAGCTTCAGCCAACTGCAACCCTTCAGAAATGGGGACTTAAATTGCCAGATCTTCTGAGTTTTTAAGATTAGCTGGAATTTTTTAAATGATTACTATTTTTTATGGGAATTTGCCCAACCTTGAAACATTGGCTCAGAGAAACGTTATGCCCTGCCCGCCAAAGTCCATTTATGGGTCATCGCTGGCTACAGGCTGCCAGGTTGTAATGTCCAAAGTAAACACATGAGAAGACGAGATAATTTCAGAGAGTGATGTGTGCCGGGAAAGATAGAACAGGGTGATGGGAAGGTGAGTGACATCCAGGAGCAGAGCACAGACTTTGAGATGATGTCACCAGGAAAAGCCATTTGAGCTAAGACTTGGAGGATGAACAGAAGCCAGGTTCTGGAGCAAGCACAAAACTAAGTGATGGCCGGTGCAAGAGGAAGGAATGGCTTGTGCAAAGGCCCGGTGGTTGAATGAGTACAGTGTGTCTGGGGGAGAGAGAGGTCAGTGTGGCTGGAGAAAAGACAGTGGGGAGGGGAGAGTGGTGGGGAATAGACGTGCAGAGGTGGGCAGGGGTCAGATCTTGTAGGACCATCTGATAGCCCATGAGTCATGGGTCGTAGCTACCCCCTCTCTCAGACCCCGGACTCTTCTTCCCCCACCCCACTCCCTGGTACTTCGTTCCCCCCATGGTTTTTAATCGGGGTCCTGGAGAACGCAGCCAGGCGTCTGTGATCTGTGGGTCAGTAGCTCCCCTCTGAGGCCTCCTTGGCCCCACGCAGCTCAGCTTGAGGACCCAGAGGTGGAAGAATATTCAGACAAGACACTCTCCAGTCCCCTTGATTCCTCTGCAAATTCATGCCTCATTGATTCATTCAACACATCTTAATTGAGCCCCCATTATAAAATATATAAACAAGACTAACAGGGGTACCTGGGTGGCTCAGTCAGTTGAGCGTCCGACTTCGGCTCAGGTCAGGATCTCGCAGTCTGTGAGTTCAAGCCTCCTGTCGGGCTCTGTGCTGACAGCTCAGAGCCTGGAGCCTGCTTCAGATTCTGTGTCTCCCTCTCTCTCTGCCCCTCCCCCACTCACACTCTGTTTCTCTCTGTCTTTCAAAAATAGGTAAATATTAAAAAAAAAAAAAAGACTAACAAAGGCCTTGTCCTCTTGGAGCTCCATCCCAGAAGGAGAATTAGACAATAATAGGGCAAATGTATTGCTGTGGACTGAATTGTGCCTCCAAAAGTTCAGCTGTTGGAGTCCTGACCCCCTAGTTTCTTGAAATGTGACTATATTTGAAGATAGAATTTTTTTTAAGTTTATTTTTTTGTTTTGAGAGAGAGTGTGAGGGGGGAGGGGCAGAGAGAACAGGAGACAGAGAATCCCAAACAGGCTCCCAAATTCACAGATGCAGGGGGCTCTAACTCAGGAACTGTGAGATTACAACCTGAGCCAAAACCAAGAGTTGTCGGACATTTAACCAACTGCCACCCAGGCGCCCCGAAGGCAGAGTCTTTAAAGTAATAATTAAACAGACATGAGGCCACTAGGGCCTTAATCCAATATGGAGGGCAATATGGTGGTGTTCCCACAAGAAGAGGAGAACACAGATACACAGATTGAGGACACGGGGAGAAGACAGCCATCTACAAGCCAAGGACAGGCCTCGGAGGAGACCGACTCTGCCCATGTCTGGGTCTCAGACCTCCAGCCTCCAGATCCATGAGACAACACATTTCTGTTCTTTAACCCTCCCGGGGTTGTGGTACTTTGTTATGGCAGCCTGAGCAATGGAATACACACACAGGTATATAATTTCAGGGAGTGATCGATTCCATGAGAGAAGAAAAGGGGGCAAGGTAGGGACACGGCAGGCAATGGGCCTCCTAAGTGGTCAACCAGATCAGACACTTAAATGACAGGAAGGGATGAGACATGGGATGATCTAGTGGAGGCTGAGGGGATAGCAGTGCAAAATGCTCTGAGGGGGAGATGAGATTGAAGTGTCTGAGGAACAGCAAAGAAGCCAATGAAACCAGGACAGAGGGAGCAGGTGGTAAGAGACGAAGTCCCACGGAGCCAGGAGCCAGGCCACATAAGACCTGGGAGCCACATTATTCTAGTGGTAGTAATTGATTGTGAACGTATTGGCTTTTGAATCAGGTAGGAACCACAATAGGATTTATGGTTTAAAACTACGACTAACCCCAAAGCAAAGGGCAGGTAGGATTTGGCCATGGGCTGTAGTCAGTAGACTCTTAGCCTTGGCTTTGTGAAAAGAATCTAACCAAACACTCTCTCATCTCATCTCTTCCCACTAGACCTCATGAGGTATGTATTATTATCCCCACTTTACAGAGGGGAAGATTAAAGCCTGGAGAGGTGGAGCTCAGGTTTGATTAAAGCCAGGTCTACTCCATAGCTTCTTCTCTTAGACACGTCTCTGTACTTCCTCCCCGACCAAGCCCGACATGCCTTGTATGACCTAGAAGGGCCTACGTGATCTGGCCCCTGCCTCCTTGTTTGTGCTCATCTCCCCAGCTCTTCCCACCCTAAAATAGTGGGGAGTGCAATGTCTTTCAGTCTGTATGTTTTATTGTAGAGAGAGAGAGCGGGGGAGGGGCTGAGAGAGAAGAGAGTGAATCCGAAACAGGCTCCATGCTTGGCACGGAGCCAGATGCGGGGCTTGATCCCACAACTCTGGGATCATGACCTGAGCTGAAACCAAGAGTCAGTCACTCAACCGACTGAGCCACCCAGGCGCCCCTCTCTCAGTCTACAAATGCACCAAATTCTTTCAAACCTGGAGACCTTTATGCTGCTTGGAATAATTTTCTGCTTACCCTTCTCTGAGTACTGCCTTACACATCCCTACTATTGCTATTACTATCACTATTACTATTTATTACTATTTATTACTATCACTATTACCATTACTATTTATTACCATTACTATTTATTACTATCACTATTTATTACTATTACTATTACTATTTATTACCATTACTATTTATTACTATCACTATTTATTACTATTACTCTTTATTAATATCACTATTACTATTACTCTTTATTACTATTACTATTACTATTTATTACTATCACTATTACTATTTATTACTATTACTATTACTCTTTATTACTATCACTATTACTATTACTACTTATTACTATTACTATTGCTATTCATTACTATTACTATTTATTACTATCACTATTACTATTTATTACTATTACTATTACTATTACTCTTTATTACTATCACTATTACTATTACTATTTATTACTATTACTATTACTATTTATTACCATTACTATTTATTACTATCACTATTGCTATTTATTACTATTACTATTACTCTTTATTACTATTACTATTGCTATTTACTACTATTGCTATTGCTATTGCTATTGCTATTACTATTACTATTACTATTACTATTACTATTACTATTACTATCACTGCTATTGCACTTCTGAGAAGCCCTCCTTAAGCACTGCCACTCAAGTCTATATCAGATCTCCCTGTTACAGATTTTCCTCCACACTCTTTCATTTTCATTTGTAGCACTTATCACAGATGGTAATTATTAGCATATATTAATTTATATTAGTATTGTCTATTTGTCCCATGGCTATCTCCCTCGCTATCATAAATCCATGAGAGCAGGAAACTTGTCTGTCTTGTATCTCTAAAACATGAACAATACCTGATGTATATATTTCATGGAGAGAAACAATATAATCTGAACATGTCCCTTTATTTAAGGAGATCTTGAAAATTCAATCTGTCCAGGGCCTGATACCAAATATAGCCAAAATACTTACAGCATCAAATCCACCCCCTCACTCTCACTTGCTTGTACAGTTTGCAGAAAAATTTCATGCCTGAGACTTCCACAAAACACTTTTATATCCTCACTTTCATGGCACCCCCTGGAATAACACGAGTATGAGTTCAATAACCAAATTCCTACCATGCTATAAATTCTACAAAAACAGGGATCATCTTAATATTATTCATCATTCTATCCCCAGTGGTATCAAGCACAGCATTGAGCACCTACTGGATAAAAAAAAAAATACTTGTTGAATAATTGGATGGATGAATAGAAGGAAACAGGTAAAAGAGAAAGGAGAATGGAAAAGGAAGAAGGGAATGGGAGGAAATTAATGAATCAATGGATGGATGGATGGACGGACGGATGGATAGATGGGATGAATGGATGGATGGATGGACGGACAGATGGATGGATAGACGGAAAACAGATAAAAGAGAAAGGAGAATGGAAAAGGAAGAAGGAAGTGGGAGGAAATTAATGAATCAATGGATGGGTGGATGGATGGATGGACGGATGGATAGATGGGATGAATGGATGGATGGACGGACGGGCGGATGGATGGATGGATAGACGGAAAACAGATAAAAGAGAAAGGAGAATGGAAAAGGAAGAAGGGAGTGGGAGGAAATTAATGAATCGATGGATGGATGGATGGATGGATGGATGGATGGATGGATGGATGGACGGACGGATAGATGGACGGACAGATGGATAGATGGAATAAAAGGATGGATGGATGGACGGACGGGGATAGATGGGATGAATGGATGGATAGAGGGATACTTGACAAATGGATACTTGGATGACTGACTTCATGGATATGTGGGAACTTGAGCTCAGAGATAAAAGATTTGCCCAAGATCACACAACTTGTCAGAAGTTAGACGCCAACCTAGATGTTTGGATTCCCTGTTGATTTCCTGGTCCATCTTTGACCCCAGTGTCCTCCTCACTCTCCTTCCTCCAGCCACACTGGCTTTCCTTCAAGACCTTAAATTCACCAAACTCTGTCTAGCTTGGTTACTCAGGGAGGCCCTCACTAACTCTCTGCTTTAAATCAGGTGCTCTCATTATGCACTCTCACAGAAATCTACTTTTCTTTTCCTTTTATAGCACCTAGAAGTTTGTAATTGTGGGATGATTTGTGTTATTTCGGTGTCCTTAACCAGTAATCTCCCTAAAGGAAGGCACCTTTCTGTCCTGTACATTCTGATAATATTACATATACAAAAACGTACAAAAGTGTGTAATATGTCTGTGTGTATATCAATGAATAAAATGAATAAATGAAAGAAAGGAAAGGAGATGATTGAATTTTCCCCTTTATTTAGGAAGATCTCTAAGGGAACAAAATAATAAAAATTGATCATTATTATTTTCCATTCATATGTTCATGTTCGTGAAGACTTATCATTTCTCCCTTATCTTGTACTAGAGTCTACCCCACTTGTTAGTTAAGGTTACCATGTCCATTTGTGACAGATTTTGCCTGATTTATGCTCTGACCTTCATTCTGTTCCTCAAACTTGTCAAATCGCTATTCTATCACCATCACCACCATCAGTACACCATCATCTCTACCGTTACCACCATTTTTACCATCATCATCATCACCACCATCACCACCAACATTGTCACCACCACCACCACAATATACAACATCATCAATATAGTCACCACTACTGTCACCACCACACTTTGGATGATTCCTATTCACCCTTCAATTACCAGCTTAAATACCACTTTCTCTGAGTTTCTCTGATACACCCTCACTGCAGTGTCTACCCCTAATATGCTTTATCATGACTTTCATCACAATTATAGTTGCATCATTATATGTGTAATTACTGGCTACTGTCTATCTCTGCTAGGCTCTGTGAGGGGCAGACTGTCTCTGTCTTGTTAGTCATATATACCCAGCCCTTAGCACAGTGCATGGAACATAGTAAGTGCTCAGTAAATTCACAGAGGATGAACAAACGAAGCTTATATAATTAGTGACCTTTCTATCTACCTTAGAAAGGGAGCACTACATTGACAAGATGTAGAATTTTTTTTTTTTTGACCATCAGCTCCAAGAATGCAACATTCACTGAAGACCTAAGTTCCAAAGCTAAAAGAGAATTTGAAGACTTTCCAATTCCCAGCCAATAATAGCACTTAGAACTCTCACATTGAGCCTACTACAGTCCTGGTGCTTCCCAGCATGCATCAGTGCTTGGAGATGTCCTCTAACCTCCCAGCAAGCAACAGTGCCTGGAGATGGCCTCCAACTTCCCAGCATGCAACAGCAATTGAAGACCTCTGGGTTCAAATTGGAGACCCCTCTGGGGACAGCAGGGCTTAGAATTTTCCATTCTTTGAGACCTCTATAGCCCTTAAGATTCCTCCAATCCCCATGGTACAACTGTGTTTGTGGACTCTACCTCCAAGCAGGCAACAATTCTCAGAAACCCTTGGTCCAAATTTAAAATAGTGTTTGGAGACACTTTAATCTCTAGGCAACAATAAAGCTTGGAATTCTCCCATTTTTGAGACTACTACAGCCAGTGGGTTTTCCTCAACTCTCAGCATGCAACAGTGCCCTGGAGATTCAAACTCCCAGCATGCAACAGGGCTTGGACACTCTACCTCCCTGCATACAACATTACCTAGAGTTCCAAACTCCCACCATGCAACAGTGCTTGGACACCCTACCTCCTAGCATGCAAGAGCTCTTGGAGATCCAACCTCCCAGCATGCAATTCCCTCAGTCTCCAGGCTCCCAGCCCTCACCTGAGAGGCCAAAGCAGATGGCTCCAACTCGGAGTAGGAACTCTGCACCTTTGCTGAGCACCATGATGATACAGAGGCACCCCAGGGCCATGAGTGCCAAGCCTACCACTGCTATCACAGCAGCTGCCAGATTCACCTCTGCAAGGAGAGTAAAGGGAAGAAGTAGAGAACATGGGAGGGAGGAAGTGGGAAGGACTCCCCTATAGAGACCCAAAACCAGGAAGACGGAAGATTCAGAACTAGAGAATTTTCAAGTACGTCATTCAGTCCAATATTTTACTTACACTGTTGAAGGAACTAAGACACAGAGAGGCTCAGTGATTTGCCTGAGGCCACAAAGCAAAGAGGAGACACGGTCAGGATTAGAAAGAAATGGGAACTACCAATTATTCCTTGGGATCTGGTCACTGTTTGTTTACAGGTGAGGAAACTGAGGCAGTGAGCATGTGGGTGACAACAGAGAAGGTAGCTTGTTACAGTGAAATGATCCAAGTCTGAGTTCTGTACAGCCACTTCCTTGCTGGAAGGTTATAATAATGTCACCAAACTTCTCTGAGCCCCAGTTTCCTCCTCTAGAAAATCAGGATCGAAATCCCTATTTGACTGGGCTGTTGTGCGGATTAGAATTAGTTTATAAAAAGTGCCCAGTGCAGTGCTTAGCACACAGGAGCTGTGCTATACACGTGCACTGTGATTATTCACTATCCCAGAGAAGCACAGTGGCTTGCCCAAACTCACTTAGCACAAAGACAAGACAGAAAGGAGCAGGGAGGGTGGGAACCACTGTTGACTGAGGGCCTACTATGTGCCAGGCATCACACTGTACGTTTCAGCTGTATCATCTCATTAAACCCTTACAGAGGCTGGATAGGAGTCATGACATGACCACAATCTCTTTACTGGTGTGGATGGACACTGAGGTACTGGGGTGACGGAGAGACTGTGGTTAGAGCAGAAAGGGTAAAACCTGTGCTGACAGCAGAGAACCTGCTGCAGGGCTCGAAATCATGAACTGTGAGATCATGACCTGAGATAAAACCACGAGTCGGACGCTTAAACGACTGAGCCACCCAGGCTCCCAAGAAAGGGTATAGCCTTTTTTTCTTTTAATGCTTACTTGTTTTTGAGGGAGAGAGAGGGAGAGACAGAGCATGAGTGGGGGCAGGGCAGAAAGAGAGGGAGACACAGAATCCGAAGCAAACTCCAGGCTCCGAGCTGTCAGCGCAGAGCCTGATGCAGGGCTCAATCCTACAACCCTGGGATCATGACCTGAGCCGAAATCAAGAGTTGGACGCTCGGGGCGCCTGGGTGGCTCAGTCGGTTGAGCGTCCAACTTCGGCTCAGGCCACGATCTCACGGTCCGTGAGTTCGAGCCCCACGTCCGGCTCTGGGCTGATAGCTCGGAGCCTGGAGCCTGCTTCCGATTCTGTGTCTCCCTCTCTCTCTGCCCCTCCCCCGTTCATGCTCTGTCTCTCTCTGTCTCAAAGATGGATAAACGTTAAAAAAAAATTAAAAAAAAAAAAAAAGAGTTGGACGCTCAACTGACTGAGCCACCCAGGTGCCCCAAATTGAAACGAAATTTTAAAAACTTAGTCTCTGCATCACACCAGCCACATGCGCCCAGCAGCCACATGGGGCCAGTGGCTACCACATCGGTCAGCACAGGTACAGAGTATTTCCATCTCACGGAAGATTCTACAGGAGAGCATTGCTTTGGAGTCAGGATTATTTGGGAATGATTCTGCCTCTGCCTCTGCCCCTTCTGGAAAAAGTAAATGTAACCATTTTCTGGACTACCGTTTTTTCATCCACAAGATGAAGCCGCCTCCCTGCAGGGTCATGGCAAGGACTGGAGTTCTTATCAATGAAACACTCAGCACTCTGCTTAGCATGTGGCAGGTGGACATCTTTAAGAAAGTCTCGGGGCGCCTGGGTGGCTCAGTCGGTTAAGCATCCGACTTCGGCTCAGGTCATGATCTCACGGTCCATGGGTTCGAGCCCCGGGTCGGGCTCTGTGCTGACAGCTCAGAGCCTGGAGCCTGGTCAGATTCTGTGTCTCCCTCTCTCTGTGACCCTCCCCCGTTCATGCTCTGTCTCTCTGTCTCAAAAATAATAAACGTTAAAAAAAAATTAAAAAAAAAAAAAGAAAAGAAAGTCTCAGAAAGGGGCTGTGAGTGTCCCAAAGTCACACAGCACATGACAAAGGTGGAGCTGGGGTAGGAGCATCAGGCACAGGGCTCTGGAGAACCTCTTTCTCCCAAAGATGGGACCTCCCCTATCCCCTCCTGCCACCCCAGGGCAAAGCAGAGAGGAAGACCATGCTATCAGGAACTCTTCCGGCATGGTCCGCGTACCCCTCCCGCCACCCCACCACCCCACCGCAGGGTGGTTCTCACCTTTCTTTGTAGTTCTCTGGAAGATGTGTGCATTTTCCCCCGTGGTAAAGAATTTAAAATAGGTGCAGTTTGCTTCTGTGGGAGCAGGAGAGAAAAAGAGAGGTGATGATACAGACATTGCTGGCGTAAGCTCTGGGCTGGGCATTTAACAGAGCTCACAGCAGCCTAAAAATAGGATATCAGCATCCCTGATATACACAGGAGAGAACGATGCTCAGAGAAACAAAACCCGCCTGCCGTCATCCAGCTATACAGAAGCTGGGATTCCAGTCTGGAGCCTAGAGGTCCAGATCTGTGGCCTTGTGAAGGCTGTTGACCTCTCTGCAGCCTCTGAATCTTTCTCTATAAAATGAGATAATAGTCTCTTTCCTGGCTTCATCAGATGGGTTTGTTGAGGGGTCAAGTGGGATAAGAAACGGATGATCACTTTATTCAACAAAGGACACCAAGATAGAGGGAACAGAAGGCTAACAGACTCAGAGGAGATTCTCATCCCAGAGAGGGTTCCTAACTAGAACACACAAAGAACACCTGGAGACCAGCAAGAAAAGAGAGGAAACCCAATTGATAAATGGGCAAAGGACAGGAATAGTCAATTCACAGAAGAAGAAGTCTGAATGACTCACAAGTATATGAAGAGATGCTTCACCTCACCAGGGATCACAGAAATGCAACTTAGATCAGCAGGGAGAGGGCACTTTAGATCAATTAGATTGGCAAATATTAAAAGGATAATATCAAGCACTGGAAGAATAAGAGGAAACAGCTGGGGACCAGAAACTGGCACTAATGTCTTTCTGGAAAGCACTCTGACATCCTTTATGAAACGAGGTACGTTTATACCCTATAACCCAACAATTTCGTTTCTGGGTCTACATCCAGAGAAACACTACAGGCAGGAACATATGTGTGGATGATTGTAGCAGCACTGTTTGTAAGAACAGGGAGTCGGAATCAACCTAAGTGTCCATCTCAGGGGGATCAGGAAAATGGGGCAGATGTCCTCTGTGCAAATCTCTGCAGCATGCAGTAGCCATGAACTACGAGAGCAGAAAGCAAAGTGGGGAGATCCGAGAAATAGCGTCGAGCAAATAGATAGATAAATAAGTAAATCACAAACGGGGACAATCCACAGCGCGATATCATTTATGTAAATTAAAACACATACAGATGTAAAATAACACTGTATAGTTTCCAACTTAAAATATATACTGATGTATGGAAACCAATTTGACAATAAATTTCATATATTTAAAAATATATATATACTGATGGATACATATCAAACACATTAAAGAGAAAGAAATGGGGGGGGAATAATACTGTAAAATAAAGCAAGAGAAGGCTGGCGATGATTTTGTGATGTCAATGAAAGAGTAAAGTTTGCCCATCTTTGAGGTCCCAGATAAACCTAAACTTAAAAAAAAAAAACCAAAAAGGCTGGGGCGCTCTCTCAACTGCATTTGAGGGGCGCCTGGGTGGCTCAGTCAGTTAAGCGTCCGACTTCGGCTCAGGTCATGATCTCGGGGTTCGTGAGTTCAAGCCCCGCATTGGGCTCTGTGCTGACAGCTCAGAGCCTGGAGCCTGTTTCAGACTCTGTGTCTCCCTCTCTCTCTCTGACCCTCCCTCGTTCATGCTCTGCCTCTCTCTGTCTCAAAAATAAATAAACGTTAAAAAAAATTTTTTTGAAAAAAAGAATAAATATAAACTGCATTTGAAAGCTGGAACTTCCCACAAAATTCCTCTAGTCCCATGTTCTCATGCTACGGATGGGGAAACTAAGGCACAGGAAGGGGGAGGAAGAGAGGTAGACAATAAGACAAGTACAAGAAGACGAGACAGGTGGACTAGAGAAGCAGAAAGGAACCTTCCAGTTCAAAGAAAGATGTAGAGGGACAAGAAATAAAGTCCTGAGTCAGGTGAGGCAGTGGGACACTGCACCTGCCCTCTGAGGGAAGGAGAAGGGCAGGACGTGTTCTATCAGGAGCAGTGGGACGGGAGTCCTTACCCCGCAGCATCAGCAATCCTGCAGCAACAAGGAGGAAAGGATACCTCTTGCAGCAGGGCTGATGATGCTATTGGTAGCAGTCAGTGGGGGACACATGGTCTTCATCCATGAGGGAAGCGTGAAGTCCCATCTAGAGAGTAAGAAGGTGTGGTCCACCTTTCTGAGAGAGCGTGGGGTGTCTGGCCTCCCATCATGGCTACTGGTGATTTAGGACATCTTGTCTCAGACTCCAGATGGCATATCCCATTTGGAAAAGAGTAGGGTGGGCCACACACACCGTCCCCCCACTTGTAGCCAAGGGAATTAAGGGTGTCCTTTGATGGACAGGGCAATGTGTGGGATATTTCTGAGAAAACAGAAGTTGTGAACTTTTGGACGGTCCCCTCTGGAGGGTCAGGACTGTGGGATAATGAGACGGTCCTGTGAGGAGGCTGAAGTCCTCTCTGACCAACAGGGGGACATCAAAGGATATGAGGAGTCCTGTCTTATGGAGTGGGGTTGGGGGGGCATCCCTTATAGGGCAGCGAGGACCTTTGGGGCATCTTTATGGACTCCTGGGATGCGATATAGTGCAATTGTGAAGAACAGGGACAGCCAGGTTGAAATCCCATATGACTAGCCTGGTGCATAGATGGAACCACTTCCATTCCTTACTCCTCATGTTTGGTTTCTCTAAAATGAGGATGATGGAGGGGCGCCTGGGTGGCTCAGTCGGTTAAGCGTCCGACTTCGGCTCAGATCACGATCTCACAGTCTGTGAGTTCGAGCCCCGCGTCGGGCTCTGGGCTGATGGCTCAGAGCCTGGAGCCTGCTTCGAATTCTGTGTCTCCCTCTCTCTCTGCCCTCCCCCAACTCGCACTCTGTCTCTCTCAAAATATTAATAAACACTGAAAATAAATAAATAAATAAAAATAAATAAAAATAGATAAATAACTAAATAAGTAATAAATAAAAGGTCCCATGGGGCGCCTGGGTGGCTCAGTCGGTTAAGCGGCCGACTTCGGCTCAGGTCACGATCTTGCGGTCCGTGAGTTCGAGCCCTGCGGCGTCGGGCTCTGTGCTGACAGCTCAGAGCCTGGAGCCTGCTTCCGATTCTGTGTCTCCCTCTCTCTCTGCCCCTCCCCCATTCATGCTCTGTCTCTCTCTGTCTCAAAAATAAATTAAAAAAAAAAAACAAAAACGTTAAAATGAGGATGATGGTAACTATTCATAAGGTTGCTAGGAGGATATGAGGATTAACGAGTTAATGCACATGACGTACTTCAAACAGAGCCTGGGTGCTACGTAAGCATCGAAGCATATTACATAAGCATATTATTGCCAGGGCACCCCATTTTGCAAAAGTTTGGGAACTTCCTGCTTGAGGCTGTGAGGGGCAAAAAATTAGCCCATCTGCAGAAGTGAGGTGTTGAATCTGGACGCTGAGTGTGTGGGTACCTCACATGACGAGGGGTGGGGGTATCCCACTCTGCTATCAAGGGTTTGGGATGTCCTATTTTGGACCCTATGGGTGGAAGATAGCATGCGTGGATAAGTGAGGGGGAAATCCCATTGGAGCCCAGAGGGATAGGAGATCTTCTGTGGGAGGCACTGAGGTTATAGGACACTGTTTGGAGATCTCACATGGGTGATCAAGCCTGGGACATCCTACATGGACCGTGAGGGGTGTCAGATAGTTTCCTTGGGTCAGTACGTGTGGTGCAAGAGCCCATTCCCGTTCCCAGGGGGTATAGGATGTCCCAATGGTGTACGTAAACGGCATGGCATGTCCTGTCCGGGAGAGTAAGGGGTATGGGATAGCTGTGTGGCATTGCCACGGATGAAATGCCATTCTGCGGGACCGTGAGGGGTGTGGGGTGTCTGAAAGAGAAAATAAGAAGGGCTGAAGGGTCAGGTCTGGGCATCTGCAGGTGACAGGACCAGGAAATGGAAAAGCACATCTCCCAGAAGCACGAGGTCTCCGGGGGGGGGGGGGGGAGGGTGTTGGGGGGTGTTCGGTGAGAGCTGTGTTTCACAGTATCGGCCGTGGGGGTCCAGCACAGATTCCATTTTGGGGTTGGCATTAAGGTGATCTGTCTCCCCGGGGCCCACGGGATAGGAGTGCGGCCTGTCTCCAATGTGGGAAAAGCAAGCTGACCCCGGGAGCCCAAACTCTCTCTCTCTCTAGGGGCAGAGGCTGGTCTAAGGGTTTGGGCGAGTTTTAGGGTACAGACTAGTCTGGGGGTACAGGATGTAGCTGCGGACAGGCTGCTGGGGAGGGGGGTGGACAGGATGGCCGGTACACAGACTAGTCTGCACGTACAGACTTTCTCTCCCACCACCCCCCCCCCCGCCCCCAACTACCGCCCCCCAGCACACGCAGTTGGTGCCTGGAGCAAAGGTTACTCGGGGAGCACAGGTCGGTGTAGGCTTGGGCTGCTCTCTCCTTGGGGCTCGGGTTTCCCTGACTCCGCCCACTCTCGCTGTCTCCGGGAACAATCCCCGGCCCGGGGGCGTGGCCTCTCACCTCCGGGCAGCTCCGCGGGGCCACAGGTGTCTCTGCCCGCGGGCACGTCCGCCTGCCACAGTCGCTTGGTGCACATCTTCCAGAGCCCCAGGTGGACAGCGTCGCACACCGCGCTGCCATTGGCCTTGTAGGTGTTGAGCTCCACCCAGAACTCGGTGCCCACGGCCAGCACGGCCAGCGTGGCGCCCACCGCGCTCAGCAGGAGTCCCAGCTTGATCTTTCCCTCCCGCTCCGGCGTCAGCCGGGACTGGTGCTGCCCGAGAGCCCGCCGCCGGCCTGCCGCCTCCCGCCGCCGCCGGTCCTCCTCTTGCATGAAAAAGTTGGACCACATCATCATCCTCGGGGCCGTAGCCGAGCAGGTGCAAAGGAGGCAGAGTCCTGAGGGTGGCCCGGTGGCCCGGGGCGGGGGAGGGGGGGCGGTTGGAACAAGTGGGGTGCTGAAGGAAGTGAGGGGCTCACTTTCCACTGGATTCTGAGAAAGGAAGATCGGGATCTTCCCCTGGAATCTCCAGTGGGGCAGTGGAGGTCGCCTCTGGAGCTTGGAAGAGAAAATAGATCTTCTGGCCCAGGAACCCTCTAAGTTCAGGGGAGGCCCCAGGGAGCCCACAGAAACTCGGGGAGGAGCGTGGGACCAAGAAGAGAAAAGCAAGGTACCCCCAAGGCCCAGAGCTAGAAGCTGGGTATCCAGGAGGGGCACCTGAGGGCCCGGGAGAAAGGAGAACTGAGTACTAGCTGAGCCTTTGAGGGGCTGCTCTGGGTCCCCACTGGGAGGAATCTCCAGGAAACTGGGTGTCCTGGGGGACGGGCTCTGAGCACCCCACTAAGGCTCAGAGATTGGGGTACCCAGGGAGGGTTGCCGAGGCCCTCTATGTATTGGAGAGGAGATGCCTCCTGGTTTCTCTGGGGCTCAGGGTCTGGGGAGGGAGAAGTTGGGTCCCCACTGCGGTTCAGAACAGGTCAGAACTCCTTCTGGGTCTCAGAAAGGCAGTAGGACGCCCCTCCCCAACATTCACAGAAGGGGGCTGTAGAGTGCCGGCTGGGCTTCAGAGAAGGGGCGGGCGACCTCCTGGAAACCAGGAGAAGGGAGTGGGTGTCTCCCCGGCCATTCGGGGAAGAGAGGTCAGAGAAAGTCTCCCTGGGTCTCAGACAGGGGACTGCTGGCTCAGAGACATAATGGGGTCCGGAGAAGGGGGCTGGGGGACGCCCCCGGGGCTCAGGAGGGGGACCTGGGGTCCCAATCCGGGTCAGGAGGAGGGGCTGTGGTCCCCCACAGCGGCTCAGGAAACAGGGACGCAACCCCCCGGGGTTCAAAGGACCACGGGGACCCGGAAGGGACTCGGCGTCCCTTCGGGATCACTCGGCTCCCCCTCCCCCGGGCTCCCAGGGCCGGCGGGGCCAGGACCGCTCCAGGCTCAGCTCCAGGCCCGCCGCCCCCCTCAGGCCTCCCGCCCCGGGCTCCCGGGCAGGGCCCCGTCTCGCTCTCCTGCCTCCGCGCCGCGCCGGCCCCAGCTCCGCGCCGCCTCCCAGCCGGCCTGTCCTGCACGCCACCGCCTGCTCGGCCCGGACGCGCCGCTGCGCTCGCTCCGGCCTCGGCCCCAGCCACCCACCCCCTCGCCCTCCCGGGCTATTTCAGGCTCGACCCGTAAATAACACCCACACCTGTCGCCCAGCGCCTGTTGCCATAGGGACCCCGGGTATTTTAAGGGGACGCGGGGGGAGGCGGGAGGCTGTCCCGGGAGGAGGGCCTAGGGGCGGGGTTCTGACCCGGCTGGAGCCTGGGGGGGACTTTTACCCCCTTAAGGGGCAAGCGTCTGAGCCGCGGGTCCCATCTCCAGGGTGGCCGGAGAGGGAGCGGGCCTGGCTGGGAATCTTAATTGCTGGGTCTGAGAGAGGAGGGGCCGGGGGGCTGGACTCCTGGGCCTGAGGGAGGAGGGGCTGGAGGCCAGGACTCCTGGGTCTGAAGGAGGAGAGGGTGGGGACCTGGACTCCTGGGTCTGAGGGAGGAGGGGCTGGGGGTCAGGACTCCTGGGTCTGAGGGAGGAGGGGCTGGGGGTCTGGACTCCTGGGTCTGAGGGAGGAGGGGGCTGGGGTCTGGTCCCCTGGGTCTGAGGGAGGAGGGGCTGAGGTCTGGACTCCTGGGTCTGAGGGAGGAGGGGCTGGGGGCCAGGACACCTGGGCCTGAAGGAGGATGGGGCTGGGGGCCAGGACTCCTGGGTTGAGGGAGGAGGGGCTGGGGGCCTGAACCCCTGGGGCAGAAGGCTGGGGCCCAGCTCCCTGGATCTTGATGGATAGAGCTGATTCTGGTGCTGGATGTCTTCAACTCCCCAGAAGTGAAAAGGGCTGGGTGTCAGGGGCACTGGAACCAGAGCCACAGTCCTCATCATTGAGTTTATTAGACAGGGCACCCCCGGGGGACCTTCCATGCAGTTTCAGGTCCCCCAGGGGCCAGGACGGGGACAGCCATGTGGAATGGCAGCAGGGCCTGATCTTCACCCCATCACCCCCTCCCTCAGCCCTTCTGCGCACAGGCCAGGTGGGACCCACCTTTCACCAACTCCTTGGTCCGTGGCTGGTTGCTCTGGTGCACCCTGGCCCTATCTGTCCACCCTGCTCTGGACGCTCACAGCGCCCTGTGCTGCTTGTATTGGAGCATGAGTCAATCTGGTGTGATTGTGTGTGTCTGTGTCTGGCTCTCCCACCAGGCTGGGGCAGGGGCGGGGTCCAGGAGGAACTCAGCTCCGTGTCCTCAACACCGCCCAGCCCAGGGCTGGGTGCACAGAGGCCTCAGATGTGCATTAGGTGATTGGATGAGTGGATGGACAGATGCAGGGAGGAATGGATGGATGCAGGGATGGATGGAGGGACAGAGGGATGGATGGAGGCAGGGAAGGGTGGAAGGATGGATGGAGGGATGGATGGATGGAAGGGTGGATGGATGGAAGGATGGATGGAGGGAGGGAGGGATGGAGGGAGGGAAGGTTGGATGGAGGGAGGGAAGGTTGGATGGAGGGAGAGAAGGATGGATGGATGGAAGGGCGGATGGATGGAGGGAGCAATGGATGGATGGATGGATAGAAGGGTGGATGCATGGAAGGATGGAGGGAGGGAGGAAGGGTGGATGGATGGAAGGATGGAAGGAGGGAGGGAGGGATGGAAGGGTGGATGGATGCAGGGATGGATGGATGGATGGATGAAGTAAGATGGTGACACACAGGCATGTCCTCCCAAGCTGTGCCCCATCAGGGAACAACTCCCTCTGCCTTCTCATTGGCCCGGCCACCTGTCTCCTGACCTGCAACTCGGAGATTACGCTGCCCAGCACCTGGAAGGCCCAGAAGTCCTTAACTGAGTTCCACCTGCTCCTTCCTTCCCCTCACTGGGTTTTCCCCGGGCCTTGACAGGGCCGAGAGGGGAACCAGAGCATTCTGAGCAGACACAGCCGGCGAGGCATGTCTGTCTGTCCTGCCTGAGTCCATCTTCCCCTCCTGGCCCACCTCCCACCATCCTGCATCTTGCGTGCTCTAACAGTTCTTAGTTCAGAGTGTATTTTTCTGTTTTCCATCCCCTTGCCCTCTTTTCCCAGAAAGGGTATGAACTTTCTTTGGTATAAAAGCTCTTATTATTTTCATGCCAAGAAGATGGGCTTCTCCCCGCCCCCCACACCCTGCCACCAAGCAGAGCTCCGGTCCCTACCACTGCACTGAGATGACCTCTTACCAGGTCAGACCTAGCAGTCCCCTTCTTGGCTCAGTTCTCAGCACGTCTGGCCACTTCCTCCTGGCCTCCGCCTACCTCATCGTCACCCCTTGTGGCTCCCTTTGCTACATCCTCTTCTTCCCTGTTGCAGATGTCCCTGAGGCACTAGCCAGGGTCACTTCTCTGTCCACCTTCTCCCCCTGGGTCACCTCATCCAGCCCCATGGCTTTCAATATCTCCTATATGCTGACGTTTCCAAAACTTATATTTCTAGCCATGGCCTCTCCCCCAGGCTTGCATATCCAACTGGTTACCGGATACCCAGACTTGGGTTTCTGGCAGGCATCTCCAACTTGACAGGTCCAAAGAAGGACGCTTGGTCCCTACCACCCAAATTCTGATTCCTTGCCCCCCGGGGGGAAGGGGGGGCCCTTCTAGGCAATAAACCACAGCATCATGTAATCTGTGCAAGCCCGATTAAGAGTTCCTCTTTCTGGGGCGCCTGGGTGACTCAGTCGGTTAAGCGTCCACTCTTGGGTTCAGCTCAGGTCATGATGTCACGGCTCGTGAGTTCAAGCCCCTCATTGAGCTCTGCGCTGACAGTGCGGAGCTGCTTGGGATTCTCTCTCTTTCTCTCTGCCCCTCCCCTGCTTGCTCTATGCCTCAAAATAAATAAACTTAAAAAAAAAAAAAGAGTCCCTCTTTCTGTCAGTCTGACTTCTCATTCCTTCTTCGTCCTGCTATGTTCGCATCCCTCCCCACCACTGTGGGCTCCACCTGCAAAATCTGGGCCCCATTCCTCCATTTCTCTCTGTCCTCACTGACGCCACTTCGGTCCAGGCCATCGTCAGCCTCAGCTGGACAAGGACAACGGTCCCTAACTCCTTGTTTCCACATTTCATTCCTAAATCTATTCTCAGCACAACCATGCCGTTCTGTTCTGTTGTTGTTGTTGTTAAAAATAAAAGTATGATGTCATGCATGTGCTCAAAACCCTCTAAAGGCCTCCCGTGAAGTGTAGAATAAATGCAGATTTCTTTGCTAGACTACTAGACCCTACATGCTGGGCGCCCAGCCTGCGCTCTGACCTCACCCGGATTTGCTCACCCCTTGTTAATCTGCCTGCCAGGGGGGGGGGGGGCTCCTCCCAAACCTGTACCCCCCCACCCCAGCTTCTGTGCTGCCTTTGGTGGCCCAAATGCTTGTCCCGTCCCATATCTGTCCAAACATAGGGCTCCCCAGGAGAGCAGGACCTTCATTCCTTAGGCCTAGCCTGGGTCTAGAACAGGTTGGTGCTCAATAAATACTTCTTGAATCCTGAAGACAAAACCAAAGACATGGGTCATTCCCATCCTGTCCGCTGTGCAAGCTTCCAAGTCTCCACGCTTCCTTCTGGGCATGTCTCTGGATCCTTCTCTGTAGATCCACCTCCCCATCTCTGTGTGGTTTTGTGTGTCTGAGACATCTCTCCTCTCCAGGTCACCCTCAGTGTCTTCAACTTTCCCTCATCCTTCCTTCCTCCCCCTCCTTCCCCTGCCCCCTCCCCCACTTCTCCCTCCTCCCCCCCTTCTGCCCATCTTCCACCTCTTTCTCGCTCTAGGTTTGGCCTTTGGACCTAGACTCCACTGCACCGTAACCAGGCCTTCCTCCTCCCATCAAACTCTCTTTTGACTCCACCTCTCCCTGCCCTTCTCTCCATGCATCTTCCCTACACTCAGTTCTCCTCTGACTCTTGCTAACTTGTATTCCTTTCCCCACACTCTCCACCCTCTCTCCCTGGAACTGTCCCCAGGGAGTTCCTCCCTGGCCCTCTGCCCTCCAGGCTCCCCCTCTTTCTAGTCTACCCACTACCCACAAGGCGCCTGAGGGGAACTCCCAACACCCAGCCTGATCCTGTCCCTCCTTTGCTCTACCCCTTTCTGCTGCCTCACTTTGTCATCGTCATCGGGACAGAGGCTGCCCCTGGGCACCACCAATTACCACCCCCTCCCCATTTGTGTCCGTGTCTGGCTTCCCACAAGACTGGGGAGCCTTAGAGGGTAGGGCAGGGTCTGAAGCATCTCCAACCCCCAGCATCGCCCTGCACAGGGCCTGCCACACAGGAGACCTTGGGAGATATTCACTGAGCAAAGGAAGGGACATCCACTAAGTCCTATGTGCTTCCTCCATCATCCATAGCCTTCAGATGCATCCCCCTGCACCCCCACAGCCCTTGGTCAGCTCACCGGCCACATCCCACAGCACCAACCTCCTGTTCACCCCTTTCCCGAGTGGCTCCTTCTCACACCCACGTCCAGTCCTGCCCTTCTGCTGCTCAAAGCTGTCCCCCGTCTCCCCACTACCCTCAGAATAAAGCCCAAACCCCACAGCCTGGAACTCCAGCACTTCTGACTCTGGTTTCTAGCTGCTTCTCTGACCTAACCACCACCACCACCACCCCCGTCCTCCAGCATCCCAGATCTCTGAGCCCTGTCCCCAGTACAGCATGCTATGTCGCCCCCCTGGCCTTTGCATGAGTCACCCCCTTCATCCCTTGGCAGATTCCTACTCATCCTTTTTAAACCTAGGCTGGGACTTATGTTCTCCAGGAAGTCTCCCTGAGTACAGCCCACTCCTGGGACTTGGTCACTCTGTTCTCCCCATTGTGGTCCCTGTCACAGCGCCCATCACCCTGCCTGGATTGCAGTTTTTGACGACTCCTCCTTGAGGGCAAGGAGAGGGTCTGTTTCATCTGGGGCAATCCTGATTCCAACATACTGCCTGGTGTGTTCACAGAGGCACAGAAATGTCAATGAGTGAATGGCTGAATCAATGAATGAATGAAACACAAATGTCTAAATCGCACCAGACACCATGCCTGTGCTTCAGTATTTTGCGTGATTATCTGCGTCCTCCCAGGAGTGTGAGTTTCAAGGGCCAGTCCCTGTGTTTGATGCTGAATTTCAGCCTGTCTCTGCCTCTCACTCTCCTCTTTGAGTTCCTGCCTCCCTTTTGTACTCCATTCATGTTATGCTCCCTTTGAAAGCCATTCCAGGGCCCCCTGCTGCCCTCAGAATAAAATCCAAACTCCTGATGTAACTTCTGAGGCCCTGGGCAGTCTGGCTCTGTTTACATCTCCGGCATCATCTTGGCCCATCTGCATCCAGCTCACTATGCCGTAGCCCTCCCTTAAGCTCTTCCTGCCCCAGGGCCTTGGCATATGCTGTTCTCTGGCTGCCACACTTCCAGCCTCACCTGGCTGGCTTCCTGTCATCCTTTCAATGTCAGCTAAAATATTTCTTCCTTTTAAACTGGGTTACCCATCCCTGACAGAACATTTTGTAGCATTTCAGACTTCTCCTGTGTCCTAACTGTACCTTGCTGCTTGTACACACAGTTCTTTGATTAATGTCTGTCTCCTGCACAAGATGCAAACTCTATGAGGACGCTGGGGAGACCCTGTCTGTCTTCCTCCTTTCTGTAGGCTCAGCATCTGGCACAACGCCTAGTGCTTAGGTGCACAAATAAATTTCGGATAATGAATGAACCAGTCACTCTGTTCGCCTGTTTATGTTCCCTCTCCACCGCCTTCCTGGTACACAACAGGCACTTAATAAACCCTTGTGGAATAATGAATGAAAAAATGAATGAATGCCCACATCCACTCCTTGTTACTTTGCCTTTCTGCCTGCCTTCTCTTTACCTTTCTGTCTCTTTACAAAGGGCATATATATAGTTTGTAGGTATAACTATATATTCGTGTGTTATGGGCCCCTCTCCAGGAGTTGGGCCGGGCTGGGCTGGGAGTCCCTCCCTCCCCCACCGCCCCGCCCCCACATGCACACAGCAAAACATTAAAAAGAAAACATCTCAAAACTGCAAAAAAACTCCACAGCCCTCCCCCCGCCCCGCCAACCCACAAAAAAAAAAGTAAATAAATAAAACACGACGCCCCCTCCCGACGGCTGCCTCCCTCAGGGTCCCCGACCGGAAGGCGGGGCGCGGGGAGGGCCACGCAGTTCTCCAGCGCGCTCGCGGGGAGGGGGTCGCCCCCGCCCCACCCCGGCAGCCTCGTTGCACGCGCGCCCGCGCACGCGCCCCGGACACGCCCCCTCGGCGCCCCCCGGCGCGCCCCTACACCGGCGTGGTTTTCCTGTTGAGCGTGTTGGTGTTGGAGGCGGCGGCCTCCTTGGCCAGGGTCCCGGGGGCTGGCGCCGCGGGCGCAGGCGGGGCGGGGGCGGGCGCGGCGGGCGGCCCGGTGACCGTGACCGTGACCCCGCCGCCCGCCTCCTTGGGGAAGGCATTGTGCAGCGTGAGGAAGCCGGGCGCCCCCCCGCGGTCCCGCTCGGCGCCCGCCCCGCCGCCGCCGCCCGCGCCCGCCGCCGCGCCGCCGTACGCCCCGCCGGCTCCGCCACCGCCGCCGCCGCCGCCGCCGGCCCCCGCCAGCCCCGCGGCCACGCTGCCCTTGGACGGGTCGCGGCTGAGAGTGTACATGGAGATGTCCGTGGAGGCGAAGCCCGGGCCCCCGGCGCCGCCGGGAGACGCGTCCCGCGACGGCGACGGCTCGCTGGAGCGGGAGCTAGAGCGGGAGCGGCGGCGGTAGCGGAAGCGGTAACTGGGCAGACGGAGGATGGCCGAGGGGCCGCTCCCGCCACTGCCGCCCGCGCCCCCGCCGGCCTTGAGCAGGTCCGAGCGAGACTGGCAGTGCGCCTCGCGGCTGCGCTCGATGTAGATGTTGACGGCCAGCACGCCGATCACCTCGGCCAGGATGAACGACAGCCCGCCGAAGTAGAAGGACCAGCCGTACGAGTAGTGGTTCTTCTTCTCCTCGTCCCGCTTCGGACCCGGCTCGCCCGCGTTGGCCGAGATGTACACGATCACGCCGATGATGTTGCTCAGGCCTGGGCGGGGACGGTCAGACGGGAGCCTGGAGGCCACCCCCGGCCCCGCCCCCGCCCCGCCCCGCCCGTCCCAGCCCGGCCCCAGGTGCCCTGAACTCATCCAGGGCTGCCCCGGGCCCCGCCCCGGCTGGTCTAAGCTCCACCCCCGGACGGTGTAGGCTCCGCTCGAAGTGCTCCCTGTCCCGTCCCAGGTGCCCTGAACTCCTCCGGAGCTGCCCAGGCCCCGGAAATCGTCTGGTCTAAGCTCCACCCCCTGGCGGTATAGGCCCCGCCCCAAGTGCCCCCTGTCACGCCCCAGACGGCCCCTTCCAGTCCCAAGTGCTGTAAACTCCTCCCCACCTGGCCCAGGCCCCGCCCCAAGTGCTCCCTATCCTTAGCCCATGTTCCACCCCGCATTGGTCTAAGACCCACGCCCCGGTGGTGTAGGCCCCCTCCCCAAATGCTCCCTATCCCGCACTGGATGGTTCCTGTCCTGTCCCAGGTGCCCCGAACTCCTCCCAACCTGGCCCAGGCTCCGCCCTGCGCTGGTCTAAGCTCCACCCCCAGGTGGCATAGGCCCCGCCCTAGATAGTCCTCGCCCTATCCCAGGTGTCCTACACTCCAACCAAGAGGTGCAGACCCCGCCCAGGCGGACCTAAGTCCCACCCCAGGGCGGTGTAGGCCCCGCCCCTGTTGGTCTAAGCCCCAACCCCTGGAGGTGTAGGCCCCACCCCGAATAGTCCCTGCGCCGTCCCAGGTCCTCTAAACTTCCCCCTGCCCCAGCTAACCCAGGCCCTGCCCCAAAACAGCCTAGTCTGGACCACGCCCCAGCCCCACGGCCCTAGGCGGTTCAGGCCCTGGCTGGCCCGAGTCCTGTCACAGATGGTCTAAACTCCTCCCGAGTTGATCTAGGGCCCACCCCTAGAGGGCCGAACTCCCAGTTAGCCCAGGCCCTGCTTAGTCTGGTCTAAACCCTGCCCGTGATGAGGTGATCTCAGCCTGTGTTTACAGGCCCTACCCTGGCTGGTCTAACTCTACCCTTAACGTTATAAAGCTGGGTTTTCTCTTGGGCCCTATGCTCCTTTAAACTCTGTTAATGAGGTACTTCTGTCTGATTCTCTAGGCCCGGTACCTTGCTGATGTAAACTCTTCATGGTATTAACCCAGACTGGTTATCTAGTCTAGGCCCTCCCCCTGCTGGTCTAAAATTCGTCTTTACTAGAGCACGTTCACACACACCCACCCACCCGTCTACCCTAAGCCCGCCTCCAACTTGTCAAACCCCGCCCCCTGCGGGTCCCCTCTTACTCCTGGCCCCCGCCTTTCTAGTCCTCTGGCTCAAAAGCAGATCTTGACCCACCGCCAAAGCACACCCTGCTCTTTATGTTAAATCCTTCCCCTTCTCCGAATTCTGCCCCCTGGAATTTCCGAGCACTACTCATTTCATGTAGAAAAGCGGGGGAGGGAGGAGGGAGAGGAGCGTGGGGAGCCTCACTCCAAGTTGGTCTGGATGGTTTTCCAGCACCAGCCTCTTCTTGGATCCACCAAGGTCCACGAGGCCCCGCCCCCTAAAGCAGGTTCCTCCCCCTCTATCTGCAGCCAAATTACTTTCTCCCGGTCCCGCCCAGTCCTCGGATGCCAGCCCCACCCGTCAATCCCCAAGATCCCGACTGTCTCAAGGCCCCACCCCCTTCACCAAGCCCCGCCCCTTCCGTCTCCATAACCGCGCGGGTTTTGGAACCTAAACTCCCGGCAATCCCGATTACGCGCTAGACACCTGTCAGTGCTGGGTTGTTCCCCTCCCCCCCACTCCGAAGACGGCGCTAAGGCGACACCTACCTTGCCCAGCGGGTGGCGATGGAGCTTAGGAAGAGCCTAGGAAGGCTCTAGGCCCCCACAGGCGCCTGGGGCAGGGTGGCTTTGCAAACGCGCCGGCACACACACACACACACACACACACACGCACACACGCGCGCGCGCGCACACACGCACACACGTGTGCGCGCGCGCGCGCAGGTGGGCCGCCCCAGCCGGCCGCCCCCTCCCTCTGCCTCTCACCTGCTGCCACGAACAGGATCCCTGCGCCCAGAATGATGTTCCTCTTGGATTTGTAGACCCGGGAGGCCGCCACGCACACGCCCCCGAGCAGCAGCAGGATGGCGCTGAGGATGGGAAAGATGCTGGAGGCCCGGACGACTCCTGCGAGGGAAAGGAGGGGAGAGAGAGGGTGGGGAGCCAGGGAGTCAGATGCGGCCCTCTACTCCCCTCACCAGTTTTCGTCTCCGCTTCTCTCGCTGGAATCCTCCCATTCTCTCTCTCTGCCTGTGTTCTGATTATTTCGTTTTTTGTTTCATTCTCTCTCCCCTTTAAAATTTCTCTATTTCTAGGTCTCATCTCCTCTCCCGCCTTTTTCTTCGTCCTTTTCTTTCTCCCTCGGGCTATTTTTCTCTTTCCTGGCGTATTTATTTTTCTTTTTCCTTTCTCAAAATCACTCTCCCTCTCTCTGAACTTCTCTGTGACCCCTCTCTCTTTCTCTCTTTGCCCTCCTTCTCTGCGTATTTCTTTCCTTTCTCCAGATCTATCAAATCTCTTAATATCTTATCCACCACCCCTTTCTGCCTGGCTTCATGTCCCTCTTTGGGCTCCCCTCCTTTCCTCCCCTTCTGTGTCACCCCCATGCTTCTGCTTGGCTCCATCTATTGCTCCGGTCTTCGCTTGTGTGTGTCTGTCTGTCTTGTCTGTCTTTCTCTCTGCAGTCTTTCCCACCCACCCTCCAAACCACAGCAAACGGATTTTGCGATTTCTGAGCTGGCTGAGGCCGCAGCCAATCATAATTCAGGATTTGCCGCGTTCTCGGCGTAGCTACCAATCGCATCACCGGCTTCCCCAGCCTGCTCGAGAGAGTGGCCAGTCCGCGCCGCAGATTGCCTCACGGCCCAGGGCGCACTGGCCAATCCCAGCCCAGACACAGACAGCCAGTCACAGAGCAGTGTTGCCAAGGGCGCCGAGCAGCAAGGCGGCCAATCCCCTCCCAGGATCCCCCATCAGCCCGCCTCGAGGTGAGAGGAGGGGGCGGGAGAGGGATCACTGAGCCAATAGGGAGCCAGAGGATCTCAGCATCTGGATTTGGATTGGCTGACAAGTTCATCTCCGCGTGTCGATCTAAGTGCCGCTCCCCAGCCCCCTCTCCGCTCTCTAGGCGCCCCTCCCCGTCCCAGCAGCGCCCCCACTCTGACCCAGACCCCCACGTACGGAGCAGATACTCCGCGCTGTCATGGTCGTAGTCCGTGTCCTCCGGGAAATGGTTGATCTTCACGCAGACACCTCTTTTCAACCCTGGAGGGGGATGGGGGTGATGGTGGGGGGTGTACTTAAGAGTTGGGGGAACTCCCCTGTGAGAAACGACCCCTCTTCCCCAAATCCCTTCTTCCTTCTGGGCCTACTGAGAGACAGGACATCCTGGCTCCTGGGCCTGTCAGCGTCTGGGACAAACTTTCAACCTCTCTGGCCTCGGTTTTCCCACCAAAAAAGAAAAAGAAAGAAAAACCCACGCAACACTCGCTAAAAGGCCACAAGGACCCTTGCCCTGTAACCCGAGCTAGGACACTCAACCTCTCTGGCCTTCTGCCTACCCCTAAGAAAGAAGGTGCTGGTTTCGGCAATGTCAAGGCGCTCTGCAACTCTGAACTCGACGGGTCTGAAAATGCGTGAGAAAACCAAGGAGGGCACAGAAGGGGAGGACTACATTTCCCATGAGGCTCCATGGAGTCTTAAATCCAATTGTGAACGCTCAGCCCCAGTGGGTCATGGGAGTTGTAGTCTCTTCTGTTCTGCCTCTAGGGAAAGGGATTCCGAGCCTCTTACCTGGAATCCTCGGGAAGTTGGAGTGGCTGGAACAAGTAGAGGCATTCGAGGAGGTATGCCTCTAGACGTCATGCAGTCTTACCCCCTTCTTCCATCCCAGACTCCTCATCCTCACACCCTTTGGGGACCCGTCTTCTCTCTCACTTTGGGGACTTGGGGACGGTTCCTATTCTACTACCTCTAGCACACGGCTGGAGATTGATATGTAAGTATAAATATAAATACACTTAGTTTCCTCGATTCTCCAGGCTCCTTTCAACCTCCAGGCCTTTGCCCATGCTGTGGATTCCGTTCACATTCTTCACTGATGAAAAACTTACCCTGCAAGTGGGAGGCTCACAGGGTACCTGTTTGAGGAAGCTCTCCCTGTGCGCGCGCACGCCTCCTACCAAAGTTGGGTCAGTCTCCCCCTCCAGGAGAGCGGAGTTCCTCCGGGAACAGCGCCCTGCGATACCCCTCCCCCTCCCTTTTTTTTTTTTTTTTTTTTTTTTTTTTTTGGCATGCATAGGGTTCATTTATCAGCTCCTTCCTCAGCAAACTGGGAGTTTCTGCAGGGGGAAAGCATGGGGTCTGATTCCTCGTGTGTCCCTAGCATTGCCTGGCACAAAGGAGGCCTCAAGAAATGGGTGTTGAATGAATGAATGAAATTATGAATGAATATAAGGATAGCAGAAGGGGAGGCTGGAGGCAGAAGATGGCAGGGAATGGAGATAAAGGAAAGGATTGGGAAGAAGGAATATAAGGCAGTGAGTAATTCCACTAATCGCTAACACTTGCTAAATGCTTCCTAGGTGGATTAACTCCCAAGAGTCCTATGAAATAGATAATGTTATTGGTGCTGGGCGGTGGCCAAACGTTGGGAATTGGAGCCACGCTGCTTGATAATGAAACTCGACGCCCTCGTGTCCTTATTCTGTGACCTTGTTGGTATTACTGAGGCCAATTGGCTTCAATCCTTTCACCTATAAAGAGGGGATGATAGGACCTATGTCATGGGGTTGTTGTGAGGATTGAATCCAGGTAAAGAGATTTAGCACTTTCCATAGAACATAATTAAGTGCTCAGTTGATATCAGTCGATATACCCATTGTCCAGATGAGGAAGCAGAGACACAGAAAGGATTCATCAATTCACAGCTGATGGGGGGAGGGGTGGAAGCAGAATTAAAACACACAGCAGTTTGCCCTACTGGAATATAGGCTATGGGCTGTTCACCACTGTATCCCGAGCATCTACAACAATGCCTAGCACTTAGTAGGTGCTTAATAAATGTTTTTATGAAAGAATGATTGAATGGGCCCAAGCACTTGAAAAGAGGCTCCACATCACTCATCATTAGGGGAATGCAAATCAACACCACAATGAGGTACCACATGATACTCCTTAGGATGGTTACTATTTAAAAAAAAAAAAAGTAAAACAGAAAGTAAGCGTTGGTGAGGATGAGAAATTGGAATCCTTGTGCACTGTTGGTGGGGGTGTAAGATGTTGCAGTTGCTACAGAAAACAGTATGGAGATTCCTCAAAAGGTGAAAAACCATATCACTATATGACCCAGCAATTCCACTTCTGGGTGTAGATTCAAGAGAATTAGAAGGCAGGGTCTCTAAGAAATATGTTCACACCCAT
The DNA here is from genome assembly GCF_018350195.1 of Panthera tigris. Taxonomy (NCBI): domain Eukaryota; kingdom Metazoa; phylum Chordata; class Mammalia; order Carnivora; family Felidae; genus Panthera; species Panthera tigris. Next base: position 3,981,583 of record NC_056674.1, read on the forward strand.
ATTCACAGCAGCGTTACTCACAACAGCCAAAAACAACCCAAGTGTCCACTGACAAATGAATGGATAAACAGAATGTGATCTCTACATATAATGGAATATTATTCAGCCTTAAAAAGTAAGGGAATTCTGACATGTGTTGCCACATGGATGGACCTTGAGGACATTACGCTGAGTGAGACAAACCAGTCATAAAAATACAAATATTTGTATGATTCTATTTATATGAGGTCCCTAGAGGAGTCAAATTGATAGAGACAGAAGGTAGAATGGTGGGTTCCGGGGGCTGGGGGATGGGGGATGGGGAGTTCTTTAATGGGAACGGTTTCATTTTGCAAGATGGAAAGAGTTCTGGAGAATGGGTGCACAGCCATGTGAGCATAGTTAACACTAACTGTACTCTACGCCTGAAAACAGTTATGATGATACTGTTTAATGTTATGTTTTGTTATGTTATATTTTACCACAATTTTTTTTAAAAAGGAATGAATGATTGATTATATACCTCTCAAGCGCAAGTCTTATCGATATTGATAAGTCTTATCAATATTGATATTACATCAATAATTGATTGATTATATATATTGTTATGTTTTGTTGTTATATTTTACCACAATTTTTTTAAAAAAGGAATGACGGGGCACCTGGGTAGCTCAGTCGGTTAAGCGGCCAACTTCACCTCAGGTCATGATCTCGCGCTCCATGAGTTCGAGCCCCGCGTCGGGCTCTGTGCTGACAGCTCAGAGCCTGGAGCCTGTTTCAGATTCTGTGTCTCCCTCTCTCTGACCCTCCCCCATTCATGCTCTGTCTCTCTCTGTCTCAAAAATAAATAAATGTTGAAAACAAATTTTTTTAAATAAAAAAGGAATGAATGATTGATTGATTATATACCTCTCAAGCGCAAGTCTTATCCATCAGCCCATGCATTATGGTGTGGTAGGTAAGACTGTGGGTTCAAGTTCTCTCCTTTTCTTGAATGGGATCACATCACTTCTCTCAAAACATGAATCATAATTAATTAATTAATCATAGACCCTCTCAACAGATTAGTGATGACAGCAGTAATGATAACTAGTAGTTACTGAGGGCTAACCACACACCAGGCACCTGTCCAAGCATCTGACAGGTATTGACGCATGCGATAATTATGACTAGTCCCAGGGCTACTGGACAGTAACGATATCCCCACTTTACAGATGAGGAAACTGAGGCACAGAGTGGAAGAAGTTGCTCGGTCCCATGTAGATGGTAAATCATGGGGAGATTAAGTGCAGCTGAACTTCAGGGGGCAGACGTATTTAAGGCAGGGGAGCACGGTGGCTGTGGTGGCCAGGAGCACGGACTCTGGACTCACATTCCCTGGGCGGCCACTTCCCAGCTGTGTGGCTTTTGGGCACTTGAATGCCCCTGAGTCTCAGCCTCCTCCTATGGAAAATGAGGACAATGATATGACCTCATAGGGTTTGAAAAGTGTTCAGTGAAATACAGAGTTGAGTGCAGAATACAGGGGGCTGTGCAGCATGCATCTGTGTATCATCTGACCTGACGGGGCTGAGCCAGGAGGTTTCATGTGCAGGGATGGCAGTGATGTGTCCCTGGGTCCCCCCAGAGTCTGCGTAGCACAGACCTTGGTGGGGTGGGTGTGAAAGGGCTGGGTGCTGCAGTGAGGACATGTGGGGATGTGGGCTCCAGCCTGCTCTGACCCTCACATGTTGGGTGGCCATGTGGCTGACTCACTTCCCTTTCTGACCATCAGCGTCCTCCTGTGACAAACTCGAATGGTCATAATACCTTCCCCCCTTGGCACAATTAGCAGAATTCTGTGAGATAAGGCATGAAAAGTCCTGAACACAGGGGCTTCAGATAACCTGCTCCAATAAATGGAGCTGTGGGTCCATTGAGGCCTGACAGGCGGCTTTTGGGCACCAGAAACGTGGCAACTGAGGTGAGGTATGAACATAAAATACGCACCAAATTTCAGACTTAGTATTAAAAAAAAAGCATAATATTCCATCAATAATACTTTATATTGCTTACATATTAAAATGATAATATTTTGTCTATGCTCGCTTAAAGAAAACATATTATTAACCTTTATATTGATTTATTATAAATTTATAATTTCTATTTTTAAAATTATATTCATTGAACCTTCTCCCTTTTCCTTGTTTGAATGTAGCTCCTGGAAAAATTTAAGTCATATATGCATTTCTGTTGGGGAGTGCTGGATCAGAGAGGCTGGGGCTTCTGGGCTATCAAGGAAGGGGAAGGGGTGGCCTCAGGGCAGTCACCTGAATTCTGAATAATAATTAGAAGAAGAACTACAACAAAATGAAATGACATAATCTAGCCCTTACTCTGTGCCTGCTGGCCTTTTAAGTGCTTTACAATGGTAGCTCACTGAATCCCTCTGAAATCCCTATGGGTTGGGGGAGGGAGACTATTCCAATCCCCATTTCACAGATGATGGAAAGGAGGAACAGAGAGGTTAAATATGTGGCCCTAGGTCACCTTGCTGTGCGTGACAGACAGGAGGTAAACCCAATCAGCCTGGTCCTAAAGTCTGCCACCCTCAGTCACTCCATCTACCGCATCTGTCGGGGAGACTCACAGGGACATGGGAATGAGACCCCAAGTCGCCGGGGAAGACGGTGCCTTCAGGAGGCAATGGCTCAGGGGGTTCGCTTTCTACATTCCCAGGTCCCCGATGGGCTGGGGGCTGATGGATGCATTGTTCTGTTCTCCTAGGAGATAAACCAGACCTGGATTCAAATCCAGACTCTAGTACATACTGGTTGTGTGACCGTGGGAAAGCCACTCGGCTTTCTCTGAGCCTTAGCTGCCATTTCTAGAAGGTGGAGATAACAGGGGTCCGTATGAAACAGGCTTATCGTGGGATTTCAGCGGCCAATAAATGACAGTTACAGTAATAATAAAGCCAGCCTTCGTCTACACCCTCCTTAAGACACTTGGACACTTGCTTTGGTTTCCAGGACACCCGCTTACCTCATCTTCCCCAAACCTCCACAGCCCCTGCTTCCTGGGCTCCTGCGCAGGTGCTCTCATCTCTGTTAACAGTGGACTAGCTCAGGCTGCAGCCCTCAGCTAATTGGTTTGTTTCCTTCCTCATTCTCTAGGTGACCTCATCCATCCATATGCAATGACCCCCTCCCATTTATATCTCCCGCCCAGACTGTCCCCTGAACTCTGGCCTCCTCAGTCATATCACTAACAGCCTAGACCAGGGGTCAGCAAACCACAACCTAAGGGTCAAACTCAGCCTGCCAAAGCCAGTGAAAGAATGGGTTTTATGCTTTCTGAGTGATTGAAAAAAATACATATATCAAAGGAGGCTATTTCGTGGCACGTGAGAAAGATATGAAAATTCAGAAGCCGGTGTCCGTGCACGAGTTTAACTGGAACGTGGTCTCTCTCCTTCACTCGCGAGTGGCTGTGACAGGGACCGGAGGGTCCACAGACCCTAAAATACTGACTGTATGGCACTTTTCTATGCTTGCCCCTGTCCCAGGTGATAGCTCTAGTAGGCATCCTAAATTTAGCGTGGCCAAAACAGCTCATGATATTGCTTCTCACAATAAATTAGATCAGAGATGATAAAATAAAGGAAACAAAACCCCCGCTGTTCCACCCTTTGGGTGTCCCCCCCCTCCCATCCCGCCCCGTTCTCAGTCTCCCACAGCCTTGGGAGCAGTGACTCTCAACTAGGGGTGAATTTATTCCTAGACCAGAGACAGTTGACAATTTGGGTTGTCACGACTTGGGGACTGCTCCTGGCATGGAGAACGTGGAGGCCAGGATGCCGCTAAGCAGGACGGCCCCCACAACACGGAGCGATCCACACCAAAGTGTCAACAGTGCTGAGGTTGGGAGATGCTGTTTTAGAGATTCCTCTCTCTCTCTCTCTCTCACATCCCACAGCCACCCTGCCACCGCTTTAGCTTTGGGACACGCTCTGAATTCAAATCACTTCTTCAACTCCACGGCTCCCCCTCCAGAAAAACCACCTCCCGTTCCCCCTCTTGCCTGCCTGTTCGCCTTTTGTCTCTCAGTGTAAGTCAGTTCTTGTTTCTCCTCTGCTCAGGAACCCTGGTCCCAAGACCTAGAACTCGGGAGACAAGGTCTGTTGTCTCTTCAATTGCCCATCACGTCCCCTTCACTCACTCTGACCACACACACAGGCTCCCACCTCAGGGCCTTTGCACTGGCTGTATCTTTCCTCCAGAGAGTCACACGGCTCTATCTCTCACTTCCTTTAGACCTCCACTCCAGGGTCACCTGCTCGGCAAAGCCTGACCTAGTCTCCTCACCTGCAACTTCACGTAAGTGTCCTAACACATTCCATCCCCTCCCCTGTCCCCCTTAGCACTGAGTGCCATCTAATACCCTGAAACTTTTGCTTACTTATCTTTCTGATTATTTGTCTGTCGTTCTGGAATATAACACATACAAATCCAGGGATCTTTTGTTTTTCACTGCTGTAGCCCCAGAATCAAGAACAGTGCCTGGCACATAGTATAAAGTCAATAAACATCGGTCATTGGACGGATGAACGAATGAATGAATGAATGGTAGTTTTACTATATGCCATACACTGTCCTAGGGTTTCAGGATGCCAACTTCCACATGTGGCTGGTGCCTGGTGCTTGGTCAGACCAGTGAAAGGACATGGACTGCACGCCTGGTCTGAAGGAGCGCATGCTGCTTGGGCTGGCCCACCGTGGCCCCTGCACAACGAGGCTGCACAATGTCCACTGGTTCAAACAAAGCTGGAAATCAGATTTCCAATGTGAAGTCTCCCTATTTTTAAACGTTGGCAACTGATTCAGATTTGGGTTTCAGTTTTAAATGCTTGGCACACCAGTTCTGCACATCACTTCCCTTAGACCTGAGTTCTCTTGGTTCTGCCCCCCATCACAGCTGGGCGACCTTGGGCAAGTGGCTTAACCTCTCTGAGCCTCAGTCTCCTCATCCCCCAACGGGAGGGTGCACCTGCCTCGCAGAACTAAACGACGGACCATTGCGCTGCACTCCTCGCTCACGCAGAAGGAGAGCTGTGAGGCTCAGGGGGGTGAACAGACAGCGATCACAGGGGACAGACGCACGGTGGGGCATAGTGGGCCGGTGGGGCATGGTGGGCCGGGACCCCAGGTCTCCTGCCTACCCAACCCCCACCCCCAGCGCCTCTGTGCTCTGCAAAGCTGAGTGGGAGGGAGAGGGCAGGTGAGCCAGCGGAGGGGAGGCAGAGGGCCCGGAGCAGGCAGAGCAGGACCCAAAGACACAGCAGAGATGGAGACTGGAGGACGCAGTGGCCTTAGGGTCCAGAAATGGGGCCTGGGAGGAGGAGGAAGAGGAAGCGGGTGTGGCGGAGTAGGGATGAAGCAGAGCAGTGTGGAGAACAGAGGAGGCCGCGGGCCGGGATGGGAGGTTGGCGGAAACCCTAAAGGGGAGAGGCAGACAGGGCTGGAGTCTACAGGAGGTGGGGGGGGGGGGTGCCGAGGGTCAGGAGCTCTGACCTGATGGGGCACGACCCACCGTGACATCTGGGGGACAGCGAGGAAGAAGGGGCAAGGGGGTGGGGGTGTGGGGAGAGGCGCAGGGGCGCGGGGAGGATGGTGGAGGGTGGGGGGAGGAGGTGAGACTGCCCAGGAGAGGGACGGAGGCTCCACACACCGGGTGGGGGGCAAGCGAGGAGGAATTGCAGAGGGCTTGCAGAGGGCGCAGCGGAGGAAGGAGGCAGAGGGAGGGACGGGAAGGGGCAGGAGGGTGTGTGTGTGGGGAGGGGGATGCAGGCCCGGATCCCAGCAGGGAGGGCGGGCGCCCACCGCGCAGGGGAGAGGTCCGGAGGAGGGGAGGAGGGGCGCGAGGCGGCCCCCCCCCCACATACCCTACCTTCCAGGCAGCATATCCTCCAGAGCCCCGAGTGGGTGAGGCCGCCGGGGTCCTTCTTCTCCGAGGAGCCGCTGCCCCCGCGGTGGGCCGGCGCGTCGTCGCCGGCCGTGAGGTTGGTGGTGTTGCAGATGAAGGCGCGCGTGTACAGCCAGTAGTCGGTGCTGATGGCGATGGTCATGAGGCCGAAGGCCGCGAAGGCGCCCACCGTGGTCAGCACCACCTGCACCCCCTTCTCGCACCAAAGGCCCCTCTCCTCGTTCCAGCGCTTCAGCGACTCCAGTTTGACCACGGGCAGCCGGGGGGCCGTGGGCCACCACCGGGGCAGCGGGGGCGGGGCCGTGCCGGCGGCTGGGTGGGGGGCACAGCGCAGGCAGAAGTGGGGGCCCGGGGCCGGCCGGGCTGGGCTGGGGGAGGGGGGCGGCGAGGAGGAGGCGCGCGCCGGGGAGGGGGTCAGAGGGCGGCCATGGTCGCCGGCTGGGGGGGGGGGGGCGGGGAGCAGATACAGGATTAGTGGAGAGGCACGGTACCTCCCCCACCGCCGCCCCCACCCCACAGAGCACCCCCCACCATTTCCCGGGGGCCGGAGAAACTCCTTCCACCGTGGTTCCCCCTGCCTCCCTTTTCTCTGAAAAAGTCTCCCTCCTCCCGGGGCAGTCTTCCCACTTAATCCCACTGGGAGAAGTCGCCCCCACCCCCACCACAGTTCCTGCCACTCTACATCCTCCCGGGCCCTCCCGCTCCAACCCCCCCCCACCCCTCCCCCGTCCTCACCTTCCCCAGAGGCCAAGCCACCCCGCACTTTAGCCCCTGGGCTCCCCCCTCCAGAGGAACCCCTCTCCCCTCTCTCCCTCATGTCCTACAAGACCCGCATCACCATCCTTGTTTCATGCAGTGCTGCCCGGCTCCCCAAGTCCCCTGAAAGTTTCACCTCCTCACCTACTACGTCCTCTACTCAAGAAAAATAAACCTCTCCATCTCTCAGCTAAAAAAACAAAACAAAACAAAAAAAAACCCAACCTCTTCCCAACTAATCCTCGCTGTTTGCACAACTGAGAACCACAGGGTGACCACCACTGCCACCCTCGACCCCCGCAGTCTCTCCTGCATGGGAACCCGCTTCCCCACTCAGACCCCTGAGTCTCTGGACCAAGCTTCTCAACCCCAATCCCTCAGTCGCACCTGGAAATCACCAAAGGATCTTAGACACCAGGATACCGGTGCCCCACCTGAACCCCACCTGAGCAATCCCCATTTCATTGGTCTGGGGTGTGGCCCTGAGCATCTAGATTTTTAAAAGTTCCCCTGGGGGGATTCTCGTGGGCAGTCAACACCTCGCACCGGACCGTCTGGTTTGGAAGAATGCCCCCAGCTGCATCACATCCACTCCACAGCCCCCACGGTCTCCCTTGGACCACCTCCCATCTCCTACGTGTCTTGATCTCCAGGAACACCTCCCCACCCCACCCCCCCCCACACACACACACACACTCCTTTTGCTTAAAGAAGTCTTTGAGTCTGGCCCCTACTGTCTCTACAACTTAGGCAAACTCATCAGTGCCATCACTTTCTCCTCCTCCATTAAGAAAAATTTCCTCCATGGGCTCCTTGAAGGAGTACTCACAGGAATCCTCCCCCCCAGACCCCCAGTGCCTCTCCATTCAGGAATGGCTCAGTGTTTGGCCTGAGCTCCCACTGCTGTCCAGGGAGCTCCCCGCCCCCTCTGCCCAGCTTCTCCCCCCCCCACCCCACTCCTCTGTCCCTTCCACCATCTCCCACTGCCTGAAAATCCCCTGACTATACCCCTTGCTGCCGGTTATCTTTATCACACCGATGAACACCCCCCCCAACTCTACATCTCCCCAATTCACTTGGACCTCCTACTCTCCTCAACTTACAGGAACCTCTTCCCCCTTCCCTGACTTCTCTCACATCATCAAGAATCCCCTTCCTCCACCAACATCTCATCTACTCAGGAAAATTCCCCAGATGAATCCTCACCAACTTCCCTTCTTGGGACACCCCCCCCACACACACACACACTTTCACCTGTGCAGGGACATGCTGTATAGATAACTCTACTTTCTTCCAAATTTACATGCCCCCCCCCCCTGCATAGTCAGTACCCCTTAGAAAAATTTCATCCACGAGGCTACAACTCTTTTAGTTACACATAACTGTACACTCTGCAACCCCCATGTCTGTTCATTCCCCCCCAGGCACAGCATGCCCACCACCACACCCCCAGCCCTCCCTTCCAGGCAAGCGACCCTAACCCCCTTCCACCACTCACTGTTTCCTAGACTTCTTCCCCAAACCCCCAGTTACAGTTAAGAGCCTGGGAGCCAACAGGGGAAAACAGAAGAAACCCTGGGTCCTAGCATCAGGGTGACCTTGGCCTTTTCCACCCCCATCAGCTGGCCCCGCCTGGGTCTGCTCTTAGGAGGGGCTGCTGAAAAAGGTTGTCTATGGGGGGTGTCTCCATGGCAACTGGGCCTAGTGCCCCACACGAGTGTTCCCTCCCCCACCTCCACTCAGCTGCCCACACGAAGCCCCTACCGTCCCCTTCATCAGCCCACTGGACACTCATGCCCCCCAGACCCTGTCCTTGGTTCTGGCCCCTTCCTCCTTCCTCTCCAGACGGATGCCGAGTTTCCTCTTCTTATCTACTGGCTCCTTCTCCCCCATCTGTGCCCCTCACCACCAGCACCACCACCTCAACTGTCCTAGCAAATCTCTGCTTCCCCCCCAGAGTGATCCCATGACCCCGAGGTGTACCCCTCCCCCAGCTGGGCCCCCCACAACCCAGGATCAGCAGGGGATGGAAACGGGGTAAGTGAGGGAAATTCTCCCATCAAAAAAAGATTTGAAGATCTTTTCATTCTGTCGATTTGAGGGGCAATCTGGTTTTAGGGACTCTTCCTTTAGTCCATCTGTCAGCGGCAGCAAAGAAGGAGGGAGCAGGGGACCCCCAATTCTAAAGCTTCCGGATATGACAGGGGTCACCAGCCCTTCTCCCTCTGAAGGGGCTGGCTCCTTCCTCCAGAATTAGGGGGGTCACAGAACCTTCCTTGTACATCCACCCACCTCCGATTAATAAAAAGATCTGTCTCACCTCTGTTAACGATAGGTCAACTCTCCGATGCACTGGGGAGGGGGACGATGAGCCCCCCTGCCTGCACCCCCCCCAGAAAAACCCTGGTGGCTCCCAGTTCTCACTGCTCCCCCTCCCCCAGCAGCGAGGGACCCAGGCGTCCGACCTGGTTGGGGGTGTTGAGGTGGGAGGGGAGGCTGAGGGGCTGCTCTTAGCTCGGGCCCCAAGGGAGTGGGGGTCGGGATGAAAAAAAAAAAAAGGTGAGGAGACAATTTGGTTCCCGTGTCGCTGGGTAAAGTGCGGAGCTGGAGGACGAGAGAGGGAGGGAGGAGGGAGGGAGGGGGAGGGGAGCCGCTGGGGATGGGGGAGCCACAGAGAGGAGGTGGGGGGAGGGAAACGATTGGGGGGCAGGGTCTGGGTGGCAGAAGGAAGCTGAGGGAAAAGAGAGAGAGAGAGACCCAGAGAGGGAGGGAGAGAGACACAGAGAGACAAGGAGAAGCGGAAAGAGAGAAACCCAGAGACTGTGAAACAGAAATGGGGGAGGGAGAAATTTGGGGGAGGCAGCGGCTGGTAGCAGAAGGAAGTTGGAGAGAGAGACACACACAGAGAAATATCCAGAGAGAGAAGGGGACAGAGACAGAGACACAAAGAGAGAAACCAAGAGACTGGGGGACAGATGGGGGATGGGGTAAGGGAGAGGATGGGGGGGGTCAGGATGGGATAACAGAAGGAAAGAAGAGACAGGGACAGAGTCATCCAGAGAGGGGGAGGAGAGACAGATGGGGAGAGACAGACAGAGACTGAGGATGGGGGAGAGAACGAAACAGAGAAAGGGAGAGAGAAATTGGGGGGTGGGGGCAAGGTCTTAATAGAGAGAAGGATGATTTAGAGAGAGAAAAATGGAGAGAGAGAGCGGACAAGAGAGTGAATAATAAAAGAAATTTAGGGGAGAAGGTTCTGAGTGGCAGAAGATGCCTGGACACAGAAAAGCCGGTGCAGAAGGAAAGAGAGAGATAGGTGGAGAGAGCCTGCCTGGGAGAGACCCCGGGAACGAGAGACAGAGAGAGACTGAGGAGGCATCAGAAGGAAGCTGGAGGAAAACAGGAGAGGGGCCAGGCTCCGATGGATGAAGGAGGTCAGAGATCGAGGACACCCGCGCCCCCTCCCCCACCACATCCCCAGCCCCCATCCCTGCCCCCATCCCCATTCCAAAGCCACCACCCCACCCCCACTAGCCTCCTTCTCTCCACAGCATCGCTTTTCGCCGCCACCGCCTCTTCCTGTCGCCATAGCAACAGGATCCAGGCGCCCAGCCAAGGCTAGCAGCGGCGCCGGAAATAAGGGGAGGGCCTTTCCAAAAGGACCCCAGGAGCTGTCCCCTTTCCCCAAATCCAAGGGAAAGCTCAACTTCCCGGGCCTCCTCCCCCCCCCCCAACTGCCAAGGGCAAAGAGCCCCTGAAAATAAAATTCTATTCTATTCAATTTACCAGGATAGCAAGCCCTTTGAGTTTCACCAATATATATATTTTTTTAATTTTCATTTCACCCTCTACCTGCCCCTAGCTCAAAGAGTTAGATTCCCGCCCCCCCCCCAGACGGGGACTGGCATGAGGGGGGAAACAGAGTATGAGAAGCTCGGATGGAAATATGCCTCAAAGAAATCTGCCTGGGGTTGGGTGGGACAACTTTGCAAGTTTTAAGAATAATGATGGTTGGAGTTACAGAACTAGCCAGTAGCCAGGGGGTGGGAAAATCTGAGATGAGAGTCAGAAAGTTTGGTTTTGGACTCAAATCTCAGAGATGGCCGTAGCCACCCTGTGACCTTGGGCAAAACATTTCCTCCTTTCTAGACTCGGTGATTATGGGAACAAAACCCCCCTCCAATTAATCGAGAACATCGGTGAGACAAGGTCTTGCACACTGCTCTACACTAGCAGTTTGTTCCGGGCTGTGACCTCAGGCAAATGGTATCCAAAACCAAAAGCTGGCCATCACCACAGACTTGGGCTAGGCAGTTTGCAAGCTTCCTTGTCTCCCGGAATTCTTACGGTACCCTTGCAATGTGGACGCTGACATTCCCATATTACAGATGAGCAAACTGAGGCCTGGAGATGTATCGTGATTTGCCCAAACCACTCAGGGAATAAAAGGCAAAGTTGGAGATGAAGCAGTTTCTTTGTGGGGGTTGACAGGGGTGGTCAGCAGTGGGTGAACTTCAGAGCCACTTAATATGCTGTTTTGGGGGAACAGGTCCTCCCTTTTGGGGACTGGTGGAGACAGAGAAAACCTGTGTTCCCCACTCATCCAATCCGCTCCCCCAGAGGAGCCAGAGCCTTCTGTACACAGCATCTCACATTTCCAATGGACTTTCCAGAGGTCAGATTACTTAATTCTCACCATGCCCCCCCCACCAGGGGATGGGGGGGAGTTTAGAGAGGCATTCTGACATCCCTGGTTTAGAAGTAAGGAAGCACCAGCCTCAAGGGAAGTGGCCTGGAATTCATTCATTCGAGAATTATTTGTCCCTCTTCTGCTCTTTTGCCAGGGAGAGGGATGCAGCTGTGCACAATAACGGTAACCGACATAAATTGAACGCTAAATATTACGGACTCAAAGTCATTTGCAGTCATCGACTTGGTCCTCCAGCTTCTGCGGTTAGCCCCCATTTTCAAGACGTGTAAACTGAGACAGAGAGGTAAGCACATCAGGAAGGTAGGAAGTGCGGTGGCAATGAGAGCCAGGGCTTCAGATCCCAGAGCCTGCGCTGTTTTCTCTGCTAAAAATAAACAACAAAAAACAGAAACCTTCAAAGGGTGAACACAACGATGAGGGTAATAAAACAAGCCAGGGTTTCTAAACCTAGAACCAGTGATGCTAGCTGGGTATTTCTCTGGGGGAGAGGGGGGTGGCATCCCAGGCCACTTCAGAATGTCCACCAGCATCCATCCACAGACTCTACCCACCAGATGCCAGGAGCAAGGGATATAATAAAAAGAACTCAGGGGTGCCCGGAGGGTGGCTCAGTCGCTCTTAATTTCAGCTCAGGTCATGAACTCAGAGTTCCTGAGCTCGAGCCCTGCATGGGGCTAGGTGCTGACAGTGACGACCCTGCCTGGGTTTCTCCTTCTCTCCCTCCCTCTCTGCCCCTCCCCTACTCACCCCTCCTTCTCTGCCCCTCCCCTACTCACCCCGTCCCCCTCCCTCTCTCTCTCTCAAAATAAATAAATAAACTTAAAAAAAAAAAGAATTTAGTCTGTCCCACCTCAAATCTTGTTCCTTATTGGAAAAGCCTTTGAATGTTTTTAGCTGTTTCTTCTCTTACTTCCTAAATAAGGAAGTAAATAATAATTATCTTCTGAATGTGTCAGCATTATACATTCTAGATTCCTTTTCTCTGATAGATAAGGATTTAACTCATGTAGACCTCACTTTTCCCTTCCTTCCTCCCCATATAAATATTTTTAGTTCTTCTACTGGTTAATTTTGAGGCAGTAAGTGATAGACTATTTACATCATGATTTCTTGCCTCAGAGACCATATATCTGGTTTCTTGTCAGCAGCTTTATTGAGATAGAATCCACATACCATACAATTCACCCAAGAAAAGTGTATATAACTCAATGGCTTTTCGTGTAATCATAGAATAGGGCAACCATCAAGTTTAGATCCATTGCAGAGCATCCTTCTTAGCCCAAGGAGTAACCTTGACTTGGTCATCGTCCCCATCGCCCAGCCCCCCACACCCTATCCTAGCCCTAGGCGATCACTATGCTACTTTCTGGCTGTATTGGTTGGCCTGGTCTGAACATTTCATATCAATGGAATCACACAATATTTTTTTATTTGTGTCTGACTTTTTACTTAGCACAATGTTTCCAAGGTTCACCCATGTTGTAACATATATCAGTACTTCATTTCCTTTTCTTGATATTATTCCATTGTAAGGATACATTATGTTTTACTTATCCATCGGGTATTTGGGTCGTCATTTTGGCCGTTGTACACATACTGCCGTGAACATTTGTGAGTTTTTCCATGGACATATGTGTTCACATCTCTTCAGCATGTACCTAGGGGTGGAATTCTGCCTCCTCTGTTTACTTGTCCTCTGGAGAAATGAGATATCACCTCTGGACTTTGTGTTGTAAGATACAAATGTTAGACCCAGTGGTCAACCCTTCTGTCCGTGGAAGGACCCCTCAGAAGGAGTGTCACTGAAGGTGCAGGGATTTTTTTTTATTTGTTTGTATTTTAATTTCTTTTTATTTTCTATTAATTAATTAGTTTATTTATTTATTTATTTTGATAGACCCAGTGACCAACTTTTCTGTTCATGGAAGGACCCCTCAGAAGGAGTGTCACAGAAGGTGCAGGGGGTTTTTTTGTTTGTTTTTTAATTTCTTTTTATTTTCTATTAATTAGTTAGTTTGTTTATTTTGATAGACCCAGTGACCAACCCTTCTGTTCATGGAAGGACCCCTCAGAAGGAGTGTCACAGAAGGTGCAGGGGGTTTTTTTGTTTGTTTTTTAATTTCTTTTTATTTTCTATTAATTAGTTAGTTTGTTTATTTTGATAGACCCAGTGACCAACCCTTCTGTTCATGGAAGGACCCCTCAGAAGGAGTGTCACAGAAAGTGCAGGGTTTTTTTGTTTTTTAATTTCTTATTTTTTTAATGTTTATTTATTTTTAAGAGAGAGAGAGAGAGAGACAGAGCGTGAACTGGGGAGGAACAGAGAGAAAGGAAGGTATAGAATCCAATCAGAAGCAGGCTCCAGGCTCTGAGCTGTCAGCACAGAGCCTGACAAGGGGCTTGAACTCACGAGCTGTGAGATCATGACCTGAGCTGAAGTCCGATGCTTAACCGACTGAACCACCCAGGCGCCCCCGGAAGGTGCAGGTTATGGCCTCTTTCAGATCTCATTTCTAAATTTGCTTATAAAGTCGTGTCACATTATCCAAGGTTTCCCGTAGGTTTAACCTAGAGACCTGTAGGCTGTCAACTCAGAGATAAGTCTGCTAAGCCCCTAGCCTAGAGAAGGTCCTCCACCCTTACTTCCCTTGATCCCATGTGGTTGGCAGAACTCCAAAATGACCCCTAAGAAGATCCTAAGATTCCTGCCCACCCCCCCCACCCCCCCCCGCGGTATACACCCTGTAGGATCCCCTCCCATTGAGTCTGGGCAAGACTTGTGAGTAGGGTGGGGTGTCATTCCCGTGATTGGGTAACATTATATGGCAAGGTGAAGGGATTTTGCACATGTAATTAAGGTCCGCAAATCAACTGATTTGTAGTTAATCAAAAGGGAGGTTATCCTGGGTGGGCCTAACCTAATCAGGCGATCTCTTTTCAAATGGTCGAGAACTCAGAGAGATTCAGAGCAAGGGATTCTCCTGCTGTCCTGCAGGAGCAAACCCAAACCGCCCTGCTCCAGAGAGGGCCATCTGAGGATGCCATCTGCTACCAAGAGCACAGAAACATCAGTCGTATGACCACAAGGAAATGATTCCTATCTCCTGGAGGGAGCTTGGGAGTGGATCTCTCCCTAACTGAACTCCCAGATGAGGACACAGCCAGTTGGCATCCTGACTGCAGCCTTGGGAGACCCTGAGCAGAAGACCTCCCTGCACTGTGCCGGGTTCCTGAGCCATGGAAAGTGTCAGATAGATAAGAAATAGATGCTGCTTTAAGCCACGGCATTTGTGTTTTTTGTTACGCGGCAATGGGTAACTGAAACACTCTGTAAAGCAGGCTGCACTGTGAAGGTCGCTATGGCTGCTCAGCCAGTGTTGCGTTAATGCCCCCTCTCCATAACTCCCTGGCCATCACTCCCAACAACCAGCCAGTCCCCGTGTGCAGGGCCCTCTCCTCCCTGGATTCCAGCCCTGTCTTATGCCATCCTCACAACTGCCTCCCACAAACAGAGTGGATTCCCCTACTCTGCCCAGCTCCTTAGCACTTTTGAGGTTCCTGAGTGTGGCTCCCCGGCCCGGAATCTCCTTCCATCTCCAACATGAAGGTTCAACTGAAATGCTTCTTCCTCCAGGAAGCCTTCCCTGACTTCCCAAGGCTGCATCAGAGGAGACAGCTGTACCTCGCCCTGGAGTGCCCCCCATTAAAGCACAGTCACTCTGCATTGTGATTGGCTTGTCGGTCTGTCCCCCACCCTCCAGTAGAGCCAGGGACTGTTCAAGACAGGCACGGGGCTGGTTCACTTCCATATCCCCAGTGCCCAGTTTGGTTTTGGTAGACCGGAAGTCTCAGTCTGCAGGTGCTGAATGGATGGACAGACAGATGGATGGAGGAAGGAGCAAAAGACTCCGGGAACAAGTGGATACATATTCTAGAGTCCTCTGGCAGCCAATTACAACCTCCCATCCCTGTCCGACCCCTCTCCCCGCCTCATATCCTGAGTGAGCGTTCTCCCAGGTGCTTGAGCATATCTGGTCAACAACAGCTGGGGCCTTTGTGTTTTCTCAAGAGGAACAGAGTGGTGGTGGCATGTTTTCCCGCTGTACCAGGAAGAGAAGATCAGCGTTTCTCAAACGTCCTCATTCAGGGTGAAGTGGAAATATTCCAGTGCTGAGGAAATCAGGTGGCCTGAGTTCCAATCCTTGCTTTTCCTTGCCTCCCTGAGGGACCCAGAATCAAATACTGTGCTCTGGGCACTTTATCTGCTTGTCTGTAAAGGTGGGGAGGGGGTGAGGGAAGTGATCTCACTGCAGATGGGAGGTCCTGGGACCATGATTCAAAATCACACATCCTGGGAATTCTGGCAGGGTTTTTAGGGTGTCTGTGAAGCTCTGGAAATTGCTGATGAAATTGTGTGAATGTGGGTGCTCTTTTCTGGGGGTCCACAGCTTTTCTCCGGTTCCCGAAGGGACCTTGAGTCCCCTACAAGAGTCACTGCCTATTGACAGATTTAGCAAAATCTCACTTGTGTCAATAACAATTGTGAGAAAGCAAGGCAGAGTATATGAATGCATGGATATTGTCTAAAGCCGGTTTCCTCGACCTGAGCACTAGTCCCATCTTGGACCAGATCATTCTTTGTGCTGGCCGTCATTCTGTGCACTAGAGGGTGTCCAGCCACATCCCTGGCCTCCACCCACCCCATGGGAGGCCAACAGCACCCCCTCCCAAGGATGACATCCAAAAATGCCCGAAGACATTGCCTGATGTCCCCCCTACCCCCCGGGGGCATCATCACCCAGGCGGAGGGCTGCCTACTGGACAAAAGGAAACTGATAACAATCACTCCCTCTGGGAAGTGAAGCTGGGGTCGAGATCAGTAAAAAGATGAAAGGTACTTTTTTTCTTTCTATCCTTCTCTGCTGCTTAAATTTGAAATTCATGACTAGGTATTACATTTATAATAAAAATGAGTTTATTGCTAAAATGAGTTATCTCCATTCAAGGGACACACACAGCCACTGAAAAAATGACGTGAATCTCTACATCTGACAGGATGTTTGCCTCCGTGACATACAGCCACAATGCTTAACGTGTTTGGTCTCAGGACCCCTCTATATGCTTAAAAATTGGGGGGGGGGGTGCTCAGTCAGTTAACTCTGGATTTCAGGATTTCTGGATTCAGGATTTCTGACTCATGATTTCAGGATTCGTGAGTTTGAACCCAGAATCAGGTTCCGTGCTGCAGCTCAAAGCCCGGAGCCTGCTTCGTATTCTATGTCTTCCTCTCTGTCTGCCCCTCTCCCACTCTCTCTCTCTCTCTCAAAAATAAATACATATTTTTAAAGAACACTTTTTTTTTTAATTGCAGGGGACCTGGGGCTCCTGGGTGGCTCAGTCGGCTAAGCATCTGACTCTGGACTTTTTGACTCAAGTCATGATCTCATGGTTCGTGAGTTTCGTAGCACAGAGCCTGCTTGGGATTCTCTCTGTCTCCCCCTCTCTCTCTGCCCCTCCCCTGCTCTCTCTCTCTCAAAATAAATACATATACTTTTTTAAAAAATTGCAGGCACCCCAGAAGTGTTTGGTTATGTGTGTTATGTCTATGGATACATTATGTATTCAAAATTCAAACAGAGGAGATGTAAAAAATCTGTATTGTTTTCAGCAAAATAATAGTAAACTCATTGCATGCTTACATAGACAACTTATTTTAGTGAAAATAACTGTATTTTCCCAAGCAAAAAATATATAATGGTGTTGGCTTATATAAATACATATTTATAAATGTATATAAATGTTTTAATTTATTTTTGAGACAGTGAGAGAATGGGGGAGGGGCAGCAGAGAAGGGGACAGAGGATCTGAAGCAGGGTCTGTGCTGACAGCAGAGAGCCTGATGCGGGGCTCCAACTCACAGACTGAGAGATCATGAGCTAAGCCAAAGTTGGAGCCTTCGCTGACTGAACCACCCGGGCACCTGGCTTATATTTTTGAAAATCTGGTGCACCTGGGTGGCTCAGTCGGTTAAGCGTCCGACTTCGGCTCAGGTCATGATTTCAGGGTTCGTGAGTTTGAGCCCCACGTCAGGCTCTGCACTGACAGCATGGAGCCTACTTGGGATTCTCTCTCTCCCTCTCCTTCTGCCCCTCCCCTGCTTGTGCTCTTTCTGTCTCTGTCTCAAAAATAAATTAAAAAAAGAAACAATTAAAAATGAACAAACAAAAAAGTTAAGCAAATAGATGGAATTATGTGGCTCCAGCATACTCAGCTATACAGCTTAGTGGTTAAGCTAAGACACTCCCAGGATTCAAACCTTAGCTCGATCACTTACCAGCTGTGTGACCAGGAGCAGGTTAATTTATCTCTCGGTGCCTCCAGGATCTCATTTATAAAATGGGGATGAAAATAAAAGGCAGCAACTTCCTTGGGTTATTGAATGCAAAGTGGTTGGCATGTAGAAAACACTCAATAAATTATGCAATTAATTTATGCAAACTATCCTTATTAAGCATCCTTGAAAAACAATAAGGTAGAGTTACATAACTCTTACTGATTCTCCACAATACTTTGCCATGTGCAATTGGAAGGTGCAGAACTATGTGTATAAAATGATAAATGCTGTGTCAAATAAATATATATGGGCTCCATACCTGGGCGGATTGAAACACATGTGTAAATACCTCCCTATGCATATAGTAATGTTGAAATTATACATGGTAAGAAGATAATTCAGGGCAAGGGGGACTTCTGGAGTTCAAGAAGTCAGAAGTAGGACTGACTTTTCACAGCATGTATTTATTTATTTATTTATTTATTTATTTATAATGTTTAGCTATTTTTGAAAGAGAGAGAGAGCGCGTGAGCAGGGAGCAGGTAGAGAGAGAGAGGGAGACACTCTGAAGCAGGCTCCAGGCTCTGAGCTGTCAGCACAGAGCCTGACAAGGGGCTTGAACTCACAAACCGAGAGATCATGACCTGAATCCAAGTCAGACCCTCAGCTGACTGAGCCACCCAAGCGCCTCTCACAACATTTTTTTTTTATAATTTTTTTTTAATGTTTATTTTTATTTTTGAGACAGAGAGAGACAGAGCATGAACGGGGGAGGGTCAGAGAGAGAGAGGGAGACACAGAATCTGAAACAGGCTCCAGGCTCTGAGCTGTCAGCACAGAGCCCGACGCGGGGCTCGAACTCACGAACCATGAGATCATGACCTGAGCCGAAGTCTGACGCTTAACCGACTGAGCCACCCAGGTGCCCCTCACAACATTTTTTTTTTAAAGATAAGCAAATCTTTAATCTTTAAGATCCCATTCCATTTTCAAAATGTAAAAAACACAAAACAAAAGAAAATGAAAAGCTAGCTTGGTTCTTTAAAAAAAAAAATAAAAAAGGAAGGTATACGTTTAGGAAGCTAGGTTGTCAAATTCTGGACAAAATTTGCAAATACCCAGCACTTGCGCTGAAACTACCCTTCCTGTGGGCAAGACAGCACCAATCAATGGGAGATCCTTTCCCACTGAGCAGATATGCAGAACCTTTCTCAACACGGAGCTCCAGCCTGCCACTAGGAATCGATTCGTCTTGACAAAGAAGCTGAAACATCTTTCCACCCCAGCTCTCAAGCATGACCTCCAGAAATTCCTGAAATCATTGGAAATGACTCAGAGTATTTCCCTCAGGGAGTCTGATCCTGCTGAATCTTACTTTCCTGCTAACCTGCCCCTGCCACTCTCCCTGTGCCAGAGGGATTTGGAGTCCTTCTAGCCCATCCCCCTTCCTTTTTACAGAAAAAAAGTAACTGAAGCCCCAGAGTTTAAAAGACTTCTCAAGGTCACAGAATGAGTTTGCATCAAAGTCGTGGTAGTGAAACATAGTGGCTGAGAGAGAGAGAGAGTAGGTTCTGGGATCGGACAGGCCTGGGTGGAAAGTCTTTGCTCCTTACCGGCTGGGTGATCTCAGTTCCCCGAGGGGAGTGCCCAGTGCCGGTTCATCTGCAAAGTGGGGCCGTCTGCAAAGCCTCGTTCCCAGGAGGTTTGGGAGAGCCCATGGAAAGCGTGCAGCAGTGTCTGGCACCTAATGGTAGCTTGGTAAGTGTGTTGGTGACGGCCAGAGCTGTCCTGTTTGTACCCAAGAGGCTAAGCCCGGACAAGGCAAAGAGCCAAAGGGCTAGCTAGCACTGTGTCTCCTCTGGAAGACACTCCAAGAAGCAGCTCGTTAAGCATCCAGGCTGTTTTCAGTCCCTCAGTGGAGCAGGCGAGATCACAGATCTCAGGACTCGCTTTGCAGCCTCTGATACAGGGCTGTTGGGAGCATCTGGTGAGATCCAGTACAGGAGGGGAGTGTGCAGCTCACAGTAGAGGCGCCCTACGTGGTGGCATTGATTTCTCAGCACAGTCACAGAATCAAGCCTTAAGAAGACCCACTGCTTCCCAGTGCAGGGGGAAGGAAGCTCAAGCTTTGGAACCAGATGAATCTCCTTTCAGCTTTGCCTCTGCCGGGTTTCCACCTGTGACCCCAGGTGAGTCATTTCACCTCCGTGGCCCTACCTGCAAAATGACTTCAGCAAACTCAACGTGAAGGCTTGGGGAGAAAACTAAATGAAGCAATGAATGTAGAAGGGAGGCAAGTAATAGTAACAGTACTCTAAGTGGTCACGGTTAACACCAAGAGTTACTTTTTATTGGTCCTGGTGGGTGTCATTTGCTGTCCTACATGCTTTACACGCACCGAATTATAAAGAGTTGCTGTTAATAACGATGATGAAGCAACTTAAACAGAAACCAATCTAACCTTATTCTGCAGGACTCGAGGCCCCGACCCCTGGGGGTTATAGAGACCTGGACCCCAGACCCTGTATCCAATGCCCTCCCCCTGGGCAGGCGGAGACGTGTTTGAAATAAAGTTTATTGAAGTTTCTCTTGGTATTTACATATGATACACGGCAAATAACAGAGCCAGGCCCCCCACCCCACCCCTTCCCCCACCCCAAAGCCCCCCTCCCCCCAGCCTCGTTAAAAATCGCTGCGTAAAGACAGGTTAACTGCTGCACTCCCCCCTCCCCCCTCCCACTTAAGATGCAAACTAAAAGCCCCCGTCCCTCCCCCTGCCCCCCTCCCCCCACCCCGGGGGCCTTTCTGGTTCCTTGTACAACACTGTGCTACCTCGCCCTCTCCCCCCCAATAAGGGTGGAGGGCGAGTTTCTGGTGACCTTCCCCCCAAATCTGTCCAAGGGGGCGGACGGACCCTTGAAAGAGGCCAGAGTTGGGGGGGGCGGTCTGAGATGGGAAGGGGGACTTCAATGAGGGGGGGAGTGCCAGAAAATGGAAGACTTCGAGGTTTGGGGGGTTTCGACCCCCGCTACTGCCTCTCCCTCCCCCGACGGGGCCTCGAGGGGGAAGAGGCGGGCACAGGTGTGGAAGTGGCACAGAGGAATTCCCTCGAACCCTAGGGTCTCCATCCCTGTCCTGTGGTGTGCGGGGCTAGATGCACCTAGGGGCTTTGGATGCGCGGGCAGAAAGGAGGGAGACAGAGTGGAGGAAGAGGAAGAAGAGCAGGAAGAAAAAGAAGCCCAGGGCAGCTGAGAAAGCAAGGAGATCCATTAGACGGCGCCCCCTAAAAGGCAGGCGACCTTCAAGAGGTCAAGAAGAGCCCAGCCGGTGAGGAAGAACGGGGCCTCCCAGGGGAGCGGAGAACTGTGGGGGGGCGGGGTGGGAGGGAACGCCAGGTTAACCGCGCCCCGGCGTCCAGCGCCCCGCTCCACCCCGCAGCCGCGGGCACAGCAGGAAGGCCGCCCACCGCATCCAAGGACCGGGAAGGTCGGGAGATGAGAGTGGGCGGGCGAAGAGAGAAGTCGGGGGCCCAGGGGAGAAGAGAATGGTTGGCATTCCAGGCGGCTGCCGAACCTACTCTCCAGCCCAGCGCCCCTGCGGCGAGGCGGCGGCGGGTTGCGGGGCTCAGGGTGGGTGGGCGCTGGGCACCGCGGGCCCTGCGCTTTGAGTGCGCGCTGGGTGCGCACAGTAGGGAAAGCGGTGGGGAGGAGACTGGAGGGCGGGGCGGGGCCCGAGGAAAGGGGCGGGCCCCAGGGAGAGGAGGCGGGGCCGTCTGCAAGTGGACGGGACCGATAGGGGGAGGAGCCCTTGGCGAGTGGGAGGGGCTAGGGCGGCGGGGCGGGGCCACCGGGAAGCGGACGCGGCTGTAGCGTGCACGCAGTCCTCCGGGACGCATCCCGAAGCCCGGAGGGAGGGTGCGGAGCTGTGGGGCTGGAGACCCCTGAGAAGGAGGAAGAGGAGGAGGAGGGAGAGGAGGAGAGGGGGACTCCGAGGGGCAGGCCTCAGCACGGCGAGGTGGAGATGTGCAGGTGGTCCGGGTACTTGATGGCTGGAGGGTAGTTCTGAGTCATCTGGATGGAGACGTCGCTGGAGATGTCGGAGGGGCTGCGGCCGCGGCGCCACGCCTCGGGCTGCAGAAACTGGCCGGAGTAGTCCGAGCAGTCGCTGAGTCGCGGGCGGTAGAAGGCCGGGTGCGGACGGTACATCTCCTCCTCCGCGTAGCGCTTGGTGAACAAGTACACGGACATCACGCCAGCCCCCTGTGGCAACGCATGATCAGAGTCCCAGAGGCTGGCCCCCCCACCCCGAGCTCCCGATGACCCCAAGACTCCAGACCCCCCACCCCCATCTCGCTCAGACCCAGGAGTCCAGCCTCCCAGCCCCTCCTCCCCCAGGACCCCAGAAGTTGGGAGCTCCCAGACCCCTCCTCCAGGACCCAGAGGTTAGGCCCTCAGCTGCCACCTCCCTCTTAAATCCAAAGTCTACACCCCCAGCTTCCTCTTCCTCCTGGACCCAGGAATGAGGGCCCCCCAGAGCCCTCTCCATTCAAGTCTGGGGCCCGCAGACATCACCTCTTTCAGTAGGAAGGAGGAAGCGGCGAAGGCAAAAGACCACCCGTAGCGATAGTGGAAATACTGCTCAGAGCTGCTGGGCCGATTCATGACCTCGTCATTGATGCTGGAAATGTAAAGGACCAAGCCCACCACCAAGGAGAGGCCTGGGGGAGCAGAGGGGGCCCTTGGGCCGTTAGCAGTGAATCCCTTGCTCCAGCCCCAGCCCCTCCCCCATATCACTGCCGCCCCTTCCTGCCCCCTCCCCTCTCTTCCCTGCTGGGTCCTGAACTAAATTCCTTTTTTTTTTCCTGAAGCTCCTTGTGCTGGGCCTTGGCTGGGTGCAGGGATCGCAGAGATGAATGAACTTCCTCTCCTCACTCCTCCCCTAATCTGCTGTCCAGGAGCTCACAGAGCAATTGGGGAAGGGAGATGTGGGCATTGGTCAGTCGTGGCATACACGGTGATATGCACAGTAAGGGAAGTAGTAACACAGAGTTCTCTAGGTCCAGAAGAGGCACCAGCCCACATAGGTGAGGGGCAGGGACAGAGGCAGGGGCAGGGGAAGCCAAGGAAAGCTTCCTGGAAGAATGGTCTTTGTCTGAGCCTTAAGGATGAGGCCTGGGTTGAGACTGTATGAATAATAATAACAACAACAAGCAACTATGCGCCATGGGCTAAATCCCACCCACATCCTGTTTTTGTATGGCCCTTCTAGCTAAGCATGGCTTTCATAGAATTAAATTGTTGGGAAAAAAATCAAAAGAAGAATGATATTTTGTGGCATGTAAAAAGTATGCGAATTTCAGTTGGCAGTTCCTAAAAGTGTTAAAGATAGAATTACCACATGACCCAGCGATTCCTCCACTGGGGATCTCCACCCAAGAGAATAGGAAACATATGTTCACACAAAAACTTTGCATGAATGTTTGTAGCAGCATTCTTAATAGCCGAAAAGCGGAAACAACCCAAATGTCTATCAACTAAGTGGATAAACAAAATGTGGTATAGCCGTATAAAGGAATATTATTCAGCCAAAAAAAGGAACGGCATACTGATATATACGGCCACGTGGATGAACTTAGAAAATAAGCTCAAGAGAAGGAAGACAGATGCGTGCTGTAGGGTTCCATTTATATGTGATGTTGAAAATAGGCAAATCCGTAGACACAGAGAGTAGATTAGCGGCTGCCAAGGAATGGGGTGGAGGGGAGATTCCGACTGTTGTTAAAGGGTAAGAGGTTTCTTTCTGGAGTAATGAAATGTTGTGAGATCGGGTGATAGGGATAATTATACCACCTTGCAAATATACGAAAACCACTGAATCATACCAACTTTATGTTTTCTGAATTAGAATACCTCAGTTCAAAAAGTATATGCATTTCAGGGGCGGCCTGGGGGGCTCAGTCGGTTAAGCGTTGGACTCTCAGTGTCAGTTCAGGTAATGATGTCGCGGTTCTTGAGTTTAAGCCCCGCGTTGGGCTCTGTGCTGACAGCGTGGAGGCCACTTGGGATTCTCTCTCTCTCTCTCTCTCTCTCTCTCTCTGCCCCTCCCCTGCTCTCTCTCTCTGTCTCTCTCTCTCTCAAAATAAATAAACATTTTTAAAAATGCTCCTTTACTCAGAATAGAAGAAATGGGAACTGTGAAGAGATACTGTTTCTCAACCATCAGGTCACCAAAAGTTAATAACCTTCACAACATGTTCTTTTGGTGAAGCTGGGGAAACGGCAGCTCTTATGTGTTGCTAGTGGGAGTGTAAAATGGCCCAGGCCCTGTGGAGGGGAATCTGGCCAAATCTAACAAAACCACACATGTATCTGTCCTTTAACTCAGCCATCTCACGCATAAGAATTTACCCTGAAGCTATCTGTCCAACCACACGAAAGCACATATGCACATGTTAATTCACCACATTACTCATAACTGCAAAACAATGGAAATGACCTAGATGAACTTACAGAGAGGATGAGTGGGATACATTGTAACACACCCCAGAGCAGACGACTGTGCCACTGTGAAATGAGAATGAGGATGGTCTCTATGAACTGGTGTGCCATTCAGTGAGAATTCCAGACACTGTCACTCAGCTTAACAACAACAACAACAAGAAAGAGTAATGCGCAGAAGAATCTACGAGTATACAGAATGCTAGCTTTTAAGGAAAAAAAAAGTATATAAAATGCATATGTGCATCTGTTTATTTTTGCAAAAAGAGACATGGTAAGGAAAACAAAAAACGAGGCTGATCGCCTACAGGAGATAAGGGAGAAGAGGAAGGAAGGGATGAGAGAAAAGTGGCGTTGCTGATTTTTGCATGATCTGGACCCTTGGAACAATGCTAATGTTTTATATGTTCAAAAGATGAAACCAACAAGGATGGAGAAAAACCTAAAATTGAATACAAACAAAAATAAATGAAGCTAAGTTTATATCAAACGAGTAGCACAACCACAGGAAGGAGTAAAAGTATTATTCCAAGTGACTTTTGAATACGGTACTTTGATTATATATTTCACTCTAAAGACAAAAGATCTGCAGAGAAATCTTGAACCTTAGTGGGTTTGGGGGGCAGTGGTCTAGAGGTAGCAGTTCTTAAGCAGTGTAGGGTTGAGCAAATGTTCAAATATACTGATATTTAGGGAGCTGGAATTTTTCATTTGGAAGAAAGGAAGACACAGATAAGAATGGGGTGAGGTAAGGAAGAACCCTGGGGCGTCAGTATAAAACTCCTGTTTTACAAGCACATGATTCCCCACTTTGTGCCCTGAAGCATCCTAGCAGCAGTGACACCCCAGCAGCAATGAGCACAGCAAGCACCCAGAGTTTGGTCTCTAATATCATCCCTCACTAAATAATAAGCTAGGGCTTCCAGAAGAAGTAGCTAATTTGAAGCCTGGGGGAGAGGCAATAAAAGTGTAATTGTGCCATAAAGCAAAGAAATATGCAAAAAAAAAAAAAAAATGGGGACATATCAGAAAAGGATGCAGGGACTAGTCTGAAGAGAGTTCCTGGGGCACCTGGGTGGTTACATGTCTGACTTTGGCTCAGGTCATGATCTCATGCTTTGTAAGTTCGAGCCCCACATTGGGCTCTTTGCTGTCAGTGCCAAGCTCACTTTGGATCCTCTGTTCCTCCTCTCTCTGCTTCTCTCCCATTAGTGCTCTCTCTCTCTCTAGAATAAATAAATATTTTTAAAAATGAAGAGGGTTCTTGGGGCATCTGGGTGGCTCAGTCAGTTGAGCATTTGACTTCAGCTCAGGACACGATCTCACAGTTTATGGGTTTGAGCC
Source organism: Panthera tigris (assembly GCF_018350195.1). Classification (NCBI taxonomy): domain Eukaryota; kingdom Metazoa; phylum Chordata; class Mammalia; order Carnivora; family Felidae; genus Panthera; species Panthera tigris. The sequence goes on from NC_056674.1 coordinate 4,007,168, forward strand.
CTGTGTCAGGCTTTGTGTTGACAGCTGCTTTGGATTCTGTGTCTCCCTCTCTCTCTGCCCCTCCCCTGCTAGCACTCTGTCTCTCTCTCAAAAATAAATTAACATTAAAAAAGTTAATGTTTATTTTTTTTGGGGGGGGAGGGGCAGAGAGAGAGGGAGACACAGAATCCAAAGCAAGCTCCAGGCTCTGAGCTGTCACCACGGAGCCCCACGCAGGGCTTGAACTCATGGACCATGATCTCATGACTGAGGGATTGTGAGATTGGCTCAGGTCATGATCTCGAGGTTCGTGGATTCGTGTTCCGCATCGGACAGCTCAGAGCCTGGAGCCTGCTTTGGATTCTGTGTCTCCTTCTCTCTCTGCCCCTCTCCCACTCATATCTCTCTCTCTCTCTCTCTCTCTCTGTCTCTCTCTCTCTCTCTCTCTCTCTCTCTCAAAAATAAATAAATAAATGAATAAAAATAAAAGCTTCCTTTATCATAAAGGAACTTAACATACCATCTCAAGCAAGTGACCAAAACGAACATCACCAATAGTGGAGTTGACTGACACCATTACCTCCTGATGTGGGCGTGCCACAACTCCATTTACGTGGCCTTCCCGCTGGAAATGTGTAACCTGAATCCACTCCTAAGGAAACTGTGGCCATTCCACTAGACAACTGGCTGAGCTCTTCAAAAAAGTCAACATGAAAGATATTTCTTCTTTAAAAAGGCACAGGAACTATATAAAAGATGAAAGGCAACGAAAGAGACAGGATGGGGATATACAACGTATGCTCCTAGATTGCAAACTGAATTGGGATGAGAGGGGGCAGAAATGACTACAAAAGACAGCATTGGGACCATTGGTGAAATTTGAATATGGATGGTGTTTTAGCTATAATATTGTATAAATGTTAAACTTCCTGAATTTGATTATTGTACTGTGGTTAGAAAAGGGAATGGAGGGGCGCCTGGGTGGCTCAGTCGGTTAAGCGTCCAATTCAGCTCAGGTCATGATCTCACGGTTTGTGGGTTCGAGCCCCGCGTCAGGGTCTGAGCTGACAGCTCAGAGCCTAGAACCTGCTTTGGATTCTGTGTCTCCCTCTCCCTCTGCCCCTCCACTGCTCATGATCTGTCTCTCTCTCTCTCTCTCTCTCTCTTTCAAAAATAAATAAAAACATTAAAAATGAAAGAAAAGGGAATGGATACACTTGTTTTTAGGAGATACTTGCTGAAGTATTTAGGGGTGAGGTGTTTGCTACTTATGTTCAAGTGTATACATATATTTAGGTTTATATATATATATATATATATATATATATATATATATCTCAGATACAATATGGATAGAAAGAGAGAGAGAACATGGCAAAACATTAAAATTTGGTCCACCGGAAGGGTATATGTGAGTTTACTGCATTATTTTTGGCTAATTTTTCCGTAGGTTGAAATTTTTTTCCAGAACAACAAAAAGAAATTCAACAAACTAGGTATTCCAAAACAGGATTTTTCCTCCCCAAGGTACCAAAGTATCACCCTGGAAATCACTTATTCATTAGAAAGAGGAAACTCCCTTTTCAATGAACAGCCCTGATGACTATTACCTTTACCAAAGTTTCAAACTTTGTTCCCGTCACGGGGAACGACCTGACATTATTCACCACCCGAAGTGATGGGACATACGAACGCAGCACTCCTCTGTATCTGCTTGCCAAACATTTTTAACCTGGATCTAATAAAGCCTCTAGTGTAGACATGACTCCCAGTTTACAGAGAAAGCAAGCAACAAGGAACAAATCAAACGACGCCATGGAAAAACAATCAAACAGATCTAAGACGGGGACCTTCTATAGTAACTGACACCTTGGTCAGCAGGCTTCCAAAGGACAGTGATATGGGTCAAGCCAGTAACACTGCATCCAGTGATCATTCTTAACACCCCCCAAAGACAGACAACCAGGCATTGTGTCTCTGGATGCAGTGCGGTAGGATATAAACAGCACCACCTATCTTTGAAGTATTTTTTTGCCAAACACACACACACACACACACACACACACACACACCAGAAACCCATAAACCTGGATTGGATCAACAGTTTTATAGGTAAACACAGGGATGAATGAGCATATTACGCAACATGAGAGGGCAACGGGAAATATCCTGGAGGTGGGAAATCTACAAGACACATGACCAGATTTCAGCAACAAATAAGTAGCAAGGAAAAAATAGGAGAGAGACTATTATAGATTAAAAGACGCTTCAGAGATCTATCAGCTAAATGCACAGGTGGAATTTGAATCCTGATTTGCGACAAACTAACTATAAAAAGGCTCTTATTTATGAGACACGTGGGGAAGGAGAACCCTGACTAGATATTAAATGATATTAAGCAGCTATTCTTAATTGTTTGGGCATGATGGCTATGTTAAATAACAAAGTACTTACTTCTCTGAGATATACTGAAATATTTGTGGGTAAAAACGATTTAATGGCAGAGGCTGGCCTTAAAATAACGTAGCGAAGTGCAGAAGGGAGATACGGCCGTGGGACTAAAAAAAGATTCGCCATATGTTGGTAACTTTTTGAAGCTGAGGGAAGGATACACGGGATTTCACTTATTTATACTATTCTTTCTGTATTTTTATAATGAAGTACATTTTAGAAGTCAGTGTTGTAAAAAAAAATAGTGAGGGAACTAGTCTAGAGTAAAAGAGATGTGAACTAAATGCTGTGTGTGAACCAAGCTTGAATCCTGGTTTGGGGAGGGGAGCTATAAAAGGCATTCTTGAAACAATGGGACAGTCTGCGAATGGAATAAATTATATTATGGCATTACTGGAAGATTTCTTGGTATGATAATGGTGGTGTAGTAGAATGCCCTTCCTCTTAAGAGATGCATCCTACAGTGTTTAGAGATGAACTATTGTGATGTCCATAACTTAATTTTAAATGGTAATGTCGGGGCGCCTGGGTGGCTCAGTCGGTTAAGCGTCCGACTTCAGCTCAGGTCACAATCTCGAGGTCCGTGAGTTCGAGCCCCGCGTCGGGCTCTGGGCTGATGGCTCGGAGACTGGAGGCTGCTTCCGATTCTGTGTCTCCCTCTCTCTCTGCCCCTCCCCCATTCATGCTCTGTCTCTTTCTGTCTCAAAAATAAATAAACGTTAAAAAAAATAAATAAATGGTAACGTCCCAGAAAAGCATGGGGAGAGGGGAGAAAAAGAGGAGGGTGGAAAAAAAGAGAAAGAATATGGCAAAACATCAGAAAAGTGCAGGATTCAGGTGGAGGAAAGTATACAATGCTCATTGCACTCTTCTATTGATTTCAAAGTTTTCATTAAAAAATTGGACGGATTGGGGCAACTGGGTGGCTCAGTAAGTTAAGCATTGGACTCTTAATTTTGGCTTAGGTCATGATCTGACGGTTGTGGGATTGAGCCCCACATCAGGCTCTGGGCTGACAGTGGGGAGCCTGCTTGGGATTCTCCCTCTCCTTCTCTCTCTGCCCCTGCCCTCTCAAAATAAATGCATAAACTAAAAAAAATTGGAGTGAGGCGCCTAGGTGGCTCAGTTGGTTAAGCGTCCAACTTCAGCTCAGGTCATGATCTCATGGCTGGTGGGTTCAAGCCCCTCATTGGGCTCCATTCTGATAACTCAGAGCCTGGAGCCTGCTTCAGATTCTATGTCTCCCTCTCTGTCTGCACCTCCCCCGCTCATGCGCGCTCTCTCTCTCTCTCTTTCTCTCAAAAAATAACATCTAAAAAAGATTGGAGTGATTGAGATAATGCCCCCCATTACTCTCCTTCCCCTGTCCTATTTTTTTGTCACTCTGATTACTACCTAACATGTAATTTGTATCTGTAATTGTTTCCACCATACATCTCCCCCACTGGGATGCTTGGAACTAGACTACCTTGTTCCTGTTTGCATCGCTATCATGTAGCACAATAATAAATACCAGTTGAATGGATGAGTATACTTGCCAAGCAACTCGAGCTTCTAGCAAAGCTCATTAGTTGCTTTCTTTTTTTGAATGCATGCTAAATCCCCCCATTTCTCCATTTCCTCTAGGAATTAACTTTTCCTTGCTCTGAACATCCATAGCACTTTCAATTTCTAGAATTCCATAATTTTGGTATTCAAGAAGAGTGGGCCCACAAAGTGTGGTGGAAAAGCATCCGAGATAGATCCAGAAAGATGACCAGGCTTAAAGAAAAGAAATAGCAAAGGAATCCTACAATCCACACTCACTCAAGTACCCATGTCCCTAGTACCCTAGTCAGGTACCAGGGGAGTCATCCTGATTTTACTCTCTCTCTCTCTCTCTCTCTCTCTCTCTCTCTCTCTCTCTCATCCACCAAAGATTCTCAGTCATCAAGTTATGTCCATTTTACTTCCTGAATCTCTCATAAATCAAAACCCCTTCTTGTGGGGTAACTGGGTGTCTCAGTTGGTTGAGCATCCAATTCTTTTTTTTTTTTTTTTACATTTATTTATTTTTAAAAGAGAGAGAGAGAGAGCAGTGGATGGGCAGAGAGAGAGGGAGACACAGAATCCAAAGCTGGCTCCAGGCTCTGAGCTGTCAGCACAGAGCCCAGTGTGGGGTCCGGACTCACAAAAGTGAGATCATGGCCTGAGCTGAAGTCGGATGCTTGACCGACTGAGCCACCCAGGTGCCCCATATTCTTTTTTTTTTTAACGTTTATTTATTTTTGAGACAGAGGGAGACAGAGCATGAATGGAGGAGGGTCAGAGAGAGGGAGACACAGAATCCAAAACAGGCTCCAGGCTCGGAGCTGTCAGCATAGAGCCCGACGCGGGGCTTGAACTCACGGACCACGAGATCATGACCTGAGTCGAAGTCAGCTGCTTAACCGACTGAACCACCCAGGGGCCCCCAGGGGCCCCATATTCTTGATTTCAGCTCAGGTCATGGCCCCGGGGTCATGGGATAGAGCCCTGTGTTGGGCTGTGTGCTTAGTGTGGAACCTGCTTGAGATTCTCTCTCTCTCCCTCTGCCCCTTTCCCCTGCTCTCTCTCTCTCTCTCTCTCTCTCTCTCTCTCTCTCTCTCAAAACAACAAACAAACAAAAAAAACCTTCTTGTAACCACAAATCCTCTGGCCCAGTTAAGGTTTATTGTCAATGCTTATACCATTGCCCTTAAATCCCTATCTCCCTGCTTTAGGTACTGGTTCTTTCTAAAACCCATACAAACTCTAGCCTTCTCTTGTCAAAATTCTTCCTTGGCTCCCTGTTGTGCACAGTTTTTCATTCCTCAGCCTGACATCCCAGATTCTGCGATCTGACTCCTGCTAACCACCTTGATTCCGTTTTAGATTACAGTTCTAAACAACAGACATTCTGCATAAGGCAAGTCAGGAACAAAGGTTGATAAGGAAACAAATAAATATTTCCAAAGAGAGAGAATTTTTTGTGGCTTTTTTTTTGCTTTTTTTTTTGTTTTTAGTAATTAAAAATCATGTAAAAACAATAGCAAAAGTTATTCTCATCATTCTTTCTACTTCCTGGATATTTTGTAGTGGCTCTGGTTCTCCAAAAATAATCTTTCCCCTTTTTTTCTCCTTTCTTCTTTCTCCCTCCTTCCCTCCCCACTTCCTTTCTCTGTGATCCAACTCCCACTACATCCCCCCCGCCCACCTCGCCCCACATCTGGTTCAGAATATCACCCTAGGCAAGAATCACCTACATTCCAAGCTGAATAGAAACAACCCGGCCTTAGAACAATACGGTTTCAGGACCATGGAGAGCTGCACATGAGTCTACCTCTGCCTTAGATGCTTTCTAGGGCATTAACACCTGCTGTGAATTCCACCACCGTACAAGGCACTATTCTTTCTTCATTTGAAAAATTCCCCCTCGCCCTTTCAGCTTCATCTACTCAGATGTCACCTCCTCTTGGAAGCCCTCCCAGGTCACTCCACCACCACCCTCCACCACCCTACTGTACCAAGTTAATACATCTTCCCCTTTCCCAGAATGCCTTAAGCTGTCCTTATCATTCATCCTTCATACAAATATTTCAATGTGTAGTTTGTACCAGAAACTCATCTAGGCTTTGCAGACACAAATGAGAGAATGTTTGTAAGTGTCCATGTATTTTGGAGGGTACATTCTGGTAGGAGGCAGGAAGCAAATAAGATGACAATAGCAATAAGTGTGATGAAACAAATATAAAGTTTGCAATGTGGTACATAGTATAGTGGGGGTGAGGCAATATTACATACTGTTGTCAGGGAGACAAACTCTGAAGGGAGAAAGTTCAAGCCCTTTGAGTACCAGGAGGAAGAGACTTCCAAGCATGAAGGGATAATGAGTGCAAAGTCCTCATATGGGACTGAGATGAGCATTTTCAAGGAATAGAAGGAGGCCAGTGTGGCTGAGGTTGTAAGCAATGAAGAGAGTGTTAGTGGGTTAGGAAAGGAGGTCAGAGATCTGAGCAGTAGCCAAATCATGGAAAACCTTGTAGGCTAGCATGGGGAGTTTGGATGTATTCTAAGTGCGATGGGAATCCACTGAGCATTGAAGGGATTTAAGCAAGTGTGTAGTTTTGATTTGCTGGGTAATTGGGGCTGTTTTGTAACTGACTGCATGTGAGCTCTCACTTAGGATTCAGCCACATCTTCAGTGCTCTGTTCAGGGCCTGGCATGTAGGATGTCTGGGTAAATGTTTGATGAGCAAATGAATGAGTAGATGCATGTTGCGGGTCAGGGGTTAATATGGGCTTTGCATGGGAAGCATGCTTCTTATGACCTGGAAAAAGAAAATCAATGACATTCCATCCTCCTCCCTGCTTCTCTCACCAACCATATCGAGTCAGTCATCTGGTTCCATTGATTCTTCTGTCGATCTACTTCTCTGTCAAAGTCATCCTGTTGCCTTTAGCTTTCCATCCCTAGCCCAGCTCAGGCCCCAGCTGCTCTTGCCCAAACCACTGCATAAGCTTCCTCCTTGGTTTGCCAATTTCTTTTCTTTCCCCCCTACTAGTCCATTCCCAACATGCTCCCTGAAAGATGCTTAGCACCCAGGTGTGACCCAATCCCTCCCCTGCCCCAAATCTCCCACCACTTTATCCAGAATTGAATGCCAAACCCACCATTTACCAGCCCTTGGGCAACTAACTCCTGTCTCTCTCTCCAAGTCTTGGTTTCCTCACTGGGAACATGAGGCAGATAGACTAGATTATTCTGTTCTAGGATCTAAGAAGCTGGTACTGTTTCCATCCTTTCCTCTACTTTTAAATCTCTTTAATTTTTATGATTTTTTAAAAAGCTTTTTATTTTTTATTTTCTTATTTTTTTGAGTAATCTCTACACCCAACATGGGGCTCAAACTCACCCCAAGATCAAGGGTCCCATGCTCTACTGACTGAGCCAACCAGGTGCCCCATTTTTTGTGTGTGATTTTTCATTTTGGTGGGGCAATACAGTGCCATAGTGAAAGCTTGGGTGGGGGATCCTGCTTCCACTATGGAGCAAGGTCATGGGTGAGTGCTTCTGTTTCCTCACTTGGAGAATGAGAATCACAGTGGCATCTGCCTTACGAGGTAAAGAAAACGAAATAACCTGCATAAAGCACTTAAGACTTCCCCAAACCATGGCACTCCATGAAGTGCTTATTATTTTGGCTGTTGCTGTGATTAGTACCATGTATGTATATATGTATGGTTGCCCTTCACATCTATGATCTGGACCAGGGGTCAGCAAACTACCGTTTGCTCCAACACTTGTTTTTGTATGGTTTGTGAGCTAAGCATGGTTTCTCCATTGTTAAATGGTGAGAAAAACAAAACAAAACAAGAATAATATTTCATGGCTCGTGAAAATTACATGGAACTCAAATGTCAAGATCTATAAATAGTATCGCTGGGACACAGCCATGCCCACCGCTACACCTCTGGTTGTTTTGACACCACAACCCTATGGCTCACAAAGCCTGAAATAGGTACCATTTGGCCCTACATGGGTTTGGTATTCCCTAAGATTTGTCTTCTCCAGACACCTGGGTGGCTCAGTCGGTTAAGCGTCTGACTCTTGGTTTTAGCTCAGGTCATGATCTCATGGTTTCATGAGTTCGAGCCCCATGGGCTGACAGTGTGGAGCCTGCTTGGGATTCTTTCTCTCTGCCCTTCCCCCACTTGCGTTCTCTCTCTCTCTCTCTCTCTGTCTCTCTCTCTCTCTCTCTCAAAATAAATCAACTTAAAACATTTTTTTAGGGGCGCCTGGGTGGCTCAGTCGGTTAAGCGTCCAACTTCAGCTCAGGTCACGATCTCGCGGTCCGTGAGTTCGAGCCCTGCGGCGGGCTCTGGGCTGATGGCCCAGAGCCTGGAGCCTGCTTCCGATTCTGTGTCTCCCTCTCTCTCTGCCCCTCCCCCGTTCATGCTCTGTCTCTCTCTGTCTCAAAAATAAATAAACGTTAAAAAAAATTAAAAAAAAAAAACCACATTTTTTTAAAGGGGTGCCTGGGTGGCTCAGTCAGTTAAGTGTCTGACTTCAGCTCAGGTCATGATCTCACAGCTTGTGGGTTCCAGCCCATGTCAGGCTCTGTGCTGACAGCTCAGAACCTGGAGCCTGCTTTGGATTCTTTGTCTCCCACTCTCTCTGCCTCTCCCCTGCTCACACTCTGTCTCTTTCTCCTTCAAAAATAAAAATAAAAACATTAAAAAAAAAGATATTTCCTCTCAGCAATTCCATACTGTAGCCCATGAAGTTAAGGGGAAGAATTTGAATGCAGGGTTTTCTAGGTTCACAGCAGTATGAACTGTCAGTCACTACACCCCAAAACCTTGAAAGCACATGACCATAGGCCGTATTTTGTGAAATGAACTCAAGAAAGGGCTTTAGGAAGCAGGCTTCAATCTCCCCAAATTGCTCTGTTGGTACATCAGAGGCCTGACCTCCAGCCATGACAGCACCATCGATCCTCAGCCTGATCTTGGGAAGTCAGGTCCTGGGGCACCACAGGAGCATGAGCCTGGGTTTTGGGAGGAGAACACCCTCTATGCTAACCGACTACTCTGTCACTGGGCTACACTACCCCTTCTGTGAACAGCAAACAATGGGATTTTCCTTCTAGTGTTTTGGGTAGATTGAATAAAAGCGACTACCCTCGCCCCACTTCCTCTCTCTCTCTAGGACACTATTTTTCCATACAAAAAACGATGAGCCCTTTCAGCTCTGACGCTCTGGGATGGTGATATTCTATGTGCCTTATTTTAGCTCAGTGTCTGGCTCCACATGCTGCGATTCAAGTTTACAGGCAGGTTGCACCCTGGTTTCTTTGGAAAACGTCTCTTCAGGTTAGGTTGGAGGCAGGGGGGAGGTTTGGCCTGGAGAAAGCTGGCTGAGGAGCAGGGAGGAGATTGGGGGTACCCAAACATCCATCTTCAACTATCTGTGGAGCCAACACTACAGAGGGATCCAAGTGCAGGACCCAGGGGACAGAATGGAAATGAGACGTATGCAGGCTTTGTTCATAAAATATCAACTGAATTAGAAGGACCCGAATGGAGTGTAACTAAATTATGTTGAATGAATCTGAGCCAAGTTGAAGAACTGAGTCAAAATACACTGGGGTTAGTTGGACCAGATTGATGAGTTAAATGTGTTAGGGCTGAGTTGACCTGGGCTGAACTGAGCTGAGATGGACTGAAATGGACCATGCAGTGCTGACATTGGAGGAGGGTAACACCTAAGACAGAACTCTGCAGGGGAGCTCAGGACACTCGGTCCCCCAGCACCAGTTTATGCGTCTTGGGCAACTCCCTGCACAACTGTGGGCCTCAGTGCCCCCATTTTATCAAGTGAGTGCTAATAATAACACTCCCTGGCAAAGATGTTATGGAAAAGGTGTGAGATCACTTGTGCAAAAGATCCTCATGTCTCAAAAGAAGAAACAAACAAATATTGAAATGTAGCTAATGATGTGCATGGTGAAATACTTTGGGTGAGATTTATGGACACTTTTCTTTGAACTGCATAAAGAAATAAAGGTAGATTCATGGATGGATAGAAATATAGATAGATGGACAGATACGGGGCAAAGCAAGTCTAGTAATAGGGTAACAGTTGACTCTGAGTGGTGGGTCCGTCCATGGGTGTTCATTCCAAAATCCTTTCCACTTTTCTATTTGAAAAATTTTCGAATACAATGTTGCACAGAAAATAAAGAGCCTTATGATATGTTAACTGCTAAAATATCAGGAGTGGTTAAAAAACACAGCCTCTGGAGGCGAAAGGTGTGAGGCTGAGTCCCAGCTCTGTGTCACTGGTTGTATGGGCCTGAGCAAATTACTTCATCTCTCTGATCATTTGTTTCTGCATCTGTAAAATGGGGCTGTTGATAGCATTTACCTCACAGGGTTGTGGAGAGCATCAGAACAGAGCCCCATACCTAATTAGCACCCCATAAACATTCGCTATGATTTGCTCCTCCCAACAAGCTGTGAAATGGGTGCTGTGATTTCCATTTCACAGAGAAGGAAAGTGGGGGCTCAGAGAGGTTCTGCAACCCCTCCAGATCACACAGCAAGGAAGCGGCTTTCTTAGTGGAAGAGAGACCACAGGTTCCTGGAACCAGCAACAGTCCCCCAGCCCCTAAGTCCTTTCCTTGGGCTCACCCGAGAGGATGAAGAAGATACCAGAAACGAAGGCCAGAATGGTCCTCTGTGGGCGGATGTGGCCGATGTTACTGATGACGAAGGCCGTGAACACTAGGAAGAGACTGACCATGGGGAAGGGGGTGGCTGTGCGCACCGTCTCTGAGAGAGGGGTAAAGGGAGAGACAGGGGGTGAGGGGAGACTCTGGGGGGGGTGACACCTTCCCATTCCCTCTAACTCTCCACTCCCACCATCCCCACCCCCTTTGTGGCTCCTCCCCTTTCCCATACCTCCACTGCTGGCCCCATTCCTTAGCCCAGGCCCCACCCCTTTTGGTTTGGCCCCACCCCATTCCTGTTGACTCCACCCACTGCTCAGGCCCCGCCCCATCAACCTGGACGGTTCTCTTCATCCAGCCTCTGCCTTCTTTCAAGCTTCCACTCCTTCCCTTCCACCCCACCCCTTCCCTGGTGCTGCCCTTTCTCCCAGGACTCTCCCTGTGATCCTGCCCCCCTTTGCCTGCCCCCCGCCCCCGCTTCCCCTCACTCAGAATATTCTCCGTGTTTTCCGTCACCAAGTTGATCTCCGGTTCAAGGAAATACTCCGAGGCCACACAGCGACCCTTCTCCCGGCCTGGGGGGTGGGGGGGAAGACAAGAAGGTAAGGCTGGATGAGAGGCTCCTGAGTTCCGGAGAGGCAGGGTTTTTATTCTGCCCATTCAACACTGGAACTGTCCGGGAGACAAGGACTGATGGACTCTCCAGGGATTAGGGACCCTGGAATTGTGTGAGCATGGGGCTCTCAGATCCAGGACATAAAGGGCTAGAGGTCGGGTCTCCAGGAGAAAAACAGGACCAGTTTCTGGACTTCTGGAACCCAAGGGATAGAAGTACAGGTAAGGGCTCTTGGGTCCCAGGCAAGGCAGGGGCAGTTGAATGGACGGCAGGTGAGGTCCGTACCTGCAAAGAAGCAGACCCGCCAGAGGCCTGCGTGCAGGGCCATCTTGACCTCCGTGGTCTGGTTTTGTGGCAGCACCGTTCCCTCTTCCATGTACAGCCAGTAATCAGTGCTGACCGCGATGCCCACGAGCAGCAGGCCACACGCACCGAACACGCTGCTCAGCAGGGTCAGGGCGCGGCTGCTGCAATGACTCATCGTCAGCGGCGGGGGGCGCCCTGCGGGGCCTGAGTGAGAGACAGAAAGCTGGTGTCCTGGAGAGCCCTGGTGGGGCTGACTAGATTCCCCAACCCCAAGCAAACACCTGGACACTGGACCCAGGCTCTGACCTCTGTGCCCTAATCCATGACCCCATTTCTGGATGGGAACCAGTGACATCAACTGTTGACCTTCAACCCCAGGCCTGGCCTTCCCACACGTGACACTTGTGTTCTGGATCCTGATGAGAGGCCCCACACCAGATCGCCAGCCCCAGAATAAGATTTTCAACTGTAACCCTTCAGCCCAGATCCAGAGATTGGACCTTAGCTCCAACCATGTGTCTGGACCCGGGTCCCAAATATCATGACTCTGACTAGAAGCTCAACTCCCATATTCTCAATGCCAGAACCAGGCCCTCCAACCCTAACCTTAGGCCCTTTCCCGAGCCCCCCACCAGAATCCTTAACCTTGAGCCTGGTCCCATGACTCAAACTTACACTGACCAGGCATTCCAACATAAGAACCCGGCATATCTCCCCAATCCTGACTCGTGGTACCTTAACCCTTTTCTCTTGGAGTCTGTTTCTGAATAGTTACCAGAAACCCCCCAAGTGGGTCACTAACAAGAAGAACCCTAAGTAAGGGTCCCACTAACCAAGGACCCACCAACCAAGACCTTGAGCAGAGGCTCCTGCCCAAGTTAAAACACTTGGACTCTTCTCTTGACATTTAATACCCAATTCTGACACCAGGACCTTGACCCCATGACCTTCTGACTCTGTTCCTGTGCCTTGACCTCAATTTGATAACTCAATCTGATACCTCAATCTGAGATCGTGGCCCATGACTCAGAGGTAAGATTCCAGAACCCTAATCCCCCCCATCCCAGATCCAGGCAGGTTCACCTGGGATGCTGGGGCTCCATCTCAAGCTGCTGGATCCCAGAACACTGGGACTCAGAGACCTGGAGCCTGGATTTTGGCTAGAGATTCCAGAATGTCAAAACCATGAGCTGGGACCCGCCCACCGCCTCAATTCAGCACCCTAGCCAGAGTACCCTAGACCATCTTTCAAACTAGGGATCAGTGCTCTGAACCCTAAACCCCCAAATCAGGAAGTCCATGATTCCCCCTTCATGTGCCATCACAAGGTCCCCAAATTCCCTACCAGAGATTCCAGATTCTAACTTCCAATGTTAGGTCTTCCAATTACACATCCAACCTGAAATTCTGATCCCTCTAATGCTGGAGCCTCAAAACACGAGAGATCTCCAGTTCATAGCTGTGGCCTTCCAAATTCCAGTCGGGGAGCTGGAGTTTCGAGCTAGGGAGCTCATAATCCCATACTTTCCACTCTTGTCCCCCCATCCCCCAGCCAAGAACTTTCCCCTGCACCACACAATCCCATGATTTGGGGGGACTCAACTTGGGATTCCCATCCTATTTCATCCAGGGATCTCTGCGTCCCTGAATACCCGGGATCCCCACCATCTTTTTAAACTAGGAAGGTGAAGGGGCGCCTGGGTGGCTCAGTCAAGCGTCCTACTTCAACTCAGGTCACGATCTCGCGGTCCATGAGTTCGAGCCCCGCGTCAGGCTCTGGGCTGAAGGCTCAGAGCCTGGAGCCTGCTTCGGATTTTGTGTCTCCCTCTCTCTCTGCCCACCCCCCCCGCCCCGTTCAATGCAGCCAAGACTTGAGACCCCGCTTTCTTTAATCAGAATTCTTGGAGCCTTGAAACTCTGCCCCATGCCAATAAGGATCTTGGAATCAGACAACTTTCATCACCGCCCACCCCCCATCTCAGCACCCAGAGCCCTCACCCACCCCCAGCCTCCTGGAGGAGTCAGGGATGCAAGTCTGGCAGAGCTCTGTCCAGCTTTTCCTCCCATCCCCCATCCCGACGCTCCGGGGCTTAACCGCCAGCTACTTGCTCCCCTTCCAGTCCACTCAGCTCAGAAACAAGCGTCAAACCCCAGTCACCCTGGCTGCCTGAGTCCCAGGTAGCTGACCTCAGCTCCCCGCACCCGCCATGACTCCTTGGACTCTCAGCTGGGACCTTGCCCACTGACACCTTTCTCACTTCGCCTCAGAAACCCCCTCCTGCTGTGCTCTGATTCCTCCGGACTCCAAGTGGCCTGCCCAGATCTCATTCTCCTCTAGCCCTTTTTCCTTTGGGACCCTCCCCCAGGCCTGGAGCCACCTTCTTATCCTTCTGTATCGCAGCCTCTTCTGGATTCAGGATTCTTCGGATCCCAGGGGTCCCATTCTCCAAGCCCCAAGTCCAAACTCCGTCTCCCTCCAATCTCTTGAGGAACGTATTCCCCGTTCCTGGGGACCCCTTCTCAGACTCACATCCTGCTCTCACCGGGCCCGGGCCCTCCCCCCTCATCCAGGACGGCCTCCCTCAAGGACCTGGCCTGCACCCTCCTCAGGGCCCACGGTCTCTAAGACTCGGACATTAAGAGTACAGTTGCCCCACTCCAGGACCCTCGGACCCTGTCCTCCCGGATTCCCTAGGCCCGATGTTCCCCCACCCCTCATTGCCTCCCGAACTCGGGCGTCCGGCCCGCCAGAATCCCACACCCCAGGTCCCTTCAGGGCCCTTTTAGCCCCAACCCCTAGCTCCCAGCCACCTCAAGGGGACCCCCCACTCCTTCCAGGACCCTCCCCTCGCGCTCACCTCGCTCAGGGCTGGGCGGACGCTCCGGGCCGCGGGCCCCGCAGCCGCATGACCGGCCCCGCGGCTTCCCCCGGCCGCCGCCGCCGCCACCGGGGTCGCCGGTGCCCGCGCCCCCCGCCCCCGCCCCGGAGCCCGGCGTCCCGGCCCCCTCCCGGCCTCCCACCCCCCACCCCCCGCGCCCGCGGCCTCACTCGGCGGACGGCGCCGGGAGCTGGGACCGGCGGCCGCTCATTGGCTACTGCGGAGGAGGGGAGGGGCGGGAAGGGAGGGGGAGGTGCAGGGAGGGAGGGAGCTGGGCCTCGAGAATGGGGGAGGCAGGGAGGGAGAGAGAATAGAAACAGAGGCAGAGAGCCCGAGAGGGGCAGGGGCGCACAGAGAGGCAGAGAGACGGGGCCGAGGGTCCGGGACACACGGAGACCTCGAGGCTGAGAGATGCTGAGACTCGCAGGTCTGGGGACCAGGGGAGACACAGAGATGGCCTAGAAGAGACAGAGAGAGAGAGAGAGGAAAGGAGAGACAGGATCAGCTCTAAGACCCCCTCTGCCCTCAGGCTCAGAGATTCCGGGGCTCTGGAAGTGGAGAGGCCAGAGAGACAGAGACAGAAAGAGACAGGAAGACGCTCAGAGGCCCTGGGCTGAGAGATGCTGAGACCCAGAGACCTTGAGCTAGGGAAAGAGGCAGAGAGAGAGAGACAGAGAGACAGGGGGGAGAGAGAGAGAGAGACCCTGAGAAGGAGAGAGCGCGGGGGCAATCCTGGGGCTCCCTGAGGAGGACTGGGGCTCTGGCCAGGCCTGGGGCGGAGCCTGGGGTCTGGGCGGCTGCAGGAGGCGGGAGGGGGCGTCCCGGGCCGGGGTCCCCAGAGCAGCAGGCGGGCGCAGAGCGGAGCCGGGTCCTGCAGCCGCCGCGGAGCCGGGAGCCGGGCCAGCCCACCCCCCCCCCCCGCCGTGATGTCAGCGGGGCCACTCTTAAAGGGGCAGGCCGCCCGCCGAGGGTCGGAGCGGGGCTGGGGGCCGCGGCAGAGCATGGGGGTACCCCCACGGTGCTGGGGGAGCCAAGGGGGTCCCCAGCATCCAACTGAACCGAGTCCCCGGAACCCAAGAGTCTGCAGAGACGAGGAGACGCCGGGGCTCCCCGAGGGAGCCTGCGAAGCTCTGGGGCTCAGTCCCCTCCAAACACACAGACACAGGCACGCCATTCAACCGGCCTGCCCCGGGTCTGGGACTACATTTTCCATCAGCCCCGGCGGAGAGGGGCCGCACTTGGGGGAAGGGGCCGCCGCGGTGTCTGCTGGGAACTGTAGTCGGCTGGGACTTCTTTCCACCGCCCCCCACCCCCACCCCCCTTCTCCGCAAGTGGGTCAAGGCAAAGAGGCCCGGAGGGCGCGTCCGCCGGTCTTCGGCCTCCGTGGCTGAGTCTTAACCTCACAGGTTCTGGGTGTCTGCCTGCTCTGTCGTGGGGTCTCCCAGCGATCAAGTCTCCAGACCCCTCAACGGGAGGCTGGCCTGTCATCTCCCCGCTCAGGACTGCTTCCCCCCACCCCCACCCCCGTCCCCCGCCCCGCGCCAGACTCTGGGTTTCAGTGTGTCTGTGAGCGTATGTGTTGCTCTGGGTGAGTATGTGAATGTGTCTGTGCTGGGGCGGGGGGCGGGCTCCACCGGGCATCCCCAGTGGTCTGCGTGTCCATTCCTACCTCCTTGTGCATGTGCCCACTTTGGGCCCTCGCGCCCCTCAACCCCCACCCCCTGTCTCTGCTCTTTCCCTCTCCCGCTGTGGGTCTGTTCTGCCCACTTTATGGGTCTCTCTGCTTTCCCTCTGTCTCTCTGCCGCCCCACCCCCAGCCTGTATGTGTGTGTGAGCGCGCGCGCGCGCGTTTCCGTGTACGTTGTCCCACCTCCACACCCCGCCCCCCTTCCTTCTTCAAGCTTTAGAAGAAAACATCCCAACACCCAGCATCAGCATCCCAAATTTATTCTCCAGCAGCTGTGGCCGGGCGAGAGAGCCAAAGAAGAGGGCAGTGGGCAGGGGGAGGAGGACAGAGCCCCCCCCCCCCAGAGTGGCAGGCACGGGAAGGGGGGGAAGGGGAAGAGGGAGGGGAGGTGGAGGAGGTTCCGAGCAGGACTGGAGCCATGCACCTGGCAGGCGAGCAGTGACGGGTTCGGGGTAGGGGCGTCTAGAACAAAAGCTGATTGAGAACAGCTGGGGTAGGGATCCTTCATCCATCCCAGGAATCCCTAGAGTGTGGACGAGGCGCACGGGAGCGTGGGGGCACAGCCTCCCACTCACTCCAGAATGGGGTGGACGTCGTGGGTGGGGGGGGTGGGGGGCAGGTCAGAGGTGAAGGGTTGTTCTAGAATCCAAGTCTAGAACAGCCCACCCCATGAGACTATTTCCCAGAAAGAAAGGAGAAGAAAAAAAAAAGGGGGGGGGGAGACAGAGATTCTACCAACACGGAGTCTAGAACCCCACGGAGTTGGGACCGTGGTGAAGGTTCTGGTAGCGCAGAGTCCAGAACACCAAGGTGGGTGAGAATCCTGGGCTCAGCACAGCAGAGTCTAGAACACAGTGAGGCTCCAGAGACTGTATGGAGCTTAGAATGCCAGGAACGCTTGGGAGGGGCATCTAGCACCCACGGGGCAGAGGCCAGAATGCTGGGGAGCAAGATCTAAATCGGAAAGGGGGTGGAGGTGGGGGTTGGGGGGAAGGTGTAAGACTGGTGCGGGGAGGGAGCAATGGGGACACCTAGTGGTGGCAGGTGAGATTACATGACTGGCACCGGCGGCGGGCTGACGGGGCTGCGGGCGTCGGGGTGCACGAAATCCGGGTTCACGTAGGTGAAGCCTTGGAAATCGGCCTGGTCGATGCTGGCCAGAACAAGGCGGTCTGGGGGGGTCAACGCTGGCGCCGCCCGCGTAAAGAACTTGTCGAAGTTCTCGCCGCTGCGTCCACACTGTGGGGAGCACGGGGAGGGAAAGATGAAATTCCGTCTGCTCCTTGGTGTCCCTCTGTGTCCCCTGTGACCATGTCCTGTCTCCTCTGGAATCAGCGCATCCTCCGTGGGCTCTGCATCTCCCGTTGGGGCGTCTCCGCAGAGGGAGCCCCACCCCACCTCTACATATGGGAATGGGAGCTCCTGGGTCCCCCATCCCCAGGGACCAGGGTTCCCGCAAGGTGGCTAACCGGACGGGGTCTGAACGGAGGCGCGATCTCCAGTCGTTCCAGCCGCTCCCAGTCCATCCAGCGGAAAAAGCCATGAGCACGGATGGCGGGCTCCCCGTCCGGCCCTGAGCCCAGGCGTTTCGCTGGGTGCTTAGTTAGGAACTGTGGAAAACACAGAGACAGACAGACAGACAGGGTCCCGGACAGGGAGGCACAGAGAACGAGAAAGGCAGAAAAGCAAAAACAGCAGAACAGAGACACAGCATAGAGAGAGGGGGGAGAGATAGAGACCCAGGGGGAGTGCAGAGACCCAGAGAAGGTGGGAGATAAAGCAGATGGGGGGGGGGGCAGAGATGCGGAAAGAGAGAAGGGTGGAGATCCACGAGACAAAACCCCAGAGAGGATAAAGACACAATATGAAGGTAGAGACTCAGAGAGGAGGAGAGTTCCAGAGAGAGAAGGACCCAGTGTGTGTGTGTGTGTGTGTGTGTGTGTGTGTGTGTGTGTGTGTGTATGGGAGTCGGGGGTAAGTGGGTAACAGATGCCCAGAGAGAGGGGGACACAGATACAAGGGGTTGACAGAGAGCCCAAGGGACACAGAGAAATGGTAGTGACACAGGAGGCCCCATCAAACGTAGATGGAGGCAGAGATAAGAGACAGAACCCAGAGAGTGAGAGTCAGAGAGAATGGAGACAGGAGCCAGAAACACAAGTGTGCTAATGCTCTTGGAAAAGCTGCCATAGGCTAGGCTCCTTATCCTGCATTAGCTCCATAACCCCAAGAGAGGAGACAGGCTCCCAGAGTGTCAGTGGCTTGCCCAAGATCCCCGGAGGGAAAGTGGCAGGAGTTAGGTTGACCTGATCCACCCCCTTGCAGAGGCAGGCCCTGGCCTTCCAGCACTCCCTGCAGTGAGCTGAGGGGTGGGTGCAGCAGAGAAGGAGACAGAGGCCATCATGGGACAGGAGGTGACAGCACGGCAGTCAGTAATTAATGTTCTAACAAAAGCTCTGTATTACACTTTTCTAATGTGCACAGGGACACTGCCCAGGCAACCCTGGATGGCGGCGGTGGGGCAAATGGGTTGTGTGGAGAATCTGGGGGTCAGAGGGTTCTTACCCCCTTGCAGATGGCCACAGCTTCCCGGGAAAGTGACTTGGGGTAAGTGACGGTTTGTTCCATGATAGCCTGAAACAGCTCTTCCTCATCCTCCCCATCGAAAGGGGGCTGAGGGAAGAGAGAGGAGAACGTGTCAGGACTTGACAGACTGCCTTTCCCCACCTTGCAAACCCTCAGCACCCACCGTGAACATGAACACCCCCCTCCAACATCCTGAGGAAAATTTTGACCAAACCACCAAAGCATTCTCTCCCTTCCTCTCAGACTCTTGTTTCCTATCTCAAATGGACCTTGTTTCCTATCTCAGCTCTCTGCACCTCTTTGCTGTTCTGTCTTTCTCTGCTGTGCAAAATCAGCAGGGTGTTAATTAGACAATATGTCATTTAAATAGAAGACAGGAAAAAGTGCAGGAAAACTGTAAAAACATTCTCCTGGTTGGATGAGTGGCCTCCAGTCTTCTGGAATTAGGAGACACAAAAGCAAGGCAAGGATTCTTAATGTGGGCTCTAGGAAGTCTGTTTGTGCAACTGAAGGGGCCTGTGAGCTTGAATAGGAAAAAAAGCATATCTTTATGTTTAAAAATCACTAACTGCAATTTCTCATTCCCTTCAGTTATGAATGGTGGGCAAAAACCACAAACAGTTATGAAGTACTTATAACTTCATCACCAACAGGAATCACAAATAATTTCTTATCACATTAGAGTTGCAGGTATCTCAAAATATTAGTCATCTCAACTTCAAGATTACTGGTAGACTTGCCTATTTACTTCCCATCACCATGAGATATCACTATTTAATTCATGAATAGGAAATCACATATACATCCACATCCCTATGTGTAATATTTAGGCAACTGTATACATTTAAATTAAATGTATTTAGTTGGCTGAACTAAGTTAAATCAAAATTTTAAAGTTTTGATAACCATATTTCAATATGACTGATTTCCTTTGTAATCCTATTATTTTATTTCATAGATTTAAACACATTATTCTGGGGTGTCTGGGTGGCTCAGTCAATTGAGCATCCAACTTTGGCTCAGGTCATAATCTCGCAGTTCGTGAGTTCAAAGCCCCTGCTTCAGATTTTGTGTCTCCCTTGCTCTCTGCCCCTCCCCCACTCGTGCTCTGTTTCTCTCTCTCAAAAATAAACAAACATTAAAAAAAAATTAAACACGTTGTTCTGAGATGGGGTCCTTGTCACCAAAAAAAATACAAAAAACAAAAAACGTTTAAAGAACCCCAGGCCTGGGGTGCCTGGGTGGCTTAGTCGGTTAAGCATCCGACTTTGGCTTAGGTCATAATCTCACAGTTCGTGGGTTCGAGCCCCCTGTTGGGCTCTGTGCTGACAGCTCAGAGCCTGGAGCCTGCTTTGGATTCTGTGTCTTTCTCTCTGTTCCTCCCCTGCTTGCACTCTGTCTCTCTCTCCCTCAAAAATAAAGATTTAAAAAACAAACAAACAACGAATTTAAAGAACCCCAGGCCTATGGGAAAATAATGCTTCAGGACCAAGGACAGCGCTATCCAGGCGTGATATTCCCAACTGCTTAGCACCCCTCCTTAGATGACAGACATCACTTCCTACCCTGCTCCTTTAAGATAAAGGCCTTGTAACAGGTGGCATCCCCCGCTGTGTTGCCTTTAGGCAGGCCAGCCTGTCCCCAGCTTCCCTTACCTGTCCTGCCAACATCTCATACAACAGAACCCCAAAGGACCACCAATCAACAGACTTTCCATAGGGTTGGTAGGCAATGATCTGGTGAGAGAGGATGGAAGGCAAGGTATCATGGTTTGTGCTTTAAGAAGCCTAAGACCCCCTCTAGCCTCACCCCCAGAGAACCCTACCCACACTAAGTGTTGTCAACACAAACTCTTCCCACTCAGAACCCTTCAGTTCCATCTTTTTGGAAAATTCAGAAACAAAATTTTCCTACTTAGAATGTTCCTTTGGTCCCAAATATGAAGATTATCTAAGGACCAAGTCAAAAGTTCCACCCAGCCAAAATATTCTGGTAACTAGACCCTCTCCTTACAATAACAGGTGCATGAGGGCTAATTTTCAGACACCAGAGATTCTTAAATCTGGATGCATTTAAGATTCACCTAGGGGGCTGTTCCCTAGCCCTAAAGAATTCCAGCCTCAATAGACCAGAGTGAGAGTCAGTAATATGTGTGTATATTTCAAAATGTCCACGGGTGATTCTGATTCCCAGCCATGTTTTGAAACCATTGACATTATTTGGGCATTAGCATTGAATCACCCAGAAAGATTAAGGATGACACTTCCTCCTTCCACTGAGAAAACTCAGGACACTCTATCTACTTACATACAGTCAGATCATTAGCTCCACCCCTTTAACAAAAAGTTCGAGTATATTCCACCCACCTGAAATATTCAGGAAATGCTTAGGGCTGGGGGGGGGGGGGGAAGGTGGTGGAGAGACACAGGCCCCACCCACTCAAGAGTACACCTTCTTAGAATAGTCCTGTAACAGGTGCTATTGTCTGAGAATTGTTACCATTAGAGAGGGTTCCACTCTTTTAGAACACTCACCCAACTCTCTGCCCACTTAGCCTGTTTAGACACCCAGCTCTGCCCACTTGGAATGCTAACACGCAGGCCTTTCTGCTCTGTTTGCTGTTAGATCACCCATGACTCATGCAAAGACCCCAGGGTTAGGGGGCACCTGGGTGGCTCAGTTGGTTAAGCAGCTGATTTCGGCTCAGGTCATGATCTCATGGTTTGTAAGTTAGAGCCCTGAGTCAGGCTCTATGCTGAGAGTTCAGAGCCTGGAGCCTACTTCCGATTCTGTGTCTCCCTCTTTCTCTGCCCCTCCCCCACTCGCCCTCTCTCTCTTCTCTCTCTGTCTCTCAAAAATAAACATTAAAAAAAAAAGACCCCAGGGTCAGCCCCCCGACATTCTGAATGTTAGACAACTGGCCATACCCACTCGGCGAACTTGTGTAGCACCAAGGACAGCCAAGGGAGGGTTACCTCAGGAGCTATGTAGTCTGGGGTCCCACAGAAGGTGCGGGTGGTGGTCCCAGGGAAGACGTTCTCCTTACACATGCCAAAGTCAGTGATTTTGATGTGTCCTTCAGCATCCAGCATCACGTTGTCTAATTTCAGGTCCCTGGGGGTAGGGGGTTGGATGGATAGGCATTGAAGGAAGGGCAGCGTTCAATGGGCTGGAGTTACAAGGTTTTGATCTTTGTTTTGTTTTTGTTTATTTTAGAGAGAGAGCACGCACATGTGTGAGCAGAGAAGAGAGGCAGAGAGAAAGAAAGAACCCCAAGCAGGCTCCACGATCAACGCAGAGCCCAATTCAGGGCTCAATCCCACAACCCTGGGATCATGACCTGAGTCAAAATCAAGAGTCAGATGTTCAACCGAGTGAGCCACCCAGGCACCCCTTTGTTTTGTTTTTCAAGTAAGCTCTAGGCCCAACGTGGGACTTGAACTCAGGATGCCGAGATCAAGAGTCGCATGCTCTATGCACTGAGCCAGCCAGGAGCCCCTAGAGCTGTAAGTTTGATCCCTTTCCCTCTAGGGGCCTGACTGCCTCCACTGAAAGGCCCAGACTGCTCACCGGTAGATGATGCCCTGATTGTGAAGGAAGAAGAGGCCGATGGCGATTTCTGCTGCGTAGAACCTAGAGAAGGAGGTGGGAGTTAGAAGCTCAAAGGCTGGGGTCCCCCTGGCCCCACCCCTCCTCTCTCAGCTGAGACTCACGCTGCATGGGGCTCCTTAAACTTGCCCAATTGCTGGATGTGGTACATCAGGTCGCCCCCGGTGACATACTCCATCACAAAATACAGACGGTCCTGCCAGAGAGGCGGGGTGCTGGTGCTTAGAGGGGGTAGGACACGTCCATTCCTGCCCACTCGAGACAAACTTGGAAGGCTCCAGATCCACCCAATCAGAACTGGGAGGCCCCAATGATTCTAACCCAGCCAGCTCAGAATCTCAACCTGACATATCCCCTATTACTCCGAACTGGTCCCGCCCTCTTAGAATTGAAGGCTGAGGCCCACCATTCCCTGGAAATCCTAAGGATACCAAAACCTCTTTCCATAGCTACTCACACACAAAAGCAATCCTGACCACCTGCTAGGAACCAAAGATTTTTTTTCAGGCCTCATTTGCAATGGATACTAATTTCTTTCTTTCTTTTTTTTTTTAATCCAGGAATCTAACTGTGCCCATCCAGAGCTTTTTTGAAGCACTCATGCCTTCTCAAACCTCTGAAGGTTTCTGGGGCACCTGGGTGACTCAGTCGGTTGAGTGTCTGACTTTGGCTCAGGTCATGATTTCACAGTTTGTGAGTTCGAGCCCCGCATCGGGCTCTGTGCTGACAGCTCAGAGCCTGGAGCTTGCTTTGGATTCTGTCTCCCTCTCTCTCTGCCCCTCTCCCACTCATGCTCTGTCTGTCTCTGTCTCAGAAATAAATAAGCATAAAAAAAATTAAAAACAAACAAAAACTTCTGAAGGTTCTGACTTGTCATCCCATTCCTCAATCTTTGGGACACGCACCGTTTCTGATGAGACATTTACTCAGAATCCAAGAGTGACGACCACATTACTTAGCGCGCAGCTATTGGCACACCACTCACGTACTCCTTTACTCAAAAATCCTTCACTCAAAAAAAAAAACAAAAAAAAAAAAAACCACCCACTCAAGACCAAGCTGGCTCAGGTCCCGCCTAGTCAGGATCCCACCCATCTGGCCACGCCCAGTCAGAGTGCGGGGGCGGGGAAGATTCTTTTTGCCTGTAAACTCAGAATCCCAGAGCAGACGCTCGACCTGAGCCGGACTCCGCCCCCTCCTTCCTCACCGGGGTCTGGAAGGTGGAGTGCAGCTGGGTGAGAAAGTGGGGCCGGCCTCCCGGGCCTCGGCCCCCCAGGGCCAGCACGCGCTTCTCCACCAGGGTGCAGTCCACATCATCATCCTGGACGATCACGTCTTTCTTCAGGATCTTGATGGCGTAGAGCTCATCAGAGCCCCTGCGCTCAGCCAGCATCACCTAGCGACAGAGGCCCCAAAAGGCCCAGTCCATCATGGGCCTCCCCCATGCCCTCCCCCTTCAGAGACACAAAGAAATGAAATCCCAGGTCCTCCCCCTCTCTCTCAGGGACTGGGCACCCTGGTTTTGCTGACCACTCCCTCAGGGAAAGCATCAGAATCTTTATGCCTGTCCTCTCAGAGGCACTCAGGTGTCCCACTGACCCCCCTCTGGGGGGCTCAGTAGTCTAGTGTCCCTCCCCATGTACCTCCTTCCTAAGGACCAGAAATCTGATCTTTCCCCAGACATCTTCCCCTTCCCCCAGAGCCCCAGGAATCCAACCTTCCCAAAGCTGCCTTTTCCTAGAACCATGAGGAAGCTGAAGTCAGAGATGTGCAGACGTCCAGGGCTTGTCCCAAAGAAACAGCGTTTGGAGTCCGTGGGACTAGGGGATGGGGAGGGGATGGGAGAGGAAGAGGGACCCATCCGCACCCGCTGTGAGAAAGGAGAGAGATCCGAAGGTAGTCAGACCCCAGATGGGGACAAGGAGATGTCTCTAAGAGAGACAGCAGCCAAGAACGAAAGGGATGAGAAGAGAGGGAGAGAAAAAGGAAAACTGTCTCTGCCCCCCCGTCCTTGGCTTTAGAACTTGTGCTGATTTTCCATAACCTGGAGGGTTTATCATTTAACACTCAGACAGATCACTCTATGCTGTTAGATAACCCTGTTATCACCACCATGCCCCATTTTAGAGAAGAGAAAGTTGGCACAGAGACACTAAATAACTTGCCCAAAGTCACACAGCAAATAAGCAGCAGAGCCAGAAATCAAAATCCATTAAAGCCAGAGACTGTGTCTCCCCCCTTTTTGCATCTTCAACATCACCCAGCACCTGAACACCTTTACCACTCCTCCCACCTGAGTCTCCACAGAGCCTCCTCCCTCTTCCCCCCTTTGCCTCCACCATCTATTCTCTACAAACAGCATTTGTCTTGTTCCGACCTAAACCATCCTAGGCCACCTTCGATGCTCCCACAGCCCACCGGTTTAAGATAAAATCCTTCCAGTGAAGGACAAGGCACGCTCCTTCCCTCTCTGGCTTAATGTCCTACTTCTTCCCACTCTCTCCCCCCTTCAGCCCCACTGTCTTCCTGGTGCTACAGACACGCCTCACCCGCTCCCACCACAGGCCTGCTCTTCCTGCTGCCTGGAAGGATTTCTAGCCTTCAGCCTGGAAATATGGTCTCCCTCTCCTTGCACTTCCTCTGGGGCTCCCCTCCCTAGGAAGCTTTCTCTGGCGCTCCCAGGCTGAGCCAGGTGCTTCCAATTCTCCCTAGTGCCTGAGGCTACTACCTCTATTACCAAACATCTTCCTTCCAGAGAATGTCTCCATCTGTCACTTTCTCCTACTTTGAAATCGGAGCTCCCCAGGGAATGGACTGATTCTATGCCCAGAACAGGGTTTGGCTAACAGGAAATAGGTGTTGAGAGAGTGAGAAAATGAATGGAGGAGAGAAAGGCCACAGTGACAAATAGAAAAACTCAAAAGTTCAGTTCAGCAGTCACCTCCTCAAGGATTCACCCTCCCCCAGCACCTTCCCCCCAGGCTGGATGAGTGTCTCCTCCAGGCTCCTGGGGAGGGGGGGGGGGGGTGCTCTACCTCTAATGCACTACATCATCCTGGAATTTAAGTATCTGTGACTGTGTCTCCACCTTGGGGACTTGGTTAAGGGTCAGATTCACCTCTGGAATCCTAGGTTTACTCAACAAGCACAAGACCACCTCCAAACCTGTGCTCATCCCGCGTGTGTGGGTGTGAAAACTGATACCAGGGGAGGGAGAAGACATGGGGAGACAGACGTAGACCACAAGGGATGAAAATGTCTCCATTCCAGGCCTGAGCTTCACGCACCTCGTACAGTTCCAGGGGGTAGTTACAGGCCTGCGGGGAGAGGGGGTGGAAGAGAAAGCCAGAGTCAGAGCCCCGAGAGAGGTAGGAGGATGCCCTAGAGCAGGGGGTGGGGACTCCAACCCCCCAAGCCAAGGGGATGGATAGGAACTCTAATTCCCATCATACCCTGGGGCAGGAGTCCCCTAGAAAAGCAGGGGGAAGGGAGCGCCAGGGTCTTCTGGGAATTGTAGTCCCAGGACCAGTGGGCAACCAGTGGGTGCAGGGAGGGGGCAGCTCTGAACTGTGGGTGGCAGGGCTGGGCTCCCCCTGGGAGAAGTGGGGCCTGAGTACCTCAAACTTCTGGAGGAGGCTGCAGTTGTCAGCATCAGCCACCGGCACATTGTAATATTCGCCCTCCTCCTGGTTCAGTAACTTGTACCTGACATACAGAAGGAGACCAGAGTCAGGCAGGAGTTGGGCAGAAGGGGGGCACCCGTGGGAGAGGCAAAGGTATCAGAGGGGGGAAAAAGACACAGAGAGAAAGACACGGAGTGGAGAGAGTGGGATAGACGAGAGAGAGACACGGAGTGGGGGACACAGGAAGGGAGGAGGAGGGGAGAGGGATGGGGACAAGGGAGGGAGAAGTGCAGGGAGGCAGAATGAGGGTGGCCCGAGGAGACTGCACACAGAGATGGACAGGCCAAGGCACAGCCTCCGCCCCCGCCCAGCCCTCACCAGCCATCCACAGGTGCCTTGAGCAGCTCCGAGACCCCGAAGGACATGGCGCCCATGAAATCGTTGCGGGAAGTCCGGTCCCAGTCCCACACCTCCACGCTAAGCCTGCGCTCCACGTCTCCTGGCTTCAGGTTGCTGCGGGAAGGGGGCGGCGGAGTGAGGGTCCAGCTCCCCGCTGCCTCTGCTCCCCATCCCTGGTGCTGGTGGAGCAGGCAAGCCCTTCTGGGGCGAGCTGGGGTCTGTTCCTGCTCTCTAAAGTGTCCTGTCGTCTCTGATCCTCCACGAAGGGGGTCTCCCCCAATATCAGGACCTTGAGTACATGTAGACAGCTCTCAGTCTCTCTCCGGTCCTCCCACACTCTTGGCTCCTTCCCATCCCTGTGTCCTGTCTTTTCTCTCCAGATCTCTCTCCTGAGTCTCTGTGCCCCCCTCCTTCCTCTAGGTCTCTGTCCTTCTGTCTTTCTGTTGATTGGCTTCTCTTTCTATTCCTGCCACCCTCCCCTGCTCACACCCACTCCCCATTCTGTCTCTTTGGGTTTGTGCCTTCTTCTGAGAATCCCCCCCCCTCCGATCTCTGTTTCACTCTAAAGTAGTGGGCTTTGATGGAGATTAAATGCACAGATATCTGTCTCTCTGCTTCTCTAACTCCAGCCCTCTCCCTCAGCCACTCTCTTCCCTCTCCCACCGCCTTTTTTTGGGATCCCCCTATCCTAACACCTCCCACACTTTGCTCTCTGGGGTCTTGTGGGCCACCAGGACCCTCCGATCATTCTCTGTCAGTCATCACAGCATCCCCTGCACCCGAAGCTCACAACACAAAGGTCTCGTTCCACACAGGGTTTAGCGTGGCTTTCACGGTCCGGGTCTTTTGCTTTGTCAAGTTCCGAGGGTCTGGGATGAGCTTCAGCTTCACGTAGGGGTCAGACAGACCATTGGGGTCCATTGGGATAAGGTTACGGGCCTCGCCAACTGAGAGAGGAAGTGAAGGGGTGTAGGCTGGGTTAGAGATCCAGGAAGAGGCCCCGGAGTTTTCCCCAGTGGCAATCCCAAATCCAAGCGCCCAGCCTTTCTCCTGACCCAGGCATCCAGAAGATGAGGCATAAAGCCCTTTCCCCAGCCAGGGACCCAGAAATCGGACCCAAAGCCCCCTCCTCCCTTAGGACCCCAGAGTGAGGACCCTGGCCACATCACCCATAGTAATCCCAAGCCTCCCTCGGAACCAGGTTTTTTCTCATCCCCCACTTCCAAGGACCTTGATCTAAAATGGCCATTAAGAGGCCCTGAAATGGGCACCTGGGTGGCTCAGTTGGTTAAGCATCCAACTTTCGCTCAGGTCATGATCATGGGGTTTGTGGGTTCGAGCCTCACATCGGGCTCTGTGCTGACAGCTCAGAGCCTGGACCCTGCTTCGGATTCTGTGTCTCCCTCTCTCTGTCTCTCCCCTGATTGCCCTTTCTCTCTCTCTGTCTCTCAAAAATAAACATTTAAAAATTTTTTAAAAAGGGGCACCTGGGTGGCTCAGTCCGTTGGACATCCGACTTTGGGTCAGGTCATGATCTCACAGTTGGTGAATTTGAGCCCTGTGTAGGGGGCCCTGTGCTGACAGCTCAGAGCCTGGAGCCTGCTTTGGATTCTGTGTCTCCCTCTCTCTCTTCCCCTCCCCCTCCGCTCATGCTCTGTCTCTCTCTCTCAAAAATAAATAAACATTAAAAAAATTTAAAAAAAAATAAAATTAATTAATTTTTTAAAATGGCCCTGAAAGTCACAAGTCAAGGCTAGAGTCCAGGCTACAGGTTGGAAGGGGCGTGGCTGGGTGGCGCTCAGCCTTTGCAGACGCGGGTCAGGATTGTGGGCGGGACCTTCCGGTTCGGCTGGGTGGGCCGCTCAGGTGCACCCTGCCCTTCCGGCGGGGGTAGAAGGGGAGGGACCAGACAGAGGGGCGGGGCCTCACCTGTGACGTGGATCTCATCCGCGGTCGGTGCTCGGATCTCCAGCTGCAGGCGCCCTCGGCGCTCCGTGTGGTCCACCCCGCACAGAGAGGGCACGCTGCGCACACAGCGGCGGTGCACGTTCATTTCGCAGCCTGGGGGAGGGGAGGGGGGGACAAAACGGGAGGTGGCACTTCTGGCCGCCCCCCCAACTCCAGACTCCGTCCCCCGGCCCTACCCGGAACCCAGACACTGTGCTTTGACACCCCCCCCCCCCCCCCCCCCCCCCCGGAGCGCCAGGTTCGGCCAGGAGCAGCAAGCGTGGACTACTCACAGGAGCATTTCATGCCCTGGTGCACCAGCCCATAAAGAAGGGAGCCACAGTGGTCGCAGAAGGTGGGGCTGCTGTAGCTGTGCAGACGGAACTTGTGCTTGTTCCGGGGGTCCTGGGGGCCGAGGGGAGACATCAGAGGGGGTAAGGACAGAGAGAGAGAGAGAGAGAGAGAGAGAGAGAGAGAGAGAGAGAGAGAGGGAGAGAGAGAGAGAGAGAGAAGCCCTTTGAACGCTTCCTCCTTCCGCCTTGCTCTCCCAGTCCTGCTCTTCCTCACTCATTCACGCTACAGTATTTATCGAGTGCCTGCTGTGTGCCAGGCACTGTTCTTGGTGCCAGGACCAGCCGTGAACAAAGAAACAAAAACTGCTGTCCACATGGAGTTTACTTTCTAGGGAAGGGAGACAGAAAATAAACACTGAATAAATGAAAGAGTATGATGCATGGTAACAGGTGCTCTGGAGAAAAACGAAGCAGGCAAGTGTCAGCCAGGGGTGGGGGCGTTTAAATTTGCATAGAGTGATCAGGGTGGGCTTCGCTAACAAGGTGGGATTTGAACAGAACCTGAAGGTGGTGGCGGCTCCTATCGTCCCATAGTCCCTATGCTCCACCCCCCTCCCCAAAGCTATTTTCGAGCACTTGTGGGCCACAATGAACGCCAGATCCCTCACTGTCAGCCTCTGTCAATGTCTGCCCACTCTTGACCTGCCTTCTCTGAGCCCCTTGTGAAATGGGGAATAGAACCTCTCCATTAAAAGGACCCCTCAGTTAATGAAAGACCAAGTGTCGGGGTGCCTGCCTGGCTGGGTCGGTAGACATGTGACTCTTGATCTCGGGGGTTGTGAGTCTGGGTCCCACATTGGGTGTAGAGATTACTTTAAAAAATAATAAATTTGGGGCTCCTGGGTGGCTCAGTCAGTGAAGCATCTGACCTTGTCTCAGGTTGTGATCTCACAGTTTGTGCGTTCAAGCACCTCGTTAGGCTCTCTGCTGTTAGCATGGGACCCTTTTGGGATCCTCTGTCTCCCTCTCTCCTCTGCTCCTCCCCCACTCATTCTCTCTCCCTCTTCGATAAATAGAACTTTAAAAATTAAAATAATAATGATTTAAAAAGAAGAAAGATTAAATGTAAACTGCATAGCAGGGCCTGGCATGTTAAATGTGTTAAGTACGGTTATTCTTACTGCTGTGGTTACTATTAGTGATTTTATTGTGGTCCTCACATAGACCTGGGTTTAAATAAGGGTGAGGCCATTTACCAGCTGTGTGATTTGGGGCAAGTTAGTGCCCAATTTTGAGCCTCAGTGTCCTCCTCTACCCAGTGGAAATAATCTAAATCTTGAAGCAATGCTAAATGTCCAGAGTGCAATTAAGCATGAATTTAGGACACCAGTAAGACATTCCTTCTCCACCCCTGGCCATGTCTGAGTGTTAAATAAGTTGGTATTTGTCTTTTTCTAGGAATGCATTGCAAAAGTTATGATAGGTGATGAGGCACCTCAGTGGCTAGGTCAGTTAAGCATCTGATTTCGGCTCATGGGTTTGAGCCCCGCGTCAGGCTCTGTGCTGACAGCTCAGAGCCTGGAGCCTGCTTCAGATTCTGTGTCTCCCTCTCTCTCTGCCCCTCCCCTGCTCACCTCTCTCTCTCTCTCTCTCTTAAAAATAAATAAACATAAAAAAAGAAGAGTTATCCGAGGTGAAAATTCAGGATATTCTTGGGCTTTTATTTATTTTACAGTTTTTTTTTAAGTTTATTTAAGAGAGAGTGTGTGAGCAGGGGAGGGGCAGAGGAGAGAGGGGAGAGAGAATCCCAAGCAGGCACCACACTGTCAGTACAGAGGCTAATGTGGGGCTCGAACTCGCAAACTGTGAGATCATGACCTGAGCCGAGATCAGGAGCCAGATGCTTAACTGACTGAGCCACTCAGGTGTCCCCTACTTTGCAGCTTAGTGGGGACTCTAATTTGAATGACACTCAGGTGCGGTAATCTCTTTCGATGCTCCCGGCCTCTAGGCCTCTAAAGATCTTCAGCTGACCCTAACTCAGCTGCACTAAGTGATGGTCTACATAACAGCCCTCAGCAGGACACCGGACACAGACACACAGGCTCCACCACTCCACAGAGAGAAGCCCTTATTATTCTCAAGGTGAAATCACTACTAAAAAGGAGACAGGACCACAGCTCCAATTAGATAGATTAGCGTCCACATTTTGACTCTGCCCACCATCCAGCTCTGTGGCTCCCCCCCGCCCCCACCGCCGCTTTGCAGAGACCAGCCATCCTCCCTATAAGATGGGTCCATGAGGCCTCCCTGAAAGGGGTCTAAAGGAAATCATGCTTGCCAAGCCTTCACCATTTCCTTAGCCCTTGATCCACGTTACTTACAACAAGATCAAAAGCATTAAGAAGAAGAAGAAGGAAAAAAAAGCTGGAGTGATATAGAGGAAGACCCCTCCTCAGTTTTTGCCTCTGTTTCTTCATGGGATATAGTCATAATTCTACAAGGATGATAACGGATATATTGTCTCTTGTCATATATCAGGTACCGTCCCAAATACTCGACTCATTTAGTCCTCAAAGCAATCCTGTAAGGCAGGCATGATCATCAGCCCCTTCTATAGATGAGGAACTGAAGGGGTGCTCAATATATGTTCTGTGAAATCACATTCTCTATGCAAACTTCAATTTTCTTCGCCTAACCAGCTGGCAAAATGTCCCATGGACTTCCGTAGATTTCTCTCTCCCTTTCTGTCTCTCTCTGTCTCCATTTTTCATTCTCTTTCTCCATCTGCTAATCATAAAACTATCTCCACCCCTCTGTCAAAAGCTGGGCTAGACTCTGAAGTCACTCGGCTTCGTTGAACTATCAAAACAAGCCTGGGGGCGGTGGGGGGCGGTGCCTGGGTGGCTCAGTCAGTTGAGTGCCTGACTTCTGTTCAGGTCATGATCTTGGTCATGATCTCCAGGTTTGTGGGTTTGAGCCCCATGTTGGGCTCTGTGCTGACAGCTCAGAATCTGGAGCCTGCTTTGGATTCTCTCTCTCCCTCTCTCTGTCCCTCCCCCACTCATTTTCTCTCTCTCTCTCAAAAATAAATGAACATTAAAAACAAAAAAACTAAAAACCAAAAAACACAAGCTTGGGTATGTCTAGATTAATGCTGTCCCACCCAATAGCCACTAACCACAAGTGGCTATTTAAATTTAAATCAATCCTGGGGTGCCTGGGTGGCTTGGTCGGTTAAGAATCCGACTTTGGGACTTCGGCTCAGGTCATGATCTCACGGCCCGTGAGTTCGAGCCCCGCGTCGGGCTCTGTGGTGACCGCTCAGAGCCTGCAGCCTGTTTCAGATTCTGTGTCTCCCTCTGTCTCTGCCTCTCCCCTGTTCATGCTCTGTCTCTCTCTGTCTCAAAAATAAATAAATGTTGAAAAAATTTAAAAAAAAAAATAAAATAAATTTAAATCAATCCGGGGCGCCAGGATGGCTCAGTTGGTTAGGTTAAGTAAGGTCTGACTCTTGATTTCAGCTCAGGTTATGGTCTCAGTTCATGGGTTCAGGGCCTCATGTCGGGCTCTGCACTAAGAGTGCAGGCCTGCTTGGGATTCTCTCTCCCCCTCTCTCTCTTCCCCTCCTTTCCTCATATGTGCATGTGTTCTCTCTTTCAAAATAAATAGACATGAAAAAAATTTTAAAAATAAATTTAAATCAATTCAAATTAAATGGAATTTTAGATTTCCATTCCTCAGTCACAGTGACCCCTCTCAAGCGCTCCTCTAGCCAGCTATGCGGGGCTGGTGGCTGCCATATTGGATGGCATAGATAGAGAACATTTCCATCATTGCACAAAGCTCTATTGGTCAACACTAGACCTTCAGCCCCATTTTATAGAGGGGAAATTGAGGCTCAAAGAGAAAAGCCCCCAAGCCAGACAGAAAGTGAAGGGGCACATAGGATCCACTGTTCTTGTAAGTGGATCCAACATCCCCCTGATGTGAAGGGTGAAGGGGAGGGAGGGAGACAGAGGTGTGTGTATCTGTGTGTGTTCATGGGGGACCTATAATGCACATGTGTGTGCTCATGGGGGAGATATATATATATATACACACACACACACACACACACACACACACACACACATATGCATATGCACATGTGTGCGTGTGTGTGCATGAGAGATCTGTACTTGCACATGTGTGTGAATGTGCATTGCAGGGTCTCTCTGGGCCTGCCTCCCTCTGGGCAACTTCTAAGCGATTCTCCATATCTACCATTTTCTATTCTAGCTTCTCTCTCTGGGTATCTGCAGCCCTGTCTCTCTGAGTTTCTTGTCTCTGTCTGTCTCTCTCAGTCCCTGTGTCTCGCCTTTTCCTTCCGCCTGCGTTGCTGTCTCTGTTCCAATCCTCTGTCTGTCTGTCCGTCTCAGTCTCTCTGTCTGGGTCTCTATCATTATCTTTTTCTGCATTTCTGTGATTCTGTCTTATCTGTATCTGCATCAATAGTTGTCTGTCCCTCAACGCTCTGTTTTTTTAAATCTCTTGACCCCTGGATGACAGCCCATCCTCTCCAGTGTTGGTCTTTGGTCCCCTCACACCTGCCTCCTCTCTGTCCCCCACCTATGTCCCCAGCCTGTCTCAGCCCCTCTCATTTCCCCTTTCCAGGCCAAGGGCAGGGAATCTGGGCCAGACTAGCTCCCCCTATCTCTCCAGCCCCCCTCCCCTCCCAGCCTTAAAAATAGCAGGAGAAATTGGGACGGACGCCGAGGGGGTGAGGGCGGGGGTGCGGCCCAAGGAGGAAGAATCAGGTGTCCGGGCACTCACATCCGTCTGGGGGCCCTTCCCAGCGCCTGGACACTCGAAGGTCACAAATTCGTGGCATCGTCGATGAACCACAAAGCTGCAAACTGAAGGTGAGAATCATAGAGACACAGAGACAGAGAGTGAGCCTAATGGACAGAAAATCAGAGAGAAGGAGACTCCAACAGAAAGAAAACCAGAGGGGGGGCCCCAAAATAGAGTTCAATAGAGAGCAAATCAAAGGAGAGACCCCGACATGGAATGGGGGAGAAAAACCAGGAGACAGAAATTCAAGAGATGGACCCCAAAACAGGCAAGAGAGAATCACAGAGCAGAGAGAACCCAGTGCCTACACACAGCCAAAGGGAGACACAGAGACGCAGAGACGGAGTGAGGACGACAGAGAGACAGGGACACAGAGAAAATAGGATCCCGTCGACAGAGACAAGAAAGCAAGAAAAGAGCAGGCCAAGGAGGAGGGAGAAACGGAGAGCTGTCCTCTCATAGAACGGGGAGAGAGCAGCAACTTGGGCAGAAGTGAGTCTGGGGGCGCCATTGCAGCCTCCCCCTCCCTGACTCACTCTGTTCTCAGCAGTGGCAGCTGGTGCTTTAGGACTCGCCCCCCTCTCCCGCCCCCCAGAACTGCCAGCCCCGCCCGGCCCCCACCCGCCCATTGGTGACCCCGCCCGGGCCTGCCCCTGCCTAGGACTGTTGCTGTTGTCATGGCGACAGCAGCTTGAAGGGGGGGGGGGCTCTGACTTCGCATCTCCAGCCCCCCCCCTTTCAGCTCCCCTTTTCCAAATCTCTCTGTTCCCATGGCAACGGATTCTCCAAATATCTGTCCCCACCTGGAGCCGGCCGAGGGAGGGGCCCCCAGCACCACCTCCGCGGTGGCCCCGCCGTCAGAGCTCCCTCCCCACCGCAGGCTGTGTCTTTGCCACACCCCCCCGCCCCGGGCTCCCCCGCGCCTCTCTGGGGACCAAAGAACACGTGTGTCAAGCCTCCTGGGCCGTGGGTCCCCAGCCTCCACCCTCCTGAAGGTCCCAGGAGTCCAGATCCCCAGCTCTTACCTTGACATTGCAGGCCTTGTTTCCCAATGCCCCTGCAAGATCAAGGATCAGAGGTCAGTGCAGATAAGGGTACCTGGGCCTCCCACCTCTGCCGGCCACACTGCGTCTGACTCCCTCCTGTAGCAAGACCCCGGAGTCGAGCCCCAGCTGCCTCGTTTACTGGAACCCAGAAATTCTGACCTCCAGCCTTTCTTCTCTCAGACCCAGGAACCCAGGCCCCCAGTCCTTCTTCTCTCAGACCCAGGAGCCCAGGCCTCCAGCTCCTCCTCCCTCAGAACCAGGAATCCGGGGCCCCAGCCCCTCCTCCGTCAGACCCTGGGGTCCGGGGCCCCAGCCCCTCCTCCCTCAGACCCAGGGGTCGGGGTCCCCAGCCCCTCCTCCCTCAGACCCTGGGGTCCGGGGCCCCAGCCCCTCCTCCCTCAGACCCAGGGGTCCGGGTCCCCAGCCCCTCCTCCCTCAGACCCAGGGGTCCGGGTCCCCAGCCCCTCCTCCCTCAGACCCTGGGGTCCGGGGCCCCAGCCCCTCCTCCCTCAGACCCAGGGGTCCGGGTCCCCAGCCCCTCCTCCCTCAGACCCTGGGGTCCGGGTCCCCGGCCCCTCCTCCCTCAGACCCAGGGGTCGGGGTCCCCAGCCCCTCCTCCCTCAGACCCTGGGGTCCGGGGCCCCAGCCCCTCCTCCCTCAGACCCAGGGGTCCGGGTCCCCAGCTCCCTCCTCCCCTAGGACCAGGCGCCAGGGTTGCAGCCCTCTCCTTCCCGAGCACTCCGGGTCTGGGGTGACAGGAGTCTCTATCCCTCGTTGCCTCCTCCCTCAGGCCCCCAGCCCCTTCCCTCACCAGATGAAGTCTGTGCAGTGGCTGCAGAAGGTTGGCTGCTTGAAGAAGCGGGCGGTGAACTTGTGGCTCTTGACTTCGTGGACCACCTTCTGCCTCAGAGCCCCCTTTCTGCAAAACAGGGGCCGGGGTCCCCCCTCTGAATCGCCTCCGCCGGGGCCCAGGCCTGCCATGGCCCCAGGAACGTAGCAGGGACCAGGATCCCGCCTTGCAGGGGCAAACAGGTAGAAGGGCGAGGAGCCGGAGACTCGGGAGAGCACTGAGCCACGGGGAGACTGCGAGGAGGGAAGGAGAGGGGCGAGGCACCTCCAGGCGCGGAGCGCAGGGCAGGGAGCGGCACCCCGGGGCGCGCCCGCTCCGCCAGGGGGAGCGGGCGGGCAGGGCGGAGAGCCGAGGGCAGGGGCGCCGAGGAGCCCGAGGCAAGGGCGGCGGCGGCGGCGGCGGCGGGAGCTCCAAGCTCAAGCACCTGCTGAAATGTGGGAGCCCCGGCTGGGGGGAGGCGTTGCCATGACGACCGAGGGGCGGGGTTTCAGCTTAAAGGCGTCCCTCCGCCCCCCCCCCCCCACCCCACTCCCGGAGGCTCGGGACAAATGCCCTCCCCGCTCCCAACACACGTGCGCACACCCGCTCCGGGGGCTGGCTGGAGGGAGGGGGGCATCCTCTGAGAGGCGCCCTCCCCGCCCCCCACCCCCTCCTCCTGTTGCCTGGCCGGGTCCTCCTCCCCACCGGGGGCCTCGGTGGGCCCGGTTAGCCCTATGAGACGCCACCCGGATCTCGGGGTTTCTGACTGTGTCACTCGGCCTCATGACACGAACTTTGCCGTCAGTGCTGGGGACCCAGTGCTGAACGGGGAGGCCTGGTGTCTCACTCTCTCGTCTGCTGCTCAGGCCTTGATTTCTGTCTCCCGGCCTGGGTCTACGTCTCCCTCTGGGACGATCTCTTGTTCTTGGTCTCTCTGTCTCTGCTGCGTGTCTCCTTTATGCCTGTCGCTCGTCCTGTGACCCTCGCTGGGTCTCGGGGTCTCTCTCTTTCTCAGAGGTGTCCGTCTCACTGTGAATCAGTGTCCCTCGGCCTCTCCCTGCAGGTCTCCTAAATTCCTGCTTCTCTGTCTCCCAGAAGCTCTCCCTCTTCCTGACTCTGTACGTCTTTCTGTCCCTGTGACTCTCTCTCTCTCTCTCTCTCAATCGGGGACTCAGTCTGTGACTCTGTGGGCCTCTGTGTCTCCCTCCCTCTGCGTCTTTCTCTTTTGAGAGGCAATCTCTGTCTCCCCCACCCCTTCAGTCCTTGCTGTCTCTCCCGCTCTCCCACTGTGTCCCTGTCTCTGTAAGTACTTTTGTCTCTGTCTCTGCAAACCTCGCTGACCCACTCTTGGGCTCAGTCCCACCCTCTGTCGCTGGGGGTCTCTCTCTGAATGAGTTCATTGGTCTCTCTCCTTCTCCCCCTCCACCCCCCCCAAACGCCCCCCACCTTTCTCACCCTCCCTGGCTATGAACCTCTCTCTTCGTCTCTGGGGGTCTCCCCCTCCCTCCACGTCTCTCCCCCTCTCTGGCTCTGGAAAACCCTGTGCCGCTCTGTCGGTCTCCTCCTGTCTCCCGTCCGTCGCTCTGCCCGCGTCTTTGCCTCTCTCAGGTCGCGCTCCGGCCCCGCCACCCCCACCCCTACCCCCAACTCCCGTGCGCGTCCGGGTCCCGGCTCCCGGAGACCCGCTCTGTTGCCAAGGGCAACCACGGCCCTCCTCGGGCTGCGGAGTGCAGTGCATCCTGGGACCTGTAGTCTGAGCCTGCGGACCGCCTGTTGCGGCGACGCGGCCGAGAACTTCGTTTCCCGGCGTGCCCCGCGATAGGGGGCGGGGCGCCACGGGCGGGGACCCGGGGAGCCCACCACACCTTCTCTGGGAATTTTGGGGGTTCGGGTCGGGCTTCTCGAAGCCGAAGAGGAGGTGAGGGAATCCGACTCTCCTCCTAACCCCCCCCCCCCAGATATGGGGGCGTTCTGGCCTTGCCAGCCACCTCCAGGCGTGCGCCCTGCCCAAGGGCAAGTGTAGGGGCGGCAGTGGTCCTGGAAGCTGACCTGAGAATCCCACCTTGGTCTGCTTGGCTGCTTTCCTCCATCACCAGCACACCACCCCCGGGGTCTGGAGCTGCTCTCTCTGGTGCCTTCCAGAGTGGGTTCAAGCATGGGATGGGGTGGGGAGGGGGCGAGACGCCCTTGCAGGAGGCAGGCATCGGTGTAGGTCGGAATTCTGGGGTGCACGCTGCACAGATCAAAAGGAGACTTCTCCTGGCTGGAAATCGGTGCGTCTGTTCCAGTTAGCCTTTCCCGCCCTTCCGGAGGGGGGGGGGGGGGACCCCCTCCCTCCCTCGGAGTAATTCGTTTGCTCTTTATCGAGGTCTTCTGTGGAAGGGTTGTCAGGGAGCTTAGAACTAAAGGAAAGAAGGAGCTGATGATGGCAACGCAGGCAGGGTCAGATCCTGAAGGCCCAGACTGGAGCTTTGGTATTACCTGTAGGCAGTGGGTAGTAGGATGTGGAAGGATTTGAGCAGGGGAGGGCAGTATCAGACCTGGATGCTACAAGCATCCCTCTGGGGCCAAGGTGGGCTAGGGGTGGGCTAGTCAAGGGGGAGGCTGAGATGCTAGTTCAGGAGAAACAAAATACCTGAGCTAGGTCAGGAGCCTGGAGAAGGGGACAGTTGAAGGAAGGACAGACAGTGTCTGGTGAGCCACTGACAGAAGTCGGGGAAGAGTCAGTGCCTGGGTTCTCAGCTGTAGGAGCCTGTTCCTGAGATTGGAAACCTGAAGAGTTGATTTTGGAAGAAACATTGCACTCAGATGGAGACACTATTTCTGAGGTGCTCCTGGACTCTGAGGAAGGATAAATCTTGTCCGTTTCGATCCTAACTAGTTCTGGTTGGAGAGAGTAAATTGGGAGATTCAAAAGATAAAGTTGTCCCCTTCTGGGGCACCTGGGTGGCTCAGTTGGTTAAGCGTCCGACTTCAGCTCAGGTCATGATCTCACGGTTTGTGGGTTTGAGGCCCGTGTCAGGCTCTGTGCTGACAGCTCGAAGCCTGGAGCCTGCTTCGGACTCCGTGCCTTCCTCTCTTTCTGCCTTTCTCCTGCTCCCCCCTTCTCTCACTCTCTCTCAAAACAAAACAAAAAGAATAAACATTAAAGTTGTCCCCTTTTCCCACCAGTCCTAAGAATCTAGTCCTTGCCCTCTCTCCTGGAGCCCTCCCCAGTAATAAAGCAAGCACAATTTTTTTCTTTTATCTTTATATTGATGTAAAAAAAAAATTATGGATGTGGGAATAGGGCGACGGACAAGTCTTCCCTCTGTGGTCGACAGAAGGGACCCATGGGGACCAGAAGCTCCAGGGAATTAAAAAAAAAAAATAAAATATATATTTATACATTTATATATATGACGTTATGCATGTGAGTCCCAGAGAAGCAAGGAAGCAGCTACAGGAAGCGACTAACACACAGAAACACACCTGTGTGTGTGTGTATGTGTGTGTGCACCACACTCCAAGTAATGCAATCCCTCTAAGGCAACAGCAACCCCGCCCCCCCCCCCCAAGAAAAAGAAATTGAAAAGCAACTTCCCCTTTTAGAATAGGGCCACTCAATGTAAGTTTTACCCTCGTAACCAGGAAGAGGAAAAGAAAAAAAACAAACCCAGGCTAGCATTGCCGTTAAGGCAGGCATTGGCCATTTTTTTTTCTCCCAGCAAAGGCAGGACGGGCTATTTTTAACACTAAGGCTGGAGTGCCACATCGCTGCCCCTCACAAATACTTCGGACGGGTTTTCGATAACGCAGAGAGCAGTCGGGCTGGAAAACGTTCACCCTTGATTTCCTTTAAGATGGCCTCTAGGCAGTGGATTCTTAGTAAGCCTGGGAAAAATTCTGGAGCCAGTCTCAGGCGAGGCTGGGTGCCGAGCAGGACCCAGGGACCCGGGGTCTGTCTGTGGGTTAAGTGTCATACCCACTGGAAAATCTTTGGCCTCCAGAGATTTTTTTTTTTTTAACTTAAAGGGGACCTGTACGGTACACCCCCCTCCCCTGGGAAAAAGGGAGCCCAATCCCTAGCTACCCTCCCCCCCTCTCCCCCAAACACACACGTACACACCAACAAGGCACAGCCAGGGCGGGCAGGCATGCTTTGGCAATGAGGCCCCTCGGGGAGGCCAGGGGTATTAACAGCTGCAGAGAGAGGTGTGGGACAGGTGGAGCTCAGCACCTTTGGAGGTGGGGGTAGAGAAGAAAGGAGTCTTGGAGCTCCCAAGGAAATTGGAAGAAAGAAAATGGGAAGGGGTGGCTAAGACACAGGCAGATGAGAAAATGAGAGGACCAGAAAAGAGCCGGGAGAGGCAGAACAGGTCAGAAAAGAAGACCATGAAAACAGAAGGGCAAATGGGCCAAACAGGATACGGGCAACCAAACAAAACAGGAAGGGAAGGAGAGAGGAGCCCAGAAGCGAAAGAAATGGAAAAGAGCAAGGGGAATTGGGAAGGACAGGAGAAAGGTGGAAGAGAGGGAGCCCAGAAGAGG
This sequence comes from Panthera tigris, assembly GCF_018350195.1. Taxonomy (NCBI): domain Eukaryota; kingdom Metazoa; phylum Chordata; class Mammalia; order Carnivora; family Felidae; genus Panthera; species Panthera tigris. Next base: position 4,047,015 of record NC_056674.1, read on the forward strand.
AAATGAGAACCTGGGCACAAGGGGGGAGTCAAGAGCCCCCGGCCGGAGCCTCACACCCGAACAAAAACCAGGCGGGCCGAGTACACGAGGTCAGCCACGTAAGCCAGCAGGTTGATGGCCGTCAGGATGGCCACGGCCAGCCGGCGGTCCCAGGTGCACACGTAGGAGGTGTGCCTGTTGCCGCAGTTCACATCCCTTGAGCGCCGCGGTTGGCCGCCGTACTTCTCATCGAACTGGTAGAGCGGCCAGAGAACCAGGGCTGTGGCATACAGGAGGACGGACAGCAGGGCCAGCCCGGACAGGAAGCTGGGGAAGGAGATGGGCAGCACGTTGGTGCAGTCACCCAGGTTCAGCAGGATGGCCACGGCCGCCAGGATGAAGCAGATCGAGTACACGGCCACGCACCACTCCAGCGCCGGCTGGTGCTGGTACAGGTACGGGCTGCTGATGAAGGCAAAGATGACACAGGCCACGAAGGTCTCCAGCACCTTGAGCAGGCCTGGCACGGTGGCCATGTATCCGGTGATCTCCCCGGGCCGGGCCCGGGTCCAGGCCACTTCGGTGGCATAAGCCACGCAGGCGATGCAGGAGAAGGCGGTGGCGGCGATGGCGTGGTCCCGGGAGCGGCCATGAGACAAGAACTGGACGTAGGTGGTGGGGTAGATGATGGAGGCCGACAGGCAGAAGAGGGCGGCGTAGCAGGCGTAGGTGATGGGGAAGTTTCGCCAGGACAGGGGGAAGCGGGCCTGGAGCCCGCCCAACTCGACTATGAGGATGATGAGGGTCACGGAGAAGCAGAAGCACCACGTGAACATGGACCAGTTACCCATGGACCCCGTCCAAGCACCCACACTGGCCACCAGTGAGAAGGCCACGCAGGTGGACACCAGCTGCAGCAGGCGGAGGAGGCCCAGGGGCTGGGTCAGCGCCCTAGGGGACCCCACGATGGTTGGGGAGCCCAGGCCTGAGGAGGACGACATGGTGGTGGTGACGGTCGTGCGGGTCACGGTCACCGGCATGGCTGGGAAGAGGGGAAAGGAAGAGTCCTAAGAAGGTTCCAGATGTGGGAACCCAGGCCCTCAGCCCTTCCTCCCCTGGGGACAAAGGACTCAAGCTGGCGGAGGGGGGAGACGCGGCAGGCCTAAGGGGCTGAGTTGGTCACCCAAGTGCCAGCCCCCTCCTCCGACCTGACTGGGGTTTCCCACATCCTGTGGCAGAACCCAGGAGTCTGGGCCGCTGTCTCTGCTTCCCTCTCTCTGCAACCCAACTACCGTGAAACCACCCCAGACTCTCAAAACTGCCCTCCTTCCCCCAGGGACTCAGCCTCCCAGCCACTCAAAAACCTCCCCGACCACACGTCAGAACAAGAGGTTCTGACCTCTTCAGTTGGGCTCCACCTCCTCCCTCTGGGTACCCAGGGCTCCACTCCCCCGGCTCCAGTGCCCACCTTCCTTCTATCACCCTGCAGGCATTTCCAGCCTCCCTGGGTGAGAACGTTCTCTGGGACTCACAGGTGATCACGGGTGATCAGAGCCTCTGCCCTCCCGACCTGTCTCTGGAACTGGACCTGAGATCTCCAGAGCACACACGCCCTCTCACCTCGGAGATCAAGAGTCTGGGCCCTCAGTCTGAATCCCACCTGGGATTTGGGTGTGGAGTACTTCACCCAGGGACGCCGAGCTTCCGCCTGCCTCTGCCCCTCCCGCCTGCCTCTGCCCCTCCCGCCTCCCTCTGCCCCTCCCGCACGTGGAGTCCAACCTCCAAATTCCCCAGAGCGCCCAAGAAGCTTGGCTCGCCGCGACCCAGCCCCTTCCACGGAAACCTCTCACGTCCTGTTACACAGCTTCAGACCCCAGGACTCTGGGCCCTCAGCCTTGGGCACACCAGACACCTGTGGTTTGGGAAATCCACTTCTTTCTTCTGTCCCTCCAGAACCTTCTGTCTCCTTGTCCTACAGACCCTCAGGAATAGAGAGGGTCCAGCCTACTGGAGACCAGGTGTCCAAATCCTCCCCCAGGTCCTAAAACCTCTAGTCTCTCAGCTTCCACCCTACAAAGTTCAGAAGGCCTCTCTCAGCCACAGGGAAATAAAACTTCCTCCTTCCAGGGTCAGGCAGTAGAACAGGCTTTAACCTTACCTAACTGTCCCTAGGAGAGGCCCCGAGGGCGCAGGAGCCCAGCTCCTGGGCACACTTCTCCCTCGGGTACGCAGGTGTCTGGGTCTCGTTCCTTGGAAACCAAGCTCCCAGGTCCTTCTCTCGGACCCAGGAGTCCAGGCCCCCAGATGCTCCTCCCTCTGACACAAAAGTCTGGGCGGGAAGCCCCCTCTGCCCTCAGACCCAAGGAGGCTGGGCCCCCAGCCCCTCCTCCCTCAGACACGGGGGGTCCCGGCTCCCACTCACCAGCAGTCTTTGCGGAGGACCCAGACGCAGAAAGATCCGGCTCTGGAGGTGGATTAGGTCAGACACCTGGAAAAGGCCAGTCAGAGCACTGGAGGGAGGGAGGGAGAGTCCGCGCCCAACCCAGCCCCCGCTCCGCCCCTCCCGGGACCCAGGCGACCAGCCCGCCCAGAACGCGCCGCCAGCCTCCGCAGCCCCGGCGCCCTCCCAGCCAGGGCGGGGATTTGGCCTCGGGCCGGGAGAGGTCCCGGCGGTGACCCCAGGGAAGCCCCGCCCCTGCCCCGTCCCCAAGTCCCCAAACTGCAGAAGCGAAGTGGAAGGAACCCGGTGAAAGTGCACGCCCCGCGCGCGGGCCGGCGTGGGTGTGAGTGATCTTAACCTCGCCCCAGCCCAAGCAAGTCGCGGGCCCGGCCGGCGGGAGGGCCCTGGGCGGTGGCTGCGGGGGCGGGCGGCCTGGCCGGGCGCAGCGTCTCCGTGCCTTATAAGGGCTTCAAGTCGGCCCAGCCATCTGGAATGTGCCGGGGACCAGGGGGCGGTGCTGGGACCTCCGCCCCGCGCCGGCCTCCGGGATCGCCGCCCCACTTGTGGATTCCGGGGAGGGGGGTGGGGCGCGAGTCCAGACTCCAGGTCCCAGGAAGGGAGGCCCGAAGCCTGAATTTCTGGGGCCTCCAAAATGTGAGTCCTGGGTCCCTAGAGCATGGACTGGGAGCCTGGACCCCAAGAAGAGACCCCCGGGTTTGCCTAGGGGAACCCCGCCCCCCCACCCCACCCCAACCTCGAAGCTGGAAACCGCACTGTTGGAATCCAGTCCAGAGATTACTAGCCACACCTCCCACCGGCCCTCGGAAGTCAGGTCTCCCTGCGGGGGCTGGGCCTCCGGGGCCACCTGGGAGGTGCTGGGCGGGAGGCGGCCGCCTCCAGCTCCCCGCCACGCCCTCCGGGAACCCGTTAGGAGGAAGTCAGGGCTGGCCTGCGCTGGGGCGCCCTGGAAAGCGGGTACTGCCGGGTCCCGAGCGGGGAAGGAGAAACAGGGCGGGCCACAAATCCAGAAGTGCCCCAAGGAAGGAGGGGGGTGGTGCAGGGACCACCCGGAGGGGAGGGGGGGGGGTCCTTCTCCACCCTCCGCGCCTCCAGCCGCCGCCTGAGGTCAGAACTCAGGAATGCATCTCCGAAGACAGGCGGAGGGAGAGGAAACACCCCTTGGCCTTCCGGGCGCAGTTTAGGACTCCCCCGGCCACGCCCCACGCTTTCTCCACCTCCACGCCAAACACCACACCCCATCACCCGCACAGAATCGCGTCCCTGAACCCCAGCCTCCACTCTGAGCAACCCAAGGCCTCTGGCCTCAGCCTTGGCTTCTCCCAGCCTAGGACACCAGCTTCCCAGCTTCCTCTTCGCCTTTGCGAGCACGGTGCTGGACCTCGGCCCACCGCCTGTCTGGCCCGAAGTTCGAATTCTGTCTTCGGAATGGAGGGGTGGGGAGCAGAGAAGACCCCTCTCTTTCTCAAACCCAAGCTCCCAGCTGCAAGCGCCTCCTCTCGTGAGGACCTCCTCTTGCTAGATTTTAGCCCCCTTCAACCAGGGCACTTAGGAGTCCCCATCCCTCCTCCTCAGACCCAGGAGTCCAGACCCCCAGCCCCTCCTCCCTCAGACCCAGGAGTCCAAACCCCCAGCCCTGCCTCCCTCAGACCCAGGAGTCCAGACCCCCGGCCCCTCCTCCCTCAGACCCAGAAATCCAGACCCCCGGCCACTCCTCCCTCAGACCCAGGAGTCCAGACCCCGGGCCCCTCCTCCCTCAGACCCAGGATTTCAGACCCCAGCCCCTCCCCGCTCAGACCCAGGAGTCCAGGCCCCAGGCCCCTCCTCCCTCAGACCCAGGCGTCCAGACCCCCAGCCCCCTCCTCCCTCAGACCCTGAAGTCCTGAACCCCAGCCCCCTCCGCTCTCAGACCCAGGAGTCCTGACCCCCAGCTCCTCCTCCCTCAGACCCAGAAGTCCAGACCCCCAGCCCCCTCCTCTCTCAGACCCAGGAGTCTAGGCCCCCAGCCCTTCATCCCTCAGACCCGGGAGTCCAGGCGCCCAGCCCCCTCCTCCCTCAGACCAGGAGTCCTGCCCCCAGCCCCTCCTCCCTCAGATAGATGACATGTGAGTGCAGGTCTGAAGCCCTGTCCTCTCCAGAATCCGAGTCCTGATCCATGACCCAGTCTTTCTAGACACTCAGACACTCGGAACCCCAGCCCTTCCCTCCCTCTGCACCCAGGAATCTTGACCGCAGCGTCCGCGCCGGGGGGGTCCCCGCAGCCTCACCTCTCGGGCTGTGGCGGCTGCTGCTGAGACAGAGGCGACAGCTGCAGACTGGAAGCGTTTGCTAACTGGGTGGGGTTGGTGGGCGGGGGCGGGGCCGGGGCGGGGGCGGGGCCGGGGACCCGGCGCGAGCGCGGGGCCAGGGCTGAGAAAGGGACTCCCTGAGCCAGGGGTATCCCAGGCCCGCCCCTGAGGCGGAGCCGAGAAAAGACCACGCCCCTCCCCGGGAAAAATGGACCTGGGCTCTCCGGCCCCGCCAGTGCGAGGGGGGGGGGGGGGGGCGGGGAGCGGGGTGGAGGGCTGAGGTCACTGTTGCCGTGGTGACAAAACAGGAAGATACAACAGCTGGCGGTGTGGGGGCTCCTGGGGGCTGCCCTCCCCGACTCGGCCCTAGCGCAGTCTCCAGGGGAGGCCCGGGAAGGCCGTTGCCATGGCAACCCGTCTGTTTGGCGTCTGTTTTGGACGGAGCCCCCAGCCCAGGTCCCCACCCCGGTATCACCTCCCTCAATTCTCCCTCTCCCTTCCGGCCCCCTCCCCTCGTCGCCTGCCGCAGTCTGGCTCTTCCAGGCCGGATGCAATCTTGGACATCTGGGTCGCGGTGGGTGGGGGCACCGGGCCTGTCAGTTTGATGGGGTCTGTGGGCCAGGGTCCCTGAAAGAGCCGATCCCTAGGCTTTAAGAGCTGGGCTGAGGTCCCCGACTCCTGGGTCCCCAAATCCTCATTTGAGCTGGGACTCGCCCATTGGTGGACGGGACTCCTGGGTCCCAGCTCACAGTCGATGGGGGCGGGGGGAGGGATGTTGACAGCAAAATGTCTGGATCTCGGGCGGTGGGAGTCGGAGCACGGGACTCCCAGGTTCCAAATGACGCCTAGGCTGGAGGCCCAGATTCCTGACGCAAAAAGCAATCAAAGCTCACACTCCTGGGTTTTCATCCGCTCAGATGTGCTCGCAAGCCGAGCCTCCCAGGTCTGGAGCTGAGAGATATTTTTGGCCTGCATTCCTGGCTCCCGGAGAGAGGGAGGGGCAGGGAAGCTCGAGGAGGACCGGGCCGGGGGCTGGGGGGGGGGGGGTGGGGGGAGGGAGAGGGATGCTGCTGGGGGCGTCCGATTCATGATTCCCGCAAGAAGGGAGGGGTCCGAGGAGCTGGTGTGCCCGAGGCCCGGCGCAAGTAGGGGACCCGGGGTCCTTTCTCAGGGAGGCTCTGGGGCCCTGAAACTGAGCCACAGAGTCCAGAAGCAAGCAGGAGCTGAAGGTCGGGGTGCCCGCCCGGGGTAGGGGCGGGGCGGGGCCCGGGACGCCTGGGACCCTCCCTACTGGCCCGGCTCACTCACCGCGCTCCGCAGTCGTCCCTGGCGCGGCCTTGCTCGCGGCTGCTCCTGGGCGGGGCCTGGGTGGTGGCTGCGGTTGGTGCGCGACTCCGAGCTAACGGGGCCCTGCTGCCGCTGGGTGCCTTCCAGGCGGACAACCAAGGAGGCTTTGAGACCCAGCCCGCGCGAGTCGCGACCGGGTGGGGTGGTCGGGAGGGGTCCGGGAGCCCTGTCTAGCAGGCTGCGTGCCCTACGGAGGTGGGAGGGACTGGGGGGGGGCGCGCTGGACGCCGTGAGCGCGGCAGAAGTGGGGGGGGGGCGCATGGGATGGTGGGGGAGGGATGTGGAGCTTGCATGCCCGCTTTTGTGCCCCTGCGGAGGGGGTAGGCACAGACCCTCTCTGTCCTTCTGTGCTCTGCATAGGGGAAGGGGTCTCCGTGAGCCTGGCATCAGGCCCTGCCTAAGGAGTCAGGACACGGTGCCAGTTGGAGGTCCTCCAGGGTGGTCCCCAGGCTCCACTCACACATCTCCTTGCCCCCCCCCCCCCCCCCCCCCGTGCAGAGGCAGCTCTTTCCTGCTCCCTGCCCCAATCTTTGCCTGATCCCACAGTGGCGCTCCTGAGGTCCCCCCCAATAGTTCAGGAGAGGCCTCCACTCACACAATTCACTACGTTGTCCTCTGGTGGAAACAGAGAGTTCCCCCAAACAGCAGAGTTCAGCTGGACAGGAAGAGGAAGCCAACGTTTAAAGAATGAGTCACTGGGTGTGATCTTGAGAAGTGATACCTTAGGGCTCCTGGGTGTGTGTCATCTGGCATCATGGAGGCGCCCCTGGTTCAGAGTGTTTACCCATCCTGTAGGACAGCCTCCCTCCACCTGGAGGATGTTGTCTCCAACCTGGCGCTGTATTCCAGCCCCAAACAGGCCATACCTCTGTTCTGTGAAGCTAGCTGGGTAGGGGTGACCGGGTGCACGGACCCACCCACCGACTCCCTAATAAACGGAGCTCCTTGATCAGAAGCAATATTGTGTGACAGTGAACATGATGGTGAATAGGGCCATTCAGCGGGTACATAGATGCGGCTGTTGGCAGGAGTGGATAAGGCAAGGCAACCAAATAGCAACCCAGATTTAAATATTCCAGGCAGGAAGAAGTCATCGCTCCATTCATGATGGAAGGAGTCCAAGGTAATTCTCAGGCCACCAGGTATTTGGCTGGTCTTCCTAGGAAGCGTGCAACGTTGGTGGGGGAGGGTTACCAGTGCCACAGCTGGCTGAGCTTTGCTGGGGCAAATCCATGCCTAGCCCTCCATGGCCACTTTGTTCATGACTCCATTGTGCCAGGACCAGGGAGGCTGATGCTGAGCTCTGTGAGGTCATCTGATCTGCCAGATGGCTTAATAGCCTTCTCTGCAATAGAGGTTTTTTTGGGAAGAGTTCACCTGGATACAGATTATGTGCTGCTTTTCACTCCTGATGCATCTGTCACCAAATATATGGGGTTTTTTTTTTTCATACCGATGACCAATCTCTAACCCTTCTGAAACCAAGTGTCCAATGATTTGTTTTAAAGATTTTATCTTTTTTTTTTAATTAGAAAAATATTGATTTATTTTTGAGAGAGAGACAGAATGCGAGCGGACGGGGGTGGTGCAGAGAGAGGGAGACACAAGCAAAGCAGGCTTTAGGCTCTGAGCTGTCAGCACAGATCCCCATGCAGGGCTCGAACCGAACCAGGAGATCATGACCTGAGCAAAAGTCAGACGCTTAACCGACTGAGCCACCCAGGCGCCCCTAAAGATTTTATCTTTAAGTAATCTCTACACCCAGCACGTGACTCGAACTCATGAGTTGTACCCTTTACCGACTGAGCCAGCCAGGTGCCCCTGTGGGGCCAAGGAATTAATTCCATTTGATTCTAGGTACCTCATGACCTGGAAGTAATGCAGAACCCACAGGTACTGGCTCAGTCCCACAAGACCCCCCATACCTGCCTCCCTTCCGATTCCAGTCCAAGTCCCAGGCATGCCATACTTGTGACCGACTGACTATAAATCAAGGGTTCCTACAACCCCTTTTTGGGGGCCCATAATTTGCTACAATGGCTCACAGAACTCAAGCAAGCTCTTTATTTAGTATTACTGATTTATTACAAAGGACGGATCTCGGGAGCCTGGGTGGCTCAGTCGGTAAGCGTCTGGGTCTTGATCTTGGCTCAGGTCATAATCTCAAGGTTCCTGGGGTGGGATCGAGCCCCTGCATCGGGCTCTGTGCTGACATTAAGTAGCCTGCTTAGGATTCTCTCTCCACCCCCCACTCTGCCCCTCCCCCACTTGTGCATGGGCTCTTGCGTGCACACACGGGCCCTCTCTCTCTCAAAATAAATAAATAAGTTTTAGGGGCACCTGGGTGGCTTGGTCGGTTAAGCGTCAGACTTCGGCTCAGGTCATGATCTCACGGTCCGTGAATTCGAGCCCCGCGTCAGGTTCTGTGCTGACAGCTCAGAGCCTGGAGCCTCTTTAGGATTCTGTGACTCCCTCTCTCTCTGCCCCTCCCCTGTTCATGCTCTGTCTCTCTCTGTCTCAAAAATAAACATTAAAAAAAAATTTAATTTGTTAAAATAAATAAATAAGCTTTAAAACAAAACAAAACAAAAAACAAAGGATACAACTCAAGGACAGCCAAATAGGAGACACATAGGGCAAAATATGGCGGGCATGCCACTTCCCATACCCTGCTGCGTTTACCAACCAGGAAGCTAAGAAACCCGTTGTTGAGGAAATTTTATGGGGGGTGGGGGGGCACCTGGGTGGCCTAGTCAATTAAGTGTCCGACTCTTGATTTCAGCTCAGGTCATGATCTCACCATTCATCAGTCAAAGCCCCACACTGGGCTCTGCTCTGACAGCACGGAGCCTACTTGGGATTCTCTCTCTCTCTCTCTCTCTCTCTCTCTGCCCCTCCCCTGCTCACATTCACTCTCTCTCTCTCTTTCAAAATAAATAAATAAACTTAAAAAATAACAAATAAAGGGGCACCTGGGTGGCTCAGTCGGTTGGCGTCTGACTTTGGCTCAGGTCATGATCTTGCAGTCCATGAGTTCAAGCCCCGTGTTGGGCTCTGTGCTGACAGCTCAGAGCCTGGAGCCTGTTTTGGATTCTGTGTCTCCCTCTCTCTGACCCTCCCCCGTTCATGCTCTGTCTCTCTCTGTCTCAAAAATAAATAAATATTTTTTAAAAAATAACAAAAATTAAAATCCCATCTCTTAAAAAAAAAAAAGGAGGGGTGCCTGGGTGTCTCAGTTAAGCATCTGACATCAGCTCACGTCATGATCTCATAGTTCATGGGTTCAAGCCCCAAGTGCTGACAACTCAGAGCCTGGAGCCTGCTTTGGATTCTGTGTCTCCCTCTCTCTCTGCCCATCCCCCACTCACACTCTGTCTCTCTCAAAAAAAAAAAAAAAAAACATTAAAAAAATAAAAAAAAAATAATTTATGGAAGTTCTATAATATAGGATGGTCGCTGAAAATTCCAACCATCCAATCCCAGGATTGGTTTCTCAGGCATCCAGCCCCCATCCTGAGCCACCCAGCTGGGGGCTCACCAAGACTCATTCATTAGCATAAACTCAGGTGTGGTTGAAAGGGGTTTACATGGGGCGCCTGGGTGGCGCAGTCGGTTAAGCGTCCGACTTCAGCCAGGTCACGATCTCGCGGTCCGTGAGTTCGAGCCCCGCGTCGGCTCTGGGCTGATGGCTCAGAGCCTGGAGCCTGTTTCCGATTCTGAGTCTCCCTCTCTCTCTGCCCCTCCCCCGTTCATGCTCTGTCTCTCTCTGTCTCAAAAATAATAAAATAAACATTAAAAAAAATTTTTTTTTAAAAAGAAAGGGGTTTACATTGAATAAAAAAGATCCTCCTCTCATCTCCTACCACTCAGGAATTACAAAGATTTTAAGGGGCTCTGTTATATCAACATCACACAGATATTTCTATACGTCCATTGGAAACTCACTCATTCATCAACAAAGATTTATGAGTGCCTCCTATGTGAGCACAAATGCCCTCCTCCAATGGGGATTTTTCTCTAGATGTAGTGACTTCATCTGAATGGGATATTCCCACTGTCCTCAGACTACCGGATTCTCAGCAACTTCCTTGAGGTGACAGGCTGCCCAGTTTTCATGGGGTTTATCTCCCATGCTCTGGCATGTGTGTGTCTTAATGAGACATACAGTGTATGTATCTTCTCCTTCCCACTTTTTACACATTATCACCATTATGTCATACATGCAGTTGGCCACGGTGGAATCCATGGGGTATTGAATGATTATCTTGGTCTGAAACTGAGTCATCAGCGGGCCTCACTCACTCTGAAAGCTCTAAGGGAAAATGAGTGCCTTGCCTCTTCCAGCTTGTTAGAACTGTGGTTTCCTTGTCCTGTGGCCTCATCACTCCAATATCTACCCTCTGGTTTGTTTTTTTTTTTAAATGTTTATGTCTTTATTTTGAGAGAGATGTAGAGAGCAAGGAGCAGAGAGGTAGGAGCAGAGAGAGAGGGAGGGAGAAAAAATCCCAAGCAGGCTCTGTGCCATCAGCACAGAGCCCGATGAGGGGCTCGAACTCATGAACCGTCATAGCCTGAGCAGAAACCAAGAGTTGGTGGCTTAACTGACTGAGCCACCCAGGTACCCCTACCGCCTGCTTTTATGTCACCTTGTCTTCTGTGTGTGTGTGTGTGTGTGTGTGTGTGTCTTCTCCTCTTTGGTCTGTCTCAAATATCTGCCCCCCTCTCTTCTCAGGGTATTAGGACATTTACCATTGGTTTTAGGGCCCACCTGGATACATGGATTGGTCATTCTAGATACCAAGGGCTGGGTTGATTTCATCCATCAAGGAGACCAGCTGAAAGTGGAGTTGCCCTGCTGGGTGTCCTGTCTTTCCAGCAGTGAGCCTTGTGGACATGGGGACAAACTTGAGGCAGTAGATCTCAGTTTTCCCCAGGGAGGTGGGGTTTCTTGAGATGATGGAAACCCATGACCTGGACCCTACAGGAGGGAATCTTAGATACTGGCTCTCTCAGTCACCACCACCCTACTCCAGCTCCTCCCTGCTCAAGTCCTCAGAAACCCTTGATTTAGGGGCAGCTGGGTGGCTCAGTTGGTTAAGCGTCCAACTCTTGGTTTCAGCTCAGGTCATGAGCTCACGGTTCGTGAGTTCAAGCCCCACGTCTGACTCTGTGCTAACAGCGTTGAACCTGCTTGGGATTCTGTTTCCTTCTCCTTCTCTTTCCTTGTCTCTTCCTCTTAAGTAGGCACAATGCCCAACATGGGGCTTGAACCCACAACCCTGAGATTAAGAGTTGCATGCTCTTGGGGGTGCCTGGGCGGCTCAATCAGTTAAGCGTCTGACTTCGGCTCAGGTCATGATCTCACGGCTTGTGCGTTCGAGTCCCGCGTTGGGCTCTGAGCTGAGAGCTCAGAGCCTGGAGCCTGCTTTGGATTCTGTGTCTTCCTCTCTGTCTCTGATTCTCCCCTGTTCACACTCTGTCTCTCTCTCTCTCAAAAGTAAATAAACATTAAAAAAAAAAATGTTAAAAAGGGGTGCCTGGGTGGCTCAGTCAGTTAAGCGCCTGACCTGTAAGCTCAGGTCATGATCTTACAGTCTGTGAGCTCAAGCCCTACATTGGGCTCTGTGCTGACAGCTTAGAGCCTGGAGCCTGCTTTGGACATGTGTCTCCCTTTCTTCTGTGCGTCTCCCCTGCTCATGCTCTGTCTCTCGCTCTCGAAAATAAATAAACATTAAAAAAAAAAAAAAGAGTTGTATGTTCTTCCAACTGAGCCAGCCAGGCTCCCCAAAGTCACTTCTTTAGGTATTCTTTCTTCTCTCACCTTCCCTGAAATGAATTACCCGCCCTCCCCCCGCCCCGCCCCCCAGGCTGTTCTCTGGCCTTATCACCTTTGTGTCATCTACTGACCTCCTAGTCACAGATGTACCACGAACAGGTCATAGATGGGCTAGAGGTATTGATTCCCTTGACTCTCAGAGTGGCCTGGCTGCCTCTGTTTGTGGCAGGCTTATCTAATTAGCTCCGTGAGCTGCAAAAATATCATCATGTTTCTATTTGCTCCATGACGAGAAACCATCTGGGAGACACTAAGAGCTGCAACGTTGATGGTGCCCTCCACCCCAACCATCTTCTCACTTTCCCACATCCCTCTGACATCAACCACCTGCCACCTTACTTTCTCAGCAACCCCACCATCACCTTTTCTTAACTTGATAGGAACCCCCATCTGCACACCCTCTCTTTCCCTTGGATACGACTCCACGGTCCATCATTTCAATAATACTCTTGCCGTGTTGGCTGTCTCACACTCTTCTGTCTTTGTAAGGCCCCAGTCTTGGAGAAGAAAAAGCCCACCTGTCAGGTTCTGTTTTGTTTTCCTGAGCTTGTCTCTAAAGCAAGTGAGCGTTACTGGAGAAAGTCACGTTACAGGGCAGAGTGGTTCCACCATGAATACGTGATGGCCCAACTCCACGTGCTCTGGGCATTGCGCACAGTCCCACTGCTATCACCTGGTCAACTCATTGTCATTTCCGTGGTGACAAGTGTAATGTTTTTACCCTCTTCAATCTCTGACACGCTTTATGCCTCCAGCCCCATGCATTCGCAGCCTACGATCTGCCCCCTTTATTTGAGAGATAATAGAAGCCATCCTCTGGAAAGCCCCTCAATGTCCTACACTAAAACCACACACCTGACTCTCTTTCCAGGACTACCTTCCTCTAACAATTGCAAAGTTGTTCTTCACCATCCTCTGGAAAGCCCCTCAATGTCCTCTACTAAAACCACAGACTTGGCTCTCTTTCCGGGACTACCTTTCTCTAACAATTGCAAAGCTGTTCTTCTCAACTCATGCCAAGCCTTCATGGCTTTTTGATTTTGATTTTTATTATTTTTTTTCAACGTTTTTTATTTATTTTTGGGACAGAGGGAGACAGAGCATGAACGGGGGAGGGGCAGAGAGAGGGGGAGACACAGAATCGGAAACAGGCTCCAGGCTCCGAGCCATCAGCCCAGAGCCTGACGCGGGGCTCGAACTCACGGACCGGACCGCGAGATCGTGACCTGGCTGAAGTCGGACGCTTAACCGACTGCGCCACCCAGGCGCCCCGGCTTTTTGATTTTTAAATACGTCCTTCTCATACCTTGGCTATTGTGATTACTATTCTTCCTCTTTTTAGGTGGTCAGCATCTCCCACTCAAAGAATCTTTCACTGACTTAAAAATTTTTTTTAATTTTTAATAATTTATTTATTTTTTAACTTACATCCAAGTTAGCATTATAGTGCAACAATGGTTTCGGGAGTAGATTCTTTCACTGACTTTTTCAGAAATAATAGTTATTTTTAATTGTGGTAAAAATACATATAACATAACATTTACCTCTTCAGCCATCTTTAACTGTACAGTTCAGTGGAATTAAGTGCATTCACACCGTGACCATGTGAAGACACAGGGAAAAGATGGCAGTCTACAAGCCAAGGGGAGGGACCTCAGAAAAAAGCCAACCCTGATGATACTTTGATCTGGGGTTTCTAACTTGCACAACTATGAGAAAATTAATTTCTGTTTATTTCTGTAACTTCCATAAATTCCTGGATCACCCAGTCCACCGTACTTTCTTGTGGTGGCCTAGCAAACTAATATAGTTCCCTACCACTCTGAACAACTTTTTGTTCTTTTCAGTTTTTAACTTTTTTTTAATGTTTATTTATTTTTGAGGGGGGGGGGAGGGACTGTGACTGGGGGAGGGGCAGAGAGAGACAGAGACATAGAATCCAAAGCAGGCTCCAGGCTCTGAGCTGTCAGCACAGAGCCCAAGGTGGGGCTCGAACCCACAAACTGTGAGATCATGACCTGAGCTGATGTTGGACACTCAACTGACTGAGCCACCCAGGTCCCCCAGTTTTTATCTTTCTGACCTCTCAAGTAACTGATGCAGTTGGTACCTCCTTCCAACCTGAAACACTGCTCTCTAAGCTTGTAAGGCACATCATTCTCCTGGTTTTCCTATTGCTTCTCTGGGCTCCTTCTCTGACTCTTTTGCAAGCTCATACTCCTTTGAATACTAGAGTCCCTCAAAACTCTTCCAGAGCCCCTGCTCTTCTCATGACCTACTCTTGCTAGGGGACCCCCTACACGTGACTTCAAGTGGCACCAATGAGTACATGACCCATTACTAGTGATATTCAGCTGCTATAACAAAGGCAAAATATCAATGGCCTAAACCAGCGATGACCAATAAAAAATTAATGTGAGCTACATGTGCAATTTTAAATTTTCTAGTAGCCACATTACAATGAAGTCAAAGGGAAGGGTTCCTTTTAACAGCATATTTTATTCAATCCAATATATCAAAATTTTCAGTGTGTGACACCAGCCACGCTTTCACTGTCCAATAGCCCCATGTGGCTGATGGCTACCATATTAGACGACGCAGGCCTAGACAAGATGATGGTTTATTTCTCTCCAAGGTTGACATGATGTTCACAATCCAAGGTTGACATGATGCCTCCACGGTCTCAAGGAGTCATTCTCTCTTGTTGGTCAGTCATCTTCAACAAGCGCTTCTATCTGGGATCTAACACGTGATCCAGACCATACCATTACATCGGCATTACAGCTAGCAGGAAGAGGGGAGGGGGGACAGGTTCTCATGCTTCCTTCTTTTTGAAGGTATAATTCTGAAACTGCACACATCCCATTGAACGGAGTTTAGGTGCCTGGCCATGCAGAGCTGTAAGGGATACCGGGAGGACCTAGTCTTCAGTTGGGGAAACATATATGCAGATAAATCTTTTTAAAATAATTTTTTCAGTGTATTTATTTATTTTGAGAGAGAGACAGGGAGAGAGCATGGGGGAGGGGCAGAGAGAGATGGGGCAGGGGGAGAGAGAGAGAGAGAGAGAGAGAGAGAGAGAATCCCAAGCAGGCTCTGAGATGCCAGCACAGAACCCAACACGGGGCTCAAACTCACGAACCATGAGATCATGACCTGAGCCGAAGTCAGACGCTTAACCAACTGAGCCACCCAGGCGCCTCCTTTTTTTTTTTTTTTTTCCAAACTGAACACATCTAAAATGAACAGACGACCTTTCCTCCAAAATTTTGTCCTTCCCAGAAACACCAGCAGTGAATGTCAGCAGCCTTCATCCAGTTGCACAATATTCCTCAGGCTCTCCTGACTGCCCAAGGACAAAGGAAAGGAAAGAAAACCAAATGGTAACTGATAGAGATCACAGTCCTTCAGGACAGGAATCTCCATCAGTTTATAAATACCTTAGTGAATTACAAGAAAAAGGCAACCTTATCAAATAGCCTCATGTCCAGGAACTACCTACTGTCTTAAAGTTAATGCTTTGCTAGAGGGAAAAACAACCTTACCTTGATAATCGCTAGACTCACCATCTGTGAATCTTCTTTAGCATATGGAAATCCCTTCAAGAAACTCGTGGGGTGCTTGGGTGAATCAGTCAGTCAGTTAAGCATCCACTTCTTGGTTTCAGATCAGGTGATGATCTTGAGGTTTCCTGAGTTCAAGCCCAGCATCGGGTTCTGCCCTGGCAGTGTAGAGCCTGGGGATTCTCTCTCTCCTTCTCTCCCTGCCCCCTCCCCCACTCATGCTGTCTGTCTCAAAATAAAGAAATAAACTTAAAAAACTAAAAAAAAAAAACAAAAAAAACCCAGAAACTTCCTCTTGACTCTACCTCCCCCAACTCCATTGTATATAACCAGTCATTCCGCACAACCCCGGTGTGGCTCTTTCTGCCCACAGGTCCTGTCTCCGTGCTTTAATAACATCACCATTTTTGCACGGAAGACGTCTTCAAGAATTCTTTCTGGGCTCTGGGCTCTGAACCCGCAACACTCCAAAACCCCATCACTGTCACTTTGCCTTCTGTATTCCCTCTCAAATTCATCTATTTTTTTTTATTTTTTTTAACGTTTATTTATTTTTGAGACAGAGAGAGACAGAGCATGAATGGGGGAGGGTCAGAGAGAGGGAGACACAGAATCTGAAGCAGGCTCCAGGCTCTGAGCTGTCAGCACAGAGCCCGACGCGGGGCTTGAACTCACAGATCGCGAGATCATGACCTGAGCCGAAGTCGGCCGCTTAACTGTCTGAGCCACCCAGGTGCCCCAAATTCATCTATTTCTATACATCTCTGTATTAGTCACATACTGCTGGGTAATAAATTGCCCCAAAATTTGGTGTTTAAAGATTTTTCTTATTTAGAAAAAAAATTTATTAAAAATTTTGTAATAAGTTTTTTTTTATGTTTTATTTATTTTGAGAGCAAGCGGGGGAGGGTCAGAGAGAGAGAGGGAGACAGAGGATCCAAAGGGGGTTCTGTGCTGACAACAGTGAGCCTGATGACGGGCTCAAACTCACAAACTGTGAGATTGTGACCTGAGCTGAAGTCAGACGCTGAACTGACTAAGCCACTCAGGTGACCCTAAATATTTTTTTTAATGCTTATTCATATTTTGAGAGAGAGACAGACAGACAGACAGACAGACAGATAGAGCATGAGCAGGGGAGGGGCAGAAAGAGAAAGACACACACACATTATCAGAATCAGAAGCAGGCTCCAGGCTCTGAGTTGTCAGCACAGAGCCCGACATGGGGCTTGAACCCATGAATTATGAGATCATGACCTGAGCTGAAGTCGGATGCTTACCTGACCGAGCCACCCAGGTGCCCCAAAACTTAGTGTTTTAAAGGACAGAACACCAGGGGCTAGAGGCAGGGAGAAATGGGAGTTAGTGTTTAAGGGATACAGAGTTTTAGTTTGGGCTGCTGAAAGGTTCTGGAGATGTGTCTGGAAATCTGGTGATGTTGTAGGACGATGGGAATACAGGGGTACCTGTCGGGCTCAGTGGCTAGAACATGGGACATCTTTTTTTAAGAAGTTCTTTCTTTTTTTGAGAGACAGCACGAGTGGGGTTGGAGCAGAGAGAGAGAGGGAGACAGAGGATCTGGAGTGGGCTCTGTGTTGACAGCAGTAAGCCCGATGTGGGGCTTGAACCTGCAAACTGTGAGATCATGACCTGAGCTGAAGTCGGATGCTCAACTGACTGAGCCACCCAGGCGCCTTGAGAATGTGACTCTTGATCTCAGGGCCCTAAGTTCGAGCCCATGTTGGGTGTAGATACTACTTTAAAAAATAAATTAAAAAAAAAAAAAAGACTTACTTACAATGCCAAGTAATTGAGTGAGTGTGGTTTTGGCACAAAGCCAGACAAATAGAATAATGAAACACCCTGGAACATTCAGAATGGAACAGAAAAAAAAAAAAAATAGAAGAGTAAGTACTCTGACTTTTTGTTTTATTTTATTTTATTTTTTACCATTTATTTATTTTTGAGAGACAGAGCATGAGCAGGAGAGGTGCAGAGAGAGAGGGAGACACAGAATCTGAAGCAGGCTCCAGGCTCTGAGCTGTCAGCACAGAGCCCGACGCGGGGCTCGAACTCACGGAGTGTGAGATCATGACCTAAACTGAAGTTGGGCGCTTAACCAACTAAGCCCCCAGGCGCCCCTCCTGATATATATATATATTTTTAAGGAATGTTTGAGTATTGCGGTGGGATCTATAAATCTGTACTTGGTCCTTCAGATGACCAAATATATACTTCTCATGATTCATGGGTTCTGGTTCACAGCTCTTGAAACCCGCACCCGCAGGATTTCCTGTGAGAAGGATGATAAATGTGTCTTTTGTTAAGAAGTCACGTTAAGGAGGTGACTCTTTGGACTCCACCCAAGGGTGGGGGCTGGCTTCTGGGAGGATCAACTAAGTGCTCAGAGGGTTGGAACTTTCACTCTCCCTGGCTTCTGGGGAGGGGAGACACAGAGGTGGAATCAGCCAATGGCCAGGAGTTAGTCAACCAGGACTATGTCATGAAACCTCCATAAAACCCGAGGGAGAACTGGCTAGATTCAGAGAGCTTCTGGGTTGGTGAACACGAGGCCCTGGGAGAGAGTAGCCTGGAAACCTTTCCCCACACCTGGTCCTAGCCATCTCTCCCATCTAGCTGTGAATTCATATCCCTTATCATATCATTAAATTTTTTTTTAACTTTTGAGAGAGCACACAGGTGGGGGAAGGGCAGAGAGAGAGGGACCTAGGATCCGAAGCAGGTTCTGTGCTGACAGCACAGACCCGATGTGGGGCTCAAACTCATGAACCATGAGATCACGACCTAAGCCAAAGTCAGACACTCAACCAACTGAGCCAGGCACCCCTCATAGCATTTAAACCTAAGTGTTCCCCTGAGTTCTGTGAGATCCTCTAGCAATTTATTTATTTAAAAAAAATTTAAGCTCTGTCCTGACAGTGCAAAGCCTACTTGGGATTTTTTTCTTTCTCCCTCTCTCTCTGCCTGTCCCCTGCTGTCTCTCTGTCTCTCTCTCTCTCTCAAAATAAATACACTTTTTTTTTAATTAAAAAAAATTTTTTTTTAACGTTTATTTATTTTTGAGATAGAGAGAGAGACAGAGCATGAATGGGGGAGGAGCAGAGAGAGGGGGAGACACAGAATCGCAAGCAGGCTCCAGGCTCTGAGCCATCAGCCCAGAGCCTGACGCGGGGCTCGAACTCACGGACCGCGAGATCACGAGATTGTGACCTGAGCTGAAGTCGGAGGCTCAACCGACTGAGCCACCCAGGCGCCCCAATAAATACACTTTTAAACAAATTCTGAACTCAAAAAAATAAAAAATAAAAAAATAAATTTATTTTTGTAATGTTTATTTATTTTCTGAGAGAGAGAGAGAGAGACAGCACGAGTGGGGCAGGAGCAGAGAGAGAAGGAGACCGAGAATCCGAAGCAGGCTCCAGGCTCCGAGCTGTCAGCACAGAGCCCAGTGCAGGGCTGGAACTCATAAACCTTTTCCATGAAGCTTTTTTTTTTTTTTTCTTGGAATGTGCCAGCCTGAACCAGCAAACAGATTACAGCAGTATATAAGAAAAAGATACATTGTGGGGCGCTTGGGTCGCTCAGTTGGTTAAGTGTCCGACTTCAGCTCAGGTTGTGATCTCGTGGCTTGTGGGTTCAAGCCCCACATCAGGCTCTGTACTGAAAGCTCAGAGCCTGGAGGCTGCTTCAGATTCCATGTCTCCCTCTCTTTCTGCCCCTCCCCTGCTCATGTTCTGTCTGTCTAAAAAATAAATAAACATTAAAAAAAATTTAGGGGAGCCTGGGTGGCTCAGTTGGTTAAGTGTCTGACTCTTGATTTTGGCGCAGGTCATGATCTCACAGTTTGTGAGTTCGAGCCCTGCGTTGGGTTAGTGACAGCTCAGAGCCTGGAGTCTGCTTCCCATTCTAAGTCTCCCTTTCTCTCTCTGCTCTTTCCCTGCTCATGCTCTGTCTCCCTGTCTCTCAAAAATAAATAAAGATTAAAAAAAAAAAAAAAGATACATTGTGACCAAATGGAGTTTATCGGAGAAAAAGAAGAATGGCTAATATTCACAAAACTGTTAATGAGATTTATCATATTAGCAGAGCCAGGTAGGAAAAAAAAATCATCTGACAATCCCATATATGCAAAAAAGAGTGCTTGGCAAAATGGAATATCTATTGCTGTTTTGTTTCGTTTCATTTTTATTTATTTATTTATTTATTTATTTATTTATTTATTTTTAACGTTTATTTCTTTTTGAGAGAGAGAGAGAGACAGAGCGTGAGCAGGGGAGGGGCAGACACAGAATTTGAAGCAGGCTGCAGGCTCCGAGCTGTCAGCACAGAGCCGGACGCGGGGTTTGAACTCACAGACCACGAGATCATGACCTGAGCCGAAGTCGGACGCTCAACCGACTGAGCCACCCAGGCGCCCCCTGTTTTGTTTTAAAAACAACCCTGAATAAGAAGGAAGTTAGATATCTGTGGCTCTCCAAGCCTCCTGCTCTGTGAAGGGATATCCCTGGTCTCCCATCTCAGGACACGTGTCTTCTGCCCCTGCATCCCAGAATGCTCTTTGCGGAACTTCAGCATCTATAAACACTATAGACAATGCCTGATATTTGGGGATCTCCCAGTATCTAAACAGCCACCTTATTTCGGCGGCAGTGCCCCACGGTGGGTGCAGCGGTGGGAGCTGGTATCTGACTTTTTAGAAGACTAGGGGGCCCAGGCCTTCACAGAGCAGGAGCCTTGGAGAGCCACAGATGTCTAATGGAAGTCTCTGGAAGGTATGGGATGGGTAATTGCTTCCTCCTGGGACTTTGATTAGGCAGGAAAGAGGCGAGGACAGAGGGAAGTGTCGAGTTCAGCGGGAAGGGTGAGGTCATCAGTCACTGGTCCGGCATGAGAGAAGGGAGTGTCCAGCGGGGATCTTGGTAGACCCAGCTTCCCGGCCGGGTTGCGGTCACACATGTGACTTTAAGAACGCTCTCTGCTGTCTGTTCTTGGCTTCCCACCAAATTCCCAAGCCTGATTGTCTAGACTTCCCATGCATAATGTGATTTAGGCAGGGTCCTTCCTATAAATTCCGCCTCTGCTTCTTAGGTCCAGAAGAAATGTCATGGGCAAACCAGAACCTCGATTCCCTATTGAGGTCACGGGGCCGCCCCGCAGGAGACCCTCAGGAATTAGCCTCAGTGGGGTCCGGAGAGGAAGAGTCAAGCCCATGAGACAATTTTCCTTTCCTCCGTAATGCAGATTGGATTAACAGATGGTGACTTTCAGCCTCCTTCAGCAAAATAGACTGAAGGCTTCTGTTTTGAAGACGTAGGCTGCATTTTGGGGGGAGTGAGGAAGGAAATCTATTCGATTTGTAAAACTCCCCTGCTAAATGTTCTTATCAGATGGGAAATAAGTCAAGTCCCCATCTATAGGGGACCAGGTAAACAAACAATGGCATCTCCAGATAGTGCCACAGGGTGCATATCTCAAAAAAAAAAAAAAAAACAACCCATGGGGGAGGGGAAGGAAAAAAAAAAAAAAAAAGAGGTTAGAGTGGGAGAGAGCCAAAGCATAAGAGACTGTTAAAAACTGAGAACAAACTGAGGGTTGATGGGGGGTGGGAGGGAGGGCAGGGTGGGTGATGGGTATTGAGGAGGGCACCTTTTGGAATGAGCACTGGGTGTTGTATGGAAACCAATTTGACAGTAAATTTCATATATTAAAAAAAATAAAATAAAAAAAAATAAAATGGTAAAAATCCAAAAAAAAAAATTAAAAAAAAAAAATAAAAAGGTAGTTAATTCTAAAAAAAAAAAAAAAAAAAAAAAAAAAAAGAGGGGCTCCTGGGTGGCTCAGTGGATTAAGCGTCCAACTTCGCTCAGGTCACGATCTCACGGTTCGTGGGTTCGAGCTCCGCATCGGGCTCTCTGCTGTCACTTCAGATCTCTGTGCCTTCTTCCTCTCTGCCCCTCCCCTTCTCACGCTCTCTCTTTCAAAAATAAATAAACATTAAAAAAATAAAAATAGGGGCGCCTGGGTGGCTTGGTGGGTTAAGCATCTGACTTCGGCTCAGGTCATGATCTCACGGTCCGTGAGTTCGAGCCCCGCGTCGGGCTCTGTGCTGACAGCTCAGAGCCTGGAGCCTGTTTCAGATTCTGTGTCTCCCTCTCTCTCTGCTCCTCCCCTGTTCATGCTCTGTCTCTCTCTGTCTCAAAAATAAATAAACATTAAAAAAATAAAAATAAAAATAAGGATAGGTATGTCCATGTGGTTATGTTTGTTTCAAACCTGCAAGGGTACAGAAGAGATTCCTAAACGTGGAGACCTGTAAGGGTGGGCAGAGAAAGAGATGTGGGGTCCAGGTGTGGAAATGAAGCTTCTCCGTGTGTTTTAAACATATCAACCGATCGTTTTAATTACATCTGTATGTAGACTATACGACTCAATGCACGTAAAAACGCTTAGCATGATGTCTCTGCACCAGCGCATGTTAATTATGATACAATACGGAATATGTGCTAATTTGTATAAAATAAGCTACAGAAAGTTCTAGAAAGATACAAAAGAAACTGGGTTTGACCAGAGGGAAAGCAGAATGAGACACCTGGCACACAGACACGTGTGAGAGACTTAATTCACTATCTACCCCCCCCCTTTTTTTTTTTGTATTTTCTGAATCCTCTGCCATGGCAAATACATTACCAAGTCAGAACACGTAAGTACGCATGCATTTCAACGGGCTATTTTTAATCTGCCAGGGAAGGAGCCTTGTGATGATAAATGAATACAGATGCCTTTTTCCTATTGAGCTCCCTTTCTCAGATTAAAATAGTGGGGATCAAACACACAGTTTGAGGCTGATTTATCCCTGTGTCCATGATCTGCACGGGATGCTGTGGGGTACCAGATGGCTACCCAGCCCAGTTCACCTCTGCATGCCCTCGCTAACCTAGAGCGGGGCCGGGGGGTCAATAAAAATACCTCATTTGGGGTCATCTAGGGCTGAACCTAGGCTCCCACCATTTGCGGTCTCTCTAAATTTGTATTTAAAAGGCGTAGTTCAGTCAAAACTCACAAAAACAACTCCAGATGGCCTGCGGGACTGGGCCGCCCTCTAGGGGACCGTGAGGTGTGCAAGGCACTCATCCCATGTCCAGAAGAGGCACCTTTTTCTTCTCATTCATTCCAAGTGAATGCACGACCCTGTTGAGCACAGGGGACACGCGAGTGAACGAGAGACAGTGAATATGCAAATACAGACACAAGTTGTTCTGTGTGATGGAATAAAATATGTGGAGGACAGTGGGGGTCTGTTCTAGACGGAGTGGTCAGGGGGCTCCTGGGTGGCTCAGTCGGTTAAGCATCTGACTTCGGCTCAGGTCATGATCTCACAGTTCATGAGTTAGAGCCCTGTGTCGGGCTCTGTGCTGACAGCTCAGAGCCTGGAGCCTACTTCAGATTCTGTGTCTGCCTCTCTCTCTCTCTCTCTCTCTCTCTCTCTCTCTCTCTCTCTCATGAATACATAAATAAACATTAAAAAAAAATAGTTGGAGTGGCCAGAGAAGGGCCCCTTTGGGGGAGGGGTAACGTTTGAGCCCAGAGCTGAAGGATGAGGAGATATTATCTCCGAAAGAGTGTGAGGAAAGCACATTCCAGCAGGTGCAAATGCCCCGAGGGAGAGGGCAGAGCCGGAAGCAAGTACCAGAGGTCTCACAAAGACAGATACAGATTCAGAAACAGATAGACACACAAAAAGTCCCTTGACTTAAGGACTAACATATGCCACGTTGTGGTGGAGAAAGGGATGGGCTTTTTTTTTTTTTTTTTTTTTTTTTGACTCCCCCTGAACCCATGTCCCTGAACGGGTTCAGATCAAGACTCCTCAAACAAGGTGCCACTTTGGCATGTGGACTCTTTTCGAGACCCTGCAGGCTCGAGAAAAAGTTTATGCCTCTCCCTTAACTGCCTAGAAGAATCTAAACTGGGGGTGTTTTCCAGAATTAGAGCCATTACCAGTGATAAGTTTTATCTGAGTGACCCATCTGTACGGCAGGGCAAACAGCTACTTCCCAAACATCCGACTCCTTAGCTCAGGACGATGTGGACCCCTCATCTCACCTTTCTAAATTTTTATTTTATTATGTTTATTTATTTATTTTGAGAGTATGAGAGAGCGTGTGCAAGCAGGGGAGAGAGAGAGAGGGAGAGAGAGGGAGAGAGAGAGAGTCCCAAGCAGGCTCCGTGCTGTCCAGCCCTGCACTGAGCCGTTACACGGGGCTTGTAAACCACAACCCTGGGATCATGACCTGAGCCGAAATCAAGAGTCAGATGCTTAACCGATTGAGCCACCCAGGCGCCCCCTTATCTTACCTTTCTGTCTTGGAACCTCTCAGGTATGTGCAATTCCTGTGCGTACAAGTGAAGTTTGATTTTGTCCTGTTAATCTGTCTCATGTGGGTTTAATTCTTAGACCAGCCAGGAAAACCTTTGAAGAAGGTAGAGGAGGGAGAATTTACCCTTCCAAACAACCCCCACCCCGTACCATCCCCTCAAATACATTTCCAGATGATTCTGAGGTCTGTGAAATATAAAACAACACATATTCAGGGTGCCTGGGTGGCTCAGTCTATTAAGCGTCTCTCTTTTTTTTTAATTTCTTTTTTTTTAACGTTTATTTATTTTTGAGACAGAGAGAGACAGAGCATGAACGGGGGAGGGTCAGAGAGAGGGAGACACAGAATCTGAAGCAGGCTCCAGGCTCTGAGCTGTCAGCACAGAGCCCGACGCGGGGCTCGAACTCACGGACCGTGAGATCACGACCTGAGCCGAAGTCTGACGCTTAACTGATTGAGCCACCCAGGCGCCCCTAAGTGTCTGACTCTTGATCTCAGCTCAGGTCTTGATTTCAGGGTCATGA
The DNA here is from genome assembly GCF_018350195.1 of Panthera tigris. Taxonomy (NCBI): domain Eukaryota; kingdom Metazoa; phylum Chordata; class Mammalia; order Carnivora; family Felidae; genus Panthera; species Panthera tigris. Next base: position 4,071,409 of record NC_056674.1, read on the forward strand.
ATGAGACCCTGTGTGGCTCCATGCTGGGTGTGAAGTCTACTTAAAACAAAACAAAATGAAGCAAAACAAAACAAAAGACCCAAACAATAAATGTTCAAGAATAAGACGTTGGAGGTAGGCCTGCCTGGGTCAGTCAGAGGAACATGGGACTCTTGATCTCCAGGTCTTGAGTTCATGAGTTTGAGCCCCTAGTTGGCAGTGGAGAGTACATCAACAAAGAAACACACAAACTTAAAAGAAAGCATCTTTGGCATTTGGGATTGACAGAGATTTCTTAAACAGGACACAGAGGGTAAGTTGGGCTATGTTAAAATAGAGAAACTTGTGTTGCTATAGACTGAATGTCCACCCCCACCCCCATATATTGAAATCCCCAGTGTGATTGTTTGGAGAGGTGATTATATCATGAGGGTAGAGCCCTCGAGAATCTGATTGATGCCCTTTTATAAGACAGACCCCAGAGGTCACCTTGCCCCTTCCTCTGTGTGAAGACAGAGCCCTCCATGAGCCAGGAAGCGAATCCTCGCCAGACAGAATTGGGCCGGCACCTTGATCTTGAACTTCCAGCCTCCAAAATTGTGAGAAGTGAATTCAGGTTGGGGAGCCTGGGTGGCTCAGTCGGTTAGGCGTCCGAATTAGGCTCAGGTCATGATCTCACGGTTTGTGAGTTCGAGCCCTGCATCAGGCTCTGTGCTGACAGCTCGGAGCCTGGAGCCTGCTTCAGAGTCTGTGTCTCCCTCTCTCTCTGCCTCTCTGCTGCTTGTGTTCTGTCTCTCTCTCTCTCTCAAAAATAAACATTAAAAAAAATTTTTTTTAATTAAAAAAAGAAAAGAAAAGAAACCGAGTCTCTCCCAACAAGAGAAAAAGCCGAGAGTCAACAGAGTCTGTTGTAGTGACTTCAGGCACCTGGGCAGATTCAGAGGATCGTAGAGAACAGTGGATACGGTTGACGAGAATGTGTGATGGTAACTGGATTATAGATGACTGCTCACGTCCAAATCCTCTGTATAGATGTTCCCAGGCCTCCCCATTCCCCGAGTGAACGTCTGTTTTGCCTGCATGGGTCTGGTCTCCAGAGTAGCCATACCTCACATCGGCCTTCTACCCACCGTGTGGTTTTCAGATATGTCAATGTGCGTGCAGGGCACCTTTGGAGCCAGGAACCACGAAACTCAAAGGGGTCACTGGAGGAGAATTTAACTATTTGCAAAGGCATAGGGTGGTACAAAGGCAAACAGCAGGCCCAAAATGGAGTCACTTGTGTCAAAACCCCACATCAGGAAACCAAGACTTAAGATCTAACCTAAATGCAATGCCAGCCCCCAAGAATGTGACCTTCAATCGGTCAACTTGGAATTATCTGGTAAACACCAGTATGGATGGGCCTCTCAGTCTCCCTAGGAGGAGACCTGGCCTGAAATGATGCGTTTTTTTGCTCATGATTTCCGCTTTCTACCGCTTTTCTGCCTTTATTTATTAAAAAAAAATTTTTTTTTAATCTTTGATTTTGAGAGACAGAGTGTGAACGAGGGAGGGGCAGAAAGAGAAGGAGACCCAGAATCTGAAGCAGGCTCTGGGCTCCAAGCTGTCAGCACAGAGCCCAATGTGGGGCTTGAACTCACAAACTGCAAGGTCATGTCCTGAGCTTAACCAACTGAGCCACCCAGGCACCCCCCTTTTTTTTCCCTTTAAAAAACTATCTTTCCTGTAACTTTTTTCTGTTTGCTGCATGGGACGCTGCCTGATTCGTGAATTGTTGAATAAAGCCAGTTTGATCTTTAAATGTACTCAGCGGAACGTTTGTTTCTATTTTCTTTTTTTAAGATTCTTTTTAAAGTAATCTTTACACCCACCATGGGGTTTGAACTCACAACCCTGAGATCAAGAGTCCTATGTTCTACCAATGGAGCCAGCCAGGCAGCCCTACTCAGTTGAACTTTTGTTATTTAACTGAACAGAACCTAGGAAAATCCCCAGGAGCTATTTTCTAGTAAGATAAGCAAGCACAGATTAGGATTACGTCATCATTTGTGTGAGGAAAGGTTTAAAAATGGGAATATGTTTTCCTGTCTTCTGGGTTGTGCATAAACCCTGGAGGGAAATATAAGAAACCCATCAGAGTGATGACCTATAAAGGAAGGATATTAAGTATGACAGGAGGGATAAGACGTTTTAAAGTGTACCTTTTTATGGTAGTGGGATTTTTTTTTTTTAAGTTTATTTACTTATTTTGGGAGAGAGAGTGAGTTGGGGAAGGACAGAGAGAGAGGGAGGGAAAGAGAGAGAATCCCAAGCAGGCTCCACACTATCACCCCAGAGCCCGATGCAGGGCTCAATCTCACAAACCTTGAGATCATGACCTGAGCTGAAGTTGGACACTTAATGGACTGGGCCACCCAGGTGCCCCGGGATTTCTTAAACCCATAAATGTGTTACCCATTTAACAGTTATGTATTAATTATGAAGCTCAAATCAAATAGAGCACTTAGAACAGAGCCTCAATATTGCAACATCCTGTTGCTTGCTAATGATTAAATATGATCTTGTATATACAGTGAATTTCTGGAGAAGATAATGAAGAGGTAAGAGGGGAGGGGGATTGAGACTGGAAAACTGGGATGGGTGGGAGACTTATTTGACTTTAAAAAATTTATTTTTATTGGGTCACATAGGTTAAGCGTCTGACTTTGGCTCAGGTCATGATGTCATGGTTCGTGGGTTCAAGCCCCATGTCGGGCTCTGTGCTGACAGCCTGCTTCAGATTCTGTCTCCCTCTCTCTGCCCCTCACCCCCTAGTTCTCTCTGTCTCTCCCTCTTTTTCTGTCTCTAATAAACTTAAACATTTTTATTTTTGTTGAGATATAACTGACATATAATATTGTGTGAGTTTAAGTTGTACACCATGTTGATTTGATATTTTTTAAATTAATTTTTTTAATGTTTATTTTTGAGACAGAGAGACAGAGCATGAGTGAGGAGAGGCAGATGGAGAGGGAGACACAGAATCCAAAGCAGGCTTCAGGCTCTGAGCTGTCAGCACAGAGCCCAACACGGGGCTCGAACCCACGAACTGTGAGATCATGACTTGAGCCGAAGTCGGGCGCCCAACTGACTGAGCCACCCAGGTGCCCCTTGATATATTTATATATTGCAAAACTGTCACCTGATTTGATACATTTATATATTGCAAAACTGTCACCTGATCTATTTATATATTGCAATACTGTCACCAAAGCATTAGCTAACATCTCCAACGTGTCATACACTTACCATTTCACTGCTGTGAGGATAGTTAAAATCTAGACTCTTAGCAGCTCTGAAACTGATGATACAGTGTTGCAAACTATACTCCGGATTCTGTGCGGCCCATCTCCACGACCTGTTTATCTCCTAGTCCCAAATTTGCACCCTTTGACCAACATCTCCCCAATCCCCCCGCCTCCTGGTAACCACCATTCTTCTGAGTTTCTAGGAAGTTCAGCTGTTTTAGGTTCCACACCATAGCCTACCTACGGTATTTGTCTTTCTGTGGCTTAGCTCACCTTGCATAATGCCCTCCAGGTCCACAGGCATTGATTGTTGCAATCTTGCGTTCTTAAGTGTTCGCCATCCTCTCCTTTGTACAAAAGTACTTTATACTTTGCAGTTTACCATGTAAGTGACGATGGAGTGAGGCTGGATACGGAATTTAATCCGGCCAACAGGGAGCCATATAATGGAGACTAAATGCTTCTGGAAGGAGACTCGAGTGAGCTTGCCCCTGGGGAGCAGACACCTGGCTCCCGGCGAAGGTGAAGAGACTGATAAACAGTAGCAGTTGATCTGTCCCCGAACAGGCAGCTGGAAGGAAGGCCAGAATTTGACCCCAAGGGTTCATGATGTGCAGACTCGGGCTCCACCCTGGCATCTGTCGCCAGGACCCAGTGTTCTGTGAGTCAGGCTGTGGCCACCCTGGCAGACTGGGAGCTGCTCCAGGGCTGGCACCACATCGCTCCCTCTCCTGGCACCAGGGTCCTAGGAGGTTTCCAAAACCATGTGTCATTTCCCAGATAAACTCAGGCCTGGAGAGTGAGAGACGGGGTTGGCCCCGGGGGGTTCTCACCCCTCGTGATGTCTCTCCGTGTGTTCTTAGACCCGAGTCTGCGGTGGGGCATTTCAGGAAAGAGGCTGGGTGAAGTTTTATGTGAGACCTTGGGCCCTGGGGGGGGGGGGGGGGGGCGGGGAGGGGCTCTTGCCCGTGCTGAGATCATGCTCTAGGAGCTATGATGAGAAAATGCATTTATCCTAGATATTGATGAAGATGGCAAAGATTCTTTTACTCTCTCCTTCGGCAACAATTTGCTGGCTGCACAGGATGGTTGCAAGCAGGGGGCATGTGGCTGAGGAGAAGACAGACGTGGCCCATGTGGGGCACACACATTCTGGCAACAGAGACAGACAGTACAGGGTCAGACATGGATCGGATCCTTTCAAACATGACAGGTACAATGCATGGGAGGGTGTACAGGGGTCCCTGGAGGGAGGGGTCCCCCGTTAGACTGACCTGGTGGGAAGGGCCACATCTGAGCTGGTTAACCTTTGAGCTGGAACTGAGGGGTTAGGAGAAGCCAGCCAGGTACAGAGTGGAAGAGACTGAGTCTGGACATCCCAGGCACAGGGAGGAATCCTCTCAAGGGCCCTGCAAAGGAGGGGTGCGATTGCAGTGTACCGAAACGAGGTCCCAGGCCAGTGCAGCGTGGGACAGAGATGGCCGACCAGGGGGCAGGAAGTAAAGCCACTGACGTGACTGGGAGCTGGATTGTGGAAGGTGTTTTGGGACACGATAAAGCCTGGCTTTTGTTCAAAATGGAAAAGGAAGCAATGAGAGGCTTTTAAAACTGCACATGACATAACCTGATGTCTGTGCTTAAAATAATCCTGCTGGGTGGAGAAAAGCCAGGTAGGGAGGTGAGGAGGCCAGGGGAGGCAGGGACCAGGGGGGAAAGACGCAGGTGTCCCCACTGGGTGGCTGCAGGGGCGTGGAGGTCAGTGTGCTGGGCGGGGTGGGGGGGGCGAGGGGAGACACCCACCCAGCAGCATGAACAGATGAACAGAGTGCACTGTGCCCGTGAGGTCCTCACTCGCTTGCTGTTCCACAGGGGAGACTGACCTTCCCCGCAGGAGCACGCAGACATGTGGCTGGACGTCCGAACCGTATGGAGGAAAATAAAACAGCGGACGGTAGGGATTCCAGGTTAGGTGATCAGAAAACGCCTCTCTGCCTGGGGCCTGAATGCCTCAAAGCAGAGAGCATTCTTGGGAGCAGGAATCACAAGCTAAAGCGTGTGGGGGTGGGAGCGTGTTTGCTTGTTCTAAAATAAGTAAAACGGGGGGCGCCTGGCTGGGGCAGGCAGTTAAGCATCTGACTCTTGGTTTCAGCTCAGGTCCTGATCGCCGGGCGTTGTGGGATCGAGCACCACGTTGGGCTGGGGGCTGACGGGCACGGAGCCCGCTAGGAATTCTGTCTCTCCTTCTCTCTCTGAGTAAACAAATAAACTTAAAATAAAATAAGTTAAATAGGGGCACCTGGCTGGTGCAGTCCACGGAGGTTGTGACTCTTGATCTTGGGGTTGTGAGTTCCAGCTCCACATTACGAGTGGAGCTTCCTGAAGAAACTAAAATCTTTATTTATTTATTTTAATGTTTACTTATCTACTTTTGACACAGAGAGAGCACAAGCAGGGGAGGGGCAGAGGGAGAGGGAGGCACAGAATCCGAAGCAGGCTCCAGGCTCTGAGCTGTCAGCACAGAGCCCGACGCGGGGGCTCGAACTCACGGACCGCGAGATCATGACCTGAGCCGAAGTCGGGCACTTAACCGACTGAGCCACCCAGGCCCCCCTAGGCTCACCCAGCAATTGTGGGTGAGATAACCTGAGTAGTTTCAGGTAAGGAGAGGCATCTAACTGTTCACGGCAAGGTAGCATAGACATCCAGCAGGTAAATAAGGCACTGTTGTTGGAGGAGGCTGTCCTTTGTGGACCGTGGACCCCCTGCCTGCTGCTGGGTAGGCCATGAGGCACAGCCCTCCACGGAGCATCTGGCCATCTCTCAGGGCTGAGTTTGAGGGGTGAGGGGCTGTCTCCTTCCGGGTCTTGCTCTACAAGATGTGGACCCCTGAGCTAGTGTTCGTCAGCTTCAATGCAAACCACTGCCCGTGCAGAGCCCATCCGAGCCCCTCTGGGTTCCCCAGGTAGGACATGGGGGGCCAGGGGAGCTGGCACAGACATGGTCCTCCTGCTGTGAGGAACAGATCCTTTGTGACTCTGGAGTACGAGTCTTCCGCCCGCATCCACGAAACAGGGACAAGATTACTCATGCGTTGGCAAGAATTCTGAAATCCCAGACTTTGGCAAACAGGCCCATGAGGCATGAAGTGCCGATGCCTCTAATCTCTGGGGCTCACCGGTGGACGTGGGCTCAGACTGGGCTGTGGTCATGCTTCCCGTTCAAGTTAGGAGCTTGGTCTCCCAAAAGCATGTGGAAGAATGCCCGGAACATAGTAAAAAGGTTAAAAGAAAGGAGCCTCTCTTGGAATTATTAAATGGTTGCTGCGGAGGTAGACGCACACTTGAGGAGGAAGAAGGGCTCCTGTGGGGATATTCTGGGAAGGAAATGAATGCATCCAGGGGATCTGGGCTACGGTTTTCTGGGAAACAGATGAATCCCCTTGGGAGTCTGCCCTCCCACACTTGGAAGACTTGCTCATCCAGTGGTCATAGCTGATAGGATGATGATAAGAATGGTTTTACACACACACACACACACACACACACACACACACACACACCCTAAGATCTACATTCAGCAAACTGGAGACCCAGGAGACCTGATGGTGTACATCTGGTCTGAAGCCTGACAGGTTCAGGGTCCAGAAAAGGACAAAGGCAGGAAAAAGAAATGAATTTCCCAGCTCAAAGGCAGTCAGCCAAAAGAGAATTTTTTGTTCTAGTCAAGTCTTCAACTGATTAGACGCGGCCCACCCACATCATACAAGGTGATCTGCTTGACCCAAATGTTAATCTCATCCAGAAACACCCTCACAGACACTCCTGCAATAACGTTTGACCAAATATCTGGATGCCTCCCTCTCTCTGACCGTTCCTTCGATTGCACTCTATCCCATGCACGCTGTCTCTCTCTCTCTCTCTCAAAAATACAAAATAAACATTAAAAAAAAGTGGTTGACACCAGTGAGTGAGTTGATTTAACTGGATTAGTCATTAACCTTTGTGTAAATGGCTTACAAAAAAAGTTAGCAAACAGCTACATTCCAAGGTCTTTAACATTAAAGTCAAAAGCATTTACTTGCCATCAGAAAAGACAATACTTTAAGAGCACCTATAGATTTTTAAAAATCGTTCCAAAGACTATCGACTTGAAACCTTGGAACCGCGGCTGTTAGGAATAGACAGTTACGTTTGCTGTGAAACATTCTGAGGATCCAAGTTTACAAAAGGAAATGAGTTTGCTGAACAGACCTGTGATAATTACGGACGGCAATAGCACGTGTGTGATCAGCACAGCATCGCGTATAAACTTGCAGAATCACTGTCTTGTGTGCCTGAAACCGGTGTGATATTGTGTGCAATTATACTGCCGTTTTACTTTTTTTTAATGTTTATTTTTGAGAAAAAGAGAGACAGAGCAGGAGCAGGGGAGGGGCAGAGAGAGAGGGAGACACAGAATCCCAAGCAGGCTCCAGGCTCTGAGCTGTCAGCGGAGAACCTGATGCGGGGCTTGAACCCATGAACTGTGAGATCATGACCTGAGCCGAAGTTGGATGCTCAGCCGACTGAGCCACCCAGGGGCCCCCTGACCTGCAACTTTTATAATAAACTAGTTCTCAAGCAAAGCACCTTCCAGAGTTCTATGAACCATTCCGGCAAATTCTCAACCCCGAGGAGGGGGTGGTGGGAACCTCTCTGGTTTACAGCCATTCGGTCAGAAACAAGGTGGCAAATTGGGACTTGCACCTGGCATCTGAAGTGGGGGGCAGTTTCGTGAGACTGAGCCTTAACTCACAGCGTCCGACACTATCTCCGGGTAGATGGTGCCAGGACCAACCTGAATCACGGGACACTCGGTGTCCAGGAAGGTGGAGAACTGGTTGGGGGTTTGGGGATGCCCCATGCATTTGGGGTCCCAAGTGTCAACAGTAGAAACAGCACAGCTACATTCCCACATCCCAAAAGGAGGGGGCAGGCCATGCTGTGGGGGCGGGGGAGGCGCACCAGGGTGAGGCGAGAGGCAGAGGGAGGGAAAAGCGGGGCGGAGCCTGATTGTGGGTGTCTGTGGGAAGGAACAGGTGAGGCCAAATGAAGAGATTTGTGTTGGGCTCTTGGCCATTAGGGGATGTCCCTGGTTGTCCGGTACCTGGCCCTGGCGATTAGGGCAGAGAATAGTGGCCCGGAGTGTGATAAAGGGGTGGTCGGAGGGGGGCCCTGGCTGGCTCACTCAAAGGAGCGGGAGGCTCTTGATCTCGGGGTTGTGAGTTCAAGCCCCACGCCGGGTGGAGAGACTACTTAAAAATAAAAACAGTCTAGGGGCGCCTGGGTGGCTCAGTCGGTTGAGCGTCCGACTTCGGCTCAGGTCACGATCTCACGGTTCGTGAGTTCCAGCCCTGCATCATCGGGCGCTGGGCTGACAGCTCAGAGCCTGGAGCCTGCTTCCGATTCTGTGTCTCCCTCTCTCTCTGCCCCTCTGCAGCTTACACTCTGTCTCTCCCTCTCTCAAAAATAAATAAACGTTAAAAAAAAATAAATAAATAAATAAATAAACAAACAAACAAACAAATAAATAAGTCTTAAAAAAATAAAATAAGGGACTCCCGGGTGGCTCGGTCGGTTAAGCCTTCAACTCCTGCTTTTGGTTCAGGTCACGATCTCGTGGTTTGTGAGATTGAGCCCCACGTCGGCCCTGTGCCAACAGCTCAGATCCTGCTTGGGATTCTCTCTCTGGGTGTCTCTCCACTGCTCCCCTACTGATGCTGTCTCTCCTCTCTCTCCCCAAATTAACCAACTTAAAAAAATAACAAATGGGGTGCCTGGGTGGCTCAGTTGGTTAAACGTCCGACTTGAGCTCAGGTCATGATCTCACAGCTCGTGAGTTCGAGTCCCACGTCGGGCTCTGTGCTGACAGCTCGGAGCCTGGAGCCTGTTTCAGATTCTGTGTCTCCCTCTCTCTCTGCCCCTCCCCTCCCCATACTGTGTCTCCCTCTGTCTCAAAAGTAAGTAAAACATTAATAATAAAATAAAATAATAAAATAAAAATAAAGGGGCGATCTGCATAGGAAGAGGCACACTCAAAGGCCAGCTGTTTGATGTTTCTAGGAATCAGCGAGCCCCCACCAGGGCTGTCCCTCCAGAGTCAGCCAGACCCCAACATGTCAGAGCATCAGAAACAGTCAGAGGAGATGACTAAGACACGCCTCCCCACCCGCGCCCAGCGGCTTCGACGTCTGGAGACAGTTGGGGGCCCAGTTGCTGCACGTGCTCAGAACGGCTCCCTCCCCGCAACCCGCTGAAGAATGAGTCAGCTCCAAACTCCAGTTCTGCTGAGGCGGAGAAACCCTCCGTGCTTCAGGACGCAAGGAAAACCGTGACTGACTCCGCAGACCTCCCCCGAGGTCCCCTGTGCCCTGGACCTCGTGCTGGACCTGCCTCGGCGAGAGCCCTAACCCGCTATCACCCACCGCCTCAAAGACCCGGAGGTGCAGAAGGCCCTCGACGGAAGCCCGAGGAAGAGCGGAACGGAGAGTTCTCTGTTGCAACTGTTCATACTCCTCCTCCTGAGGGTTGGGTTTGAGGACGAGACATGAGTAATCGTGTTGTTCTGCAATGCGGAGTGACATCTGGTGCGTGTGCAGAGCTCCCTCCTGCGTCTAGGCTTCCGATTCGCGGCTGTCCCTGGAATCGTAGGTGTGCACCTGCGGACAGCTGGGAACGGTGCGTGTAGGAGTACTCTGGATGGGTGGCGGAAGGAGTGAATGAATGCACGGGAGCCACGGAACGATGAATACACGTAGAGAGAGGCAAGGAGGATCTGGCTTTCCATCTCGCGGATTCCTTCGTGAACAGCAAACGGAACGCAACACCAGGAGAACAGGCACAGCAGAGAAAAATACCCACGGGCAACATCCTCAGTAAAACTAGGCGGGCGAGGCTCCCGATGAAGTCTACGATGCAAGCAGATGGGCTCAACCCCGTACAGACTTCTTGTTCTGAATCACAACATCCCGGCACAGAGACAATAGCAGTTATGTCGAGAGGCTCTGTAAACGCAGGAAATCTCAGAAAGGAGTTGGGGGCCGGGACGCTCGGAAAGAGGCAGTGCCAAGGTCCAGGAAGGGACCAGGCATGAACAGGCCCACAGAAAACGTGGTGGGCCAAAGTGAGGAACAGAACAAAACAACCCAGATATAAATGAAGAGGTTAGAAACCGTTCACGACAAAGTGGGAGGAAAAAGGAGAGACAAGGAAACAGCTAAAGAGGAAAACAAGGAAGGGAAACCAGAAATAAAAGCCAGGAACTAAAAAAAAAAACAAACAAAAAACAAAACCTGTCCCAAAATACGAGATTTGGGCCTTCAAATTGAAGGGCGCAGGATGAAACTAGGAAAACCGACCACAGGCCTCAGCATGAGGCATTCGAGAAAAAGTACCACTTGGTTTTATAATTTTAATTTTTTTCAAATTTATTTATTTATTTTGAGAGAGAGAGTGATTATGGGGAAGAGGCAGAGAGAGAGAGAGAGAGGGAGGAAATCCCAAGCAGACTCTAAGCTGTCACAGATCCTGAGGTGGGGCTCAAACTTACAAACTAAGAGGTTACAACCTCAGCCGAAATCAAGAGTCAGATACACAACAGACTGAGGCACCCAGGCGCCTCCATGTTTTTTTAAGAGGAAAACAATTATTTAGACAATTGAGCAATAGATCAAATTAACTTAGAAGGGAAAGAAAATTGAATTAGCATCAAATTTTTTGACCACAGTGCTGTGTTCCAGGACAGACTGGTACTCAGCAGCATGTGAAAAAAACAAAAGCAAAAAACCATTTTGACTGAGTGGGGTTTCTTCTGGGGATGCAAGGATGGCCCAAATCAGGAAATCATTAATTTATCATCTTAACAGAGATAAGTAGAAAAAAAATCCTATGATCATCTCCAGATATGCAAAAGGGGCATTTGACAACATTTAATATCTACTCATGTTGACACACAGTTAAATAGAATGTGATGGTTCTTTAAAATATTAGCTAGAGGGGCACCTGGGTGGCTCGGTCGGTTAAGCGTCTGACTTCGACTCGGGTCATGATCTCGAAGTTCATGGGTTCGAGCCCCGCGTCCAGCTCTGTGCTGACAGCTCAGAGCCTGGAGCCTGCTTTGGATTCTGCGTCTCCCTCTCTCTCAGCCCCTTCCCCACTCACGCTCTGTCTGTCTCTCAAAAACAAATAACCCTTAAAAAAAATAAACAAATATATTAGGTATCTTAGCCTAAAGTTCGGGATCTCAGTGAGTAAATATTATAGGCTGTAATAAAAAATACCACCCGACGCTAACCCTAAGTCAGGGACAAGACGACAGTGCCCATCCCACTGTCTTCATGACTATTGAATAGTGAAGAACATATCTTCCCTGGAGTCCTGGCAAGGACTTCCTTATCTGCCTGTCAGCATTTGGGAAAATCCATGGAGATCCCAGTGATGTGCTTCAGGTTTGCCTATGCTTCATGGAACCGACAGGTGAGAGGAATCCAGTTACAAATGACCCAGCAGGACCAGTTGCCAAACATTCTATGCTCTCCTGCACTTGTCAGGCACTCGGCTAGGGTGAGCCCGGACAGATCGGGACCCTGGGGGTCCTGGTGACAGTCGGCCACACGTTTTATCTTGGTTCCTTGAGGGGTTTTATCAGCACGCACAGCTGCTACTTTCTTCCCGAGGGACTCCAGATGGGATTGTGTGTATCTGGGAAAGCCGTCCAGGGGACTGCCCCCACTAACTCCTGGTGATTCGTCTCAGGGTGGCATTGTGTGCAGTTTGGGACTGCCCCCAACTAGTGGACAGAAGGGACACTTGCTTAGCTGGTGTTTTCTTCCTCTCTCTTTCTCCTTTCCTCCTTTGGTCTGTTCTGTCTCCCTCCCTCCCCCCCTCCTCCCTCCCTTGCTTTTTTTTTTTTTTTTGAAAGTTTTTCTTAATGTTTATTTTTATTTTTAAGAGAGAGGGAGACTGGATTTGAAGCAGGCTCTGTGTTACAGAGCCCAACACAGACCCAAACTCATGAACATGAGATCACAACCTGAGCTGAAGTCAGAGGCTTTAGGGGTTGGAGCCACCCAGGCGGCCCTCCCTTGCTTGCTTTTAAGGAAGTTAATTGCTTGCCCTTACTTTAAATAAAAATGTTGTCAGGACATCTGGGTGGCTCAGTCGGTTAAGCGTCCGAGGCTCAGGTGAGGATCTCACAGACCGTGGGTTCGAGCCCCAGGTCAGGCTCTTCTCTGACAGCTCAGAGCCTGGAGCCTGTTTCAGATTCTGTGTCTCCCTCTCTCTCTGCAACTCGCCCCCCCCGCCCCCGCACCTCTCCCAGCCCCCCCCCCCCGGCCCCGCCTCTCTCTTTCTCTCTCAAAAATAAACATTTAAAAATTTAAATTAAAAAAAAAAAAAAAAAAAAACAGTTACCTTACCCAGAGTTGAATCACTGATGGCAATCACTTCTACAACTGGTTTCCTGAAGAAAGGTGTCTCTTCACCGCCCAAGATCCTTAGACATGTGACCACCCAGATTTTTTCCAACGAGAACAATGGCATCTTTCAACGCATTCCTTACGGTTTTATCCTGTTACGGGAACTTTGCCGCCTGGAGCACCGAGATCACTTCCCGGAGCGCTGCCTTAGGTTAGAGGCGGGGAGTCACTAGCAAGTGCACGGGCCGGCTCACCTGGCTGGCGCTCCTTCAGCGAGGCCGGCCGGGCTGGCACCTGCTGGGTCGGAGCGCCCTCTGCTGGCAGCGCGGGCCCTCTGCAGCCGCGGGCGGCCCCCAGGCCGAGGTCAGAGGTCAACCTGCAAAACTGAGCAGGGGCGTGCTTCCTCGTCCCCTTAGGGAAATAATCCCCAATTTGATGGCCACCATCCTCCGGAGCTCCGGGTTTTTTGTTTGTTTGTTTGTTTGTTTTTTAACATTTATTTATTTTTGAGACAGAGACAGAGCGTGAAAGGGGGAGGGTCAGAGAGAGAGAGGGAGACACAGAATCTGAAACAGGCTCCAGGCTCCGAGCTGTCAGCACAGAGCCCGATGCGGGGCTTGAAGTCATGAACCCCGAGATCATGACCTGAGCCCAAGTCGGACGCTTAACCGACTGAGCCACCCAGGCGCCCTCCGGTTTTGTTTTTTTATAAGTGTAGTTTTTTTTCATGTATATTTATTTTTGAGAGACAGAGACAGAGAGACAGAGCGAGAGCAGGGGAGGGAGAGAGAGGGAGGGAGACACAGAATCCGAAGCGGGCTCCCGGCTGCAAGCTGTCAGCACAGAGCCCGACATGGGGCTCGAACTCACAACCCACGAGATCATGACCTGAGCATTAGTCAATTGACTGAGCCACCAAGGTGCCCAGCTGGTTTTTGGAGGGAGTTTTTTTTAACTTTTTTGGGAGGCGGGGATCCAGATTGATTGCTGGGCAATTTGTCTTAAGATAACATTATGTCTGAGGCTCCTGGGTGGCTCAGTCCAAAGGGCATGTGATTCTCCAACTCAGGGTCATGAGTTCCAGCCCCACCTGGGCCTAGCGATCACATGAATGAATGAATGGATGGATGGATGAATAAATAAATAAATAAAATATGTGACGTTGTTTATGATTTTCAGTAACCATTAACTATGTAACTCGTGCCTCCTGTGCTCATCTGTAAGGAATGACTCCCACCTGCCCTGGGTTGTGTCCGCTGATTTCCTTGAGTGCCTTCAGATTCGCGTGGCCCGGGACGGCTATCAGTACAAGTCAGCACGGGTCCTAGTAGTTTTCCATACTAACTCTGACCAGGACAATTGCTCCTACAAGTCGCTGGATCTATCCAGCGTTCATTCTGGGTAGAGTTAATTCTGTGGAAACGGGATCTCCAATCGGCCCGTCAAATGAGTGTGCTTTGTATCCGGGGCCTGAGTCAAGAGCACACTACATTTTGGATAAGATCGTTTGATGCTTTTTAAAAGGCCTGGCATAGGGGCACCTTCGAGGCTCAGGTGGTTCAGCATCCAACTCTTGATTTTCGCTCAGGCCATGATCTCACGGTTCATGAGATCAAGCCCCTAGTGGGGTTCTGCACTGAAAGTGTAGAGCCTGCTTGGGATTCTCTCTTTACCTCTGTCTCTCTGCCCCTCCCCTGCGTGCTCTCTCTCCTAAAATAAACAGACTTAAAAAAACAAATAAAAGGTCTGAAATATACATTTGTAGAATCAACTAATTTTTTTCCTATCCATTGGGCTCCACTGATAGGGACCTTCATGTTTTTGTTGTTAAGCCACTTTGATTGAGGGAGTTAGGTGTGTGCCTTTTTTTCTTTTTTTTTAATTAATTAATTTATTTATTTTAGGGCACTTGGGTGGCTCAGTTGGTCAAGTGTCCGACTTCGGCTCAGGTCATGATCTCGCGGTTCGTGAGTTCCAGTGACTGGGCTCTGTGCTGACAGCTCAGAGCCTGGAGCCTGCTTCACATTCTGTGTCTCCCTCTCTCTCTGCCCCTCCCCTGCTCGTGCTCTGTCTCTCTCTCTCAAAAATAAAATAAAACATGAAAAAAATATAAATAAATAAATTTGTTTATTTATTTTGAGAGAGAGACAGCACCAGTGGGTGAGGGGCAGACAGAGGGGGAGATGCAGAATCCCAAGCAGGCTCCACACTGTCAGCACAGGGCCCAACATGGGGCTCAAACCCACGAACCGTGAGATCATGACCTGAGCCGAAATCAAGAGTTGGACACCTAACCGACTGAGCCACCCAGGTGCCCCTGAGTGTCAGCTCTTTCTTATAAATCACAATATCACAGACTTCTTGATTCACTGCTTCCCCAGACGCTGAGCCATCAATATTTGTTTACCTGCACATCCTCACCCTGCTAAGAAGGGCCGTATCACAGCAGTTATGTCCTCTGAGCAACCCTGAGAACAAAGGTACCTTTCTTTCAAGGCTTCTCATCAGGCTGGAGCCCTTCCTGGTGGTTTGTACATCCTTGTCAGGTGCACCAGGTGGCCGTGGCCAGCCTGTCCTCCAGCGGCGTCCTGAGTACTGTCCTGCACCTGCCTTCATCAGGGGGCCACTGGAAGTCCTCCTAGGCCCACCTCTCCCACACCCAGCGGTCTCCCTCAGCTACCAGAGCTGTCTCATTGCCTACCTGAACCCCACGCAGACCAGGAGGCTGGACCTCAACAGCGGGGCCGCCTTCTCCAACACCCCAATGTCACCCCCGTGAGCCCCTTTGGTCTGCTGCCTTAGCACTGAGCTGGTGCAGAGATTTGCTGATCAAGAAAGTTTTCTTCTAAGAAGCTCGGGGCATCAGCTTTGCAGATGACTGCTTGTTACTTGCTTTGCGTTTGTTTGGGGGTTTTTTTGTTGTTGTTTCCAGCGAAGGCAATTTTTTTTCCCCACATGAGTAGGGAGGAAAAAAAAATTGCTAGTTCAAGAGCTGACTGTGGTTATAGTCGTGCATTCCAGGGGAATGGAAGATGGAAAAAAATTGCTTGCTTGCCTTATTTATTTATTTATTTATTTATTTAGAAAAACACGGGGCGCCTGGGTGGCTCAGTCGGTTAAGCAGCCGACTTCGGCTCAGGTCATGATCTCGCAGTCCGTGAGTTGGAGCCCCGTGTCGGGCTCTGTGCTGACAGCTCAGAGCCTGGAGCCTGTTTCAGATTCTGTGTCTCCCTCTCTCTGACCCTCCCCCGTTCATGCTCTCTCTCTGTCTCAAAAATAAATAAATGTTATTAAAAAAAATGAAAATTAGAATAAAATGAAGGAAAACCCCAAATTAAAAAAAAAAAACAAAAAACCACAATCTTCTGGCGGTAATGCTGGAGGCTGTTCATCATTCGGCTTCCCCAATCTCTACTTGGGTAATGGAACCCTTTGAAGTTTATCTGGGCACAGGATGGCCCAGTTTGGGGAGGCTTAGGGTAGACGGCGGATGAGCTGTGTAATTTATGGATCGTGGTTTCCTCAGAAAAGTGCTTGCTCTCCTTTTTTTTTTTTTTCCCCCTCCCATCTTCCTGCTGCCTGGGTAGGGTGACAACAGCCGCGGAGGTGTGGAAGCAATCTGTTGAGTAGAGTGGAGGCATCCATCCACCAGCCTGGTCCCCAATGAGTCTGGAACAGACCCACCTGCTGGCCGTGCACCAACCTCATACTCCTCCCTCATGAGAACTAAAGGCCCGTCTTACGGAGCCATATGCATTCTGGGATTCTCTGTTACATCAGCTTGGCGTGGCTTTCTCCTACTCCTTCTGCCACAAAAGAATGGGAAAGTCCAGGGGCAGGACTGCTGTACGTTGTGAAGTCAAAATGTGTCCACTGCAGAGTGGAGAGGGTGTTCCGGAGATTGTCACTGTTTGGGGATCCAGGACCGTGGGGAGAGGAGACAGGAGGTATCCGTTCTCCATTTCCAGAGTTCGAGCCTCACCCCAGTTCTTCTGGAGCAAACCTGCTTTGGTCAGCCCACCGGTTGGCTCCTGGTGGTCATAGGCTAACTACGCGAGGACGGCGTCTAACTCCAAACCATGCTAAGTTCCGTGGAGGACATGTCTGGCGTTCTAAGGGAGCTCGTAATGGCAAGACATGACCTGGTTTGAGATGTTGGGAGCATAGCAGATTTCTTTAGGCGCCTCGTGCTATGAAGTTTCCGTGTCATGAGCAAGTGGCCCTCTTTTCCTGGTCGGTCAGGGCAGGAACGGTGGGGTCCTGGAGGGCGAGGCTCGAGGTGACTGTCCCCAGCCCCGTGGTGGAGGGGCCGGCTGGGCTGGGCGCTTCCTGCCAGGGTCTGCGGTCAGAGACAGTGAGGACACAGCTCTGCAGGAAGTTTCACAACCCCTGTGCTTGGCCCCCCACAAAGCTGTGACTGGGCAGTGGGGGCGGTGACCAGCTGAAGTTGACAGCTTCGGGGATGCTAAATGATGGTCTGCAGGGGACTTCACTTCTCTGGGCGTCAGTATCCCCCAAATTGGAGGAGTCGCCTGGTGGGTAAGTGTCAGTAAGGGTGTAAAAGCTGGAACTTGGAGCCAGACAGGTCTGAGTTTGGAACGCATGTCCCTCACTGTCTAGCTCTGCAATGGAGGTGCACGCTCCTCCGGGCCCCGGTTTCCCCATCTGGAGGCTGGAAGGGTGATTTGCGTCTTATGGCCAGTTGTCTGTGAGCTGGTGATGCTGGGGGTGCCGACAGCAGCCGTGGCACTCGATGTCCTCTCTCTCTCTGACAAGGGTAAATGTAAACCTCTGCTGTGACACCCCCCACCCCGGGGCAGCTCCTGGTCTCGTCCAGTGCTACCTAAGGACTCAGCACTTTGTCACATCTCTTGCAAAAGCAAATCCATTTCTGTCTCTCTCTCAAAAATTAATAAACATTAAAATATATATATATATAAATAGAACTACCCTGTGGCCCAGCAATGGCACTACTAGGTATTTAACCAAGGAATACAGGGGTGATGTTTCGAAGGGACACATGCACCCCAATGTTTACAGCAGCACTATCAACAATAGCCAAAGTATGGAAAGAGCCCAAATGTCCATTGATGGATGAATGGATAAGGAAGATGTGGTATATATATATATATATATATATATATATATATACATACAATGGATTATTACTCGGCAATCAAAAAGAATGAAATCTTGCCATTTGCAACTACGTGGATGGAACTGGAAGCTATTATGCTAAGCGAAATTAGTCAGCAGAGGAAGAGAAACATCATATGACTTCACTCATAAGTGAGATTTAAGAAACAAAACAGATGAACATAAGGGAAGGGAAGCAAAAGTATAAAAACAGAGAGGGAGACAAACCATAAGAGTCTCTCTCTTTTTTTTAACATTTATTTATTTTTGAAAGAGAGGTGGGGAGAGGCAGAAAGAGAGGGAGACACAGAATCCCAAGCAGGCTCCAGACTCTGAGGGGTCAGCACAGAGCTGGATGTGGGGCTCGAACTCAGGAACCGTGAGATCATGACCTGAACTGAAGTTGGATGCTTAACTGACTGAGCCACCCAGGTGCCCCCTGGAGACTCTAAAATACAGAAAACACACTAAGGGTTGATGGAGGGAGGTGGGTGGGGGGGGATGGGCTAGATGTGTGATGGGTATTAAGGAGGGCATTTGTTGGGATGAGCACTGGGTATTATATGTAAATGACGAATTACTCAATTCTATTCCTGAAATCATTATTAACTATATGTTAACTAACTTGGATTTAAATTAAAATAAACAAATAAATAAATAAACAAACTAAAAATAAATAAAATACAGAATAATAAATTTTTTTTTTTTTTTTTTTGAGAGAGAGGGAGAGGGACACACAGAATCCAAAGGAGGCTCCAGGCTCTGAGCTGTCAGCACAGAACCTGAAGTGGGGCTCAAACTCAGGAGCTGTGAAATCATGACCTGAGCCAAAGTCAGACACTTAACCCACTGAGCCACACAGGCGCCCCAAAAGGGGACAATTTAATATACATATTATGTTCACATAGTTATAAGTTATGATTTGTATGTAATTACAATTTCGTATATAGATATGAAATATTCACATTATGTATATTTGAAAACTTTGTGTGTGTGCATATATATATATATATATACACACACACACACATACGCATATATCTTATATATAATTTTTAAAAGTTCTCCGGGAGATCACAATGTTCACCTCCAGCTGAGAACCAAGGTGGGGACTATCACCCCAGCTTTGATTGAGTTTAGACTTGATTCTGCCTTTTACTCTATTGGTCATGTGACATTGATCAAGTTACCTCCATGGATTTATTGTCTCCTACGTACTATGGGTACGACAGTCCCTGCTTAAGGGTGGTGCAGATTCAGTGAGATAACAATAATGCACTCCATGGTTGGAACAAACTCATTCATTCACTTCCTCATCTATTTACATAATTCATTTATTCAAACATTAAGAACATCTCTTTTTTTTTAGTATTTATTTATTTATTATTTTCAGAGAGAGAGAGCATGCAAATGGGGGAGGGACAGAGGAAGAGAGAGAGAGAGGAATTTTTTTTTAATTTTTTTTAATGTTTATTTATTTTTGAGACAGAGAAAGACAGAGCACGAGCAGGGGAGGGTCAGAAGAGAGGGAGACACAGAATCCGAAGCAGGCTCCAGGCTCCGAGCTGTCAGCACAGAGCCCGACGCGGGGCTCGAACCCACAAACCATGAGAACATTACCTGAGCCGCAGTTGGATGCTTAGCTGACTGAGCCACCCAGCTGCCCCTGTTTCTTTCCACTTATTAACACACTAGAATCTTGTATATTAAAGACATGACATTTTTGTAATCAGAGCAATCACATTTTCTTGGTGGGGGGAAAAAAAAGTCTGAGGAAACGTTTTCAGTGTTTCCTAAACCGACCGTCATAAAAAATCGTCTTTCCTTGTCTTTAGACCCTGAGGCCCTTGGACTCAGAGGCTGGGATGGATTCATTCCTGTGTTTGTAAAAATAGTGCTGAGCTACCCAAGTCCCCAGATATTGCCAATTGTCTTCCTTCCCATGAGAAGAAAGGACTTATTTGAAAGGAGATGTACGAAGTAGTTATAGACTCAGCTTTCCTCCACCCTCCCCTCTGCATTCTTAGAAATCTTTTTCCTCCTGCGACAGTGGTGGGGAAGGAGGTCAGAGAGTGAGTCATTCAGGGAAGCTCATATGTAACTCGTAAAGAACCCAGGTTAGGGGTGCCTGGGTGGCTCAGTTGGTTAAGCATCTGACTTTGGCTCAGGTCATGATCTCATAGTTTATGAGTTCAAGCCCCTGTGACGGGTGAACCTTCAAACATTTTACTAAGTGAAATAAGCCTGACATAGAAGGTCACATATTATATGGTTTCATTTTTTTTTAGTTTATTTTTTTATTAAAAATTTTTTTAATGTTTTTATTTATTTTTGAGACAGAGACAGTCAGACAGAGTGCAAGCAGGGGAGGTGGAGAGAGAGAGGGAGACACAGAATCTGAAGCAGGCTCCAGTCTTGGAGCTGTCAGCACAGAGCCTGATGTGGGGCTTGAACCCATGAACCGTGAGATCATGACCTGAGTGGAAGTCAGATGCTTAACTGACTGAGGCACCTAGGTGCCCCTAAAAGAATTTTTTTTTAGGTTATTATTTATTTTTGAGAAAGAGAGAGAGACAGAGCATGAGCAGGGGAGGGGCAGAGAGAGAGGGAGACACAGAATCTGAAGCAGGCTCCAGGCTCTGAGCTGTCAGCACAGAGCCCGACACGAGGCTCGAACTCATGATTCAAGAGATCATGACCTGAGCCAAAGTCGGACGCTAAACCAACTGAGCCACCCAGGTGCCCCTGAACTGTACGTTTTAAAATAGGTAAAGTGGTAAATGTTATGCAGTGTGTATTTTTACCTCAATAAAAAAAAAAAAAAAAATGCTCCATGGCTCCCTATTGCCCTCGGGATTGAGTCCAAGCATCACTCAAGGTGTTTCTGACCTGTCTTGGTACTCTCACCTACTTCATCTCCTGATGTTGTCCTGCTCTCCCTCTACCTGCCAGACCCCCCTGGCCCCTCAGCGTCCCCCCCCCCCCGCAACCTGCCCAGCTGTGGTTCCCTCCCCTGCTGAACCCTGCCCACCCTTCAAGACTCACTTCGCACACCATGTCCTGCAGAAGGCTTCCTGAACTCTCCAGTCTGCATTTTGTCCCCTTCGTAGCATCTTTCACACTCTGAAATCCACACGCTTGTGTATTTGTTTGTGTTCCTTTATTTTGTCTCCATTAGACAGGAAGTCCCACAGAGGCAGAGAATTTGCTCGTCTATCAGGGAGACTTCTGGCGGCCGCAGTACTTAGTGAAAGTAGGAAGATGGAAGTAGGTCATGTTTGAGGGTCAGAGCCCAATACCTCACCTCTGAGATTCCCATTTTACAAAAGTTATGTAAGGACTTGTCCTGCGACCTATTTCTCCATCCTTTGCTGGGCCTTCAGAGGTTTGGAGTCAAGGTAAGGTGACTCTCCCAGGGTCACTCTGCCGGTGCGGTGGAGAGGTGCGGGGCCCAGGAGAGGGGCCCCTGTGGGATCTCCATCTGGCACCACCGACCCTGGAAAGTCCGCAAGAACTCTCCCCAGCGTGCAAGTCAGGTGGTCGCTGGCTTGCACAGAAACACTTATGGACTCTCTGCTCCCTGTGGGGGCCGCTCATCTTTCTGAGTCCTGGCGGAATGACGTTCCTGATTCCCTGTCTCCTGCCTCATGTCAACTGTCTTATCCTCCTGATAAATCCAGACCAGTAATAATAATTTAAAAATTGCTGCACAACATTCCATGAAATTCCCCACCCTTCATCAAGCACTTCACCATTTCCATATGAAAGTGAGGCAAGGGGGGCACCCTGGTGACTTCGGCTCAGGTCATGATCTCACGGTCCGTGAACTCGAGCCCCGCGTCGGGCCCCGCGTTGACGGCTCAGAGCCTGGAGCTGCTTCGGATTCTGTGTCTCCCTCTCTCTCTGCCCCTGCCCCACTCGCATTCTGTGTCTTTCTCTCTCAAAAATAAATTAACATTAAAAAGATTAAAGTCTTACTTTCCATTCCAGGTAGTTTAACAAAATATATTTATTTATCTATTTTCTCCAAACTGTGCCCTCCCTTAGATAATGTCTCCATCTTGGGTCACATAAAATGCTATATGCATGTGTGATTCATTCATTATACGGCTCATCAAATATAAGAGGGGCATTTACTGTATTCCAGGTGCTGTTCTAGCTGCTGGGAAGAAAACGGTGATCAAAATAGTTTGGACTATGGGGCAGCTAGTCAGTTAAGTCATGATCACACGGTTTATGGGTTCAAGCCCAACATCAGAGTCTCAGCTGTCAGCAGAGCCATGTAGGATCCTCTGTCTCCTCTCTCTCTGCCCCTTCCTCATTCGTGCTCTCTCTCAAAAATAAATACAATATTCAAACAACAACAACAACAAAACCCTATTTGGGGCTCAGTTGAACCCCATTCCCAGGGTAACCGATATCTTTTTTTTTTTTTTTTTAAGGTTTATTCAGTTTTCAGAAACAGAGAGAGACAGAGCACGAGCAGGGGAGGGGCAGAGAGAGAGGGAGACACAGAATCTGAAGCAGCTCCAGGCTCCGAGCTGTCAGCACAGAGCCTGACGTGGGGCTCGAACTCACAAACCATGAAGTCATGATCTGAGCCACAGTTGGATGCTTAACGGATTGAGCCACCCACGTGCCCCTAGAACACACTTTTTAATATCTGGCTTCCCTTCCTTAACATTATGCCCACAGGCTTTATCCATATTATTTCTTGCAGCTGTGGTTTGTTTCTCCTCCTTGTTTAAGGCATTGGAATTGGGAATCCTAGTTCCAGCCCACGGCATCCTAAGTGAAACAATGCTGCTTTGACTGTCTCCTAAAGTAATTATGTCCCTCTGCCAGTCAGTCTGGGCTAAGGTACTGGCAGTAACCAATGAGCCCTCCACCTTCCTGACTTATGGCAACGTTGTTCACATGCACAGTCCCTATAGCAACATTGTCCACATACACAGGACCCATAGCAACATTGTTCACATACATGGTCCCCGGGAGCCTGTTAGCTGTGGCTTCATCTGTATCCTTTTCATTCCTCGCCCAAGGCAGAAAAAAGAGTCTGTATCAGTCCCTTGTGCTGCTATAACAAATCACATGTCCACTCTACATGTGGACTATTTTACAGTTTGGGAGGTCAGAAGTTTGAAACAGGGCTAAAATCGGGGTGTCAGCAGGCTGTTCTGTCGGAGGCTCTGGGTGAGAATGCGTTTCGTCTCCTTTTCCAGCCATCATCACATCACTCCTCCTTCTGCTCCCATCGCCCTTACCCTCTGACCCTGGTCCTCCTTGTGACTTTCCTGAGCCCATCTGAACCATCCAGGGTAATGTCCCCATCTCATGAGCCTGGCATTTAATCGCATCTGCAAAGTCTTTTTTGCTCTGTAAGGTAGCACATCACAGGCTCCGGGGATTGGGACACAGACACCTTTGGGGGACCATTGCTCTGCCTACTTACCACACAGTCCCCCTCTGGGATATGGCAGTCTTGTGGCTGAGAAAAGAGAAAATAGCAGACCCCTGCCGTCAGGTTTGTAACATTTCCACCTAGAAGAGAGGTTTGCCCACACGGGTTGACGTTTCACACTCACGCTTGCTCACGGACCATCTGCTCATGCAGGTGGCCTGTCCAAGCCTGATACCAGCAGAATGGGGGGGTCTAACCACAAGGAGGGCAGTGACTAGCTTGAGGATACTGCAAAGGCCCACAGGCAGGGAGAGGTAGGAAGGAGTGTGGAGAGCCAGGAAGAGGGAGCAGAAGTGAAATTCTTTCTCATGGTGGACAACTCCTGGGATTTCCTAATCTGCCCAGCTTCCTCTTCTTAGAAGGGAACACCCGCCAGTGCGTGGGGCCCAGGCGTCACCTGCAGGGTGAGGAAGCTCTATTTCATCACAAGGACTGTCCTCTCTCACTCCTCCAGTCTCGCCTGCGGCGGATCAGACGGTGGGCATGTTGGAGTCGCACACCTCGTGTGGACACACTCCAGGCTCCGGCTGCTGTCCCTTGGGGTTCACGACGCCCCCATGCCCCGAGCCCCGCTTAGCGACAGCCTCTGTCGCCTCTCGGCCTACCTGGAAGAGCTGGAGGCCGTGGAGCTGAAGAAGTTCAAGCTGTACCTGGGCACGATGCCAGAGGCTGAGGGGGTCAGGATCCCCTGGGGGAAGCTGGAGCCAGCGGGGCCCCTGGACACTGCACAGCTGCTGGTGGCTCACTGCGGGCCGGCCGCGGCCTGGCCACTGGCGCTGGGCCTCTTCCAGCGCATCAACCGGCGGGACCTGTGGGAGAGAGGACAGAGAGAGGACCCGGTGAGGGGTAAGGAGGCGCTGGGCGGTCAAGCCGCACCCCGACAGCTCCCTTCCTTGGCTTATCGCCTCTGCCCTTGGCCTTGCTGGGGCTGTGTTGGGTGCACAATGCCCAGGCTCCAAGGTCTTTGCCGGGAAAATTCCTACTTATCCGTAGAGCCCTGGAGGCAGTACCCTCTTTGTTGAGTTCTTTCCTCTGCCCTGTCCCACCCCTCGTCCTTGAGGGGCGTGTCTTCTGTCCTAAGAGATAGTTGGGCTGCTGATCAGACGCTTCTGATTTCCTCCTATAACATGGCATGCACGTTGCGTAATGATACGTGCTGTGTTGTAAATGTTGTGTGATAGATATGATTATTATTACACCTATCATAGAGGTGGGAAAACTGAGGCTCAGACAACCACCAGTTGCCTCCAGATAAGAGCTGCCAAGATAAAACATGCAATGCCTTTTTTTTTTTAATTAATGTTTATTCATTTTTAAGACAAAAAGAGAGGGGCACCTGGGTGGCTTAGTCGGTTGAGCGTCCGACTTTGGCTCAGGTCATGATCTCATGCCCTGTGAGTTCGAGCCCCGCATCGGGCTCTGTGCTGACAGCTCAGAGCCTGGAGCCTGTTTCGGATTCTGTGTCTCCCTCTCTCTGACCCTCCCCTGTTCATGCTCTGTCTCAAAAATAAATAAACGTTAAAAAAAATTAAAAAAAAAAAAGACAGAAAGAGAGAGGGAGAGAGCATGAGTGGAGGAAGGGCAGAGAGAGAGGGAGACACAGAATCTGAAGCAGGCTCCAGGCTCTAAGCTGTCAGCACAGAGCCCGACACGGGGCTCGAACCCACAGACCGTGACATCATGACCTGAGCTGAAGTCAGTCACTTAACCAACTGAGCCATCCAGGCGCCCCTCTTTTTTTCTTTAAAGTAATCCCTAGAGGGGCACCTGGGTGGCTCAATTGGTTGAGCATCCGACTTCGGCTCAGGTCATGATCTCACAGTCTGTGAATTCAAGCCCCATGTCGGGCTCTGTGCTGACAGCTCAGAGCCTGGAGCCTGCTTTGGATTCTGTGTCTCCCTCTCTCTCTGCCCCTCCCCCACTCATGCTCTGTTTCTCTCTCTGTCAAAAATAAATAAACATTATATATAAATTTTTTTTAATGTTTATTTATTTTTGAGACAGAGAGAGACACAGCATGAATGGGGGAGGG
Source organism: Panthera tigris (assembly GCF_018350195.1). Lineage (NCBI taxonomy): Eukaryota > Metazoa > Chordata > Mammalia > Carnivora > Felidae > Panthera > Panthera tigris. The sequence goes on from NC_056674.1 coordinate 4,096,761, forward strand.
GCAGAGAGAGAGGGAGACACAGAATCGGAAGCGGGCTCCAGGCTCTGAGCCATCAGCCCAGAGCCTGACGCGGGACTCGAACTCGCGGACCGCGAGATCGTGACCTGAGCTGAAGTCGGACGTTTAACCGACTGAGCCACCCGGGCGCCCCAAAAATAAATAAACATTAAAAAAAAATTAAAGTAATCCCTAGAGATGCCCAATGTTGGGCTCAAGTTCATCACCCTGAGATCAGGAGTCGCATACTCTACGGACTGAGCCAGCCCGGTGCCTCCTTTGTTTCTAGCTTTTTTGTTTTGTTTTTTTGATGTTCATTTGTTTATTTTGAGAGAGAGAGAGAGAGAGAGAAAGTGAGCACATGCAAATTGGGGAGGGGCGCACAGAGAGAGAAACCCAAGCAGGCTCCACACTGTCAGCCCAGAACCCGATGTGGGGCTCAAACCCATGAACCATGAGATCATGACCTGGGCCGAAACCAAGAGTCAGACACTTAGCCGACTGAGCCACCCAGGCGCCCCTGTTTTGCTTCTTTAAAGTAGCCATCCGAGTAAGTGCGAAGTCTGATTCCTATCACTTTCGATTGGTTTTACTGGGGCATCATATCGGAGTCCTTGTTTCCCCAAACCTCACACATCCAGGCCTTGTCAAATCCCAGCACTTACAGCTCTAAGCATTTCCCCCCACTTCTGCTGCCCAGCGCCCAGCGGGTGACCCACCTTGCACGTGGCTGACTGCCACCTGCTATGCTTGACCCTCACCCCTCACCTCTCCGTACAGGCTTTCCCCACTCAGCAGGCACAATAATCTTTACAACCATGGATTAAATCACCCCCTCCCTTGCTTTCGAGCCTCCAGTAGCCTCCTGTTGTGAGTAGATTGTAATCCAAATTGCTCAAGGTGTTCCTACAAGGCTCGCTGAGCCAGTCTCTCCAAACCCACCCAGCACTTACCCCGAAGCTCATTGCTGTTGTGTCATTGTGTTCTTCCCCAGGACCTTTACACTTGCTGCCTTAGGTTGTTTTGTTTTGGTTTTGTTTTTTTTTTTTTTTTTTCTGCTTAGAATGGCCCTACTCACATATCTGGCCCTTTGCCATTCAGATCTCAGATTAAGTACCTTATCCTCTGTTCTGATCACCCCCTATTCACCCCACTGGTGAAGGAGACATATCCCACCCTAAGTGGTTTCAGATGGCTGAACACAGACACCAAACACAGGACGGATGAGACTAACATTTGTCGCATACACTCACAGCTCAGAAGAGGAGACCCCATGCACCATGGGAGTCTCACTGGGTTGATTTCAGGAAGGTAGTGAACCTCAAGGGGCTGTAGGAGGCAGCCTTTGTAGACAGAGGAGTGTGGGGGCTTTGGGATTGTTGGAAGAGGACAATGTTGGCTTGTCTGGATAATTTCACGGGCCAGCAGAGAACTGGAACTCGGGAGAATGAGGACCAGTGAGGTGCAGTCAGTCTAGGAGGTGGGGATGAGGCAGCTGGGCCAATTCTAGTAGGAACACTAGCCAAGGGGGCAGGCTGTGTCACTAGGTGGGGACACACCTGGCCAGAGCACGGGAACTCACACTGAGGCTTACACTCTGGGGTCCTGTGAGATCAAAGATGTCCAGGAAGCACTTGGAATATTTGATCTTACAATACACCCACAGAAAAGCCATTCTTGTCCACCCAAACTAAAATACTACTCTTAATTACTCTGTCATGTACTCTTATTTCATTGTAAAGACAATTTCCATCATTATCTGAAGTTTTGTGAAGTGTTTACTTTTTTTTTCTTTTGAAAGAGAGAAAGAGAGAGGGAGAGAAGAATCTTAAGCAGGCTCCACACTCAGCACAGAGCCCGATGCACGGCTCAATCCCAGGATCCTGGGATCACAACCTGAGCCAAAATTAACAGATGCTCAACTGACTGAGTGACCCAGGCTCTCCTGAAAAGTTTGTTTTTTATGTGCTCAACTCTCCACACCATAGAGAGTAAGGTCCACGGGATAGAGACCTTGTGTCTTGTTTATTGCTGTGTATCCAATGCTAGGAAAATGCATGGATAACACTGGTGCCCAAAATAGGTATATTTTTTGGGTGGCTGGATGAATGGATGGATGGGGTAGGTGGGTGGGTGGATGGATGGAATGGGAGAATGGGTGGGTGGATGGATGGGTGGATGGGTGGATGGGTGAATGGATGGATGGGTGGAGGGATGGATGGATGGATGGATGGATGGATGGATGGAGGGATGGGTGGAAGGATGGATGGATGGATGGATGGATGGGTGGAGGGATGGGTGGATGGGTGGGTGGGTGGATGGAGGGATGAGTGGATGGGTGGGTGGATGGATGGGTGGATGGATGGGTGGATGAATGGAGGGATGGGTAGAGGGATGGATGGGTGGATAAGTGGGTGGATGGATGGGTGGATAGGTGGGTGGATGGATGGATGGAGGGAGGGAGGGAAGGATGGAGGGAGGGATGGGTGTATGCATGGGTGGATGGATGGATAGATGGGTCGCTGGATGGATGGAGATGGATCGATGGATGGGTGATGGGTGGATGGATAGGTGGATGTGTGGATGGATGGATGGAGATGGAAACATGGGTGGGTGGATGGGTGGATGGATGGGTAGATGGGTGGATGGATGGATGGATGGATGGGTGGATGGATGTGTAGATGGATGGATGGAGATGGATGGATGAGTAGATGAATGGATAGATGGATGGGTGGGTGGATGGGTGGCTGGCTGGCTGGATGGGTGGATGGATGGATGGATGGATGGATGGAATGGTGGGTGGGTGGATGGATGGATGAATGGGTGGGTGGGTAGATCGATGGATGGATGGGTGGGTGGGTGGATGGGTGGATGGATGGATGGATGGATGGGTGGGTGGATGGGTGGATGGATGGGTGGGTGGATGGATGGATGGATGGATGGATGGGTGGATGGATGGATGGATGGGTGGATGGGTGGATGGGTGGATGGATGGATGGATGGGTGGATGGGTGGATGGAATGGTGGGTGGGTGGGTGGGTGGATGGATGGATTGGTACATGGATGGATGGGTGGGTGGATGGATGGATGGATTGATGGGTGGGTGGATGGGTAGATGGATGGGTGGATTGGTGGATGGATGGGTGGGTGGGTGGTGGATGGAGGGATGGAGGGATGGAGGGATGGATGGGTGGATGGGCAGATGTATGGGTAGATGGAGGATGGAGATGGATGGATGAATGGATGGATGGATGGATGAGGTGTGGGCAAGGACTGAAGGAGAGGGAGGAAATCCAAGCTGACTCATGACTTCCTGCCTGAAAGGATTTGTTGGATCGATGGAGGTGCTGATCCCCACAATGTGTACCCAGGAGGGAGAGTGGGTTATGGAGAGCAAGTGTTTTCAACAGTAATGCATGTGAGGTGAATGCCAAACATTCTGGGGTGTGGGTGGACAGAGAATTATCATGTAGACAGGCTGATGTAATAGTAACTAGTATTTTTTTAATTGACATATAAAGTATATTAGCTTCAGGTGTTAAAAGTAGCTAATATTATTGAGAGCTAGCCAGATATATGCTAGCTGATCTTCCAAAATTTCTCTTCCAGATACTCCACCTGATGGCTCATCCTCACTGGAGAGCCAGTCAGTATGTTGTCTGGAAGTCTTTCCTGGAACGCCAAGGAAAGGTGAGTCATGAGCCATGTATCTGGTAGAATACACGAGGCTACACGTATCAGACTGTCCAATGGACTAGATCAAGCAAAAAAAAAAAAAAAATTTAATGTTTGCATTAAAGAAAAGCATAACAAGAAATCTTGACATGGGTGGTTTCTGCACATAAACTCTGCCTTATGTGGCCGGTTAGCAACACCATCAAATCCCCAACTTCCTGCTGTTACACTTGTCCTAAGATTTGTCACCTCATGGTTGCAAGATGGCAACCAAACCATTTCATGCAAGTGAATTCCAAGCAGGGAAAAAAAAAGAGAGACAAAAGATTTTCCTCTTCATGAGAGTATCATTTTTTTAAATTTATTTTATTGAGAGAGAGAGAGAAAGAGACAGACAGACAGACAGCAGGGGAGGGGCAGAGAGAAAAAGAAGGAGTGAGAATCCCAAGCAGGCTCCATGCCGTCAGCACAGAGCCTAATGTGGGGCTTGAACGCATGAACTGTGAGATCGTGACCTGAGCCAAGATCAAGAGTCAGTTGCTCAACTGACTGAGCCACCCATCCACCCATCCATCCACCCATAAAATCTTTTCAACAAGCTTCCCCCTTCCCGGTGGTCATCCCTTTGTACCTCATTGGTCGGAACTGGGGCACATTCCCAGACCAGCCACTGCCAACAGGGAATGAGATTGTTCATGACTGGTTTAGCCAAACTGTGATTCATCCTCTGGGGCTTGTGAAGGGACAGCATATGGCTGGTATCAGGCATCAGCTCCCAGGGCATCTGGCTGGCTCAGTAGTGGAGCATGTGACTCTTGATCTCTGGGTTGTGACTTAGAGCCCCACTTTCAGTGTAGAGATTACTTTAAAATAGAATATAAAAAGGGGCTCCTGGGTGGCTCAGTCGGTTAAGCGGCTGACTTCAGCTCAGGTCATGATCTCACAGTTAGTGAGTTCAAGCCCCACATCGGGCTCTGTGCTGACAGCTCAGAGCCTGGAGCCTGCTTCAGATTCTGTGTCTCTGTCTCTCTCTGTTCCTCCCCCACTCACACTATGTCTCTCTCTCTCAAAAATAAATAGAGATTAAAAATTTTTTTTTAAAAAATCTAAAACAAAAAAAAAGAACAGCATCCATCACCTTAATAAAATTGGGACTGTTGGTGAAGAAGAAATGAGTATGGGCTGCTGGACAGAGAGTATCATTGTCAACAAGAACACAAATGATTCTGGACACCTTTCAAGGGTGTCTTTATACACTGGGCATAGCACATGGCCAATATGTGTTAACTCCATTTTCATTCTCATCATTATTTTAAACTTTTCTATTTTCCTAATATTCCCCATGTCTGAAAATAAGAGCCCTTTCTCTACAGGAAAAGATTAAGACTTCTACAAAATCCAAGCATTACTGTCACAATTATCTTTGTTCAATTAAAAAAAAAAAATGTAGGGGTGCCTGGGTGGCTTAGTCGGTTAGGGGTCCGACTTCAGCTCAGGTCATGATCTCACGGTTCATGGGTTCGAGCCCCACATCGTGCTCTATGCTGATGGCTCAGAGCCTGGAGCCTGCTTCAGATTCTGTGTCTCCTTCTCTCTCTGTCTCTCCCCACTAGTGCTCTCTATCTCAAAAATAAAATATTAAAAAAAATACAATAAATTAAAAAAAAAACCTTTCTACATGAAATAGAATCACCATTGATGAAAGAGAAGTGCAACTGGTATATTTATAAACTCAGAAGTATTGATATTTATCAATACACATTAAGGGAGGAATAAGATAACTTTATCAGAGGATGAATGGATCAACAAAATATGGTATATATACATACAATGGAATATTATTCAGACTTAAAATGGAATGAAATTTTGATACTTGCTACAGCATAGATGTACTTCAAAAACATTATGCTAAGTCAGGGGCGCCTGGGTGGCTCAGCTGGTTAAGCATCCATCCATCCACCCATAAAATCTTTTCAATAAGCTTCCCCCTTCCCGGTGGTCTCTTGGTCTCAGCTTGAGACTCTCCCCCTTGAGACTCTTGGTCTCAGCTCAGGTCTTGATCTCAGGGTTCAAGCTCTGCATTGGATTGTAAGAAAAAAGAAAACATTTTGTTAAGTCAAATGAGCCAACACAATAGGACAAATATCGTGTGATTCCACTTATATGAGGTACTTAAGTAAGTCACACTGGAGACAGAGAGTGGACCAGGGGCTGGGGGTGGGGGAGGAATGGGGAGTTAGTGTTTAATAGGCACAGAGTTTCTGTTGAGGACGAACGAAAATTTCTGGAAATGGACCGTGCTGATGATTGCACAACGTTGTGAGTGCGCTTAATATCATTGAGTCAGTCTTACCCTTAAAAACGGTTAAAATGCTACATTTTATGTTATGTGTATTTTCCTAGAATTCAAAATAAAAGAGTACATGCATTCCTTTTGAGAGAGTCCCAGGATCAAATTTAGATCTCTTTTTTAACCTTCCTTTAGGCAGGAACCATTCCTTTAGGTCCAATATTATGGACCTCTGGGGACATTCAAATGCAAAAGGAGGCTTGCTTTTTTTTTTTTTTTTTTTTTTTTTTTTTTGAGAGGGAGAGATAGCAGGGGAGGGGCAGAGAGAGAGAATCCCAAACAGGTTCTGCACTGTCATTGCAGAGCCCAATGTGGGGCTCAAACTCACAAACTGTGAGACATGACCTGAGCCGAAATCAAGAGTCAGATGCTTAACTGACTTAGCCACCCAGCCACCCTGGCCTCCACCCACAGGATGGTCGTAGCTGGTGCCCCACCCCTCAGTTGCTAGGGCCCAAAATATCTCCAGACCTTGCTAGAAACCCCCTAGGGGAGACGAAGTCATCCTGGTGAGCACCACTGTTCTAGATTGTGCATTCACATCTATACCAAGTAGATTTCCCCAAAGAGACATTTAGCAAGGGGCTTATAGAGCGGACAAGTTCTCCAGTGCCCACGCACAGCGGCCGTTTTTCAAAGGCAGAAACCTTGGGAGCGCTGCCTTCTCAAACTTCAGCGTGCAGGCAACTCAGACAGCAGTCCTGGTACGGATGCAGTTGGTGGTTCTGCAGCTGGGGAGTGGGGCTCACTCTCCCATTTGCGACCAGCTCCTTGTGGGCCCATGTGGGATTTCAGTGTCTTCCCCGGGAGGACCCGAGTGAACCCGTGGCTGAGGCTGACAGCCTCCTCTAGGGGCCCTTGCTGTGTTCCATCAGCAGGTGCTGGAGGTGCTCTAGGGTGTGGACACCCCGTTTGAGTCGCCAGGATAAACTCCTGTGCCCGAAGACAGTTTCCCTGTTAGTGCCTTTGCTTCCCATGAGAACAGTACCAAGCCCCCCAGGCTCCACCCAGAAAAGCATCCCGAGGATATTGCAGAACAAACAGGCACCAAGAGACCGTGGTTTGCTCTCACCCGCCGATCCACGGACAGTGGCTGATGAGTCTCCCATGGACCCCCCTCCTCACTCCCCTCCCTTAGATCCCCGGGAAACCTACAAGGACTACGTCCGCAGGAAGTTTCGGCTGATGCAAGACCGAAATGCGCGCCTCGGGGAATGCGTCAACCTCAGCCGCAGGTACACCCGCCTCCTCCTGGTGAAGGAGCACTCAACTCCCATGTGGGCCCAGCAGAAGCTTTTGGACACAGGCTGGGGACAGGCAAGGGCCGTGGGGCACCAGGCCAGCCTCATCCAGATGGAGACCCTCTTTGAGCCGGACGAGGAGCGCCCCGAGCCCCCGCGCACTGTGGTCCTGCAGGGAGCGGCCGGGATGGGCAAGTCCATGCTGGCCCACAAGGTGATGCTCGACTGGGCCGACGGGAAGCTCTTCCAAGGCAGGTTTGATTATCTCTTCTACATCAACTGCAGGGAGATGAACCAGAGCACCTCGGAGCAGAGCGCCCGGGACCTCATCTCCAGCTGCTGGCCGGAGCCCAGCGTGCCCCTCCAGGAGCTTGTCCGAGTCCCCGAGCGCCTCCTGTTCATCATTGATGGCTTCGACGAGCTAAAACCCTCTTTCCACCACCCTCAGGGCCCCTGGTGCCTCTGCTGGGAGGAGAAACGGCCCACGGAGCTTCTCCTCGGCAGCCTGCTTGGGAAGAAGCTGCTGCCTGAGCTGTCCATGATCATCACCACCAGGCCCACGGCTCTGGACAAGCTCCAGCGCTTGCTGGAGCATCCCAGGCACGTGGAGATCCTGGGCTTCTCGGAGGCCGAGAGGCGGGAGTACTGCTACAAGTATTTCCACAATGCAGAGCAGGCCGCTCAAGTCTTCAGCTTCATGAGGGACAACGAGCCCCTGTTCACTCTGTGCTTTGTCCCCATGGTGTGCTGGGTCGTGTGCACCTGCCTCAAGCAGCAGCTGGAGGACGGGGGGCTCCTACGACAGACGTCCAGGACCACCACGGCCGTGTACCTGCTCTACCTCCTGAGTCTGATGCAGCCCAAGCCGGGGAGCCCCACCCTGCACCCCCCGGCCAACCAGAGGGCGCTGTGCTCTCTGGCGGCGGACGGCGTCTGGAACCAGAAGATCCTCTTCGAGGAGCAGGACCTCCGGAAGCATGGCCTCGATGGGGCAGATGTCTCCTCCTTCCTCAACATGAACATCTTCCAGAAGGACATCAACTGTGAAAAGTTCTACAGCTTCATCCACCTCAGCTTCCAGGAATTCTTTGCCGCCATGTACTACATCCTGGGCGCCGGGGAGACCGGGTCCAGCCCAGAGCAGAGCGTGACGAGGCTGTTGGCGGAGTACGGGTTTTCGGGAAGGAGCTTCTTGGGGCTCACCGTGCGCTTCCTGTTTGGCCTCCTGAACGAGGAGACGAGGAGCTACCTGGAGAAGAGTCTCTGCTGGGAGGTCTCGCCTCACGTCAAGCTGGAGCTGCTGGCCTGGATCCAAAGCAAAGCTCGGAGCGAGGGCTCCACCCTCCAGCAGGGCTCCCTGGAGCTCTTCAGCTGCCTGTACGAGATCCAGGAGGAGGAGTTTATCCAGCAAGCCCTGAGCCACTTTCGAGTGCTCGTCGTCGGCAACATCACCACCAAGATGGAGCACGTGATTGCCTCCCTGTGCGTGAAAAACTGCAGGAACGCCCTGACCGTGCGCCTGCAGGGGGCTGCCTACAGCCCGGAAGAGCACGATGGCGGGAAATGGACTTCCGGGCCCCGGGCGCTACCCGCACCGTCGTAAGTACCCGGTGGGGCTCGCTCTCCGAGTTCATGATCTCGGCTGGGGATGATTTTTGCCCCCACCCCAGGAGACACTTGGCAATATCCGGAGAAGGGTTGGGTGGTCACCGCTAGAGGAGGTGGGGGGAGGGGAGGTTGCTATGGTATCTGGAGGGAAGAGGCCAGGGATGCTACAAAGATATCCCACCCGGGGGCGCCTGGGTGGCTCAGTTGGTTAAACGTCTGACTTTGGCTCAGGTCATGATCTCGCGGTTTGTGGGTTGGAGCCCCATGTAGGGCTCTGTGCTGACAGCTCGGAGCCTGGAGCCTGCTTCACATTCTGTGTCTCCCTCTCTCTCTGTCCGTCCCCTGCTCACACTCTGTCTGTCTGCCTGTCTCTCAAATATAAATAAACATTAAAAAAAAAGAAAAAGACATCCCACCGTGCCCAGGACGGGCCCCCACAACACAGGATGGTCTGGTCCTCACGTTGTCAACAGTGTCCAGGTTAGTGTCCTGCTCCTAAACAGGACTCTGTTAGGACTAAATTGGGGCCCCTGTCAAGGACAGTGTTTCCAGCCAACAAATGTTATCACGGGCACTTTCCTACAGAGTCCAGACAGCGGTGAACACGCCAGTGGTGCCCCCTGCCAGGACTAACATCCTCATGGGAAGGGAGAGAGCCAAGGGCAGTAAATAAGTCAACAGGCAAACGAGCAAACAAGACTTGATCATTAGGGTAGTTTCAGATAGAGAGAACTGCTATGTGGAAAATAAAACAGGGCGGGGTGATAGGCGGCGACAGGGAGGGCTGGGCGATGTGAAGGGGGTGGATGAAGGAAGGAAGATCTCAGGAAGTGACTCTTTGAGCTTTTTGGCTAAGATTTTTTTTTTTTAATTAAGAAATTTTTTAATTTTTTTTTTTACTTAAAAAATTTTTTAATGTGACTTGTCAGCACAGAGCCTGATGCAGGGCTTGAACCCACGGACCGTGAGATTGTGACCTGAGCCGAAGTCAGATGCTTAACGAAGTGAGCCACCCGGGTGCCCCACTAAGACTTTGTTTTGGTTTGGGTTCCCCAAGGAGTAACCCTTAGACAAAAGGATTTGAATGTAAGTAGAATAAGAGAGGAAAGTCATCCTTTTTCCTTCCTTCCACCCTCTTAGGTGCAGAACAGAGGCCTGTAAATTAAACTCACAAAAGACAGATTCACAGAGAAAAACAAAGAGAAGTTCATTAGGTGTCTACTAATTCCGGGGCACCTGGCTAGCTCAGTTGGTAGAACATGTGACTTCTGATCTTGGGGTCATGAGTTCAAGCCCCAGGTTGGGCACACACACACAAAAAAGGTTTATTAGTTCATCTGCACTTATATGGGGGAGTACCCAGAGATTAGTAACTCAAAGGGCTGGCTAGAACCTGGGCTTTTATAGCATCCTAACACAAGAACAATACATTTTTAGAGATATGGCAAGACAAAGGAAAAGGACAATGAGCTTCTCTGGAGGTTAACTGTGGGAAGGCAAAAATACGGGGGAAACAGATGGGGTAAGGTGTATTTGTACAGGTCCGTCCTGGAGCTGTAGGGGAGGAAAATTCTCCTCCTCCCTCTTTGGGTCTCTGGCTGGGCCTGAGAATTAAACTGACATATGACAGATTCACAGGAGGAAAGCAGACACGTTTTAATGAATTTTTACATGTGCTTGAAAGCCTGCATCAGAGCCGGAAGCTCTCATACATTCAGATAAAAAAAACAATCAACTTGCAAAGAATTGACAAGCCATCTGAGGACATGTCAAGCTGAATTTTGAATCAGCTTTATAAATGTCATTACATAGAGAGAGCTACCTTAAAAGATCTCTGGGGGAGCCTGGGTGGCTCAGTCGGTTAAGCATCTAACTTTGGCTCAGGTCTTGATCTTGCGGTTCGTGAGTTCAAGCCCCACTTCAGGATCTGTGCTGACAGCACTCTGGATCCTCTGTCTCCTTATCTCTCTGCCCCTCCCCTACTCACGCTCTCTGTGTGTCTCAAAATAAGTCAATAAAAACTTCAACAAAAAAAAAATCTGTGAAATTAGGGGCGCCCAGCTGGCTCAGTCAGTGGAGTGTGTGACTGTTGATCTTGGGGTTGTGAGTTCGAGCCCCACATTGGGCGTAGAGTTTACTTAAAAAAAAAAAAAGAATTGATAAGACAAAGCACTCTGGGCTGGGGGCAGTCAATAGTGAGGAAGTAATAAGGTTTGTTTATTTAGGCTTCTTGGTCCTGAATTCACTCTCTGGTGATCAGGATCCCTCCCTTCATTCTGGTGGAGGGAGGAGATTCTTCACACGGGAGACTGATCTGCTCTCAGAGAAGAGCCAGATGGTGGTGGGGTAGGGCATCAGGGACCCTTCTCAGACTCCTTCAGCTCGAGGTTTTTCCATCTTCGTGGCCATAAAACTTCCCCAGGAGAGGGGCCCTATGGGAGTCGTCACTTTCACAAGTGGTCGGAAGGGGAAGATTTCTTTCTGCATCTCGTTTGCCTCAAACTCAAAATAATCCTTATGCCAAAGTGGCATATTTGGGGGCGGCATATTCTGGTCCCCTAGAGGACTTTCTTTGGGAAGTGGTCCCAGTAAGTCGAGAAGACAAGGAAGGGAGGCAGCCAACAAAGGGAACCTCATCCAGCTCGTCACCAATGGGACTCAGACGTACCTCCCACCCCTCCTCGAGGCAGGGGGGCAGGGGTCTTGAGGTGTGCATGAATCACGTGTAAGTGAGTGGGGGTCGGCTCACAGGGTCTCCCAGTCGGCTTGACAGACATCTGCTTCTGACTTAAGCCGTGTGACAATCCAGGAAGGAGAGGTGTCTAGGACCAGGGGATACAGATAATAGGGTCGATGTGCTGACGTCTCCCTCCGACTGGAGGCTTACTTCCAGTGACCGTGCTGCCTGGCTCTTCACAAATCTTCATCCCATGTGGAATCACAGTTCTGCGAACCAGCTTCCGCACTGACCTAGATGCCATAAATGCACACTAAATGCTTTTCTGTGGGGCCGTGTGCCCAGGACTTTACGTTATTGTGCTCAGGGACGCAAGAAGGTCATGGTGGCCAATAGCCCGGGGTCTGGAGTCACGCGCACGTGGCTTAGAATCCCAGCTCCACTGCTCCCTAGCTGTGCGGCTTTGCGCAAGTCACTTCTGCTTGTCAAGCCTCAGTCTTTCTATGCGGGAAATGGGATTTCAACGCCTGCCTTTTTGGGTTCGTGTAAAGGCTCAACAGTGGGTGGGTTGCGTACAGGGTCAGAAATCAACAGGTGCTGATGTCACTTTTACACCATGATGTTTTCGTAACAGTGTGGACACTCTGTGTGCAATGATTTGTTAAACCCACCGGTACATATAACTCTGTCATAGTTAAGGCCTCTAGGGTTTTGGGGGGTCACACAATTTTACATATTTATTTATATTATATATTTACATTATATATGTATTTATATATATTTACATAAAATATATAAATATATATATAATTGCATATATGAGTATAACCTTATATGTAATAATTATAAATATGTTATAAACATACTTTTTAAAAAATTTTTTTTTAACATTTATTTATTTTTGAGAGACAGAGAGAGACAGAGCATGAACGAGGGAGGGTCAGAGAGAGGGAGACCCAGAATCCGAAGCTGGCTCCAGGCTCTGAGCCATCAGCACAGATCCCGATGCAGGGCTCAAAGTCACGAGCTGTGAGATCGTGACCTGAGCCGAAGTCGGACGCTTAACCGACTGGGCCACCCAGGCGCCCCTAAACATAGGTTTTAAGACAGACTATACAACCAGAAGTAAATCAGGAGACCTTATTGGCTGCATGTTTTACCTTGTACCATGTGAGTCAGGCCATTCTTTTTTTTTTTTTTTTTTTATGTTTTTGTTTATTTTTGAGAGAGAGAGAGTGTGAGTGGGGAAGGGACAGAGGATCCAAAGCAGGCTCTGGGCTGACAGCAGAGAGCCCAATGCCGGGGCTTGAACTCATGAACCATGAGATCATGACCTGAGCCAAAGTTGGCCACTCAACCGACTGAACCACCCAGGGGCCCCTATAGTGGAATATTAAAAAAAGTTTTTTTTAATGTTTATTTATATTTGAGAGAGAGAAGGACAAAGCATGACGGGGGAGGGGCAGAGAGAGAGGGAGACCCAGAACCTGAAACAGGCTCCAGGCTCTGAGCTGTCAGCACAGACCCCAACGTGGGGCTCGAACTCGCAGACTGTGAGATCATGACCTGAGCTGAAGACACGTAGCCTGCTGAGCCACCCAGGTGCCCCTAGAGCGGAATATTTTAAATGCAAAGGTAGGGGGCGCCTGGCTGACTCAGTCGAAGGGGGCGAGACTAATGATCTCAGGGTTGGAAGTTCAAAAGCCACGTTGGGCGCAGAGCGTACCTTTAAAAAGTAAAACATAAAGAGGGGTGCCTGGGTGGGTCAGTCAGTTAAGCGTCTGACTTTGGCTCAGGTCATGATCTCGCCTCACGGCCCATGTGGGGCTCTGTGCTGACAACTCAGAGCCTGGAGCCTGCTTTGGATTCTGTGTCTCCGTCTCTCTCTGCCCCTTTCTCGCTTGCTCTCTTTCTCTCTCTCTCAAAAATAAACACTAAAGGGGCACCTGGGTGGCTCAGTCAGTTGAGCGTCCAACTTCGGCTCAGGTCACATCTCACGGCTCATTGAGTTCAAGCCCTGAGTCGGGCTCTGTGCTGACAATTCAGAGCCTGGAGCCTGCTTCAGATTCTGTCTCCCTCTCTCTCTCTCTGTCCTTCCCCCACTTGCCCTCTGTCTCTTTCTCTCAAATATAAATAAACATTTAAAAAAATAAACACTAAAGTTTTTTTTAACGTTTATTTTTGAGACAGAGAGAGACAGAGCATGAACGGGGGAGGGTCACAGAGAGAGGGAGACACAGAATCTGAAACAGGCTCCAGACTCTGAGCTGTCAGCACAGAGCCCGACGCGGGGCTCGAACTCACAGACCGTGAGATCATGACCTGAGCCGAAGTCGGCCGCTCAACCGACTGAGCCACCCAGGTGCCCCTAAAAGAATTTTTTTTTAATGTAAAACAGAAAGATGACACTTTGTAAATTGTGAAAGGGACACACAAGTGTGGCATAATCGTTGCACGGAGTCTGGCCCAGCTCCACTCTGTCCTGTCTTTCCTTCACGCAGACCCGAGACGAACGTGTTGCCAGATGCCTACAGCAAGCAGCTCGCTGCGGCTCTGAGCACGAATCCACATCTGCAGGAGCTGCTCTTGGACCGCAACGCCCTGGGCAGCCGGGGCGTGAGGCTGCTGTGTGAAGGGCTCAGACACCCCAGCTGCAAACTTCAGAACCTGAGGTGAGTCCAGGCGGGTCTGTGGGCTTCTGATGGACCCCCACACACACCCCGTCTTCACGGGGCTCACTCACAAAGAGTATATGGTGGTGTTTGCTTCCGCTGCCCTAGCAAAGCCCCACAGCCTAGGGGACTTACACAACACGGGTCTGGAGGACAGAAGTCCCAGGCCCAGGTGTGGGCACGGTCGGTCTCCTCCGAGGCCTCGCTCCTTGGCTTGCACATGGCTGTCTTCTCCCCGTGTCCTCACATGTGCGAGTCTGTGTCCAGTTTCCTTTTTTTTTCCCCCCTTAAGTTTATTTATGTATTTTGAAAGAGGAGAGATCATGAATGGAGGGTGAGAGAGAGAGAGAGAGAGAGAGAGAGAGAATCCCAAGCAGGCTCCATGCCGTCAGCACAGAGCCTAATGTGGGGCTTGAACTCATGAACTGTGAGATCATGACCTGAGCCAAAATCAAGAGTTGGTTGCTTCACTGACTGAGCCACGCAGGTGCCCCCAGATTCCTCTTTTTATAGGGACACCAGTCACAGTGGGCTAGGACCCACTCTAGTGCCCTCATTTTTTTTTAAGTTTATTTATTGGGGCTCCTGGGTGGCTCAGTCAGTGAAGCATCCAACTTCAGCTCAGGTTATGATCTCGCTATTTGTGGGTTCGAGCCCCGCATTGGGCTCTGTGCTGGCAGCTCAGAGCCTGGAGCCTGCTTCAGATTCTGTGTCTCCCTCTCTCTCTGACCATCCCCCACTCACATTCTATCTCTCTCCTTCAAGAGCAAATAAACATTAAAAACATATATATGTATTCTTGTTGCCTGTATTTTTTTTTTTTTTAGTGACATATAATTCATGTCTTTCTTCTTTTAGCGTTTGCACACTCTTGTGCAAACATCACCACTAATTCCAGAACATTTTCATCACGGCCGAAAGGAATCCTCCCTGACCTCCTTTTCTTTTAAGTTTATTTATTTATTTGGAGAGGGAGAGAGAGGCACGGGAGAAGCAGAGAGAGAGAGAATCCCAAGCAGGCTCCGCACTTGTCGGCTCAGAGTCCGATGCGGGGCTTGAACTTTCAAACTGGGAGGTCATGACCTGAGCCGAAACCAACAGTCAGCCACTTAACGGGCTGAGGCACACCCAGGCGCCCCTCTTTCTTTTACTTTAAAAGAAGGGGGGGGCGCCTGGGTGGCTCAGTCGGTTGAGCGTCTGACTTCGGCTCAGGTCATGATCTCGCGGTCCGTGAGTTCGAGCCCCGCGTCGGGCTCTGGGCTGATGGCTCAGAGCCTGGAGCCTGCTCCCAATTCTGTGTCTCCCTCTCTCTCTGCCCCTCCCCCGTTCATGCTCTGTCTCTCCCTGTCTCAAAAACAAATAAATGTTAAAAAATAAAAAAATAAAATAATAAAATAAAAGAAGGGGGAAATAGGTCTAGACCAAAAGAAGGAGGGAGAGAAAGGACGAGGGGCAGAACCCACCCTCTGACCACAGGAAGTGACCTGGTTCTTGTCCCCTCCCTCGTGCCCAGGCTCAAGAGATGCTGTGTGGCTCCCTCTGCCTGCCGGGACCTCGCGGCCGCCCTGATGGCCAATCAGAATCTAAGAAGGATGGACCTGAGCGGCAATGGGCTCGGGCTGCCGGGTGTGAAGCTGCTGTGTCAGGGGCTCCGGCATCCCAGATGCAGGCTGCAGGCGATTCAGTGAGTCTGCACCCCGGACCGGTCCTTGGTCTGTGCCGTAGGGCTGCCCGGAGACCGTAGACTCCTGCCCCGGACCCTTTGAGCTTTAGGGAACCCCTCCCTGGCCTCCTTGGACCCCACCCACCTCACGTCCACTGTGGGGAGTGCCCAGGCCACTCACCCTCGCAGACCCCACACCTTACTGGTCAACGGCACCCCGAGGGGTCTGCACGCCGAGCTCCTGTGAGCTCGTGACGTTTAGCCGCGCCGTCCCTTCTCGCCGCAAGGCCACGGTTGTGGACAAGCCACCTAGCGTCCCCTGGGGGTCTGCCGCACTCCCACAGAGGACGCTGCTTCTGATGTTTCTGGTCACCAATGTGTGGGATTTCCCACAGCAAGCAACCCTGCAACACCAGTGGGGTGTCCTATAAATCACTCTGCCTCCGTCTGCCTGGAGGTGCTGTCAGGCCCCACAGGTGAGGACTCCCCCCCCCCACCGCCCGAGACTGCCCCCCCAGCCCCCCGCCCACCACATCCCCACCCCAGCCTCAGATGCCAGTTACAAATCCAAGTTGTCACCTGGCTTCTATCCAACCCCCTGCCCCAGGTTTGATTAATTTCCCAGAGTGGCTCATAGAACTCCCGAGAAACACTTAGGTTTCTCAGTTTATTAGGTTGATGATAACTAATGATCCTGTATGATACAGTTGAAAGCCAGGGGGAGAGGTGCATGGGAGGAGGTCTGGGAGGGTCCCGAGAGCAGGAGTTTCTGTCCTCACGGGGCTGGGTGCACCGCCCTCCCGGGGAGGATGGGGTGGACGTGTTCACCAGCCTGGCATCTCCCAACCATGTGCTATCGTTTGTTTTTGCTTGTTTGTTTTTTGCGAGACAGACAGAGAGAGAGAGCACAAGTGAGTGAGGGGCAGGGAGAGCGAGAGAGAGGGAGAAGTGGGGCTCATCCGAAGCGGGACTCGAACCCACGAACTGTGAGATCATGACCTGAGCTGAAGTCTGTTTGCTTCACCAACTAAGCCACCCAGGTGCCCCGCTCTTGGGGTTTTAGGGAGCCTTCCTCCTGTGGTGAATGGATCATTACTCCATTTCCAGCCCCTCCCTTCTGGAGGAAGGGGGGGCAGGGCTGAACGTTCTAAGCTTCTCATCAGGCCTTGGCCTCTCTGGTGCCCAGGCCCATCTGGGAGCCCACCCATCCCAAGACACAATCCTGGTGTTCTTACCACTTAGGAATTACAGGGATTCAGGAGCTCTGTGCTGGGAACAGGGGCAGAGATCAGTATATATATTTTCTATGATCTCTTACCACGTCCCGTCTTATTCCTCCGAGGGAACTCCTACTTAGCCTTTGAGAAACATCCCAACCCCCCAGAGAGTCTTCCCTAACTGTGACAGGTTGCCAAACCTGAGTTAGGTTTTATTGTATTGTATTGTATTGTATTGTATTGTATTGTATTGTATTGCATTGTAGTGTATTGTATTTTATTGTATTGTATTGTATTGTATTTTTAATGTTTATTTATTTGTTTTGAGAGAGAGAGAAGAGAAAGAGAGAGAGGCAGAGAGAATCCCAAGCAGGCTCCACACTATCAGCACAGAGCCTGACTTGAGGCTCGAACTCACGAACCCTTGAGATCATGACCTGAGCTGAAACCAAGAGTCGGACGCTTAACCCACTGAGCCACCCGGGCGCCCCACCATGATGGTTTTAATAGACAGTAGCTCACCGTCCCAGCACCTGTTGTGTGTCAGGCGTGGTTCTACGTCCTGTCCCCTTAGCAAATTTTGTGCTCCTCGCAAGAAACTTAGGAAGCAGGTGCGACCATCATCCTTATGTTACAGGCAGTGAACCTAAGGCAGCACGTGAAACAGGAAACAGACTTGCAGACGCTTTGCTTGAGGGTGCAGAGCTAGTGAGTGGCAGAGATAGACGCACCCAGACCTTGAGCTCTGGAGATCCTGCCGTGAGCTGTGGCTCACTCCTGCCTCAATGGCACTGCCTTCCCTGGAGTACAATTGCTTAGCCCTTTGCCTCGTTAGACAGGATGCTCCTGCTGGAGACGATGGCCTCTTGTTCATCTCTGAGCCGTAGTGACACGTGTAGGTTCCTGTTGGGTGACTGGACGGGCCAGGGGAGGAGCCAGGAAAGCAACATGGCAGCCTCTTCAACGTCTCTTCCCTCCCGAGGTTGAGGAAGTGTGAGCTGGAGGCCGGCGCTTGCCAGGAGATCGCCTCTGTGCTCAGCACCAATCAGCATCTAGTGGAGTTGGACCTGGCGGGGAATTCGCTGCAGGATTTGGGTCTGAGGCTGTTGTGCCAAGGCTTGGGGCATCCAGTGTGTGGACTGCGGATCCTGTGGTGAGTTCTTCACGGGGCCAAAAAAAGAAAAGGTTAGATGGTAAACTTGATGTCACTTATACATACATACACATATATATATATATATTTTTTTTTTTTTTTTCTTTTTTGACAGAGAGAGACAGAGCATGAATGAGCGGGGAAGGGGCAGAGAAAGAGGGAGACACAGAATCCGAAGCAGGCTCCAGGCTCCGAGCTGTCAGCACAGAGCCCGACGCGGGGCTCGAACTCATGAACCGTGGGATCATGACCTGAGCCGAAGTCGGATGCTTAACCGACTGAGCCACCCAGGCGCCCCCGTGTCACATATATTTTGCCACAATAAATCATAAATAAATAAGCATCAAGGCAATACTAACATCAGTGTTAACTGCCACAGAGCTCCCTACAATAAAGGCATCCACCAAAATTCCTGTGGTTGTCCGGACAGACACCTCATCTCAGTGTGGCTGGAGACGAGAGTGGGTTTGTTGGTTTCTGTCACCGAGAAGTCCGGAGGGAAAGACTGGTTTCAGGCACAGCTGGGTCCGGGGTCTCACGTGGTAAATTCAGGACTCCGTCTCTGTCTTCTTTTTCTATATATAGGAAGACGCTGTGCTATATGTCAATGGAGGACACCTTTGAGGAGTGGGTTTTGGGGCAATAGTGTTTTCCTGCTCTGTACTTCTGTCAGTTGAGGTGCATCCCAAACACATTGCTGCTAATTTATGGCGGATCATCAAAGACAGGTTGAGGAATCACACACGATGAGCACAGAAATGCTGTTCTGTATTTGCTGGATTACTTTAGCCAAGAAAATGCATCACACTAAAAAAAGAAAATAAAATACACGTATCATAAAATTTACCATCTTATCATTTTTTAGGTAATTTCAGGGCGCCCGGATGGCTCAGTCGCTTGAACGTCCGTCCGACTCTTGATTTCAGCTCAGGTCACGATCTCACGGTTCGTGGGTTCGAGCCCCACGTCGGGCTCTGCGCTGACACCGCAGAGCCTGCTTGATTCTCTCTCCCCCTCTCACCGCCCCTCCCCCTCTCAAAATAAATAAATAAAAAGTAATCTCTACACTCAACGTGAGGCTCAAACTCACGACCCAGAGATCAAGAGCCGTGTGCTCTACTGGCTGAGCCAGCCAGCCATGCCTTCTATTTTGCCATTCTGAAGCATACAGCTTCACGGTCTTAAGCTATTAAGACTATTCACTATTCACTTTTCACTATTCACTATTCACTTAAAGACTATTAAGCTATTCACACTGTTGTGCAAAGCATCACCACCATCCATCGCCTGAACTTTTTCATCTTGCAAAACTGAGACTGTCCATTAAACACCGCCTCCCCATCTGCCTGCCCCGGCCCCTGATAACCTCCATTCTACTCTCTCTCTTTATGGTATTTGACCACTGTAGGTACCTGATGTAACTAGAATCACGAAATATTTGTGTCCTCTGTGTGTGTGTGTGTGTGTGTGTGTGTGTGTGACTGGCTTCTTTTACTTAGTATCTTTTCAACTTTCATTCACTTCGCTGCGTTACAAGTTCCTTCCTTCTTAAGGCGGAATAACATCACATTACGTGGATATACCACAGTTGAATCCAGTCAGTTCATCCCTTGGTGGACACTTGGAGTGCTTCTGCCTTTTGGCTACTTTGAAAATGCTGTAAACATTGAGCCACAAATATTATTTGGAGCACTTACTTTCAATTCTTTGGGCTATGTAACCAGAAGCGGAATGGATGGAGCATAGGGTTGTGTTTAATTTTTTGTGCAGCTGCCATATTGCTTTCCACACTCACTTCACCATTATTCCTTCCTACCAACAGTGCATAAAGTTAATTCCTTCACACCCTTGCCAACATTCGTGGTGTTCAGGGGCCTTTTGAAATTCGTAAAAAACGTTATTATTATTTTTTTACGATAGCTATCCTAATGGATGTGATGTGGTACGTCCTGGTGGTTTTGATTTGCGTTTTCCTAATGATTAGCGATGCTGAGCATCTTTTCGTGTGATGTTGGACCGTTTGTTTATTTTCTGCAAAGAAATGTCTACTCACACTTTTACCCGTTTTTAAACAATGAGTTGTTCCTTTGAAAATGCATTACTTTTGGGGCGCCTGGGTGGCTCAGTTGGCTAAGCGTCCGACTTCGGCTCAGGTCATGATCTCACGGTTCGTGGGTTCGAGGCCCACATCTGGCTCTGTGCAGACACGCTCGGTGTCGGGAGCCTGCTTCGGATTCTGTGTCTTTCTCTCTCTCTGCCCTCCCCTGCTCACTCTCTGTCTCTCTCGAAAATAAAATGAAATAAAACATTAAAAAAATATGTTAAAAAAAGAAAATGCATTACTTTTAAGATTGGGGGTAGGGGAGATAAAATTAACGTTGTATAGAAAACACTCATAATACATGTTGGATTGGATTTCCTACAGGTTGAAGATTTGCGACCTTACTGCTGCTGCCTGTGAGGACCTTACGTCCATCCTCAGTGTTAACTGCAGCCTGAGGGAGCTGGACCTAAGCCTGAATGACCTGGGGGACCCCGGGGTGCTGCTGCTGTGTGAGGGCCTCAGGCATCCCCAGTGTAGACTCCAGACCCTCCGGTGAGTCCTGTGTTCCTCACCATCATCTGAGTCTGCTCTTCTATCTGGGCTCACTGGGGTCACTCCCTCTTCTCCTAACCTCTAGCTACATCTGCCTCAAAGATTTTTCTGCCACAGGGCCTTTGCACAAACAGTTCTTTCTTCCTGGGATGCCCTCCTACTTTGCTATTCCTCCTGTTTGCTGGATAACATCTGTTTTATCTGTTAGGACTCCAAACAAATGCTTCATCCCCATGGATTCCTTCCTTAACCCCTAAATAAGGTCTGGGTTCTCAGTTTGGGGATTTAATTTGAGCTTACGCTCCTCAGCACCACGTATTTTTAAACAATTTTTTAAGTTCATTTATTTTGAGACTGACAGAGAGAGGCAGAGAGAGAATATCAAGCAGGCTGTGTTGTCAGTACAGAGCCCGACGCAGGGCTTGATCTCATGAACCATGAGATCATGACCTGAGCCAAAATCAAGAGTCAGTGTTTAAATTTTAATTCTAGTAAAGTTAATATATTTTTATTTTTTTAAAGCTTTTATTTATTTTTGAGACAGAGACCAGGCACTAGTTGGGGAGGGGCAGAGAGAGAGGGATACACAGAATCCAAAGCAGGTTCCAGGCTCCAAGCTGTCAGCACAGAACCTGACTCAGGGCTCAAACAGGTGAACCATGAGATCATGACCTGAGCCAAAGTCAGATGCCCATCCAACTGATCCATCCAGGCGCCCCTAGTTAATATATTTTTACAAGAAGGAATGGATGAATAAACCGAGGAACAAAAAGAAAATGCAGAAGGCTGTCAATTTCCAAAAAAAAGTCATTTTTCTCTATAGTCCCAAAGGAGACTCTGTCTGTCCTACAAAAGTCTCATCTATTATCTGATGTCATTCACGTTAGAAGTTTTGTTTTGTTTTTTTCTTTCAAGACATTGTGCACAGCCGGGCTTCTATTCCTTTTGTTACATTTGGACAAATGCCCCATTTCTTCATTCTTTTCTCTACTGCATCCAGTCCACACTATCCCCATGGAAGCACACACACCTCTGTGTGTGTTTTAAATATATATATAATTTTTAAATGTTTATTTTTGAGAGAGAATGCACAGGGTGGGGGGGGAGAGAGA
Source organism: Panthera tigris (assembly GCF_018350195.1). NCBI lineage: Eukaryota > Metazoa > Chordata > Mammalia > Carnivora > Felidae > Panthera > Panthera tigris. Next base: position 4,118,722 of record NC_056674.1, read on the forward strand.
AGGGGGACAGAGGATCCTAAGTGGGCTCTGTGCTGACAGGCCCATGTGGGGCTTGAACTCACAAACTTTGAGATCATGACCTGAGCCAAAGTCACATGTTTAACCAACTGAGCCACCCAGGCGCCCCCCACAGGCCCCTGTTTTAATTTTGTCTCCTTCCTTCGCTCCCCAAAGATCGTCTGTAAGCACTCCTGTCTTTATGTAAATGATACAACTCACCAACCTCTCCCCCTCCCCCACTCATCTTTATAACTGAGGATGTGCTTGGTGCAGACATATCTAAGGCGTCCCTTTGAGCTCACCTGCGTTCAGTTATTTGCACGCACCAGATACTATGGAGCCGTGCTCCCGTCCCCAGCTCTGCTGTGATGTTCATTCTTGTGTGTCCTTTCCTGAATGCCCCCCCCGCCAGCCCCCACCCCCAACCCGGAGTCAAGTCACACACTCAGACTGAATTTGACATCTCCACCTGATCTGAATAGCTCTCTAGAAAGATGAGGTTTACACTTCCGACCGCTATTTAGGAAAAGCTACTTTGCTGGTATCTTGATGGTTATTCAACTTTCTATCTTTAACACCCTGGTGGGTGTAAAATGTTCTTAAACGGCATTTCAGTGTTGAGTATCTCTTCGTGTGCTTATCGGCTTTTTTGGTTTCCCCGTTCTGTGAATTTCCTAATTGCATAATTTATTTGTGTCTTTGGTATGTGTTCTATATTTGCCTTGCTCTGCGAATGTTCCCCGCTTTAGATATTAATCTTCCGTTGAGTGTGTATCTTGGAAACGTCTGCTCGGTAGGCCCTCAACCTGTCAAATTGTCTGTGGATGCTTTCCTCAGGCACAAATCTTTATGTTTTGAGGTCAGATCCGTATGCATTTCTATGATTTATATCCCTGTGAGGTGTCCAAGAATTCCTTTGCCATGTGCCTGGCTGGCTCAGAAGAACGTACTTACAGTTCTGGATCTCGGGGTGAGTTCAAGCCCCACGGTGGGTGTAGAGACTACTAAAAAAATAAACTTAAAAGAAAAAAGAAGAAAGAAAAGAAAATCTTTTGCCAGTACAATGTCAAGGGTGTTCTCAGTTTCTTCTTTGTGTTTACCTGTGTGGTTAGGTGGGGTTCAGTTTTTTTCTTTAATTTTTGCAATGCCATTTAATAAAGTAAGGAAATCCTGTCCTTAGCATTTTCTTTTTCTTTTTATGTTTACTTATTTATTTTTGAGAGAGAGAGAGACTGAGCAGGGGAGGGGCAAGGGTGGGTGGGAGACGGAATCCCAAGCAGGCTCTGCACTGTCAGCACAGAGCCTCATGTGGGGCTTGAACCCACAAACCACGAGATCATGATGTGAGCCTAAACCAAGAGTCGGACGCTTAAACGACTGAGCCACCCTGGCGCCCCTTTTGTGTTTTCTTCTTGCAAATTTTCAGCTATTCATACACATTTATTCTGCCATTACATTTTAGAATGCATAAAAAGGTTGTGGTGCCTGGGTGGCTCAGTCGGTTAAGCAGCCGACTTCGGCTCAGGTCATGATCTCGCGGTCCGTGAGTTCGAGCCCTGCGTCGGGCTCTGTGCTGACAACTCAGAGCCTGGAGCCTGTTTCCGATTCTGTGTCTCCCTCTCTCTGACCCTCCCCCGTTCATGCTCTGTCTCTCTCTGTCTCAAAAATAAACGTTAAAAAAAAAAAAACTTAAAAAAAAAAAAGGTTTTTTTTTTTTTTTTTTTAGTTTATTTATTTTTTACTCCTGTCTTTTCCCAATGTGGGGCTCAAACTCCCCACCCCGAGATCAAGAGTCGCACGCTCTTCTGACTGAGCCGGCCAGGTGTCCCTATAAAAAAATGTTCTAGAAGGCATTTCTCCACTTACCCCAATGTGGCTCTTATTGGCTGAGGCTGGGTTCTTTCCCTTGTCCAGACACAGCAGGTCAACCAGATGTTTATATGTTTATGTTTATAGATCTACATGTCGCCTGAGGGAAACACGGACACCCTCAAAGGAAAGGAGAGTTCAGGTTTTCGCCCTATGGGAGCCATATCTAAGGACAGGCAGGAATGTCTGAAAATCTGGAAAAAAAAAATACTATACAGTGAAATAGCACTTTTTAAAAATGTTGATTTACTTTTGAGAGAGAGAATGCATGCATGCATGAGAGGGGAGGGGCACAGAGAGAGGGAGGGAGAGAGAGAGAGAGAGCGAGCGCAAGTGAGGGAGGGGCAGAGAGAGGAGACACAGAATCTGAAGCAGGTTCGGGTTCTGAGCTGTCAGCACAGAGCCCGACGCGGAGCTTGAACTCACAAACCTTGAGATCATGACCTGAGCTGAAGTTGGACCCTTAAGTGACTGAGCCATGCAGGTGCCTCTGAAATAGCATTTTTGACTCTCTCTTAAGTCCCCCCAAATAGTCTTTCGATTGCAACAGTATGCAAGGACAGTGGCTAAGTGAACCCCAGCTCCGTGACCTTGAGCACGTGTCCTAACAACAGATGGTAATAGCATTCTCCTCCCAGTGGCTATCATGAGAACCAGACGAAGTTGTGCTTAAATTACTTGCTGTTGGGGCACCTGGCTGGCTCAGTCAGAAGAGCATGTGACTTTTGATCTCAGGGTCGTAAGTTTGAGCATCACGTTGGGTGTAAGAAAATGTATATTTTAATTTACTTAAACTGAATAAAATTAAAAAAAAGAAAGACCCTTATAAGCCACGTACTGCTATGGGCTCATCTGTATAAAAAAATTCCCATGTTGGGGCACCTGGGGGGCTCAGTGGGTTGAGCGTCCAACTTTGACTCAGGTCATGATGTCATGTTTCGTGGGTTCGAGCCCTGCGTGGGGCTCAGAGCCTGCTTCAGATTCTGTGTCTCCCTCTCTCTCTGCCCCTCCCTTGCTTGTGCTCTGTTTGTGTCTCTCTCTCAAAAAACAAAACATTAAAAAAAATTAAAAATCAATTAAAAAAGAAAAAGAAAGAAACTGGGTAAGGATATAGCTCCACACCCCCCCCCCCATTCCAGGGTCTTTGCAGATAAAATTAGTTCAGATGAGTGCCAGAGCAGGGAGGTGTCCTCATGAAGAAGGGAAATTTGGACACAGACACCTGTGGAGGAAGACGCAGTGTGAACATGGAGGCAGAGACGGGGTGATGTTGGTGCAGGACAGGTGTACCCCAAAGATGGCTGGTGAACACCAGAAGCCTGGGGAGAGGCTGGACCAGGTCCTCGGCTGCCAGGGGCGGGTGGGGCGGGGCCAGGCTTCCCTCTAGAGCCGTGAGACAGTCAGGGTCTGTCTTGTGAGCCTCCGGTGTGGAAACTTGTTACAGCAGCTGGAGGAACCTGATACACGAGCACTCATCGGATGGATACCCAACCCATACTGAGTATCATCCTTCCTCTGGACCATCTCCCTGTGTTCCTTCCTTCCTCTTTCCCTCTTTCTTTCTTATTTCTCTCTGCCTCCCGTCTTCCCACCCACCTGCCCCTTGCTTCTCCCTTTTTCTGCCTCGGGTGGTGGTTGGTCGGGAGTGGGGGGGATGGTGTCTGATCGCCTCTCTGCATGGGCACCCGGACAGAAAGAAACCCTCCCCGGGACGCCTTTGGGGTTATTCAGCTCGCCTCTGTGCGTCCTGTCTTCCAGGTTGGGCATTTGCAGGCTGGGCTCGGCCGCCTGTGAGGGTCTCGGTGCTGTGCTCCAGGTCAACCCCCACCTACGGGAGCTGGATCTGAGTTTCAATGACCTGGGCGACAGGGGCATGTGGCCGCTGTGCGAGGGGCTGGGACACCCCACCTGCAGACTCCAGAAACTGTGGTGAGCCCTGGGCGTCGGGACTGGTGGCCTGGCGGGGGCGGTCTCCGGCTGGGGGCGCATCTCTGCCCTGTGCTTCTATCGGAGGGACATCCCTCCCCCGCTCAGGAAGAGGGCCAGCGGGAGCGCCGAGGTGGAGAGAAAACCCGCAGAGAGCTCAGGCGGTAATTTATTCTCTGCAGGAGGCAAACATAAAATGCCTCACTTTACCTTCCATCATTGCCTGTAAACATTTTCTGTAAACTTTCCTCTTCTCCGCTGACATTTACTTGGGCAGATTCTTGGCTTCTCAGTGACCTTTATATAATAAAAAGTCAATCTGTTCCAGTGTGAATTTCAGTCAAATGTGAGTTATCACTCCTCCTCCTTCTTTGTCCCCAAAACCCGCCTGGCTCCCACCCCGAGGGACTGTTTCTATTGTCATTTCTGAGGCTCTGGCTTATGTGCTGGTCTGGGTAGGTGGGCATCAGGATGGGGGCGGGGGGATGGGGCTCAGGGACAGCACTTTCCCCACCCCCCATCTGGCAGGCACCTCTCCCGGGGATCATATGCGCGTTCTTACAGGGACCCTCCACACCCACCCCGGGGAGGCGCCTGCCCAGGGGGACCTCCTTGCACACCCCGTCTACAGGTTGCACCCTCATCTTCCTCTCCTGACCCCCTGCACCTGTGACGTGGGTGGTTCTTCGTCAGCAAGCTGGTTTTTTCTCTTCCTCTGCGAGTCCCGAGCTGTTGTCTTGTGCCTCGTTTTGGGAGCTGGCATCTCTCGCCTCACAGCCTCAGCCAAACTAAGATTAAAATATTTCCACTTAACATCCCTGCTGTGATACTACTTCTTTCAAAAGTTGCTGTGAGGAACAAATGAAGTAAACGCAAAGCCCTTAGCAAGGTGCTCGGCACACAGTTGTTCCTCAGTAGGTGCTACCTATTCTTGTTGTTACCGGAAAGGCAGAGGATGCAGGAAAGAAACACAGTGGGAGGCAGATTGGAAATTAGAGAGAATCAGATGGCATATTGTTTGGGCAGGTGGCAGCCCAATTCATACTGGCTCCTAAAAGAGAGAGAGAGATTGACTTATGTAACTGAAAATTGGCTTCAGGTATGGCTTGATCTAGGCATTTGGATTCTTGATCTCCATTATCTTCCTCACTCGTTGCTGTATTGGCTCCTTTATCAAATAAGCTTTGCCTTGATCCTGCTTGTTGACAAAACACAACTTCTTACCAGGTCTAAGTTCTGAAAGAAAAAGCTCGGGAAATCAAGTATGGGTCTGATGCACTGGTTTGGGGTGGGTCCTGTGTCCAACTGAAACCATTCATGGTGACTTGGAGACATGGGAACCAATCGACTTAGGCCTGGATCCTGAGCTCAAGGACAGCATGAACCCAAGATGGACTGAGACGGGGGTTTCATTGACAGACGGGGATCGAATTACCATAAAGGGGAATGGATAGGACTGCAAAATCAGTGGGTTAACCTATGGAGATGAAGTTGTGAATTGAGAAGCATCCTTAAATGCTTCCCTTAAATGTTTTCCAGCACATTGGCCTTAACCTGGACTGGCTGGGCACCACTCTGCTTTGTCTGAAATCGGTCTCCTAAAACCATCACCCTGAATCCCCTTGAAGACACTGCCCCAAAGTAGCTCCTTATATTGCTTCAACCACTGTCTTCCACAGGCTGGATAGCTGTGGCCTCACAGCCAAAGCTTGTGAGCATCTTGCTTCCGCCCTGGGCGTCAGCCAGACCCTGACGGAGCTTTATCTGACCAACAACGCCCTGGGGGATACGGGGGTCAGGCTGCTGTGCAAAGGGCTGAGTCATCCTGGCTGCAAACTTCGAGTGCTCTGGTGAGAGACGGGTTTCTGGTTCTGAAGGAGGCGGGACCTGGGGCTTGGAGTTGGGAGTGAGGGTCAACAATTGAGATGCCCATCGGAGATGGGCAAGTAGGCCAGAAGATCCGGAAACGTCTCCTTCATGCACTAATGTATGCAAGCAGTGTGGGATGGGGAGGCCTTCCGGCCTGTTCGCTCCTCAATATCCCCATCTATAAAAGGGGGGAAGCCTGGCTGCTTCTTCTTAAAGATGGCCACAAATTAAACCAGTCAAGAGGTTAGAGACTTGGGACAGTGTGGTGGCTCAGAGTCCAGCCTACCTCCCTATGGGACTCGGTTTGCAACCAAGCACCGGATGATGGGATTATGTTAAGGCAGGACGTGTGAGAGATTTGAGGTTACCTTGGAACGCCGCCGCAGCCTGGGCCTGGGATAACCTTTCCCGCTGTGTGTCCTCAGGTTATTTGGGATGGACCTGAACAAAATGACGCACAGAAGGCTGGATGTGCTTCGGGGAACAAGACCTCACCTGGACATTGGCTGCTGAATGGCTCTAGCTCTCCTCTTGAAGGCAGGGCAGAGGAAGAGCATCCCAGGACCCCGCTGGTCAACGGTGAGGAGCAGGCTCTCCTGTGCACTCCCATTGCAGGATGGACCCTTTCTGCTTGGGGACTGGGTCAAGGCATCGTGGAGCCTGGAGCTTTAGTTTGGGGGATGCTACGGTCATGGACAGGACCTGAGGATTCTTGAGCAGGGGCTCTAAGCTGAGGGCAATTTTTGCACCCCTCCCTGGGACACTTGGCAATGTCAGGATTCTCCAAATGCTAACCATCGTGTAACACACAAGACAGCCCCCTACAGCCAGGCCTGCAGCCGAAATGGCATCTGTGGCAAAGTTGAGGACTAGCAGTGCTATGAGGGTGCTAGACAGTCTCGAAGGGCGGGGCCGGGTGCCAGAGAATACTGGTCAGGCCAGCAGCCCCGCCACCCACTCCCTTGCAGTCCTGCTTTGCACACGGTCCTGCCCGCTGGCTGGATACCTCACCGGGATTAGCCCACTGGAGGCTGGCCTGTGACCTGTCCCATGCTGCGGAGGACACGGGCGAAACCAGACTTTCCCCGTTGGGGACTGGAGATACGGAGACTCAGTCCAAGCCAGTGATTGATCCCAGGAACGCCCAAGGACACCATGAGTGTGCTGAAATGAAGCCATTCGTCTAAGACTGGAATTTAGTAGGAAGCACCTGGAGCCCATGAAATCCTGGAAAAGGAAGCTAACTCAGACTCTGCAGACATTCCTGTGGACATCAGCATCTCATTAACACTTGACTCTTGAAACCAAGGCCTTTCCTTCCTGAGTGCCCTTGATTTGTCTGTCCTCCAGCCCCTTACAACCCCATAAACCATGCCCCAGACCCTTTGCCGAAGCTGAACAAGGAGAAACCTGGCCCACTCATCACCCAGGCCCTTAGGTGGCCTCCAGGAAGATCTATGCACATGTCTGGGGAGTAGGAATATGTAACATGCCTTGGAAGAGGAAGGGTGCGAGGGGATCCTGGTCTGACAAGGTCTAGAATGCTGGGGCAAGACTGCTCCTTGATGTGAGCCAATTTCAGGCACAGCCCTCTAGGAGGCAAGTGTTGAAATGGAAGCCGCCCTGACATCAAGATCTTAGGAGCAACCAAGCTAGTGTTGGTTTGGTACCATTAACCCACTCACTTTAGAACCCGCAATTAGGCTTGTATCTCTAAGATACACCCCCTTTCCTTGTGATTCTTTCCCAATGTGCAATCCATTTTGGCTTTGCCTGTAGCCAATCTGAATGGAGGACACATCACCCGTGTCCCTATACTATGGTGGGGAAGTCCAGGACTTTTCAGGGCTCCAATTGGTTTCTAATGTTCTACAAAACCTGTTTTAAGGTCAAAGATTTCCTTTACTGAAGGTGGGGGGAAGCAGTGGGGGGAGCAGAGATGATCTAGCCCTTCCCTCCCACATTGCTGAAAAGCCAAGGGCCCATTTTTAAACAAAGCCACAAACCCACACAAAATCATGGTTATTTTATTGAAGTGTTTCACCATTTGGAGATGTTAAGGCTAAAATAGGACCGGGAGCGCCTGGGTGGCTGAGTCGGTTCCAGCTCAGGTCCTAATCCTCACGTCGCCTCGCATTGGGCTGAGCTGCCAGAGCAGACCACGCTTGGGACTCTCTGCCCCTCTGCTCGTTCTCAAAGAACCCGAACTAGGACTCAAATGTAGAATAAAGGCGGTTAAGGCATTCAGAGGGAAAACCGGTCCTTGGCTTCTTACTACCCGTGGGCTAAAGGTTGTACACAACACTCCATTAGAACAAATGGCTGTGGGGGGAGCCAGCCTGCAGGAGGGATGGGGGGGCTGGAAGCCGCAGCTCGGGTCCAGGACAGCAGGCTGGGAAGTTAAGCCTTCCAAGCTCTAGGACGTTGAGGATTTCCTCAGACAAGGACACACAAAAATGGGAGCACTTTCCAGACAGAGAACGGGAAGTGCCCCCATTTTGTGTATCCCAGTCTGAGCACTGCGAAGGATTGGTCTCCTAGCTAGAGGCACCACCGGGACATCTAGGTACAGAAAAAGTCAGGTTATGAACGCATTAGGGGCGCACTGAATGGCCAGGTCATGGGTGTTGACCTCGCAAAACCAAAGGTAGGTCTCCAGCCTATTCCCTGTGCCCCCAAACCCCACTTGCCTTGGAGAGCTCAGCAGCTGATACATAAGCTGTGACAGTCTTGACGAGAGCAAGATGGACTCCGCTGATGGTGCCCACCAGTGACACCCAAATACAGTAGCACTTTTCACTGATTTGTCTGAAGAGTGCTTCCACATTTGAGTACCACGGGAGAGCAGAGCATTGCCCAGAGGGAGCCCGGACTGGGCTCAGAAGAACCCGACGGGTCTTAAGGACCCATCCCACGGTTCTGTGTAGATCTTCCCAATCGGTGACACTCAAAAAATGGCGGCACTTTCCTACTTAGAACAGAAAGTGCCCCCACAGTTTGAGTACCACAGACTGTGCTTAAGGAACGCCAACCATCCCACCAGGCAAAAACCGCTTGCAGGATTGGATTAAACCCACCTTGACCCTAGGTCTGGGAAGCGGTACACTAAAGATTTATTAGAAGTCAAAGTTCGCGCAAACCGCCAGATTAGCACAGAAATAGCTCAGCTAAGGAGAACACTGTGCCCATGTATGTATCCGTCACCCCAGGCCCAAAGAACTTAACCACGGTGCTGGGTAACTTAGGAACTAACTTGGGGGCGGCTGTAGTTAGGCCTTCACGTGGATTGGAACAGCCTTACTACCCTGAAGGCCACTCCTACCCTAAACACCCTTGAAAAATGAACCCCAGTCACACCCACGGGGCACCTGTAGGCAAGAACCCCAGAAAGATGGCCAACACACCTCATGGGGAGAGTCCTTGAGAAAGCTTGGGAGCTGGGGAAACAGGGACCAAGGGGCAGGGGAAAAGCCATCAGTGCACGATCAGAATGCAGGAAGTAAGGGAAACATCTCCAAGATGGGAGATGGGGGAAGGTAGGAAAAAGGAGACAGCTGATACTCACAAAGAAGAAAGCAGGAAGGCCGCGACCCGTCTCAGGCAGGAAGGTCTGGGCTGCTGGGCTCTTATATAAACCGAAAGCTCACTCCCTTCTCTCCTTCTCCGCCCAGACCCACCCTAGCCCCTCTGATTGGAGCTGGTCTGGGTCAGACACACCCTCACCTGTTTTCTTAAACTACTTTTTTGTTTGGTCCGTCACCAGGACTAGGGAAATGCCAAATCCTCAAAGGAAAGTAATTTCACCTCCTGGGAATTCCTGGGAATCAGTCATTCCTTCAGCAAATATTTAAGCATAATATGTATTATGTTTATTGAACTTCTGGGATGTACCTGGCATTTTGCTAGGTCCAAGGGTAAAAGGGATACGTAAAGAAGACCCTGGGTTTTTAATCGCCTAGAACAGTGGTTTCCAATCAGGGGTGTTTTTTTTTTTTTTTTTCCTCCCCAGGGGATAATTGGTGAGGTCTGGAGACATTTCTGGGGTCGGGAGGGGTTGGGCAGGGTGTTCTCAGCATTTAGTGCTTGGGGGCCAGGTGAGTCTCCTCTCCAGGAAGAATGGTCCCTGGCCCAAAACCTAACACCTATAGCAATAGAGTGATCAATCGGCAGGAAAAAAAAAAAAAAGCCTTCCTCCCCAAAATGAGCAAACAATTACTGTTCCTATTACGTCATCTCAATATTGCTGCACATTCCTAAAAACGTGGATGTTGGGAGCTTCCATGTTTTTTAAGTTCAATACAAAGTTTTTAAAAAGTATTTTAAGGACGCCTGGCGGGCTTAGTCGGTGGAGCCTTGATCTCAGGGTTGTGAGTTCGAGCCCCACGTTCGGTATGAAGATTGCTTACAAAGAAAAAAAATTTTTAATTAAAAAAAAAAAGCTCTGTTTTAACCACAAATGTTAGAGCACGACTTCTCAACATGTTCTGATACCTTTTAAAAGTGTGCACCGTTTTGACTTAATTCATGCATCTGCCTGAGCTCTGAGGCCTTCTTGGAATTCTCCCCTTGGCAAATCTTGGAGGTGTGCCTGAGGCCCCTGAGGTTTGCAAAGAGAGATTGGGGGCATTAAAATACATAAATAGTGGAAAAATCGATAAAATGTGCTTTAATGGCTGAAGGGCAATACAGAGTATGCGTTTATCATAATTTCATTCGTGAACCCCCTACTGTTAGACATTTTCAATTTTTCAAATTTTGGGATTTTTTTTTGTTTAAGTAGCCTCCATGCCCAATGCGGGGCTTGAACTCACAACCCCCAGATCAAAAGTCGCACACTCTACCGACTGAGCCAGCCAGGCGCCCCCAAAACTTAGGATAATTTCTTAAATGACCCTAGACATTCATGACAGCAGCTCTAACAAGAGCCCAGCCATTTCTAAAATCTGCGAATCGCTGTTAACCCCTCAAGAGCTGTGGGCACTTAACAGGCAAGGCCAATAAAGGTGCAGCGACGGGCACAGGAACACAGGGTCAGAAAGAAGGAAAAGTGCCACGGAGCCCGAGTTTAGAAGTCCGGGCTCCAAAGTCTTGCTTTGGTCCTTGTCAGCTTGCTGGAGGGCAGTGCATGGGACCAGGCACGTGCTCCAGATCAGATCTAAACCGGGATCCCCTCCTCTGCCGCCACACCTGGGCGCCTGGACCTTCAGGTGTCTCCCCAAATTCACCCGGCTCCTCCCCATCGCCTCACCTTGTCTTGGCAATTTTCTGGGCTTTCTCCTCCCGCCCTGGACCCCCCCCACCGCCCCATGCAGCACATTTATCCTTGACCCCATACTAAAACCCTCTTCTATAGGGGGCTCCCCCAGTGCTATGTGATAGCACCCTACATCTCTTTACTGACTTCACGCTCCAAGTGCCTACATTTCTGATGATGTCTCGAATAACAGGCTTACCCCTTCTCAGGTATTTGTCACAGTTTTTTATTTGCCTCTGGTGCTTAGGTCCTGGGGAACAGCGGCTATTCTGTCTTATTCACCTGTGCCCCCCCCCCTCCCAGCCCCACCTCCACAATCCCAAAATCAGTCCTGGACTTGTCACAAAGATGCAGTGAGCACTCCCCCTCCCCCCACCCAGGGTGATAAACGTTGTTAATGCAACTGAATTTAAGGAACATTAAACAAAGACTACATTGCAAAGATGATTTTCAGTCAACTGATGGTAAAAGGCCCATTTTTGATATTTTTCCCAGTGATTTGGTGACACTTGTGGTGAGACAGTGCTGGACAAGGAGCTCCTAATACCTCCCTCCGATTTGCAAATTCCATGCTGGGTCTAACCTTGGCTGTTTTCACCACTTAACATGCCTGCTTAAAGTCTTATCAAGTTTACATCATTGTTAGCTATTTTCTCCCCCAATGTATTGCTTTCTTTTTTTTCCCTCCAGCTTTATTGACTTAAAGTCTCAAATTAATATTTTAAAGGGTGTTTTTTTCATGTGTGTGTGGGTTTTTTTGTTGTTTTTTTTTTTTGGATTCCTGATGGAAAGAAATTCCAAAGATTTCAGACAGGAGATCTGATGGCCCGAGGTGGTTGGGGGAGGTGGGGAATCAGTGGAAGGGATTTTTGCCTAATCAGGAACGCTTCCGGCAGAATCTCAAGATCCTCATTTGCAAATCACTAACCTTGTTCTCATTACAATGGTGCCCTGGCCGCTCTACACTCCCCACCCAGTCCTTGGCATAATTGGGCTGGTTTCCATACCAATGAGAAAAGATTCTTTTGTGAAGATCCCAACAGTTTTGGAAATCCTTTTACGTAGTTATTGTTTCCTCTAATCCCATATTCTATCAGTCCACGGTTACCTGCAGCCTGGGGGTGGAGAAGGTTGATAATCCTCTTTATGACATTAAAAGAATCCAGCCATTTATCTAAATTTGCTGCTTTGGGGCTGGGTTTGGGAGAAAACCTTGTGGGGAAGGATTCTTACCTGACTAGCTGAGATGCTTCTCAAGGGCACACTAAGGGTGTCTCTGGCGTCTATTCTGTTCACCCGAGCACCTGCTACTTCCAAGGCTCCGCACACATCACTTAATATGTACCGAGACTTTAAGGTGGGCTGGCGATAAAATGGTAAATAAGAAACACAAAAAAGAAAGGCCTGAGCTGCCCGGAGTTTACATTCTTGCTAAGAGTGTTGGCAGGAAAGCATCTTAAACCAGCTAAGCCCGCAGTTATGTTGGGGTGTCTCACGCTATGAAAAGAAATCGAGAGGTCTGCAACGATGCATTCACAAACACGTAAGGGTCTGTGTGTCTGGACTTTTCTAAATGGCTTGACCTCCCTGGCTTCACACGAGGCTGTGGATCGAATCGTGCCTCCTTCTGGAAGCTTCTGCGGGTCGGCTTTTCTAGAACCACATTTCCTGACTCTCCACCCTGCGTCTATAATACGTATCATTATCATACTGGCATCATGAAACCCAATTGTTCCTTTGTTGTCTGTCTGCACAACTGGGACGCAGGCCTGTTGAGGGTGTAATGTTCTTCTGTTTTGCTCGGGGCTGTATTCCCCAGTGCCTAGATGCTCAAAAATACTTCCTGAATAAATGAATCTGTCAACTGAAAAAGAAAAAAAAAAAATTCAGGTCTGGGAAAACACTTTAGAAACCCAAGGTATCCTGGTGAACGTGTTATCTGTGTTAGGATAATTTTGTATTAGGAGAATACAAAAGCAAACTCTCCTTTTAGGAACACCAACCGAGCACCTATAGCAGAGGTCTTTAGGAGATAGCTATTGATCAGGGTTTAGGGTGTAGCTGGCATTGAGCCAAACAGCCCCAGTTTGGAATATTTATTTTTTAATTTACACCCAAGTTAGCATATACTGCAACAATGATTTCAGGAGTAGATTCCTTAGTGCCTCTTACCCATTTAGCCCATCCCGCCTCCCACAACCCCTCCAGTGACCCTCAGTTTGTTCTCCATATTTAAGAGTCTCTTCTGTTTTGTCCCCCTCCGTTTTTATTTTATTTTTTTGCTTCCCCTCTCTTATGTTCATCTGTTTCGTCTCTTAAAGTCCTCATAGGATATTTGTCTTTCTCTAATTTTGCTTAGCATGGAATATTTTCTGAGCCATCTTTTTTGTTAGTTTTTTAAGTAGGCTCTGTGCCCAACAACGTGGTGCGGGGGGGGGGGGGGGAGGGTCTTGAATTCATGACGCCAAGATCAAGAGTCACATACTCCACCGGCTGAGCCAGCCAGGTGCCCCTCTGCGGCATCTTTGTGAGTTCTGTGCTGGTTTTCACCTGGATATGTTGTATTTCCTTCAGGAAATCCAGGAAGGAGGGTGGGTTTCTGTCTCTCCCAGATGTGCTCAAGTACACTCAGCACGTGTAGAGTTCAGCCTGCGTGATGTGCACCTCGCGACCCCAATGTCGCTATCAAAGACTAAAAGACACCCGAGGTGAAGAAGGGACAGAATCCCCCCAATTTAGTAAGTCTGTTGCGTTCCCAGTTGGGTGCAGATATGCCCACAAAGAGTTTACTCGGTAGGAAATCAGGGTTTCTGGTATTAGACTGGGGAATGGCAGGGGAGGGGGCGTGGTTCCTGGCCGTCCTGCCCTCTGGATTGAATGAGTTGGGTAAAGTGAATCCCCTTTGGTCATTGGCCAAAAGTCTTCAGTTTGGGGTCCATCTTCCAAGGTCACTCAAGGTCCCTGGACCTCTCAGATTGATCAGAGGAAGCTGGTAACAACACTCTGCATGTGGTTTGGGGTCTCCTAGGCAGTGCCTGCCGCAGGGCCCCTCGGTTCCCTCACTGGGCTGCAGCATCCCGTATCCTTCAGATGCCCCCCCTGAAATATCCCTTTGTTAGATCCTAGCCTGCCACCCCCCACCCCATCGCCTCACACTGCTTTATTGCTCCTAAATTCCCTCGGGATGGTCCGACACACTGGGTTTCTGGTTTTATCTGCCCGTGTTGGGCTTTACCAGTGTCCTAAAAGCACAGATGGATGGTTCCCTTTGGTTCCCAGGAAAAGGCTTCCTGTAAACGACCACCTTCTCCATATGCCCAGGGGACTCCCCTGTCCTATGACAAGGCCAGACACAGACCCCCGACCCCCATAATTGTGGCCTCCACAATTTTAGCTGAAAGACAACCCCGGAACTGAAGACAACAATGTTTCCTGCTCAGTTGGCCGAGGCCTCCAGCAAGGATGACAAAAGCCATCCCTACAGGTAGTCACTCTGTCTTGTCCATTTCTCCCTGAAATCTTCCACGGCAAAGCCACTCTGCCCAGATGCTCCATCAGTGCTTAGACCTGGGGTGTGCTCCCAGTCGACTAAGACCAGTTTCCTTATGTGGCTTTTGTCTTTGACCACTCTTGGTTGCCTTTCTTTCCAACCAACAACCAACACAACAACCAACAACCAGGGCAACGCAGGTTGCCCTGCGTCCTCAGCACCTAGAAAATAGTAGTAGCTTCAAATATTCATGAATTTGGTGACTGGCCAAATGAATGAAGGAGGATGGGCTAGAAGCTTCTAAGAATATGGGGCTTGGGTGGATCTTAAATCCTGTCTCTGCTAGAGATGTTGTGAATGAGGGGTAAGGGGAGACAGGCCAGATCAGGCAGGCCTTGGAGGTCTTGCGAAGTAATTAAAAAAATTTTTTTTAATGTTTATTATTTTTGAGAGACAGAGAGAGGGCACACGTGGGGGAGGGGCAGAGAGAGAGAGGAAGACACAGAATCCAAAGCAGGCTCCAGGCTCTGAGCTGTCAGCACAGAGCCCAACGCGGGGCTCAAACTCACAGACTGTGAGATCAAGAATGTGACTCTTGGGGCGCCTGGGTGGTTCAGTCGGTTGGGCAGCCAACTTCGGCTCAGGTCATGATCTCGTGGTCTGTGAGTTTGAGCCCCGTGTCGGGCTCTGTGCTGACAGCTCGGAGCCTGGAGCCTGTTTCAGATTCTGTGTCTCCCTCTCTCTGACCCTCCCCCGTTCATGCTCTGTCTCTCTCTGTCTCAAAAATAAATGAACATTAAAAAAAAAAAAAAATTAAAAAAAAAAAAAGAAGAATGTGACTCTTGATCTCAGGGTTGTGAGTTTGAGCCCCACGTTGGGCGTGGAGGTTACTTGTGCAGGCACACACACAACACCCTACCTTTCAGAAGTGCCCATACACTGCAATTTCTGTAACTGTGTTTGTCTGTGACCCTTGTTTCTGAGTGTAAAACTGGAGACTTCTGGTCCCGGGTTGTTATTACAAAACTGTTGGTTCACAGTTGATCAGACAACCCACATATGTTCCACCTTAAGTAAAGATTAAAATCCAATTCCGTTTGGAATGGAGATGAATAGAGTTTCTCTCCCATACAGATTATGCATCTAGGATACGAGAGAGTTCCGTATTTCATTCTTATTTTTCATGTTTGTGATGCCAGTTCTCAAAAATTTTGTTCACGTAGATACATGAGAACAGAAGAATATTGGCACAGTGAAATGTTCCTCAATATTTTTAATTCTTTCTAAATGATGTGATTTAATATACCACATTTAAAATAATAAAAAACCCATAATCCTTACTCAAGCTGTCAACTTGAGTTGTTTTAAAAACACTTTGAAGTTATGTATCAAAAATGACACACTATATCTTCAAAAATTATTATTCTTTGGGCGCCCGGTGGCTCAGTCGGTTAAGGGTCTGACTTCGACTCAGGTCATGATCTCACGGTTCGTGGGTTCGAGCCCCGTGTTGGGCTCTGTGCTGACAGCCCTGAGCCTGGAGTCTGCTTTGGATTCTGTCTTCCTCTCTCTCTCTGACCTTCCCCCATTCATGCTCTGTCTCTCTCTGTCTCAAAAATGAATAAATGTCAAAAAAAAAATTAAAAAAAAAAATATATATATATATTTTCTAGGGGCACCTGGGTGGCTCAGTCAGTTAAGCGTCTGACTTCGGCTCAGGTCATGATCTCGCGGTCTGTGGGTTCGAGCCCCGCGTCGGGCTCTGTGCTGACAGCCCTGAGCCTGGAGCCTGCTTCAGATTCTGTGTCTCCCTCTCTCTCTGCCCTTCCCCCGCTCATACTCTGTCTCTCTCTGTCTCTCAATAATATATAAACGTTAATTTTTTTTTTAAAGAAAAGAACAGGAAAAACACACTTTCTCCACTGATTTCCTTCAATCTCCCAGTGTCTGCCAATCCCTAGACATGGGCTGGTTCAGACCCGAGGGTACTCCAAGGGCCCAATTCACACAGGATTTCAAAGACTTAGTAAAAACAAACAAACTAGTGTACAGGGTCTCAATCAGTTCAGTTTGTCATATTGATCTCGATTAGAACAGAAAAAGATCCTGTTTTGGACTTACCGGGCTATAGAAAGTATATTCGTAAAATCAACCTATGATGTTTCTTTTGTTTTAATGTGGCTATGAATATTTTTCACTTTTTAGGGGGCACCTGGCTGGCTCAGTTGGTGGAATGTGTGACTCTTGATCTCAGGGTTGTGAGTTCGAGGTCCATGTTGGGTATAGAGATTACTTTTTTTTTTTTTAATTTTTTTAACCTTTATTTATTTTTGAGACAGAGAGAGACAGAGCATGAATGGGGGAGGGGCAGAGAGAGAGGGAGACACAGAATCAGAAGCAGGCTGCAGGCTCTGAGTCACCAGACCAGAGCCCGACGCGGGGCTCGAACTCACGGACCACGAGATCGTGACCTGAGCCGAAGTCGGACGCTTAACCGACTGAGCCACCCAGGCGCCCCAAGATTACTTTTAAAAAAATCTTTACTGGGGTGCCTGGGTGGCTCAGTTTGTTAAGCATCCACCTTGGGCTCAGGTCATGATCTCTTGGCTCGTGGGTTTGAGCCCCATGTCGGGCTCTGTGCTGACAGCTCAGAGCCTAGAGCCTGCTCCAGATTCTGTCTCCCTCTCTGCCCCTCCCCCACTCGCACTTTGTCTCTCTCTTTCTCTCTCAAAATAAATATTTAAAAATATTAAAAAAAAAGAAGAACGGGGAGAAATGGGGATTTTCAGCCAATGAGCAGAGTGAGGGGATCCGTGGGTGAAAATTTACTAAGAGGGCCACCACACGGAGAGGGGGATTCTTACTAAAGCAGCTTCACAGGCTCCTTGCCCTGGATGGGGACATCAGAGAGGTGAGATGGGGAACTGGATCGATCAGGTATTGGGAGTCAACAGAGGTCTAGGGTGGTGCTGACAGCAGGATTCTTCATCAAGACTGGCTGGGCAGGCCTGAAGGGTTGGAGACCAAGGTTGAGGTCAGGGGAGCCCAGCTACGGTTCGGTCAGGAACACAGTCTTATGCTCAAAATGTATCAATCACAAGAGAGGAAAAGATCCCAGAACCTGGGTTGGAAAGGTTGGAAAGAAAATGGGTGAAAACACCTGTGTGACAAGCCTTAAGCACTGTCCCTGACCGGCCATTTCCTCACCTACAAAGCCCCATCTGTGGGACTCAGGGACAGACCAGACAGGGGCCTTGGCTTGGGGGCGGGGGGTGGGGGGAGCAGGTGCGGAGGAAGGGGGATCTAAAAGGAACTTGGGACTAAGAGGCAGTAATTTCCTCCTTCCACAGGATTCAGCAAAGATTGTCGGACCCTCATTCCAATGAGATTTGATGAGCTCTTTAGAGAATACTTTGAACACGAGAGAGGGAAAAACAGAATTTGTTTCTGCCAGAGCAGGCTCCAGGCTCTGAACTGTCAGCACAGAACCCGACGTGGGGCTCAAACTCACGAACTGTGAGATCATGACCTGAGCTGAAGTTGGACGCTTAACTGACTGAGCCACCCAGGAGCCCCAAGTTTCTGTTAATCTTTTCATCATGAGAGGGAGCGTCAGGGTGTCTCAGCCAGGAACTTAGTAGGGTTCTAGAGAATTATTTTTCCTTCCTTAAAACCCCTAGTCATTTGTCCTGAATAAAGTCTTGCTTAACATTGTTGTTTTAAGCAATCTCCGCACCTGGTGTGGGGCTCAAACTCATGACCCTGAGATAAGAGCCACAGGCTCTGCTGACTGAGCCAGCCAGGCACTCCCGGTGTCAGTTTTTAGGACAGCGATGTTCCAGTGGGTGCGAGTCTATCTGAGGTGCCCATTTATGAGGGTCTCTTGCACTAAATCTGACAGTCCCCCCTCAGACACAGCAGCCACATTTATGTTCGATGGGCACTGGGGGCTCATGCTCCCGAACAGGACAGCGGTGACACAGACTTGGCTCGGCAGGGATGATGAAAGCAGTCTGGTGTGGAGATGTCAAGGGACAGGGCTGACAGGACTGGAGACAGAAAGGGGGTGGGGCAGTTGTGGGGACCGGTCTGGAAATGCGACCATTTGCAGCTTGTGGAAAAGAGATTTCAGAAGCTGGTCCGTTCAAGGAATATCTTCTGATGAGTTTGATGCAAAAAGGTGGTTGTTTTTGTTTTGTTTTGTTTTTTAGTGCCATAGATCGGCGATAGCTCCCTTCCCCGTGGGGGATTACTGGCAGAATGGGAGGGCGCCGTGAGATGGGGCAGAAATCTCCCGTCCCTTGAGGATTTGTCAGGCGGGGCTGCGTGTAGGTTTCCAGAGCGTGCTCTTACTGGATATTCCTTTTCTTTTTTTTGAATTTTATTTAAATCCAAGATAGCTAACATATAGTGTAATAATAATTACAGGAATAGAATTTAGTGATTCATCGCTTACACATAACACCCAGGGCTCATCCCAACAGGTGCCCTCCTTAATGCCCATCAAACATTTAGCCCATCCCCCCACCTCCCCTCCAGCAACCCTCAGTTTATTCTCTATTTAAGAGTCTCTTGGGGCACCTGGGTGGCTCAGTCAGTTACATGTCAGATTTCAGCTCAGGTCATGATCTCAGAGTTTGTGAGTTCAAGCCCTGCATCGGGCTCTGCTTGCTTCAGATTCTGTCTCTCTCTCTCTCTCTCTCTCTCTCTCTCTCTGCCCCTCCCCCACTCGGGTTCGCTCTTTCAAAAATGAGTAAAGATTAAAAAAAATTAACACAAAAGAGTCTCATATGGTTTGCTGGATATTCCTCAAGGTTCTTGTGATGACAAACTTTGTTGTTCAACACATATCCCTTGACATCTACACTTTCCAGGTCCTAATTCAACAGCAACCAAGGGAGATAAAATTTCTTCGTACTTGGAGCCCGTCCTCAAGGGGCTCAGAACTTCAGAACTTGCAAAATCTGGGAACTGAGGCGGGGACGGGGGGTGGGGGGTGGGGTGGGCAGTGGTCCAGCCTGGGGGCAACTTCCTTCCGTTTGGGAAGTTACGGAAGGTGTTCCGGAGAAATCGCCCGGAGGAAAAACTTTCCTCTTCCAGCCTGAGTCCTGGGGCTGGGGGCCTGGAAATTAACTGACAATGGTCAGATTAACAGGAGAAAAGACAGGTTTATTTACACGTGCATGAGGGACCTCCCAGTAAAGGGGAGGAAGGGCCTGGAGAAAAGTTTATATATATCAACGTAACAAAAGGAGGGGGTGTGAGGGCTTTTTGATGCTAAGGAAAATGGACCCACTCATTGGGAGGGAGTTAAGTGTGGCTGTTTTCATTTTTCGGGAGGGAAGTTGGACCAAGATTTCTTGCTGCGTCTTGTAGCTCAGCTGTTTTCACTTTGGGATAAAGATAGAATAATCTTCCTGCCAGCTCTGGGGTTCCACGTGGGTCCCCACTTCAAAGCCCTGGAAAGACAAGCCAGCTTCCTCTAGCATTTGCAAGAGCGGGATAAAGGGCTGGTTCTGAAAGACGCAGGGCATCATGCTAAGCAAAATAAGACAGACAAAGACAAATATCGTATGATGTCGCTTATATGTGGAATCTGAAAAAAAAAAAAAAAAAAAGAACAAAAAACCTCAAACTTGTCAATTCAGAGAACAGACTTGTGGTTGGGGTGCGGGGTCGGGACGGGAGAAGGCGGTTACAAGGTACAAACTCCCAGCGATGGGATGGGCCAGTCCTGGGGATGTGGTTTACAGCACGGAGACGACAGTTAACGGTGTTCTGTTGTGTATTTGGAAGTTGCTAAGAGAGGAGACCTTACAAGTTTTCATCACTATTACAGCGATGGGTGGTGAAGGATGCTGATTATCCCGGAGACCTTCCTGAGGCTGAGGCTGAAGTGGGGGTCGGGAGGAGGGCTGTCCGAGCCCCGCGTCGGGGGCGCGTCGGGCTCTGTGCTGACAGCTCAGAGCCTGGAGCCTGCTTCGGATTCTGTTGTCTCCCTCTTTCTCTCTCTAATAAATATTAAAAAATTTTAAAGAAATAAATAAGAACCTGATCTCCTATAGAGAAGCTCCCTGAGAGCAGAGCCACTGTATCTGTGATCAATATTTGATGAGTCACTTGGGAGCATTATCCTAAGGGTTAATTATTTATTTTTTTTATTGAATCATGAGTCCATTGAAATTCAATAAATGATTTTCCTGTCTACAGTGTCTTTCTGGTAGTAATGACTTTGCAGATGGGCACAAGGAGATCCCGGCAGGGAGGCTGTGAGGTCCCAGCCGTCAGCTGAGCTAACGCACAGGGGAGCCTCTCTGGGTGCACAGGGGGGAGGGGAGAGGGCCGCGAAGACTAGAAATAACCCGAGAGGGAGACACACACCTGCAAGGATCCTTCCGTTTTGTAGTGAGACCTCTGACTCCCCATCCACTGCCTGGGCTGTGGCTGCCTTCCACTCAGACTGAGAGCTTCTCGGGGCAAAGTGTGACTCAGACCCATCCCTGGGGTCATTTAGCTTAGGCGCTGGCCTGCAGAAAGCTGGACGCACGGAGAGAAGGGCCAGTGAGTCAAGGGGCTGGGATACAGCAGGTGCAGGGGAGAAGCCATGGGCCACAAGGACACTGCCAGGTAGTGGTGCCTGAGGCACATTCTTTCCTGTGTTCCTCACGAGCTCGGTGGGATATTTGAGAACCCAGAGAAGTCAAGCCATGTGCTCAAGGTCGTGGCGGACGGAGGCCCTCCTACAATTCTTGGTCAAGGAACCGCACACTTTGTATCTTAGAGTGTAGTGCAAGAAATCTAGGAAAACCTCTGTTCTTGCTAAGCTCAGAGTCTGCAGAGGGCTGTGGATTCTCCTTCAGCCGGAGAAGGCAGGCAGGGCAGAGGTCGTCCTTGAAGATCCATGAGCCTGGAAGTCAGAAAATGCTAGTAATACTTATCATTCTAAATGATAATAAAGGCACTGGTGATAATAGTAATCTATGTTTACTACAAAAATAGCAACACTTACAAGAAATAACAATCATCCTTATTTTAAGTGCTAACAGGAACAGTGACAATGGTAATACTTATTACTATAATAATAGTAACACTTACAGTGATAATATAGTAATATTATATCATCTCCCAAAGATAACTTATTACAAGTAACACAAGATGCCCATCACGCCACACAGAGATGCGTTCCTCACTTTGTACATCTCCTAAATGGGGATCCTAAAAATTTTGAATTTCATGGTGTTACGGTGGCAGTGAGCATGTGTGGAATAAAACAAGGAGACGTCAGCCTTTAAAAAATCTTTTTTAAATGTTTTTATTTATTTTTTAGACAGAGAGCATGAGCAGGGGCAGAGAGAGAGGGAGACACAGAATCCGAAGCAGGCTACAGGCTCCCAGCTGTCAGCACAGAGCCCAAAGCAGGGCTTGAACCCACAAACTGTGAGATCATGACCTGAGCCAAAGTCAGGTGCTTAACCAGCTGAGCCACCCAGGTGCCCTGAGATGTCAGCCTTTTGAATCGGTGTCCTGTGAACAGAGATGACGTCACCCCAAAACAGATGGCTAAATATGTGGAAATCTGCATTCCCAGTGGGCCAAGGATATGAACAAACAGTTCATGAACATAAACCCATTCTGGAATTGGAAAACCAGTGGAGAAACAGAACTGTTCAGACAGACTTTGTATAGCGCAACATGGCAAGACTCTGTGGTGGCCAGTTGGCAATTAAAATTAGAAAGACATTTGCCCTTTTACCATTTCTTGCTAATTACCCAGCAGGTGTAACAGCACATGTACAGAATTGAGTACAAAGTTGCTAACTGCAGCATCGTGGGAGGCAGCAAAACAGAAGAACAACCTGTTGGGGCGCCTGGCTGGCTCAGTTGGTGAAGCATGAAAATTCTTGATCTTAGAGTTGTGTATGAGCCCCACACTGGGTATAGAGATTTTTTTTTTTTAACGTTTATTTATTTTGGGAGAGAGAGAGAGAGAGAGAGAGAGAGAGTGAGTCCAAGCAGGGGAGGGGCAGAGAGAGAGCGGGAGACACAGAATCTAAAGCAGGCCCCAGGTTCTGAGTCAGCACTGAGCCTGCTGTGGGGTTCGAACTCAGGAACCGTGAGATCATGACCTGACCCGAAGTCGGACCCCCAACTGACTGAGCCACCCAGGTACCCCAGGTGTAGAGATTTCTTAAACAAAAAAAATCTTAGAAACAATCTGTCACTAAGGGACTAAATTAAAAAATTCTGATCCATACACACACACGTTGCAATGGTAGGGAGGTGCTTTGCAAAGAAGCGAGGAATCTCTTTTTGCTTGGGGCAGACAAGCAGGACATACTGCTGAATTAAAAAAGAAAACAACAAACAGTAATGTAAAAGGTGTAGGCTAACGCATATAGTAATGGGAGAAAACCATGCCCCAGATCCCAGCGCCAGGAGACACATTAAGTGGCATATGCAGGGCTGACATTTGTAGAGGAGGGCGGGGCCTGGCTGGGAGCAAAGAGATGAATGGGTGGGAGAGACCCCTGTCAATTTTCATCTATTACAAACCATTTTATTTTTAATTTATTTTTAATTTTAGAGAGAGAGAGAGTATGCAAGCAGCAGAGAGGGGGAGAGAGAGAGAGAGAGAGACGAGAGAGAGAGAGAGAGAGAGAGAGAGAGACGAGAGAGAGAGAGAGAGAGAGAGAGAGAGAGAGAATCCCAAGCAGGTTCTGCACTTAGCATGGAGCCTGATGTGGGGTCTCAATCCCATAACCTTGGGATCATGATCTGAGCCAAAATCAAGAGTCGGACACTCAA
Source organism: Panthera tigris (assembly GCF_018350195.1). Lineage (NCBI taxonomy): Eukaryota > Metazoa > Chordata > Mammalia > Carnivora > Felidae > Panthera > Panthera tigris. The sequence continues at coordinate 4,141,935 of NC_056674.1, forward strand.
CCAACTGAGCCACCCAGCCACCCCTACAAACCATGTAAAAAAAACGTGGAACTATGCAAATGTAATCAAAGATATACTCTTATTAAAACATAGAGAACAACGGGGCATCTGGGTGGCTAAGTTTGTTAAGTGTCTGGCCCTTGATTTCGGCTCAGGTGACGATCTCACGGTTTGTGAGTTCGAGCCCCATAGCACTCTGTGCTGTTGTGCTCTGAGCCTGCTTGGGATTCTCTCTCTTTCTCTGGTCCTTCCCCATGCACACTCTCTGGCTCTGGCTCTGGCTCTCTCAAAATAAAAAAATAAACTTTAAAAAACAACCAAACCAACCAAACCAAAAACAAAACAAAACAAAACAAAATAAAACAAAAAACCCAAAACGTAGAGAACAAGAAAACAGATTGGGTAAATGCTAGAACATACATTCTCCCTTTTGGAAAGTCCCAGCTACAGGAGCTGAGGACAAAGAACAAAACAAATGAAACCGGAGCGCCTGTTCGTTTCCCAAATTATTTGCAGGAATCCTTTGGGTTGTGTCTTCCTCGCCGGGGCCACTCTGCATCCCAAGAGCATCAGTCTGGGGACAGGAGGTCATGTGGTTGCCTGGGGACCATGCCAGGGGCCAGGGGGCTAACATGTATCCATCACTTAACAGTGTTTGGTCGGTTTTATAAAAGCAGAAAATGAAGCCCAGAGGTAGACATTAGAGGCGCTCAGTGGCTGGCCTGGGATGCAGGGGGTTTTGAACCCAGGACCCTGCGCTAAAGGCGCGCCTGCGCAGCCTGGAGATGCTGGTCTGGCTCGTGCTCTCCCCCTGCTGGCCGGAGAAGGAAGTGCTCGAGGACACGGCGCCTCCGCGTTGCCTGATGGCCTGGAGCGGCGCGCCCCCCGGTGGTCGCATCGGGAAAACGCATCCGGCTCTTGGTGTTCTCAGCAATTTGCATTTAGGGCAAGTTCGGTTTTACTGATCTGCAACCGTAACGTCTCCTGTACACGCTCCCCCTGCTGTAGAGCGCCCCCCTCTCCCCTACCGTCCCGGGCGCGGGACGAAATTACAGGCACAGTGCCTGTGAACCCACCTCCCCGGACGCCCACCTTGTAAACCCCTCCCCATGCCCCTCGGGTCTCACTTTGGTGACCAATCAGCACGCTGCACTCGCCCTACATCCGCGCAGGCCTCCCTGGGACGCGTGCCCGAGCTGGACCAGAATGTTCTTCTCCAACCGCGAATAATTATCCTGGCCTGAAACCAGCCAAAAGGACCTCACTGGTCCCCAGTGTCCTTGGAAAACCAAATTCTTACCAGCGCTCGCAGGGACCTAAATAACCTTGTCCCTGTTAGCTTCTTCTAAGTAATTTCTGTCTCTGTCCCCTCCTCATGACAGGTCAGCCACGCTGGCTGGCCTTCCTTTCTTTTCTGACCCAGGGAAGCCAGCATAGAATTTTATCCTCGCTACCCCCTGGCCACACCAGCCTCTGTGCATGTTCTTAAACCGAAATTTCTAAGTTTTTCCTTAGAAAAACTGCTCCTGACACAACCAAATCCCCTATTCGTCTCTTTTGCAAAACAGATCACTGTTTTTTTTTTTGTTTTAATTCTCATAAGCCTCTATCATAGCTCTGCTTTTTTAAAATCATTTTCATTATATTTTTAAAAACATTTTTTAATGCTTATTTACTTTTGAGAGACAGAGACAGAACGTGAGTGGGGGAGGGGCAGAGAGAGAAGGAGACACGGAATCCCAAGCAGGCTCCAGGCTCCTATCAGCACAGAGCCCCACGCGGGGCTTGATCTCACAAACCGGGAGATTATGACCTGAGCCGAAGTCGGACGTCTAACCATCTGAGCTACCCAGGCGCCCCGAATCATCTTTATTTTATTTTTTTTAATGTTTATTTATTTTTGAGACAGAGAGAGACAGAGCATGAATGGGGGAGGGGCAGAGAGAGAGGGAGACACAGAATCGGAAGCAGGCTCCAGGCTCTGAGCGGTCAGCCCAGAGCCCGACGCGGGGCTCGAACTCACGGACCGCGAGATCATGACCTGAGCCGAAGTCGGATGCTTAACTGACCAAGCCACCCAGGCGCCCCATTATTTTATCTTTTTTAACATTTATTTATTTTTGAGACAGAGACAGAGCATGAACAGGGGAGGGGCAGAGAGAGAGGGAGACACAGAATCGGAAGCAGGCTCCAGGCTCTGAGCCGTTAGCCCAGAGCCTGACACGGGGCTCGAACTCACAGACGGCGAGATCGTGACCTGAGCTGAAGTCAGATGCTTAACCAACTGAGCTACCCAGGCGCCCCGAATCATCTTTATTTTAGATAAACTGGTACAAAATGAACAAGAACATCCTGGATTACTGGGTTTCCTGATTTTGCTGTCAATTGGCAGGAAATAGAGAAAACACAGAGCACAGTGGACCGCACCAAGGATGTGCGGCCAGAAAGACCCCGGGAGACTCACGGTGCGATGGCAGGTTCCGCCAGGTGGACAATAATAACAAAGGGAATCTGAGATTCAGAAGGGGCTGGCTGGCTCAGAGGCGTCAGATAAGAAGGGAATAGTATTCCTGTTGGAACGGGATGTTGTGGTGCTCCGTGTCTCTATTTGAATCATGTGTTTCTACATCCTGCTGGGGCCGTAGGATCCTTGAGGACAGATGTTACTTTCTGAGTCCCCCATCCAGACAGTGGGGACAGTGTTTGTCATGGAGTGTTGCTCAAAAACACTTCTCTCAGTTTGCTAGAGAATGAATGATGAGTCTTCTGTGTGAGTCTCAGTGCCATCTGGCCACATCAACAAAGGCAGACAGACAGTTCAGCCACCCACAGGCCCCTGGGCAGCAAAATGGGGGCCCCCTAAAATGCAAGACGCTCAGTTACATCTGGATTTAGAATGAACAAGAAATCTTTTATTATTTTGAAATGTGTATTTATTTATTTTGAGAGAGAGCGCAAGCAGGGGAGGAGCAGAGAGAGAGAGAGAGGGACAGAGGATCCGAAGCAGGTGCAGAGCCCCATGTGGGGCTTGAACGAACCGTGAGATCATGACCTGAGCTGCAGTCGGACGCTCAATGGACGGAACCACCCAGGCGCCCCTAGGGAATCATCTTTCAGTCAAAGAAACATGTCTTGTGTATTGCAAGCTCAGGCAACCAAAAATTTCCACAGCTCGACGAAAAATCATCTTTCCTGTGTGTCCCATGTATGCAATACAAATGGGACATATTTATGCTATGACATTGTTTATCTCAATTTCAGATTTTACCAGGCATCCTGTAACTTCTTACTCCAGCCGACAGCCCGTCCTGGAGAGCTCCCCTTGGGAGATCAGTGAGGTGTCTCTCACATGGTCTGCACCTTGAGCAGGAACTAGGGATGCAAGGTCTCAGCTAAGGGACTGGACCCAGAGGGTCTCCATCACTCTTCAGAACCCCTGCCAGATCTGTAGATTCTCCATGAGAGTGGGAATCGGAGCAGGAGGGATGGCTGGGCCAGGGGGAAGGAGAAAGGGGTTAGTCTTGGCTGAGAGGCTCTGTCATCACATTTTGCAGCCATGGAGAGAGACGCCCAGAACGAAAAACCGGGGACTCAAGTGGCTTGCTCTCCCAGGATACACACCCCAAACTGCCTCCTGATGGACATCCTGCAGCCCTCTCCCTCTCCCCACCCCCGCACTGTGCACTGGGGCAATGCCCTCATCATCTAAGCCTGGGGCTATCTGCCACCTTCCACTGAACCCCCACCCCCCGGTGTTTGGGGGAGGTACTTCACTGATCCCCGTGGCCAGAATGGGGTTCCCACCCTCAGGACCATGCCAGGTCTGGCTTCCCCATCATCAGGGTCTGCCTACACCCCATCAATCCCCTGGGTGGAGGGAGGTTATTCCACCCCAGATTGTCCCAGCCCCATGTTTCAGGGTTAACTCCCCAATTATGAGAGTCCCATCATTAGACAAACCAAAATCTAATGAAACCACATTATGCCAAGTGAAAGAAGCCAGACACGGGGCTCCTGGGTGGCTCAGTCGGTTGAGCGTCCGACTTCAGCTCAGGTCACGAACTCATGCCTTGTGAGTTTGAGCCCCGCATTGGGCTCTGTGCTGGCAGCTCAGAGCCTGGAGCCTGCTTTGGATTCTGTGTCTCCCTGTCTCTCTGCCCCTCCCCTGCTCGCACTCTCTCCCTTCTCTTGAAAATAAATAAACATTAAAAAAAAAAATTTTTTTTTAAATAATAATGCTGGGGCACCTAGGTGGCTCAGTTGGCTAAGCGTCTCACTTTGTCTCAGGTCATGATCTCCCAGTTTGTGAGTTCGAGCCCCGCGTTGGGCTCTGTGCTAACAGCTCAGAGCCTGGAGCCTGTTTCAGATTCTGTGTCTCCCTCTCTTTGCCCCTTCCCTGCTCATGCTCTGTCTCTCTCTGTCTCTCAAAAATGAATAAACATTAAAAAAAAAAAAAAGCCAGACACAAAATACCACATACCGTGGTATGGGTTTCACGTCTATGCAGTGTCCAGAAGAGGCAAATCCATACAGAACATAAGCAGACCAGGGGTTGTCCAGGGCTGGGGGGAGAGGGGAATGGGCAGTGGCAGCTGATGGGTCCGGGTTTCTTTCTGGGGGTTTGATCAAAGTGTCCCAGAATTAGGTAGTGGTGGTATCACACAACCCCGTGAATATGCCAGTAACACCCATGGAATTGCACACTATAGAATCGTGAACTACAAGGTACACTCTACCTTTTATACAGAAGAGTGAACGTTAGAGTGAATATTTTCCCCACAAAGACTATGAGAAAGAAACAGAATGGAAAAGAACAGAGGGAAGACCAGATCTGTTGCTTCCTTCCCCCTCCACTTCTCTTTCTGAAACATCACGGAGTCTTTAGTCTCCACCAGGGCTCAGGTGGGGAGGTTAGGGTCCCAGTGAGCCGAGGTCTCAGAGACCCCAGCTCTCCATGGACTCTCCATCGCCATTGACTCAGGGGATCAGGAGCCACGTGGAAGCCACAGCGATGTGGAGATGATGCTGTGGAGAAATCTTTACCCCAGTCAGCTCAAAAACACGGTGAGCGCTTGGGTGGTAAGGAGGCTGTGCTGTGCGGGCTGGGAGTGGGGAGACCCATCTGCCCCAAGACAGGGGGCCTGGAGCTCCAATTCTGGCTCTGGGGCCCTTCCTGAGTGACTGCTGGCAAATTCCTTTCACTGCTTGGGAGTCAGTTCACACTTTCTGTTGGGGACTAAGGACCCCGCCTCTTCAAGCCCCAGCTCTGCCACCAGTTTGTAGCCTAAACATGCACAGCTGGATGTCACTCTGAGGTCCTCAACTGAGTCACTTATGCTCAGAGAAGTTCAGCCTTGTCACCTGACCCCCTCCGGCTGGTTTTATTTTCCTGTCTTGACTGTTCCATCTACAGGCCTGGGTGGTGATCAGTCACGGAGCACTCTCTGTTCCTGTAGGGGTGGAAACATTTCTCCCCCTCCCTTCTAGGTTCTTTGGTCTAAAATCAGCATAAGACAGGGGCACCTGGTGGCTCAGTCGGTTAAGCATCCAACTCTTGGTTTTGGCTCAGGTCCTGATCTCATGGTTCTTTTTTTTTTTTTTTTTAAAGAGAGGGATACAGTGTGAGTGGGGGAGGGGAAGAGAGAGAGGGAGACACAGCATCTGAAGCAGGCTCCAGGCTCTGAGCTGTCAGCACAGAGCCTGCTTGGGATTCTCTCTCTGCCTCTCTCTCTCTCTGCTCCTCTCCTGCTCATGCTCACACTCTGTCTTTCAAGATAAATAAATAAATTTAAAAATGTTAATATGGCAAACTCCTACCTACCTTTCAGATCTCAGCCTAAAAGCCCCTTGTTTGGGGAATTCGTCCCAGACCTTATCATCTGATCTGGTCCCTTTCCCCACCAACACCATCACATTATTCATCCCTAAGCCTGGTCCCCCTTTAAGACTTAGTCCATTTTACACAACCAGGGGGACAGAAAACAGATCGGCATTTGCTAAGGAGTGCAGGTGGGTGAGGGCACAGACCACAAAGGGGCACATGGAACTTTTCAGAGCAAAGGAAATGTCCTTCATACGGGTTTCTCCAGCTTTGCTGAGATACAACTGACAGATAATATTGTGTAAGTTTAAGGTGGAAGTCAACGATATGATGCACGTATGTATTAAGAAATTATTACCACAGTAAGGCTAGTGAACACATCCTTCACCTCACAGAGTTATCTTTTTTTTTTTTTTTTTTTTTTTTTTTGGTGATGAGAGGATTTAAGATCCACCCTCTCAGAAACTTTCCAGTATAGAATGCAGTGTTGTTAACTATAATCAGCACGTTGTACAGAGTGCCCAGGGAAGTCCTTCCTGAAGAAGCGATATTTGAGCTGAGATGTGGTTGAGGAAAAAAGAACAAGCCATAGCAACACTGGAGGAAAGAGCTCTTTAGGTGGAGGGAACGATAGGTAAGTGCAAAGGTCTTGAGGCAGGAATCACCTTTCCTAGTAAAATGTGCCTGTTAGATGTTCACAATCTCTGGAGATGGGTAATATTAAAAAAAAAAAAAACCAATTTTTTTAAATGGTTATTTATTTTTGAGAGACAGAGAGACACAGAGTGTGAGCGGCGGAGGGGAAGAGAGAGAGGGAGACACAGAATCTGAAGCAGGCTCCAGGCTCTGAGCCATCAGCCCAGAGCCTGACGCGGGGCTCGAACTCACGAACTTTGAGATCATGACCTGAGCCAAAGTTGGATTCTCTTAACTGACTGAGCCACCCAGGCGCCCCAGGAGATGGGTATTATTATTTACCATATGTATCACACACGTAAGAACAGGGCTATGTCTAGTGTCTTTGTAAATATACCAAGAGACAGTGGCCAGACCATACTACAGAACAGAACTCTGGCCCACGATCTGTGATCTGCAGCGACCAGACCAGAAAACCATCCCATTATTTACAGTAACCAAGCCCAGGAAGCCAGCCTGGTGTCTGCAACTCAGACCACTATGTCCAGGAACCAGCCAAACCGTTACCCCTCTAGCAGTCAGCCAAAAATGACCAGGAATTAATGAATAACTGATACTTTCCCTAATATTTGTTCCTGCTTCCAATTTCGGTTCACCGAGAGAAAGCCAAATGGGATCTCCAGTAAATTACACAGGATGTCTGATTTCTGGTTAGCCTGCCTCAGCCTCTCTGTGCCAACAGCCTCAGGCTTCCTTCCTTCCTTCCTTCCTTTTTTTTCTTTCTTTCTTTCTTTCTTTCTTTCTTTCTTTCTTTCTTTCTTTCTTTCTTTCTCTTCCTCTTTCTTTTTCTTTCTTTCCTTTCTTTCTCTTTTCTTTCTTTCTTTCTCTCTCTCTTTTCTTCCTCTTTCTTTCCTTTCTCTTTTCTTTCTTTCTTTCTCTCTTTTCTTCCTTTCTTTTTCTTTCTCTTTTCTTTCTTTCTTTCTTTCTTTCTTTCTTTCTTTCTTTCTTTCTTTCTTTCTTTCTCTTCTCTTTTCTTCCTTCCTCTTTCTTTTTCTTTTCTTTCTTTCTTTCTTTCTTTCTTTCTTTCTTTCTTTCTTTCTTTCTCTTTTCTTCCTTCCTCTTTCTTTTTCTTTCTTTCCTTTCTTTCTCTTTTCTTTCTTTCTTTCCTCTTTCTTTTTCTTTCTTCCTTCCTTCCTATTTCTTTCTCTTTCTTTCTCTTTTCTTCCTTCCTCTTTTTCTTTCTTCTCTTTCTTTCCTTTCTCTTTCTTTCTTTCGTTTCTTTCCTCTTTCTTTTTCTTTCTTCCTTCCTTCTTCTTTCTTTCCTTTCTTTTTCTCTTTCCTTTCTTTCTTTCTCTCCCTTTTCTTCCTTTCTTTTTCTTTCTTTTCCTTTTCTTTCTTTCTTTCCCTCTTTTTCCCCCACAACAAAGCTTTGCCCCTCCTCTGCCTGTCCTTGAGTCCCCACCAAGACACAAGTGAGGGTGACCAGTTCCTTTATCATAGCAACCACCTTGGGCTGTCCTTATATGGGTGGTCTTTGTTTATTTACCCAGCTCAGAGACTCAAGGTAATCCATTCAAGTTCACACAGCTTTTTGGTGGGACTGTGAATCCAGTCTGAGTCCAGAAATCCTGAGAAGAGTCCCAAGATGAGGTCCCCACACCTCTTTCCCCCTTCGTTGGATCTCTGACCTCTCTCTCTTTTCTGGAGCTCAAACATGTGTCTGTGTGTTTTCAAACCTACCTTCTGCTCAAAGAGAAATAAGTTTACTTTTATTTCCTGGAAAGGGGAGAGGGAGGCCTCAGAAACTGAGGCTCTGGGGTGGGGGAAGACTTGCCCCAAGCTGCCTCCAGGTGTTAAGGGAGTAGCTTTTCCTGGAGCTCTGGGCCAAACGCTTCGTGTTCAAATAAAAGCATCTAACGTAGAAGGAAACAGGATGGAGTATCATTCAGCCTTAAAAAAGAAGGACATCCTGCCATTGGCCACAGCATGGACGAACCCGGAAAGGACGTTGTGCTAAGTGAGATGACCCAGACATAGAAGGACTGAGTGAGGCCCACGGGATCCTTCAGTCAGGAATCTCATGAGGAATCTTAAATAGACTCATGGAAGCAGAGAATCGAATGGGGGTTGCTGGGAGAGGGTGGCCCGAGAGTACGACCTTTCACTTATGCATGACCCACAAGTTCTAGAGCCCAGGGCATGCTGAATAGTTAGCAGTTGGGTGTTGTGTGCACTGAAAAACTTGCTCCCAGAGTAAATCTTACGCACAGTGTTGGTGGATCTGTTTATGGCACAGATTCCTTCCAAACTCATCAACTTGCATACCTCAAATACATACAGCTTTCTGTATGCCGGCTGCACCTCAAGATAGTGGTTCAAGAATAACTCAAGTTCTGCCGAAACCATTTCAGAAATAAAAACAAAAGTATCTACTGTGTATTGAGAGGCTATGTCCCTATGGGGGGTAGGTCCTGTCATTCCTATTTTATAGACAAGGAAGTTGATGCTCTTAGACATTAAGAAACTTGTAGAGGACATGTGTACAAAGGACTGATAAACATAGGATTCAAACCCCAGAGCTCACACATTTGCCAGGTAAGATATGATGTTGATGGAGGAACTCAAGGACACTCAGCCTCTCAGTCTGTTGTGGGTACTCGTTTCCTTGCATCAATACCAAGAGTGTGACTTTCTAACATTTAAAACAAACTTTTGGCCAAAATATTAGGTAAAAAAAGTGTCATACTTAAAGTTTAATTAAAAAAAAATTTTTTTTAATGTTTATTTTTGAGAAAGAGAGACAGAGCACGAGCAGGGGAGGGGCACACAGGGAGGGAGACCCAGAATCTGAAGCAGACTCCAGGCTCTGAGCTGTCAGCACAGAGCCCGATGTGGGGCTTGAACTCATGGATGGTGAGATCATGACCTGAGCTGAAGTCGGACGCTTAACTGACTGAGCCACCCAGGCGCCCCTAGTTTTATTTTCTTAAGCTTATTTTTATTTATTTTGAGAGAGAGAGAGAGAGAGAGAGACAGAGAGCACGAGAGAGAGAGCAAGCAGGGCAGGGACAGAGAGAGAGGGGAGCGGAGAAAGAGAACTCCAAGCAGGCTCCACACTGTCAGTGCAGAGCCCAACACAGGGCTTCAACTCATGGATGGCGAGATCACGACCTGAGCCGAAGTCAGACGCTTAACCGACTGAGACACCCAGGCGCCCCTTTAAACTTCAATTTGTATTTCTCTTACAGAGGATTTTCCTTTTCTCCTTTAACGGCTGTATGAAGGAACAGTTGACATGCCCCCAAATTCTTTCATCCTAAGTGTGCATTTCAGATTTTTACTAAATTCACGGAGTTGTGCCACCATCGCCATGAGGCACGTTTGAAGCTTCCATAACCTCCAGCTCATTCTCGGTTGGGGCCCCCGGCTGCCATTCTCCACCACCGGTAACCACCCACCTCCTCCTGCATCTTCACTCATGCCTTTTCTGGACATTTCACAGAAATGGAATCATGATGTCTGCAGTCTTTTCTGCCTGGCTTCTCTCGCTTTGGGCAATGCTTCTGAGGCCCGTCCTTGCTGCAGCAGGTTTCGCTACGCACACACTTTGCTTGGACCTAGCTTCACTTCAGGTTCACGTGCTAGTGGATGTTCAACTGGGCAGTGCCATCCGATAAGCCACCAAGCTCGCGTCCACTTCAGGGTTTTGTTATGGTGCCTAGGCTTTTGGCATGGCTCAGATGCCCTTGAGATCTGCCCTGCCCACCCAGAACCCCCAGATCCTCAACTTCCATCTTGGCATTCGGTTTACAGCCATCCAGAACCTTCTACCCAGAACCCCCAGATCCTCGACTTCCATCTTGGCATTAAGTGTACAGCCATCCAGAACCTTCCACCCAGAACCCCCAGATCCTCGACTTCCATCTTGGCATTAAGTGTACAGCCATCCAGAACCTTCCACCCAGAACCCCCAGATCCTCCTCTTCTATCTCAACGTTCAGTTTACAGCCATCCAGAACCTTCCACCCAGAACCCCCAGATCCTCGACTTCCATCTTGGCATTAAGTGTACAGCCATCCAGAACCTTCCACCCAGAACCCCCAGATCCTCGACTTCCATCTTGGCATTCAGTTTACAGCCATCCAGAACCTTCCACCCAGAACCCCCAGATCCTCGACTTCCATCTTGGCATTCGGTTTACAGCCATCCAGAACCTTCTACCCAGAACCCCCAGATCCTCGACTTCCATCTTGGCATTAAGTGTACAGCCATCCAGAACCTTCCACCCAGAACCCCCAGATCCTCGACTTCCATCTTGGCATTCAGTGTACAGCCATCCAGAACCTTCCACCCAGAACCCCCAGATCCTCGACTTCCATCTTGGCATTCAGTTTACAGCCATCCAGAACCTTCCACCCAGAACCCCCAGATCCTCCTCTTCTATCTCAACGTTCAGTTTACAGCCATCCAGAACCTTCCACCCAGAACCCCCAGATCCTCGACTTCCATCTTGGCATTCAGTTTACAGCCATCCAGAACCTTCCACCCAGAACCCCCAGATCCTCGACTTCCATCTTGGCATTAAGTGTACAGCCATCCAGAACCTTCCACCCAGAACCCCCAGATCCTCGACTTCCATCTTGGCATTCAGTGTACAGCCATCCAGAACCTTCCACCCAGAACCCCCAGATCCTCGACTTCCATCTTGGCATTCGGTTTACAGCCATCCAGAACCTTCTACCCAGAACCCCCAGATCCTCGACTTCCATCTTGGCATTAAGTTTACAGCCATCCAGAACCTTCCACCCAGAACCCCCAGATCCTCGACTTCCATCTTGGCATTCAGTTTACAGCCATCCAGAACCTTCCACCCAGAACCCCCAGATCCTCGACTTCCATCTTGGCATTCGGTTTACAGCCATCCAGAACCTTCTACCCAGAACCCCCAGATCCTCGACTTCCATCTTGGCCTTAAGTGTACAGCCATCCAGAACCTTCCACCCAGAACCCCCAGATCCTCGACTTCCATCTTGGCATTCAGTTTACAGCCATCCAGAACCTTCCACCCAGAACCCCCAGATCCTCGACTTCCATCTTGGCATTCGGTTTACAGCCATCCAGAACCTTCTACCCAGAACCCCCAGATCCTCGACTTCCATCTTGGCATTAAGTTTACAGCCATCCAGAACCTTCCACCCAGAACCCCCAGATCCTCCTCTTCTATCTCAACGTTCAGTTTACAGCCTTCCAGAACCATCCACCCAAAATCCACAGATCCTCTTCTTACATTTCGACATTCAGTTTACACCCACCCAGAACCTTCCACCCCGAACCCCCAGATCCTCCTCTTCCATCTCAGCAGTTTCCAATCTTAAAAAAAAAAAAAAAAAAAAAAGTGTTTTACAATTTCTCTCTCTTGTGTGTTTGTGTGTGTTTTTGTTTTGTTTTTACAATAAGAGGATTTGCCGAGGGAAGGGTCAGAGATCTGGTTGGAAGACAGAGAAGGAGGATAAAGGGTGTGTCTTGTCCTTAAAGAGATGCTGAAATAGCAGTGGGGGCAGGCACACTGGAGAGCTGAAGCTGAGGAGTCTCCTGGGTAAGGTGTCTTCACATGTTGGGGGCCCTGTGGTCTCACCTGGGTGTGAGACTGGGAGACTGTTGGTTCTTGGGGCTTTGCCAGACCTCCGATTGGTCACCTGGCCAGGAGTATCTTAATGACTAGCACTTGGGGCATTGCTTGCCTTGGCCAGAAGAATCCCTAAGCAATGTATGTGGGTTAATTAGTTGAGCTGGGTATGTAACAGGACTTGAAGCCTGGATGTGTTTCTTCAGGGACTTTTTGACTCTAAGTCTAGGAAGATGGAGTGAATCCAGAAGTTCTCAACCAGGGTTCATCCCTGCCTTGGGGGACAGTGAATAGGACAGCTCCCCTGTAACGAGGATTTATTCAGCCCCAACACCACAGGTACACTTAGAAACCCTGGATAAAATGCACAAGCATCTGGGCTGAGATAAGGTGGGGGGTGGGGAGGGTGGGGGGAGGGCAAGAAGGTTTAGGAAAAGGGTTTGCTTGTAGGGGCACCTTGCTGGCTTAGTTGGTTGAGTGCTGACTTCGGCTCAGGTCATGATCTCACAGTTCATGAGTCAGAGCCTGGCATTGGGCTCTGTGCTGATAGCTCAGAGTCTGGAGCCTGCTTTGGGTCTGTGTCTCCCTCTTTCTCTGCCCTTCCCCCACTCGTACTTGGACTCTCTCTCTCAAAAATAAAATAAAAAACCTTAAAAAAAAAAAAAAAGGAAAAGGGCTTGCTTTCCAAGGGATGGACCAAATTTTAGAGGAAGAAAAGGGTTCGCTTTGCCATGAATGATAAACAGGAATTGGAAGAATATGTCCACACTGGGGGACAAAGGAAACCCAATTCCCTTTTGTTAACATATGAATACAAAATAAAAAGATATACAGCAAAATCTGTGATTTTTTTTTTTTTTTCTAAGCCAGTCCAGGCTTTTCCTGCATCATTACATCTTATGAACTTAGAGTTAGTCGTCTGCTGATGTGCATGGAAATGCTTGTATTTTTAAGTTTTTTGATTACTAAGGCCTAAATTACATATAGTAAAAATAACTTTTTAGTGATTTTACATTTTTATGCTTTATAGGTTTATAAGTTCAGACAGTCATGTGTCCCCCCACCAAAGATACAGAATGGTGTTATTCCAATTCCCTTGGGAACTGCCCATATGCTTTGTCCCTAGAGTTCAGGCTTTTTCCTACTGATGTCCCATAATAGAATCATATAGTCTGTAGACTTTGGAGTCTGGCTTCTCTCACTCAGCAAAGGGCATTCATCCATGTTGGTTCCTTTTTCTTGCAGAGTCATAGTTATCATGTGGATGTACAAAGGTTTTTAAAGTCCTTTTAGCTGTTGAGGGGAATTTTGGTTGTTTTTAGTTTTTGTCCATTTTAAATGAAGCTTCTGTAAGCATTCTATATAAGGTTTTGTGGGAACATTATGTGTTCACGTGGTCAGATATGTGGGGATGGAATGGATGGGTCAGAGATGTGTATGACTAGCTTTCAAAGGAACAGAGGAACTTTTGGGACGCCTGGGTGGCTCAGTCGGTTAAGCATCTGACTTCCGCTCTGGTCATGATCTCAGGGCTCATGAATTTGAGCCCTGCATTGAGCTCTATGCTGACAGTTCAGAGTCTGGAGCCTGCTTCAGATTCTGTGTCTCTCTCCTCTCTCTCTGCTCCTCCCCTGGTAGCACTCTATCTCTCTCTCAAAAATAAATAAAAACTTAAAAAATACTTAAAATGAGGAATGGAGGAACTTTTTACCAAGGTAGCTGGCAGATTTTACATATCTAACAGCAAGGTAGGAGAACTCCCATTCCTCAACACTGGGTATTGTCTGCCTTTTAAGCCATTCTAAAAGCGTAAGTGATATCTTATTATGGTTTTAATTTACTTTTCTCTAAGAGCATGGCATGGCGTCTTTTTGAGCATCTTGTCATAGGCTTATATCTCCGCAGTGTCTGCTCATGGGTTATTTGCTTTTCTATTACTGAGTTATGGGAATTCTTTTTGTATTCTGGATTTAAGTCATCAGAAATGTGATTTGCAAACATTACTATCCGGCTGTGTGGGTTGTCTTTTTTGTTCTCTTAAGAGTATCTTGGGGGCACCTGGGTGGCTCAGTTGGTTAAGTGTCCAACTCTTGCTTTCGACACAGGTCATGATCTCACGGTCACAAGATGGAGTCCACGCTCAGCCTGGAGCTTAAGATTTTCCCTCCCTCCTCTCTGCCCCTCCCCCACTCGTGCTCATGCTCTCTCTCAAATAAAAATAAATTTACAAAGTACATATTCTGAAGCTAAGTCATTTTTAATTTAATTAAAAAAAATTTTTTTAATGTTTATTTATTTTTGAGACACAGAGAGACAGAGCATGAACGGGGGAGGGTCAGAGAGAGAGGGAGACACAGAATTGGAAACAGGCTCCAGGCTCTGAGCTGTCAGCACAGAGCCTGATGCGGGGCTTGAACTCACAGACCACAAGATCATGACCTGAGCCGAAGCCTGACACTCAACCGACTGAGCTACCCAGGCGCCCCTCATTTTTAATTTTAATGAAGTCCAAATAAAAAAAAAAAAAATTGTCTATCTTAGAGGACCTGGCTGGCTCTGTCAGGAGGAGCCCCACGCTGGGTGTGGACATTACTTGAAAATAAAATCTTAAAAAAAAAAAAACCCATCTCAAAATCCTTTAATATTGAGGATGTTATATGTCATATGTCCATATATATATATATATATGTATGTATATACACATATACATATACATATACATACATACATATATATAAAATATGTAATACCGAGGCTACCTGGAGATTGTGTAGGCTGGTACTTTGGAAGCAGAATAAATAAGATTTTCATTTTTAAGTAGATTTAGCTACCTGCCTACTCTATAGAGCCTTTCTCATGGCTCAGGGCAATAAACCCTTACTCTTGTATACAAGGCATTGAATATTTTTGTCTTTGCTTATCTCTTCATCTTCATCCCTTTAAAATGTAGCTGGTTCTTATCTTTTCACCCAGCAACCATAACACCCATTGCTTACCCATAACACCCACTGCTTACATAGTCCTCCAAATGCACTGGGCACTATTCTTACTCTATCAATGCATTTAATCCACACAAGAACCCTGTGAGGCAGGAACAATTATTTCCATTTTGCTGATGAGTCAAGGAGAAGCTAAAATCAGTTTGACCTTCATGTCCTGTTCCATTCCAGAAATGCAACTTCAACCCTCATGGTCAAGGTCTAGGGTCTGTTTTTTTTTTTTTTTTTTTAATGTAGTGAAAAAACACGTAACTTTAATTTTTTTATTTTAATTATTTTAACTTTTTTAATGTTTACTTATTTTTTGAGAGAGACATTGTGAGCAGGGAGGGTCAGACAGAGATGGAGACACAGAATCTGAAGCAGGCTCCAGGCTCTGAGCTGTTAGCACAGAGCCCGACACGGGGCTCGAACTCATGAACTGTGAGGTTATGACCTGAGCCAAAGTCAGACACTTAACTGAAGGAGCCACCCAGGCACCCCAAAACACGTAACTTTAAATTTGCCACCATAACCATTTTTTAAGTGTAGATTTTGTTAGTGTTAGGTTCATTCACATGGTTGTGTAGCAAATCTCCAGAACTTTTTCTTAATCTCCTAAAACTGACTCTATACCCACGCCACAGGAACACCTCCCCTCCCCCTGGCCCTTGGCAACCACTTTTGGACTTTGTTTCTAGGATTTTGTTTCTAGGATTTTGACTGCTTTAGATGCTTCATGGGTGGATTCATACCATATTTTCCTTCTGTGGTTGGCTTCTTTCGCTTAGCCTAATGTCCTCAAGTTTCATCCATGTTTTCCCATAGGACAAGATTTTTTTTAATTTCTGAGGAAACTCCATACTGTTGTCCATAATGCGTGCACCATCCAACAGTGTGCAAGAAGTCTTTTTTGGGAGGGGAGGTGCAGGTCTTTATTTTTAATCCCCAAATGATTCTTAGCAATCTACCTTTGAAGAATGCATCCTCATATTTACAAAGAGGTACACACAATTCAGTTCATGCCAGGATTCATGTGAGCAAAAAGCATGGAAACAATATAAATGTCCATGTGCAGAGTTCTGGAAACCTACATCACGGTACGTTTCTACTTTGGAGTTTCTGTGGCTCTTAAAAGTCTGGGCATAGACCAATGTTCCAGACTTATTTTTAAGCAGGAGATTAGTTGCTAAACAAGATATAGAACATGATAAAATTTATACTTAAAGTTTGCTCCATTTAAACACATCTTTGAGGGGCCCCTGGGTGACTGAGTCAGTTAAGTGTCTGACTTCAGCTCAGGTCATGATCTCACGGCTCGTGGGTTTGAGTCCTGCATTGGGCTCTATACTGACAGCTCAGAGGCTGGAGCCTGTTTTCTGTGTCTCTCTCTTTGCCCCTCCCCCACCTCAAATAAATGAATAAACATTAAACAAATATATTTAGTAGTGTTTAAGAATGGAAAGTTACTTAAACTCAAAATAACTTAAAAAAAATTTTTTTTATGTTTTTAAATTTATTTTTGAGACAGAGACAGAGCATGAGCAGGGGAGGGGCAGAGAGAGAGAGGGAGACACAGAATTCAAAGCAGGCTACAGGCTCTGAGCTGTCAGCACAGAGCCCGACGTGGGACTCGAACTCACAGACCATGAGATCATGACCTGAGCCGAAGTCGGACGCTTAACTGAGCCACCCAGGCGCCCCAAAATTACTTCTTGAAACTCATCTAGACACTTCTTTTAAGGTAAAGCGTGGGACAGAGGAATGCCAGATCTTTCTCTGAACATTTACAAATGTCTTTTGTTTTTCTATGTATAAAGAATATTTGCTGGGGTGCCTGGGTGGCTCAGTCGGTTAGGCATCTGATTTTTGGTTTCGGCTCAGGTCAGGATCTCATGGTTTGTGAGTTTGAGCCCTACATCGGGCTCTGTGCTGATAGTGTGGAGTCTGCTTGGGTTTCTCTCTCTACACCTCTCTCTCTCTCTCTCAAAATAAATAAATAAATAAATATAAAAGAATTTTTTTAATACAAATAAAAGAAAAAATATTTGCTGTTGATTTGAATTTTTTTTTTTTGCCAGATAATCCAGTCAAGCTTTCTTCATTCTTCAGCAGTCTAGAAGACCTTAGAATGGATGTACCTTATTTTAGAAACACTTATGTTAGAGGTAAGCACTTAAAGTCGTTCCTACTTGTTTTTTTTTTAAAGTAAGCCTTAACCTCAACATGGAGCTTGAACCCATAACCTGGAGATTAAGAGTTGCACGCTCCACTGACTGAGCCACCCAGGCACCTGCACATTTTAATTTTTTTAATGTTTATTCATTTTTGAAAGGCAGAGAGAGACAGAGCACAAGCAGGGGTGGAGCAGAGAGAGGGGGACACAGAATCTGAAGCAGGCTACAGGCTCCGAGCCGTCAACACAGAGCCTGATGCGGGGCTCGAACCCACGAACCATGAGATCATGACCTGAGCCGAAGTTGGATGCTTAACCCACTGAGCCACCCAGGCACCCCTACGTATGCAAACTCAAATGACTGCTGACGAACTTGGCACACTATGATTGTTTTCGCTTTGGGAGCATTATGTCATCATTTTCTCTGAAGTTAATCATCCTTTTGGTCATTTGCTTAGATTTCTATGTTTCTATCACTAATTCATGGCATCTTTCCCCCAGTGATCTAGATCTTGCCTGCCTGCCTGCCTTCCTTCCTTCCTTCCTTCCTTCCTTCCTTCCTTCCTTCCTTCTTTATCTCTACACTCAATGTCAGGCTCAAACTCTGAGATCAAGAGTCACATGCTTTTCCAACTGAAACAGTCAGGCGCCCCCTGGCCTTAGTGCATTGAAACACATCAGGCTTTCTGTCAATTTTATGTCCTTGACCTGGCTCCAGGGGGAAGTTGGTTCTTTATGCTGGATGAGCACATGTTATTTGGCATCTCCTTCACCATATTCCTAGGAACTTTCCCGCTTCTGGAAATCCAAGATACAACCATCCCAACAACCCCCTGGCCTCCAGTGAATGTCCTACCTACCTGCTACGAAGGGAATGGTTTTCACCAGAGAAGCGGAGCCCCAGAAGGCCAGCCTCCAAGATGGGAGGCTGTCTTTGCCAAGGAGCAGCACCATGTACCTCTGCATTTGGCTGTAGCTCATTTTTCAGAGAAGAAAGTGAGGGCTCCAGATGGGTCAAGAGGGCACCTCCTGGAACACAGACAATCTTTCAACATATTTCCAGGGGAAATCAAGGTATTGCTTCTCTCTAGGAAACCAATTTCCCAATGCAAACAAAAACTATATTTTAACATTGAAACTATAATCAGTAGTCTTTTCTTCTTTTAAAAAAATTTTTAAAATATTTATTTTTGAGAGGGAGAGACAGAGTGAGCAGGAGAGGGGCAGAGAGAGAGGGAGACACAGAATCTGTGCAGGCTCCAGACTCTGAGCTGTCAGCACAGAGCCAGATGCAAGGCTTGAACCCACGAACCGTGAGATCATGACCTGAGCCAAAGTTGGATACTTAACTGACTGAGCCACCCAGGTGCCCCAATACTCTTAATGGGAAGGGGACTTCAAACATGAAGAAAATCAAACATTTCCCTTGAGACTCCTGTCTAAGCCCCCCCTACCTTTACCCCTTCCCAGCCTCTCTCATTCTGTAGGTGACTGAGTACAATTTGGTTACTCCAGAGGTAACCATTCATTATGGATTACGAACACAGAATTCATAATCTCTTCCCTCATACAGTCAATCTTACTAAAAATAACAGCATACTAAAGAAGCCTCAACACATCACGCAATTGATATCACATGGACCCTATTTTCCAAAGCAATGGATATAACAAAAATGCAATGCAGAATGCCTGTGTGGCTAAGTCAGTTGAGTGTCTGACTCTTGATTTTGGCTCAGGACATGATCCCAGGGTCCTGGGATTGAGCCCCGTGTCGGGTTCTGCTTAACATTCTCTCCCTCCCTCTCTCTCCTTCTGCCCTTTATCCCTGTTTGCTCTCTCATGCTCTATTCTTTCTTTTAATGTTTATTTATCTTTGACAGAGAGAGAGAGACAGAGCACAAGTGGGGGAGGGACAGAGAGAGAGGGAGACACGGAATCCCAAGCAGGCTTCAGGCTCTGAGCTGTCAGCACAGAGCCTGATGGCCCAATGTGGGGCTTGAACTCATGAACGGTGAGATCATGACCTGAGCCAAAGTCCAACACTTAACCAACTGAGCCACCCAGGCACCCCTCTCACGCTGTCTCTAAAAAAAAGCGGGGGGAGGGTAGGAGCCTGGGTGGACACCGTGGACCTTGCTTGGGATTCTCTCTCTCTCTCTCTCTCTCTCTCTCTCTCTCTCTCTCCCTCCCTCCCTCTCTGCCCCTCCCATGCTCTCTCCCAAAATAAATAAATAAACTTAAAATGCAATAGCCAAAAGATAGAAACAATCCACATAGCAATCAATGGCATGAACTTATAAACAAAATGTGATATATAGATACAATAGAATAGACTATTATCCAGCCTCAAAAAGCTAGGAAATCCTGACACATGCGACCATGTGGATGAGCCCCAAAGATGTCCTGTGAAACACTGAGGTGAAGCAAGCTGCTCCCCAAAGTATAAATATTGTGCAATTTCACTTAGACAAAGTACCTAGATTGGTCAAGTTCATACAGACAGTAGAATGCTAACTGTCAGGGCGTGGGGGTGTGTGTGGGGGAAATGTCAAGTTATTGTTTTATTAATGGGGACAGAGTTTGTTTGGGAAGATGAAAAGGTTCTGGTGACGGACGGTGGTGATCATTGTACAAAGGTGTGAGCGTATGTGTTGGCACTGACCTGTACACTTAAAAATGGTAAACAACGGTAAGTGCTATGTATATTTTACTACAATAAAAAAAAAAAAGTAACGCAATGAAATTAAAAAAAACAAACAAACAGGAGTAAACTCAAAGATGGCAGTCCCCATCCACCTGGAAACCAAAAGAAAATGAGAAATGTAGGACCATGGGACAGCAAAGTAATTGTACTTTAGAGTTTTTATAGCCAAAGCCTCAAAAAACTTTTTTAATGGTTATTTATTTTTGAGACAGAGACAGAGAGAGCATGAACAGGGGAGGAGCAGAGAGAGAGGAAGACAGAATCCGAAGCAGGCTCCAGGCTCTGAGCTGTCAGCACAGAGACTGACATGGGGCTCGAACTCACGGACCGCGAGATCATGACCTGAGCCAAAGTCGGATGCTTAACCAACTGAGCCACCCAGGCACCCCTAAAGCTTTTATAAACCCAAAGACATAGGAGTGATGACTAAAATGGGAAAGTAGGCAGTGATAAAAGTAAGAACATAAAGTAAAAGAGCACAATAGAGAGTTCCTGTTTTCGTGTTGGTCTTTATGGCACCAAGTTTGGGATTTTTGGACGGCACGGAGCCTGCAATAAACGCATGTGCAGAGATCTCTCACAGAGTGCAGCGACTTTGTGGAGATCTGGAGAGCCCGTGGTGGAAATCACCAAGGATTACTCAGGTTAGATCCTAATGAAGCATGTATTTGGATTACCCAAATGGAGCCATGCTCTGACACATGGGATGAAGGACAGAATCACAGATTTTGACGACAATTATGATCTTTACCGTATACCCTTCCCTTCAGACGGTCATGGCCGTGGGGAGCTTCTGGAACAATTCAAACAGAAGCCCCATTCTGACCATTCTCCTCCCTTTCCTTATGTTAAGACAAGGATCGGTGTCACTCACAAAGAGGAGATCATCTTAATCCAACCAAAGCTGGTACTGAAGATATGCAGAAAACACAACAGTAGGTATTTGCAACCCTGCAGGATCCAGCAGACCCCAAAATATTTCAGAGGGCACCCTAGGGATCTGTAGGTAATCAGGGGCTGGTGGAAGTTGCCCAGGTGATTCTATCTGAAATAGCTAGTGACCCCCGACTCATCAGACTTCATAATAAACTATGAATCTGCTTTGAAGATTTTACTAAAAGGTATAAGGATGTCTTAAGGAAAACAAACGGGCGCTTGGCTGGCTCAGTCGGTAGAGCATGCAAGTCTTGATCTTGGGGTTGTGAGTTCAAGCTCCACATTGGGTACAGAACTTACATTAAAAAAAAAAAAGTAAACCAATAGCTTCACTGGGACAGATCAAAAGGGGTATCAAAGGGACCTGGAGAGAAACTGTGGTTTCCTTACAGAGATCTCACAGCCTCTGATAAACAAAAATCCCTCAGTCCTACAAGGTCATCTGCCAAAGAGATTCCTTCGGTCCAATGAGCCTTGCAAACATATACTTGCCTCATTCAAACTTATAATACCATTTACAGATTTCATTTTGGAACCAGGTGGTGACACTTATTTTAAAGATGTTATTAAATATGAGAATGCTCACACTAAAAAAAAAAAAAAAGGGATGAATAAAATGAGCTCTTTCAGGGCTAATAAAATACTGAACAAGAACATAGAAAAAGGCACCAAAAAACATATTAGAAAAAATACATATAAATCAAATTTTTAAAAATTAAAAAAATAGAGATATGTAAAGAGATGTGTTAGAGACTATTAAAAATAAAATATGAAAATTTGAAGCACCTGGGTGGCTCAGTCAGTTAAGTGTCCAACTCTTGATTTTGGCTCAGGTCATGATCTCACAGTTTGTGGGTTTGAGCCCTGTTTCCGGCTCTGTGCTGACAACGGTGGAGCCTGCTTGGGATTCTCTCTCTCTCCTCTCTCTCCCCCTGCCCCTGCTCATGCTCATGCTCTCTCCCCTCAAAATAAATAAACTTAAAATAAAGTATGAAAAGGAATATAAAATTTTTTGGCTAACAAATGCAAAAACAGAAAAATTGGACAGTTTTCTGGAAAAATATTTAAAAAAAAAAGGAAAGAAAAGGAAGAAAAACAATGACCCCATTGACTGACCTATAATGAAGTAGACCAGGGGATCACCAAACTTTTTCTGTAAGGGGGCAGATAGTTAATATTTTCTGTTTTGCAGACCAGACTACAGAATGTAAACAAAGGGCCAACATCAACTTTGGCCAATGGGCTGTGGGTTGTCAATTCTTGAAGTACTTAACTAACTGAATTGAACTCAGACCTTGCACTTCTAAAAATAATTGAGGCCACAATACAGCAAAGGCTCCCCTCAGCTCACCTACCCCTTTCCTAATCCTCACAATAGCTAGATAGCGCCACTGATTGAAAAAGAAAGAAAAATCACACAAAAATTCATGAGCCTGGAGTCACCTGGACGTCAAATTTTAAAAATATTATGAAGAAAAAAAATAAAAAATAATATTATGAAAAAGAAAATTATGGGCAGACACATTTCTTAACGCAGATGTGAAATCAATTAAGCAAAATTTTGGTCCAGATCAACGATGATTAACAAAAATAGCAATTTAATATTAACAAATGACCGACGGTAGGCAGGGGGGGATGCGGACCTTAGCAACCCAGGACTGGTTTTGTATTATAAAGTGTATGTGATGATCATCGACGTAGCAGGTTCATTGCTAACAATATGACACAACTTTCAATAGATGCAGAGGTATTGTAGGAAATACTTCAAATTTAAATATTGGCAAAAAGATCTGATTCGATGACGGTTTCACATCCCAGGCACTACTGACATCGGGGACTGGATAATTTTCTGTTGTAGGGGGCTGTTCTGTGCATTGTAGGATGCTTAATAGCATCTCTGGCTTCTACCTTCTAGAAGTCAGTAGTATTTCTCTCCTCCTCCCCACTCAGTTGTGACACCCAAGAATATTTCCAGAATTAGTCCCATAAAAACATTTCATATCATGCCAGTGTCATGACGAAATCCAGCCAAACTGGTCTTTTCTTTATATATGCACTTACTGTTCCCCTACTGTCCTGGGGTCTTACTAATGCGGCCATTGGCTGGGGCCCCATTGCACCCCAGTGTTCTTTACATTGGGCTCTGGAAGCTTTTATTGAGTGGATTGAGTGAGGGAGTGGCCTTTCAGAAGAGGCAGGGTGGGTCTGGAGAAATGTAGGAAGGGCATGGTTGGATTTACACCCCTTCTGTTCCCCACTCAGAGAACCTTTGAGAACAGCACACTTGAACAACGACTCCCCAATAGGCAAGCAGAAATGGCGGACCAGAGGGCAGGTAAGCTGGAGGTGGCCATGAGGGGCCCTAATTTGTATTTGCCAACTACAGTGATTTAAATACTTCGAGGGGTGCCTGGGTGGCTCAGTCTGTTGAGCGTCTGACTTTGACTCAGGTCATGATTTCACAGTCCGTGAGTTCGAGTCCCATGTTGGGCTCTGTGCTGACAGCTCAGAGCCTAGAGCCTGCTTTGGATTCTGTGTCTTCCTCTCTCTCTGCCCCTTCTCCGTTCATGCTGTCTCTCCCAAAAATACTTCAAAAGTGGTGGATTTCAAGCTGCCAACGCATTGAGGTTTGCCAGCCAGTATGAGCCGACTCGAGCACACCACTGAAGGTGATGGGTTCCCAACACCAGTTGGGAAGTTATCCCCTTGTTTCACCTGGAATAATTTATTAGATCGTGGAATTATCTTTCCTTAAAAATTAGTAGACTGTACCCATTTTATCCCCCATGTCATATTTTGGGTGGAACTGTGATTATTTAATTTTCTTTTGAGCTTAATAAAGTCTCAGAGTCTAAACTTTTTGTTGGGCCAAATTTGGTAAAAAAGAGCTCTTGGGGCGCCTGGGCGGGCCAGTCGGTTGAATGCCCAACTCTTGATTTTGGCTCGGGTCACGATCTCATGGTTTGTGGGATCGAGCTCCGCATCAGGCTCTGCACTGACAACTTGGAGCCTGCAGCATGCTTCCAATTCTGTGTCTCCCTCTCTCTCTGCCCTCCACCCCCCCACCCCGCCACTGCTTGTACTCAGTCTGTCTCTCAAAAATAAATAAATGTTAAAAAATTTTTTAAAAAATAAACAAACAGGGGACAGTGAGACATCTAGAAGACACTGCTTCCTTGAATCAAAAAGAACAAACTGTGGCCTCTAAAGAAGCAAAAAGGATGCCAATTTCCAGCAGTGGAAGACAGAAAGTAGACAGAGCACTCAAAAACTGGTCTTCTCTCTCGCTTTCTTAAGTTTATTTATTTATTTTGAGAGACAGAGAGAAAGAGAGAGGAGAGAGGAGAGAAATATCCCAAGAAGGCTCCACACTGTCAGCAGCCCCAACATGGGGCTTGAACTCACGAAACCATGAGATCATGACCTGAGCCAAAATCAAGAGTCAGGTGCCTAACTGACTGAACCGCCCGGGGTGGGGGTGGGGCCTGGTCTTCTCTTGTTTAGAACAGATTTTCAAGGGAGTCAGAGCTGAGTGGAAAAAAAGTGCCAGGGCAAACAGCTGGGACAGTAAGGGGACAGACTGCATTCTAGAGTCTGTGATCATGGTGCATGGAGAGATAGCAGTTGTGGGCTAACCAAACGTCCCCCTCTCCACAGCCAAACCGAAGAGGAGAAGCCGAGAGCGTACCTCGTTCACCTCTCATCAGAAGGCGGAACTGGAGGCTCTGTTTAGCCTCACTCAGTTCCCAGATTATGTCACCCAGGAGTTGCTGGCCTCAAAGATTCACTTACAATACACCGTGGTGCAGGTCTGACCCTCTGGAGGGGGGCGTGCTCCCCAGATGCTTCTCCTGCATGCCTGCTCCCTCCCTCTCCCTTCTCTCTGCCCCATGACCAAATAATCACGACTAATCTTCCCTTTAGGGAGCACGTGTTAATAACCTGACTCCCGTGCTAGACACGTTCTGTGTTTTCACCCTCAGAAACAGACCCATTGACACAGGAGATAAACGGAGGCTCAGAATGGCAAGGTAGCTTCCCTAGGTTCAAGCCCGCTAAGTTGTAAAGATGGAACTCTCTCTAAGTGTGGAGCACTTGTCCTAAACTGTGCCTTCCACAAAGCCCCAAAGAGAAGAAGGGCCACTGTTTGCTGAGGCTTGTCCCTGGGGCTTGCTCGGTGAGGGTGCAAATAAGAAACCAGCCAGAGGTCTCCAGCTAGAATCACACCGAGGGCATATCAGATCCCTTCTGGAATGCCTTTTTTTTTTTTTTTAAGTTTATTTATTTATTTTGAGAGAGAGAGAGAGAGACAGAACACACAAGCATGGGAGGGGCTGAGAGAGGGAGGGAGACACAGAATCCAAAGCAGGCTCCAGGCTCTGAGCTGTCAGCACAGAGCCTGACTTGGGACTTGAATGCACAAACCGTTAAGATCATGACCCGAGCCGAAACTGGATGCTTAACTGCCTGAGCCATCCAAAGGCCCCTGGAATGCTCCTTTTCTTGTGTGGATCCTTCCAAAAGACTACCAAAGACCCTTCTCAAGGACTCTGAGGCCAGACTCCATACTCTATTCTGTCCTCTGAAGTCCTGACCCTTTATCCCACAGAGAGCTCACAGCATACGGCCGCTGCCTCCCCACTCCTGCTCTGGGGTCCAAGCCCTGCCTCGTTCCCTTCTTTCTTCTTCTTTCTCCATCCCCGCCACCCTGGCCACGGGTGAGACACGGCTCCTACCCTGCCTCAGATACAGTGGGCAGAAGCCCCCTCCCCCCAAGAACCTGCTCTCCAAGGAAGATAAAGGATCAATTTCCGGAATCTGTGTCCTCTGTCTTCTCCACAGGTTTGGTTTAAGAACCGCCGGGTTAAATGGAGGAAGAGCATCCAGAAAGAGCAAGAAGCCGGGATCCCAGCCCCCACCCCTGCAGCCCAGAGGAACAGACCCAGGGCACCCAGACGCCTTTCCCACAGGCGGCCTGTTCTCCCCAGAGTTTCTGATGGCTCCGGGCCAGGCACCGGGAACCCAGATGGGGCTTCTCCACAGGGTGATCCTGAGCTGGACAGGCTGGTGGCTACAGTCCCCGCCTTGTCCTCCGCCCCTTACGACATAAGCCAGGTCATGGAAGCCTATGGGTGTCTGGAGGAGAGTTCCAACACGTTCAGTTGCCTTTATCAGTATCTCTCCCTGTCTGATGGCTAGCCGAAGCCCCCTGCTAGCTGGTCCTGTACGGAACCACTCTGCCTCCCTGCATCCTGCTAGCTGGTCCCGATGAAGGCTATCCCTATACCACAGGAGCAGGCTGGAGGTTCCCAAAAGCCGTCAGGATGGTTAAGCCCATAGATTTCAACAGTTACCGCTGTAGGTCACACTGAATTCACAGGGGATCCCTCCACCTTCTCTTCTCACCCCCGTTTCCCTTCGGGTGTGCTTCCACACCCAAATGTACGGGTTAGAAACATTCAGTCCTCTGTGTTCTTTTCCCTGGTAGGAAAAAAACCCTGCGGAAACCAGAGCCCTCTGGACCCAATCTGACATGTTAATTTTCCCATAAGAAGAAACTGTCTGCATACTGGGGTGGTCAATTTGCAAATAAAGTTGCGTTTTGCTCCAGATTTTCTGAATCTCCAGTGTTCTTATCTGTAATGTGGGAATATAATAAACCCGGTCATAGGAGGTTGTGGGGAGTGACCCTTTTCCTAGCAGATTTCAGTCTGTTTTTCCTTCTTTTTAAAAAAAAATTTTTTTTTAATGTTTATTTTTGAGAGAGAGGGGGAGACACAGAATCCGAAGCAGACTCCAGGCTCGGAGCTGTCAACACAGAGCCCAACCCAGGGCGCAAACCCACGATCCATGAGATCATGACCTGAGCCGAAGCTGGACACTTAACCGACTCAGCTACCCAGGCGCCCCGGCCATGTAAGGTTTTTAAAAATTTACTTATTTTTAATTGTGGCAAAAGCTACATAAAACCATCGCAGCCATTTTTAAGTGTAGAGTTCAATATGTTAGCCCGGTCCCTCACATTATTGTGCAACCAACTTCCAGACCTCTTTTCATCGTGCAAAATTAAATCTCTGTCCCCATTAAACAGCAGCCCCCCATTTCCCCTCCCCCCAACCCCTGGCGCCCACCATTCCACCATCGGTCACCAGGAATGTGACAACCCGAGTACCTCACGTACCTCACGTAGAATCATCACGTCCTTGATCTAAAGGCTTATTTCACTGAGCCTTTCCTCCAGCTTCACTCCTGTTACAATATGTGTCACAATTTCCTTTTTTTTTTCTAAATTTTTTCCAGCATTTATTAATTTTTTGAGAGACAGAGCACAAGCAGGGGAGGGGACAGAGAGAGGGAGACATAGAATCTGAAGCAGGCTCCAGGTTCCTATCAGCACAGAGCCCAATGTGGGGCTCGAACCCACAAACCATGAGATCATGACCTGAGCCCAAGTTGGACACTTAACCGACTGCACCAGCCAGGCGTCCCTCAATTCCCTTCCTTTTTAATGAAGCTTTTATGGCTTGTTGATTTTGAGTCATACTTAGAAAACTTCCTTGGGGCACCTGGGTGGCACAGTCGGTTAAGCAACTGACTTCAGCTCAGGTTAATCTCCCAGTTTGTGGTTTTGAGTTGTGCTGACAGCTCAGAGTCTGGATGGAGCCTGCTTTGGATTCTGTGTCTCCCTCTCTCTCTGCCCCTCCCCTGCTCTCACTCTCTCAAAAATAAACATTAAAAAACATTAAAAACAAAAAAAGAAGAGAGAGAGAGAGAGACAGAACTTCAGCCTACCTCCAGTAAATACAGGAATTCACCCATTTTCTTTTGCACGTTTGTGGTTTTCTTTTTTTACATTTAGATCCCTGATCTATTTGGAATTATATCTCATGTGTGGTGTGTAAAGTATTGGCCCAATTTTATTCTTTCAAGGCTAATCAGACATCCTAGCATCATTTGTTTCAAAGCCCACATTTGGGTGTTGGGGAAACTGGACAGCCACGTGCACGAGAATGAAACTGGGCTCCTATTGTCTACCATATGCAAAAATCAACTCAAAATGGAATAATGCCCTGAAACCATAAAACTCCTAGAGGAAACCAGGGGGTCAGCTCCTTGACATTGTCTTGTCGATGAATTTTTTGGATCTGACACCAAGAGGAAAGGCAATAATGAACAAGTAAAACTATATCAACTTAAAAAGCAGCAGCAAAGGAAACCATCAACAAAATGAGAAGGCAATGGACCAAATGGGGGCAAATATTCCCAAAGTATATATAGAACTCTTATAACTTGGGGCAACCGGGTGGCTCAGTTGGTTAAGCATCCAACTTCGGCTCAGGTCACAATCTCACGGTTCATGAATTCGAGCTCCGCGTGGGGCTCTGTGCTGACAGCTCAGAGCCTGGAGTCTGCTTCAAATTCTGTGTCTCCCTCTCTCTCTACCCCTTCCCTACTCACGCTCTTCTGTCTTTCAAAAATAAATACACGAAAAAAACAAAACAAAGAACTCCTACAACTCAATAGCAGAAAAAAGAAAGAAAAAAAAAAAAAAAGGAAGAAACAGGACACAGTCTGATTACAAGGACTGAAACAGGTATTTTTCCCGGAAAACATCCAGGTGGCCAACAGACACATGAGAAGATGCTCAACATCACTCATCATCAGGGAAGCACAAATCAAAACCATGATGAGATACCACCTCACACCTGTCCGAATGCCTAACAGTAACAAGTCAGGCAACAGCAGATGTTGGCAAGGATGCGGAGAAAGGGGAACCCACCCGCGCTGCTTTTGGGAATGCACACTGGTGTAGCCGCTCCAGAAAACTGTATGGTGTTTCACCTCGGAAAGTGAAAGATAAAACTACCACACAGTCCAGCAACCCCGCTTTGGGGAATCTATCCGGAACTGTCTCGTAACATGATCTGCAGCCCCGTTTTCGCTACAGCATTACTTACGTTAGGCAAGACACAGACACGGCCTGCGTGACCATCGATGGACAAACGGATAAAGAAAATGTGGTCTCTACCCATAACGGTATGTTTCTCAGCTATAAACTGTCCATGTGTCCATTTGCAACAACCTAGGCGAACCTGGAGGCACTTAGGCCAAATGAAAGAAGTCAAAGATGAATAGCATATGATTTTATGTACAGGTGGCATCTTAAGAAAAACCCTGAACACGTAGATACAGAGAATAGATTTGCAGTTAACAGAAATGGTGGGTGGGGAAAGAACTGGATGGAGACGGTCAAAATGCTGAAACTTCAAAAATAAGTCCTGATGGGGCGCCTGGGTGGCTCAGTCGGCTGGGCGTCCGACTTCGGCTCAGGTCATGATCTCGCGGTCCGTGGGTTCAGGCCCCGCGTCAGGCTCTGTGCTGACAGCTCGGAGCCTGGAGCCTGCTTCGGATTCTGTGTCTCCCTCTCTCTCTGCCCCTCCGCCTCCCATGTTCTCTCTCTCTCTCTCTCTCTCTCTCAAATAAATAAACATTAAAAAAAAAATTAAAAACAAAAAAACAAAAAAAAAAAAAAAACCAAAAAAAAAAGTCCTGGGACGTAAGAGACGGCATGGTGACTGTGATGTACGATGCTATGTGGCACATTTGGAAGTTGGGTTATTTAGAAGGCAGACAATGGCCAAACCTCAAAACATAAGCTAAGAAGAAAAAAGAGAATACATCCAAATCTCTAAATGTTCCCTCTGAGCCTGTGCAGTGAGCAAGTCTGGTCCAGGAAAAAATTGCACGGAAGAGATAAAAGGAAAAGTCCACCCTGATTGTGAAAATGCAGGAGGTTCCCCAGCAGACAAGTCCCTTCCCTGTGTTCTGGGTTCTCACCTGTGAACGCACATCCGGGTGGTTCCTTCAGGACTCTGCATCCGGGGGAGAAGGAGGGAACAAAGGGCAACCTGACTCCTTGCAGACTAAGTCTGGAAGGGAGAAAAAAGCAGAGGGAAAGCATTAGGGTCCTGAAGAACAAACAGAATTAAACAAAATCCTCAGCAAAATACTCAGAGAACACAGAAACCCTTCCCCCAAATCAGAATCTATTGCAGAGACTGTCCTTTGCTGGGCTGACAGAACAGGGGTGAGGGGGGGCGGTGCCAGGGAGCCAGCAGCTCAGAAACTACCCACATCCACAAAACCAGAAGAAAACGAAGTCTTTATAAAATGCATACTTACATAAGGATGATAAAAATTTGACTTTATATTACTTAAGCGTCCAACTCTTTTTTTCTTTTAATTTTTTTAAGTGTTTATTTATTTATTTTTTTTTTTTTTGAGACAGAGAGCACGTGCAGGGAAGAGCAGCGAGAGAGGGAGACACAGAGTCCAAAGCAGGCTCCAGGTTCTGAGCTGTCAGCACAGAGCCCGACGCGGGGCTCGAACTCACAAATCGCGAGATCATGACCTGAGCTGAAGTAGGAGGTCCAACTGACGAAGCCATCCAGGCGCCCCTAAATAAATCAACTTAAAAAAATTTTTTTGACTTTATAAAATATATATGATGTAACAATAAATTTTAAAACATGCTTATGCGTGAATGGGGCAAAATTAATCCTCGATTAGTCAAAGAAAATAATGTAGTCACACCTCAGTAGGGGTGCCTGTCTGGCTCAGTCAGTACAGCATGGGACTCTTAATCTCAGGGTAGTGAGTTTGAGCCCCAAGTTGGGTGTAGAGATTACTTAGAAAAGAGAGAGAGAGAGAGAGAGAGAGAGACCTATTCACCAGTAACTAGGGGAAAAAAAAGGTTTAAGACTCTAAGAACAAATCTGCAAATAATCTTCAAGGTTATTCTGCATAAAATGGTAAACTGTTATGGGGGGGCATTAAATATTTGAATATACAGGGAGATATAACAAAGCCATGAATGGAAAAGTCTAATGAGAAGCAGCTTTTTCCAAATTCATTTGTAAACTCTAAACAATTCTGATCAGAATGCTAACTGGGCTTTCTTGAGGTGGGTCAGGGGGGACTAGCTAAAGTTTTGCCCAACAATCATACAAAAGAATAATAAAGGGGCACTGGTTGGTTCAGACGGTTAAGCATCCGACTCTTGATTCCAGCCCAGGTCGTAATTTTGAGTTCTGTGAGTTTGAGCCCCAGGTCAGGTTCTCTGCTGACAGCAAGGAGCCGACTTGGGATTCACATTCTCTCTCTCTCAAAATAAATAAACTTAAGAAAAAAAGAGAGAGAGAGAGATAGAGAGGGAGAGAGAATGATATGCAAGAAATTCTCAACTATTCTAAAATGTATATGGAATAAGGATATTTTGAAAACCACAAAGGATGGGGTGCCTGGGTGACTCAGTTGAGCATCTGACTTCGGCTCAGGTCATGATCTCACAATTCATGAGGTCAAGTCATGCATTGGGCTCTGTGCTGATGGCTTGGAGCCTGGAGCCTGCTTGGGATTCTGTGTCTTCCTCTCCCTCTGCCCCTTCCCCACTAGCACTCTGCCTCTCTCTCTCAAAAATAAACATTTTAAAAAAATTAAAGAAAAAATGAACACCATGAAGGAAGGGACCTGTCTGTATGCCCTTCAGAAAGGAAACAATGATCAAAAGCTGGTAAATGGTGTGGATTGGTCAGGGATAGAGGTTATAGACTGGGGTAGTCTGCTGGAGAGCAATTAGAAGGACTTTTTTTTTTTTAATTTTATTTTTAAGTAACCTCTACACCCATCATGGGGCTTGAACTCATGACTCCAAGATCAAAGTTGCACACTCTATCGACTGAGCTGGTCAGGCGCCCCTAGAAGGACTTTCTCAAATTAATTACATGTTTGTTTAAAACACAAGCAAGCAACCAGTGTCCTGGAAATGGATAGGGGAAGAAATTTCCATCCTGCTCAATGAGATGAGAGCCGGGGGAGCTCCGTATAAACCCTCCCAGGAAGCAAAGGGACACTCCGTTACAGTTTTATAAACATGGTGTAGGAACAATACACACAATGGGGCCTAAAACACCATTTCAGTTATGCACATTACAAACCTATGCTCCCAGGGCACCTGGGTGGCTTAGTCAGTTAAGCGTTTGACTCTTGGTTTCTGCTCAGGTCATGATCTCACCATTCAGGAGATCAAGCCCCAAGTCTGGCTCTGTGCTGACAGCATGGAGCCTCCTTCGGATTCTCTCTCTCTCCCCCCTGCCCTTCACCCCTGCCCCATTCACTCTCTCTCTCTCTCTCAAAATTACTAAACTTATACTCCCGTGATAGCATCTTAGAAAACAAGTACTAAAAATGAGTAAAAGTGCTCATACAAGTAGTTCTTGGAAACTGGAAGAATAAGAGAGAGGGTGGGGATTAAAATGCAGAAGAAAATGGGGTGCCTGGGTGGCTCAGTTGGTTGAGCATCTGACTTCAGCTCAGGTCATGATCTCCCGGTTCATGAGTTCGAGCCCCGACTCGGGACCTGTGGTGATAGCTCAGAGCCTGGAACCTGCTTCAGATTCCGTGTCTCCCTCTTTCTCTGCCCCTCCCTCACTCACGCTCTGTCTCTTTCAAAAATAAATGAGCATTAAAAAATTTTTTTTAAATGCACAAGAAAATAATAAAACAACAGAGATAGAATCAGGACTAGGTGGGCATTTTGGGGAGCAAACAGTATGGGGAGACCCCCGCCTGAGTTCCTGGGTGTCCGGGTACCTAAGCGATACCCTAGCACACTGTGCGGAACCACACTCTGGGGTCCCAGAGAGGGTCTGGTGGACGGGGTGATTTAGGTGAACTGTTAAACGTGGGCCTTCCTCAGTTACATTTACAGACAACTCAGTTACAGACAACCCAGGGAATAGCCCACCACAGCTCACTGACCTCACTCAACCGACCCTTCTGGGGAGCGAGGCCCTGGAGGCAAGGCCGTGTTGAGTTAGAACAAACGGAGGATGAAGACACACGTGGTGGCAGGCAAAACGAGGGGGAATAAACAGGAGGGGGTACCTTCTGCCCGGGCTAGTGGTGGTTGGAGCTCTGACCCCACTGGTTCCCGAGGTCTAGGGCACCCTAGGGGTTCTGGAATTCGTGGTTGGATGGAGAGCTGCAGGACGCAGAGCTCCGGGCAGGGAGGGGGCGCCGAGGCAGAGGTGCATGGTGACAACCCTCACTTAGCGGGGTTTGGAGAGGCCCGCGAGGGCAGAGCGCAAACCTCCCCTGGGCAGTGCTGCAGAGCAAAGATACCCCATCCAGATGTACAGACCTAACACGTTAGCGGAAGAAATCGAATTGTGCCAAATCCAATCGCACAGGTTCTGACCTCTCGCCAAGCTCCAGGTTCCGGGGGCCTGAGACGGGCTGCCCTGGAGTTGGTGCATCCGGGGAGTGGGGGCCCGGAGACCCGGGGGCCTGGGGGCGCAGGCCTGGAGCGGAGGAGAAGCAGGGACTTGGCAAGGGGAGCATCGCGGGGCGTCACGGGGGGTGGGGGGGGTAGGGGGAACACCATACTACTGCTGAGAATGTTTGCTTCGCCACTGCCACCTGCCACTGGGGTCACAGACAAGATGCCGCTGGGGGCGCTTAGCAGCCCTGCACTGGAAACGTGCTCTCAGCGTGGCTGGCATCCCGGCATCCGGGGCGGGGAGACGCACGGTGGCGTCGGGGGGCGTGGAGACAGGCCACACGTCGGGGGTGGGGGTGCGTGTGTAGGGGTGGAGATGGGCGGGACCAGCGTCGGGGATTGGTGCGCCGGGACATACGTGAGGCGTCCATTCCCAGGATGCGGGCGCGGGTGGCGTGGAGCCGGTTGAAGAGGCTGGCGCTGGGCAGGCGAGCGGACCGTCGAGGAAGCTGGCGTCGGAGGTGGTGGAGAGGCGAAGGGATGCCGGACGGACAGGGGTGTTGAGGGCAGGGGGCCCCACGCACTCCGGACGTCGGGGTGGGGACGCAGAGCCTGCGGAGAGCCCTGCTTTGCAGGTAAGGCACGGGGACCTCAGAGATGTAGGGACAGACATAGGACACCGTGCTGGCATGTCCTCGTGGCCATGATGTGGCAGGCTTTCCTGCCCCGGCTCTTTGGTCCTTACACCAAATTTGGGGAATCAGGGTGAGTGAACATGAAAAGCGTCCTCAGGACAGCGCCTGTTTTTCCCAGGGCAGAAGCTGGTTTCACATAAATCAGAGTTTCCATCTGTTTCTCTGGGTCCAGTTAGGGGCCTCGTTCCTAACTCCTGTTGTTACTCAGGTCCCAGAAGGGAGACATGGGAAGGGGATGGGCCACGGGGAGGTACACAGCCCCGGCTGGGCTCAGGGAGGTCGAGGTGTGGTTGGGGACTTGTTGGAAGTCTGGAGTGCCAGCCACAGCCCTTTCCCTGAGAGGCTGTATGGTTAGGGACATTGTTTGGGCCTGGGCAGAAAGATCTGACTTGGGGACTAATGGGATGTGATTGATGCAGGAGCCCTGTGGGTTCATGTAGTGGTGTTTCTGGGCACATTAATAGGAATAAAAATCCGGGCTGGCTGAAGAAGCCTCTCCAGCCCATAGATGTGTGATCATGAGTTCTTTAAATAGTGTTCAGCCACAAGGGGTGCCTGGGTGGCTCAGTTGTTTGAGCATCCGACTTCCGCTGAGGTCATGATCTCACGGTTGGTGAGTTCCAGCCCCGCGTTGGGCTGTGGGCTGTCAGCTCAGAGCCTGGAGCCTGCTTCGGATTCTGTGTCTCCCTCTTTCTCTGACCCTCCCCTGTTCATGCTCTGTCTCTGTCTCAACAATAAATAAATGTTAAAAAAAAATTTTAAAAAAATAAACATTAAAAAAATTGAAAAGGGGCGCCTGGGTGGCGCAGTCGGCTAAGCGTCCGACTTCAGCCAGGTCACGATCTCGCGGTTCGTGAGTTCGAGCCCCGCGTCAGGCTCTGGGCTGATGGCTCAGAGCCTGGAGCCTGTTTCCGATTCTGTGTCTCCCTCTCTCTGTGCCCCTCCCCCG
The DNA here is from genome assembly GCF_018350195.1 of Panthera tigris. NCBI lineage: Eukaryota > Metazoa > Chordata > Mammalia > Carnivora > Felidae > Panthera > Panthera tigris. The sequence continues at coordinate 4,176,736 of NC_056674.1, forward strand.
TTCATGCTCTGTCTCTCTCTGTGCCAAAAATAAATAAAAAACGTTGAAAAAAAAAATTAAAAAAAAAAAAATTGAAAAAATATATTATTCACCTACCAGAAAGATGGAAATCTTGCCATTTGTGAAAACATGGATAAGCCTGGAGGGCATTATGCTAAGATACATCAGAGAAAGACATACTGTATGATCTTGCTTATATATGTGGAATCTAAAAGTGTCAAGTTTGTGGAACCAGAGATAATGGTGGTTGCCAGGGGTGGGGGTGGGGTGGGAAAAAGGGGCAGATGCTGGTCAAAGGGTACAGACTTATTTGTAGGATGCATAAGTTCCGGGGATCTAATGTACAGCCTGCTGACGGTAGTTATTGTATAATCGAGATTTGCAAAGAATAGATCGAAATGGAAACTATGTGAGATGATGGGTGGCTTTTTGTTTGTTTATTTTTGAGAGAGAGCTGCACACACATGTGTGGAGGGGAAGGGCAGAGAGAGTGAGAGAGTCCTAAGCAGGCTCCGTGCTATCAGCACAGAGCCTGATGTGGGGCTTGATCCCACGAACCACAAGATTGTGACCTGAGCCAAAATCAAGAGTTGGATGCTTCACCCACTGAGCCACCCAGGCGCCCCAGATGGATGGATTAATGAGCTTGGTTGTGGCAATCATTTCACAATGTATACATGTATCAAAGCATCATGTCGTACACCTTAAATATGCACAATTGTAATTTGTCAATTAACCTCTTTAAAGCTGGGGAGAAATACAGACAGTTCCTTAAGTTGGAAATTTGTTAAGTATTGAGTCTTAGGAAGGAGAGAAAACAGCCAACCAAGAAACAGCAGCCGTGCCAGATCCTTGGTTGGTCTTCCCTTCCTCCTGGGGTCAGAGACTAGGAGACCCTAGAATGGACACAAATGGGGTGTTTGCCTCAGCTCTAGCCCTTTTCTTTCCTCTGGGTGCCCTGGAATGGGGTAGACCCTTGCCCAAACCATACCCTGTTTGCCACCAATTATTCCAACAGGGGAAGAGGCTTACTTACTGCCTAGTGGGCTTGGACTCCTCACCCTATCTAGGTGCCATCCTGCCCCCTTCCCACATCCTGCAGCAAAGTCATAGGCTTGCCACCATTCCTGTTTTTCAGATTAGGAAGTTGAGGTAGAGAAGTTACATAACAAGATTATTCCTTCCTGATCTCATTTACACTTTGTTAGCCCGGCCTTCTGGAAGATAAGTGTCTTCAACTCTTCTAGATGGGATAATCAACTCCTCCAGATTTGCTGGGGATGGGGGGGTGCTTCTTGGTTTTAGCCATCTGGAAAACCACTTAGGTGCAAACCAACTGTGGGTCACCCAGTTTCTAGACCATAGGTTGGCATATTCTCTTGGCCTGTTGTGTGGCCAGTGAGTGAAGACTGGTTTTTAAAGCTTGTAAAGGTTTAGAAGAGGAGGAGGGTGAGTAGGGAGGATGAGGGAGGGCAGGGGTGGGGGGTAGAGAGGAGGCTGGAAGGGACAGAAAGTTGAGGGTGGAGTAGGCAAAGAGATTAGGGTAGAGTCTGGGGGTGGTTAAGGGCAGCAGGGGGAGGGACAGGGTTGGGGCTGAGTAGAAGGTGCTGGAGGGGAGGGTTAGAATGGGGAGGAGGGTAGGGTAGGCATGGAGATTAGGGTAGAGCCTGGGGGAGGGTTAAGGGCAGTGGGGGGGGAGGGACAGGGGTGGCGGTGGGTAGAGGGTGCTGGAGGGGAGGGTTAGAATGGAGAGGAGGGTGGGGTAGGCATGGAGATTAGGGTAGAGTCTGGGGGAGGGTTAAGGGCAGTGGGGGGAGGGACAGGGTTGGGGGTGGGGGGAGGGTAAAAATAGAGAGGAGGGTGGGGTCGGCATGGAGATCAGGGTAGAGTCTGGGGAAGGTTAAGGGGAGGCAGAGGAGGGTAGGGGGAGCAGGTGAGGGAGGAGAGATAGCAGGAGGAGGAAGGGGACAAGAATATGGAACAGACATGGCATGTGGAAGAGAAAGCTTATTTACTCCCTGGCTCTATGTTACCAACTCATGCTCAACACTTTCAAGGTTAGAGGTTTGAGCCCCACCTGACAGGAGAGGGGAGAACAGTGACCAGGACAGCTCTACTCACTGGAAGGATGCGAGGGCTTTGCTGGTGTTGCCGTGGGATCCACAGAATCCGTGGTGTCAGTGGAGCCCCCACGATGGACATCACGGTGGGGGAAATGTTCTCAAGGACTGGATGACATAAGAATGGCCTGTGGGACAGAGGGGCTGTTAACTTTGTGGCTCCTTTTAAGGGGCAGCGTAGACAGAGCCCAAAGATCAGCACCCCCCAGTTCCGTGTCCATGAATAAACGTTGCTTTCCTGACCTCCAGCTCCCTTCTTAGCGTGGGGATGTTAATAACAGCTTCTCACTGAGACTCCGCATTATCCTTCCAGTGTTGGCCCAAAGAAAGCTGTTCAAAGTCAGTCCTCCCCATGGGGATCCTTATTGCCGTTTATTGGGTGAGAAGTCAGGGAAAGAGGGCTTAACCCCTATTTGTGGGGTGCCGGATACAGACACAGGGACTGTTCGCTGTAAGAATGTACTTGTGTCTTGGGAAGTTCAGGTACCCAGGACTGAGTCTGCCAGCCCCAGGTTCACAGTCCTTGCCTACTTGGTTTGGCTTAACCCTCAGACTTCTGTCCATCCTGAGTCCCCCTCAGTTCCGCTCACCCTGGCAGCTTGGCTCTGGGAATTTCTGCTCTCCACCTGCTCCAACAAGAGCCCCTCTTGGCGGCCTCACCCCTGAGTGCAGTCCTCAGCTCAGGCATGCCCCCTCCTAGCTACTCAGTGCTCCTCCAGGACCCCCGATTCTTTCGTGAAGCACAGCTCTGTGGTTTAGCTTGGAGACGCCCCCAGAACCCACAGGCTCGCTCTCTGAGCCTGCGGACTCACAGTCTTGCCGGGAGAGACAAATGGCCCAGGGAACAGCTGTGGAAATAATTGCTGGTGGCAGGTGCTGTCCGGGAAGTGAGGGTTAGGCCTGGAAACGGGGAGGCCGTCTACACAGAATGAAGGAAGTTCCCTCAGGAGCCGCTGTTTCTATCAGAGGATGGGAAGGAGGGGACGGTGGGTGAAGGAGAGAATTCGGGGCAATAGGAAAAGACTGGATGGGGCTGTTCAGGCTGGACGGAGCTTTGGTGGAATTGTGAAACTCAGTGAAAACATGTGTGCCTGTTTGGTGTATGTGTTTGGGAAACACTGGATAGAAGGTGGTAGAAAGGGGGACGCCGGGGCGGCTCAGTCGGCTAAGCATCTGGATTTCAGCTCAGGTCATGATCTCACAGTTCATGAGATGGTGGAGCCCCAAGTCACCGGGTGTCGGGCTCTGCTTTGACAGTGTGGAGCCTGGTTGGGATTCTGTCTCTCTCTGCCCCTCCCCCCGCTCTCTCTCAATAAATCAATAAATAAATTTTAAAAAATTAAAAAAAAAAAAAAAGAAGGTGGTAGAAAGGGACGGAGCAGGATTGGATGTAAAAAAAAGGGCTCCATTCTGAGGACACCAGGAAGCCATTCTTGCCTTCCTTCCTTTGCTTTTCTAGAATATTCCTTGAAAGCTTACTTTGTGACAGATTTAATTCCTGTATGAATCCTATTGCCTTGCCAGTTACACTATTCTATTAGTGATTCACCATTCTATTAGCTTCTTACAAGCAGAAGCTATCTATTCAGTAATTGTGGAAGGAACGATTGAATATGTTTCCATGTGTTTGTAAGCCCTGACACAATAGTACTTGGATGTTGACTTCAACCACAGCTTTTTAAGAAGGTGCTTTGGGGGCACCTGGGTGGCTTAGTCGGTTAAGCGGCCGACTTCGGCTCAGGTCATGATCTCACAGTCCGTGGGTTCGAACCCCTCGTTGGGCTCTGTGCTGACAGCTCAGAGCCTGGAGCCCGTTTCAGATTCTGTGTCTCCCTCTCTCTCTGATCCTCCCCCGTTCATGCTCTGTCTCTCTGTCTCAAAAATAAATAAACGTTAAAAAAAAAAAAAAAAAGAAGGTGCTTTGGGGGACCATCAGGGAAATTTGAATATTACTTGGTATTAGGTTTATCAAGGGCTCTATTTTACTTTACTTTTTAAGGATTTTAATTAAAAAAAAACCTTTTTTCTTAATATTTAATTTTGAGACAGAGAGCACGAGCATGGGAGGGGAAGAGAGAGGGGGAGACACAGAATCCGAAGCAGGCTCCAGGCTCTGAGCTGTCAGCACAGAGCCCATCTTGGGGCTTGAACCCAAGAGCCGTGAGATCATGACATGACCTGAAGTTGGACGCTCAACCAACTGAGCCACCCAGGCGCCCCTTAACTTTTTCTTAAAGTAAACTCTACGTCCAACATGGGGCTCCGCCTCAGGACCGTGAGATCCACGAGTCACATGGACTGACTGAGCCAGCCAGGTGCCCCTACCGAAGTCTCTTTTTAAAAAAAGATGTTAAATACTATGCTCACATGAACATGAATGGATCTCAGCAGTGAAGTCGTGCACGGAAGAAGTCTCACACGCGCGTGCACACACACACACTCCCATGTTGTGGTTCTGTTTTTGGGGAAGTTCAGCCACAGGCAAACAATGAGTGGAGATGAACGGGGGTTCCAGCTGGGGTGGTGCAGATGCCCTCCGAGCACACACGGTAATAGGGCAAGCAGGTCCCCACAGTGGAGACAGTCTCCCCCATTCATCGGTGGCCAGGGGAGAAGGCAGGATGCAAACCCAGCTTCGGGGTCTCCAAGTATCCCCACCCCTGGGGCTGGGAATGGAACCCCTTCCCCTCTCCCCCCCCCCCCACCCCAGCCCGGAGTTCCCAGTCTGGCACGCACCCGGGTGGGCTCCAGCCCTCGGCCTCCAGCACCCGCTGCCCCAGCCCTCCCCTGCGGCTCACCCTGGGAACTTGCTCTGGGGATTCTCCGACTCTTCTCAAGAGGTGCACCCCTCCGGACCATTCAGGCTTTAGTGCCTCTCTCGCGCTTTGAGCCTTGTTTAAATACAGTCCTGGGTAGACTTTCGTCCGCTTCTGGGGACCACACGCCCTCCATTCCTGCAACCTGGGCTTTGCAAGTTCCCCAGGTGCTTCTAGTCCTGTCGGCAGGTTTGGGCCACGCGGGGCTGGTACGTGGTGGGAGGGGCTTAGATCTAAGTGAGGCTTCTTATCCCAAGGCTCTAGAGAGCCGTTGGACGAATCAACCAGTCTCCCTCTCCTCTTGTTTCTTTCATGAACGTTTTGGAAAACTTGGTGAAGGGGTCTGTTCTGCAAAGTGGGATGGGGCACAAGCACAAGGAAGTTCCTGATCATGTAAAACTTGCACTCTGGAGTGACGTCCCAGGCAATCAATGGATGCTCTGCACTCTTAAGGGCATATTAAAAAATCCAGGGGTGCCTGGGTTGCTCAGTGGGTAAAGCGTCCCACTTCGGCTCAGGTCATGATCTCGCAGTTTGTGGGTTCGAGGCCCGTGTCAGGCTCTGTGCTGACAGTTCAGAGGCCGGAGCCTGCTTCAGATTCTGTCTCCGTTTCTCTCTGCCCCTCCCCCACTCCGGCTCTGTGTGTGTCTCTCTCTCAAAAATGAACATTAAAAAGAAGAGGGGAATTAAACTTAATAAAAAATCCATGGTCGGTGGGGCACAGTCGGTTAAGCGACCGACTCTTGGTTTTGGCTCAGGTCATGATCTCATGGTTCGTGAGTTGGAGCCCCACATTGGGCCCTCTGTGCTGAAAGCTCAGAGCCTGCTTGGGATTTCTCTCTCCTTCTCTCTCTGCGCCCCCCCCCCCCCCCCCCCCCCCGGCTTGCTGTCTCTGTCTCTCAAAAAATAAATAGATGGGGCACCTGAGTAGCTCAATCAGTTAAGCGTCGGACTTCGGCTCAGGTCATGATCGAGCCCCACGTTGAGCTTTGTGCTGACAGTCTGGAACCTGCTTCAGATTCCGTGTCTCTCTCTCTGCCCCTCCCCCGCTCATGCTCTGTCTCTCTCTCTCTCTCTCTCTCAAAAATAAACATTACAAAAAATCATAAAAATTAAAAAATCCATGGGAAACTGAAAAAAAATTACCCCCAAAAGAATAAGTAGACTCATTTTTTGTTGTTGTTGGAATAAACAAGGACATAGAGTTCTTTTTTTTTTAAGTTTATTTAATAGCTACACCCAACTTGGGGCCCGAACTCACGACCTAGAGATGAAGAGTCTCGTGGTCCTCTGACTGAGCCACCCAAGCACCCTTGAGTTCTTTATTCCGACCAAGAAAAGATTGAGTCTACTTCTTCCTCAGCTATCACTATTTTGTTTGTGATAATCGATGACGAAATATTCTTACAAGCAGACCATTATCTCCCTGATAACTGTGGGAGGGGTGGAGGAATTAGGTAACGTCCATCCGTAGCCTCCACTGTGTGGCTGTTGCTGGGATGCTGATTCCAACAACCAGCGTTGACCAGGTATTTTGAGAAATTAAAGACTTTTTTTTAAGTGATCTCTGCACCCAGTGTGGGGGCTTGAACTCACGACCCTGAGAACAAGTATCACATGCTCTACTGACTGAGCCAGCCAGGTGCCCCTGTTTTGAGAAATTTAAATATGGCCTGGGTATCAGGTTTGTAGAAATCAATGAAGATCACTCCCAAATGAGAATGAGTAAATATTCAAATATTTATTCTTTTAATTCTCAGGTTAGTTAACATACAGTGTAGTCTTGGCTTCAGTAGTAGAACCCAGAGACTCATCATTTACATACAATACCCAGTGCTCATCCCAACCAGTACCCTCCTTAATGCCCGTCACCCCTTTTCCCCTCCCCCCATCAACCCTCAGTTTGTTCTCTGTATTTAAGAGTCTCTTATGGTTTGCCTCCTTCTCTGTTTTGTTTTTGTTTTTGTTTTTAATTTTTTAACCTTTGGGGCGCCTGAGTGGCTCAGTCGGTTGGGTGTCTGACTTCTGCTCAGGTCGTGATCTCTCAATTCATGGGTTCGAGCCCCACGTCGGGCTCTGTGCTGACAGCTCAGAGTCTGGAGCCTGCTTTGGATTCTGTGTCTCCCTCTCTCTCTGCCCCTCCCTCACTTACACTCTGTCTCTCTCTCTCTCTCTCAAAAAATGAATAAACATTGAAAAATTTTTTAATGTTTATTTATTATTTGAGAAAGAGAGACACAGAGCATGAGCAGGGGAGGGGCAGAGAGAGAGGGAGGGAGACACAGAATCTGAAGCAGGTTCCAGGCTCTGAGCTGTCAGCACAGAGCCTGATGCGGGGCTCGAACTCAGGGACCGTGAGATCATGATCTGAGCTAAAAGTGGTCCCTCAACCAACTGAGCCACCCAGACGCCCCCCCCTTTTTTTAATGTTTATTTATTTTTGAGAGAGAGCACGAGTAGGGGAGGGGCAGAGAGAGGGAGACACAGGATCTGAAGCAGGCTCCAGGCTCTGAGCTGTCAGTGCAGAGCCCGATGCGGGGCTTGAACCCACAAACCGTGAGATTATGACCTGAGCCGAAGTCGGAGGTTTAACTGACTGAGCCACCCCGGTGCCCTTGCCTCCCTCTCTGTTTTTATCTCATTTTTCTTCCCTTCCCCATATGTTCATTGGTTAAGTTTCTCAAATTCCATGTATGAGTGAGGTCATGTGATAAGTCTTTCTCTGACTGACTTTTTTGCTTAGCATAATACCCTCCAGTTCCATCCAGGTTGTTGCAAATGGCAAGATTTCATTCTTTTTGGTTGTCGAGTAATGCTCCATTGTATATATAGACCACATCTTCTTTATCCGTTCATCCATCAATGGACATTTGGGCTCTTTCCATACTTTGGCTATTGTCGATAGCTCTGCTATAACCATTGGGGTGTATGTGTCCTTTCAAATCAGCACTCCTGTATCCTCTGGATAAATACCTAGTAGTGCACTTGCTGGGTCATAGTGTAGTTCTATTTTCAATTTTTTGAGGAACTTCCACACTGTTTTCTAGAGTGGCAAATATTTGTTCTTGCTGTAGTGAGACCACCCCTGTCGATAATCGACTGAGTTTATCAAGCGAGGGAGCTGACAGCTTTATAGAAGAAAAAAGTGCCCTGATTGGAGACTGGTTGACACAGGAAGCAGGGACACCCTTTGTGGTTGGGTAGGGGGAGCATGTTTGGCTTTGTCTGGTTGGTCCAAAGGTGAAGGTGAGGGTCCGGGCAAAGATTAGGGGAGCGCTCGGTCATTAAGCTGATCCAGCCCTTCTGGGCTGATGGCTACACCACTTGGGGTTTCGTTTCCTGGTTATGGGTCGGAGCTCTCAGATATGTTCTGGCTCCTGTCCAGATTCAGTCTGCCAGGCTGTCCCAGAGCTTCTCAACCTGGCACTATTGTCACTTGGGGCCAGATAACTCTTCCTGGAGGGGTCTGACCCACAAACTGAGCTGCTCAGGATCCACTTGGGTACATGCCAGTGGCACCCTCCTCCCCCCTCCAGCGTCAGCCAAAAGTGCCTCCAGGTGCTGCCAGATGTCACCAGGTGTGCGGCACCTGCCCCTGGTTGAGAACCCCTGTGTTACACCAGGATTTCTTGGGTTCAACAGCGTGCTGTCCACAATGTGCATGAATTTCATCGACGGCACTTGAGTGAAGGAAGCCACACAGAAGCGTTCCCGCAGGATGATTCAATCACGTGAAGTGTACGACCAGGCAAAAGTCAAAGCAGCCTTCTGGGGTCGGGGGTGTCGTCTATGGCTTAGCAGGGGAGGCTGTGTATCCCCTCGGACCACAGCACACGCTGGAGTGGTTGCCTCTGGCCAGAGGAGAACGAGAATGAGAGGGAGAGAGACTGCAATCCTCTTAAAGCCCCGCCCCCAGCATGACATCTCTCTGTAAGGTGCTAGTTGGTGAGGAGTGCACACTGGAAAGTGTGGAGCGGTTGGCTTGGCCACTGGCCCGCTCTGAGGCCACCCAGGTTCTGAAGCTCAGGATGGACCAGAGATGCCAGAACCCCAACGCTGCCCCTGTACAACCTGAGGACACCTTTGAGGGACAGGTGCACAGCCTTATGGGCATCTTCCTGCATGGGAGCACCAAGGCCAGGTCTGACGGGTAACAAGTGCATAATCCCACAGGCTCAGAATCTTACGTGTTCCTGACAAAGCACACAGTTAATGGGATCGTCTTTGGCTCATTCACAGATGCTACAAGCACAGGGAGAGAGTGGTTAGGAAGGAAGAAGGCCTGAGAATTTCCTTGGAAGGGCTTGTGGTGTTTCCATTGTCTTAGTAGAGGGAGAAGCAAAAAAGAAAAAAAAAAAAAAAGAAAAGAAGAGAAGACAAAAATTGGAGAGGATTGGGGGACTGGAGATATTTGGGTGTTCAGGACATAAAATAATGGCTGGGGAGGTGACCAAAAAAAATAAATAAAAAGGAAAACTAGAAAGAAAAATAACCAACTTCCCACTTACTGACATTGGCTAAATCCTATTAGCAGAACAATGATGAAGAAAAGACAAAATCACAAAATCAAGACAGAAGAACCAGGAAAAAAGATAACTGTCCTTAGTAGTCCCATTATGTATATATGTATATCTTTATTGAGATATAATGAAAACATTTTTTCCTCCAGCTTTACTGAGATACAATTGATACATAACGTTGTGCAAGTTTAAGGTGTACACGAAGATGTTGATTTGTTACGTTTATGTATTGCAAAATGATGACCATCATGGCATTAGCTGATGTCTCCATGCTGTCATGATTGTTTTTTTTTTTTTTTGTGATGTAGATAGTATCACACTTCTGTGTCTTCTGATGACTTTATACATCCAGGTAGGCTCCATCCTAATCAAGACATGAAACATCACCATCCCCAGTAAGTTTTACTGCCTCTTTCTGCTTAATTCCACCACACGGGCATTTTTGTGTCTTTTTTTTCTTTTCATGAAATGCGTCCAGGTTGTGTAGATCTCATATCTGTCCCTTGTTTGGGCATCGTTGCAAATGACAATATGTAACATTTTGTGTCTTGCTTCTCTCATAAGGCTCTTTGTGGTGATGTAGAACCAAAGGGATTAACAGTGAAACTTGCAGAAAGAATCTGTGATTCCAAAATGGGACAAAGGGAGTAGATATTAGGATCTTGACAGCAGCCAAAGTGGACTATTTTGTGGCCAGTGGAATGGTCTGGGAGAGCCTTCAAATTGGGGCATATGCGGAGTTGGAAGGAAGGTATTGGATGATCTGTGTAAACCAGGGATGCAGGGTAGGCACCATGAGAGAATCCTGGAGATGTAGCCATGTTTCTCTTGGAAGAGCTGGTCTTGAGGTCCACCCCAGCTGCATGCTCTTGTTCAGGTTTTGGTTTTTGCTGCATGTGCTTGTATTGGGCTTTCTTGAGTTTTGCTCTGTGGTTCTTGAACCAAACCTAAGGAGGAAAAGAGAGGAGCAACTGGTTGGTGAATCCAAAGGAGAGTCCACGTGTTTTCATTTTACCCGATACCATGGACAGTGCCAGGTGAGCCCAGCTAGTTGTGCAACTCTGCTTCTCAGATCCTATAGCTGCAAACTCTCCCGACATATGTGAAAGGGAGCAGGAATGAGAGGTGGTGGGGAAAGAAAGTGAGGCAAGGGGGGCACCTGGGTGGCTCAGTTGGTTGGGTGTCCGACTTTGTCCCAGGACATGATCTCACTGCTTGTGGGTTTGAACCCCATGTCAGGCTCTGTGCTGACAGCTCGGAACCTGGAGCCTGCTTCGGATTCTGTGTCTCCCCCTCTCTCTGCCCCTCCCATGCTCATGCTCATGCTCTGTCTCTCAATAATGAATATAAAAAAAAAAAAGTGAGGCAGGGATCAAAACACCCAGAGCAGGAGAGACTGATGTCAACACACTGAGGCTCATGGGCCAGTTTTTACCTGCAACCGTGTTTTTGTATGGTGCATAAACTAAGAACAGCGTTGTTTGTGTTGGTTTTTTTTTTAAGTTTTTATTTATTCATTTAAGTAATCCCTACACCCATCTTAGGGCTTGAAGTCACCATCCCTAGATGAAGAGTTGCATGCTCTTCTGACTGAGCCAGCCAGGTGCCCCTAAGAACAGGTGTCACATCTTTAAATGGTTGAGAGAAAGAGAGGGGAAAAAAAAGCACAATAAGAATATTTGTGACCTGTGAAAATTATACGAACTTCCAATGTGTGTCTATAAAATTTTATGGGAATGCAGGCACACCCATTCATTTACTTATTGTTGATGGCTGCTTTCACGCTGTCCCTGCAGAGCTGAATAATTTTGGCAGACGTGACACAGCCCACAGAGTCTAAACTATTTCCTGCCTGGCCCTCTACAGAGAAAAGATTTGCAGATCCTTGCTCTAGGGGTTGGGAGGGAGGGTTTGGGGGTAAGAGTCTGGGTCTTTGGAATCTTGGAGACCAGAGTGGTATTAAGCTTCAGGAATTATCCTAGGGTCTCTGAATTTAGGGTATTCCGGGGAAGTGGCTTGGCAAGGTGAGGCTTTATTCTCCAACCTGAAGTACTGTCGGGTGGATCTCCAATTTCAAGGCCATCTCCTTCTGCAGGCTGGGTGGGGGGTAAGGGTTCTGACTGAACAAGAATTCCAAGGCTTCCAGTTGGTCCTCAGTGAACATTGTTCGTTTCCTATGTGAATGCTTCTGGTGCTTTCCTGGGAGGGGAGGAGACAAAGGTACAGATGAAGTGTTTCGACAACTCTAAGACACAGGTGTAAGACACTTCCCTTCCTCAAACACCGGAACTCCCTGTGCACAGAGGTCAGGCTTGGCTCTCAGTCAGGTGACTGAGGGTCCCAGATATGTATGCATGGCGTGAATGACTTTCTGGTTCTGTTTCCTAAGCTTCATTTTGTCACAGCTGGTCTTCCATATACTCAGCATAGGAAAGCACTATATATATTTAAAAAGATTTTGTTGTTGTTGTTGTTAACGTTTATTTTTGAGAGACAGAGAGAGAGAGAGAGGAGAGGTGTGAGCAGGGGAGGGGCAGAGAGAGGGAGACACAGAATCCAAAGCCGGCTCCAGGCTCTGAGCTGTCAGCACAGAGCCCGACGCGGGGCTCGAACTCACAAACTGCGAGATCATGACCTGAGCCCAAGTTGGACGCTTCACTGACTAAGCCACCCAGGTGCACCAAGGATTTTGTTTTTAAGTAATCTCTACACCAAATGTGCAGCTTGAAGTTACAACCCTGAGGTCAAGAGTTGCATGCTCTACTGACTGAGCCAGTGAGGTGCCCCTGGAGAGGGTTATTTAAATAAAGATATTGTGGCTCCTGGGTGGCTCAGTCAGTTGAGCATCTGACTCTTGATTTTGGCTCAGGTCATGATCTCAGGGTCCTAGGATTGAACTCAGTGTGGAGACTGCTTGGGATTCTCTCTCTCTCCCTCTGCCCACTCCCCTGTTCACGTTTTCTCTCTCTCTAAAATAGCAATTAAAAAAAGGATCCCTTGTGTGTCGACTCCTAGATTGTGTGTGTGGGCGGGAGGGGCAGACAGGTATAAGGGCAGTCTCTGTACCTTCTGCTCAATTCTGCTGTGAAACTAATACTGCTCCAAAAATAGTCGATTAATAATAATAAAACATGGTTACTTTCATGGATTACATTAGTGAAGACACAGATATACACAAACTAAAAGTGTTAAAATACACAGTACTTTATGTAGTGCTAAGTACTCTATAGAGAAGCAAAATTCAAAACAGGGGATGAGGAATTTGAGTGTGTGTGGGGGGGGTTAGTTTTAATGACCAGTGAGCGAAGGTCTGTCTGGATGAGGTGAGGGAGTGAGCCATGTACTTCCTTGCAGGAAGGGAAATGCAGACAGAGGGAACAGAATCCCTGAGGAGTGATGAAGAGATGAGTATTGCATAGAGAAGATGAGTGGAGAGGTGTTGAGAAATCAGTGTTTCAGGGAACAGGTCATACAGGGTCCTGTCAGGGAGGTGGACAGAGTGTGGGGGTCAGCTGGTTCTTTAGCATCTAGTGCTTCTGGGTTCCTTGAGCTCAACAGGTTATCAGAAGAATAGACAATTGTAGGGGTCACTGGTTCTCTAGCATCTGGACTGATATTTCCGCGAGACAGTAGATTTGGGATGAGGGCATCCAGTGACAGACAATGAGACAGAGTCTCCAGGAGTCCCAGCTTTGAGTCCCAGCATGGCACTGACCTTTACCACGTGTGTTTGCTCCTTCAGGGCTCAGAAGTTTCAAGTGTAGTTGGAGATGACTAAAGTCCCTCTCTCACAAGGCTACTGAGGATTCAATTAGGTCATGTCTGAAATGCAGGACTTAACATATCATGAGGCTTCAAGGAACGCACTGAATCTCTCACACACAGTATATCGATGTCATTCTCCCATGCACAGGGTGCTTTCAACATGGTCCTCACCTCCTGGTGTTAACACCTTTGTGTACTTCCCATCCAACATGGTACCCGACTTGGTCAGCTTACAGAAATACCATGAGATGTCACTTCTGAGCTTACGAAAGTCTCTGTGCCTTCTGTCTTGGACACTTTCTCTCTTTTGGATCACTTGTTCCAGGGGAAGCCATATGGAACATCCCTACGTCAAGGCCCTCTTGGCAAGGATCTGAGGTCTCCAGAGGAAAGTCAGTGAGGAGCTGAGGCCTTTAGCCAACAGCTTTGTGAACGAGCCCTCTTGGAAGTGGATCAATCCTCCAGGCTCAGTGAAGTCTTAGATGACTGCATTCCTTGTTGACAGCTTGATTACAACCTCACAAGACCCCGGACTGAACTCCACTATGCATTTTTAACAATTTTATTGAGATAGAGTTGACGTATACTAAACTACATATTTAAAGTGTGCAATCTCAGTAAATTTTGATATACGTATACTGACACACTCATGAAATTATCTCCGCAATCAACACAATGCATATATCTATTTATCCTCCGTTTCCTCGGATCCCTTTCAAAGTCATCCACCTGATGTCCTCAGGTCATTGTGGCCTTGACTCCATACTTGTTAAGCACAATAAGACAAGATAAAGAAATAAAGAACAGAAAAAAGGAAAAGATGAATATAGGCCAAATTCACTTATGAAAAAGTTTCAAAAGTCCTTAAAATACGTTAACTGAACCCAACATTGCTATTTTAAATAAATACATCAAGAGCAAGTATGTTTTATCTCAAAGGATAGGATATTTATCAGAGCTTACCAGACTGTACAGGTTAAATATGTGAAGTTTATTATATGCCAACTATATCTCAATAAAGCTGTTAAAAGTAAAATCTTAGGAACCAATTTGATTATTTATATTTATAGGACTCTACACCCAACAATGGCAGAAATTAAGTATTCTTTCCAGTACATATGGAACATTCATCCGGATAGAGCATATGCTGGGCCCCAAACCAAGTCTGAAAAAATTTTAAATGATTTAAATCATACAAAATATGTTCTCTGAACATAGGAGTTAAGATAGAAATGTGTAACAAAAATAACTGTTAACATCTCTCCTCCAGTGTCTGAGATTAAACACATTTCTGAATCAAACACGGGACAAAGAAGAAATCAAATGGTGTTCGGTCAACTGGATATCCTTACAGGAAAAAAAAATGAACTTCAACCTTTATCTTGAACCATATGCAAAAAATGAGCTACGGGTAGATTTCAGACATAAATATAAAGCCTAACTCTAAAACTTCTGGAAGAAAACATCAGAGAAAATCTGAGACCTTGGGTCAGACAAAGGTGTCAACAGCACAGAGTATAAAAGTAAAAATCGAACTGGGGTTTACAAAGATGAAAAAGTTTGCTCTTCAAAAGACTGCGTTGAGAAAATAGACAATGGGGCACCTGGGTGGCTCGGTTAAGCCTCCGACTTCGGCTCCAGTCACGATCTCATGGTTTGTGAGCCTCAAGTCGGGCTCTGTGCTGACAGCTCAGAGCCTGGAGCCTGCTTTGGATTCTGTGTCTCCTTTTCTGTCTGCCCCTCCCTTGCTCATGCTCTGTCTCTCAACAGTAAATGTTAAAAAGAAGAGGTGAGTACATAATGGAAGAAAATATTCATAATACATGTGTCAAATTCATATCCAGAATATACAAAGAATTCAATGACCTAACAATTCTGTTCCTAGTAAAAACACCACATGAAGGCATGTATGTGAATGTTCCTACCGGTTTTATTCATAGTAGCCAAAAATTTGGGATAACCCAACAGTATTCATCATACAGCAAGTAATGGATAGCCAAATTGTGTTGTATTCATACAATGGAATAGTACTTCTCCACTAAAACAGAATGAGCCACTCCTACAACACGAACGTATCCCAAAAACATGCTGGGCAAAGGCAGGGGCACGCACAGAAGAGCACATACTCTGTGTGTTGATTTATAGGCAATACTAGGCAAGCGAAGATAATCTGTAGGGCAAGAAAGCAAGTCACATAGTGCCTGAGGCTCGTGGTCCCCGTGTTGTGTGTGGGGACAGGGTTGGGGATGATGACCACAATAGGATGTGAACTGTTTTAGGGTGATGGAGATGTTCTGTGTTTCCACTGGGGTGGCGGTTCATAGGCATGTACACTTGTCAAAACTTACTTTTAAGTGTGCACGTAAAAATGGATAGACTTTAATCATAAATTGCACATCCATAAAGTTGATCTTTGTAACCCCCAAAAAGAAGATCTTGGCAAATCAGGGCACAAAGCCGTCTTGCCACGCTCTCTGAAAGTTATATATTAAATCCCTCTAGCAAACACTGTACTTAATGGAAAAACATGTGCATTTCTGTGGAGTCAGGAACATGAAAGGGACATCTATAAGCACCATGACAGTGTAATCTAGTTCCATTATAAGGAAAGAAAAAAAAATATGTAAGATCAGAAGGGAAGAGATAAAACGGATTCTCTGTAGGTAATCTTATTTACTAGAAAAGCCAACAGAATTCCACAGGTAAGGGCTTTTAGAGCTATTGAGAGTTAAGCAGTTTTTCTAGTTAGAAGACCTATAACATTTCTCTGTACCAGCCATGTTCAGCTGGAAACAAAATTGGAAAAGCGAAAGACGACATTCACAAAAGCAGCCCAAAACTCCCAAGATACCTACAAATTACTGAGAGAGGACGGAAGACTTGAGGGGCTTCAGTGAGAAAGTCACAGCTTAAAACCATTTGAGGACACTTTCTGAAGACTTATCTTTATGACCTCTGAGCAGGGAAGGATTTCGACATGCGACACATGAGTAAACCATGAAACAAGCAAAGCTACATTTGACTACCTTACAATCAAGAAATGCTATTCAAAGTTTCCTTAACAGAATGAAACAAAGTGGAAGAAGGTAAATGGATAAAGAAGATGGGGGGTGGGAGAGGGTCAGAAACATGAAAGGGATATGACAGAATGGAATGTTATTCATTCCCGCCATTTGCAACAACATGGATGGACCTTGAGGGCGTTATGTTAAGTGAAATACATCAGAGAAGACAGGTACTGTATGGTACCACATATATGTGGAATCCATAAAAGATGAACTTGTAGAATCAGTGTACCATGGTGGTTGCCAGGCACGGGGGTGGGCAGTGCAGGTGGTGGTAGTGGTGGGTGGGTTGGGGAGATGTTACAGGTTGCAAACTTGCGACAAGTAGATGAGTAAGGCCTCTGTAGATTGAATACCCAGCACAGTGATTAGAGTCAACAGTACTATATTATACACTTAAAAATGTCTAAGTGACTAGATCTTTTGTTTTGGGAGAGAGAGAGCGCGAGCGCGAACCTGAGCGGTAGAGGGACAGAGAGAATCTTAAGCACCTGCCCGCCCAGTGCGGAGCCCAACGCAGAGCTCAATCTTATGACCCTGAGATGAAGACTTGAGCTGAAACCAAGAGTCGGACGCTTACCGGACTGAGTCAGGCAGGCGCCCCACTGAGTGACCAGATCTTAAATGTTGTCGCCACAGAAAAGAAAATGATAACTATGGGTTGTGATAGAGGTGTCAGCTAACACTGTGGTGCTAATCGTATTGAAATACATAAACGTATCAACACATTGCACACCTTAAACTCACACGATGTTATGTATGTCCATTATTCCTCGAAAACAAACATCCTTAACCCTCGCAGCGTGCCAGACGCTTTTCTGGGTGCTTTGTGAATACCAGCTGACTCGATTCTGACTTTTCCCCACGTGGTTGGTACAGATGGGGAAACTGAGGCACGGGGAGACTAAATGATGGGTTTGAGGCTGTGCTGTGCTCCATTTTTGGAGAACCAGTGGCCAACACGTGTAGTTTATTGAACTGGGCTCCAGCGTTCATGACAGAGGGTTCTAGGGCTCCTGTTTTTGTTCTGTAAGCTTGGAGCAAGCATATCATCCCCTGCAACATTAACTTTTTATTTTATTTTTATTTATTTTTAAATGTTTATTTTTGAGAGAGAGACCGAGTGTGAGCAGGGGAGGGGCAGAGAGAGAGGGAGGCAGAATCCGAAGCAGGCTCCAGGCTCTGAGCTGTCAGCACAGAGCCCGACGCAGGGTCAGACCCACAAACGGTGAGATCATGACCTGAGCCACCCAGGTGCCCCATCAATGTTATCTTTAAAATGGAGACTTCTAGCTGTTACTACTTTATTATTTTTTAAAGAAGACATCTCTACACCAAACGTGGGGCCAGAACTCAAAACCCTGAGATCAAGAGTTGCACACTCTACTGGTTGAGCCAGCCTGGCATGCCAGGTTGTAGTCACTTTAAAAGATTTTAATGTTTGGGGCGCCTAGTGGCTCAGTTGGCTAAGCATCCGACTTCGGCTCAGGTGGTGATCTCGTGGTTTGTGAGTTTGAGCCTCGCGTCGGGCTCTGTGCTGACAGCTCACAGCCTGTAGGCTGGTTCAGATTCTGTGTCTCCCCTTCTCTGACCCTCCCCTGTTCATGCTGTCTCTCTCTGTCTCAAAAACATTAAAAAAAATTTTTTTTTTAAGATTTTAATGGTTGATTGTGCCTGAAAGTCGTTTAGCACAAGCCCTGATTTCCAGATTTCTTGGCTAAGCTCCCATTGTGTCACTTAATCATCCCAGTGGGGATCAGAGGCTCTATTTCTGCAGGATGAGAGGCATTATGTCATAGGTAACCAGGTGAAGATTTGGAATTCAAAGGCAGAATTGGGGGGCGGTGGGAAGCCTGGGTGGCTCAATTGGCTGAGCATCTGACTTTGGCTCAGGTCATGATCTCACGATTCGTGAGTTCAAACCCTGTGTTAGGCTCTTTGCTATCAGGGCAGAGCCAGCTTAGGACCTCTATCCTCTGTGCTCTCTGTCCCCCCCCCCCCCAACACACAAATAAATAAACATTAAAAAAACAACAGTGAACTGGGTTTCCCTCTGATTGGTTTGTCCTCTGATAGCCTCACCTCCAGATAGCCTCACCTCCACCATCCTTCTCAGCTGACTCCGTCACACATTATCTTTCAGTTCACATCCCTCTGGCTTACCTTTAGGAGGGACCCCTGGGTCTGACATCCTGAGATCTAGATGGGTTTCCATGCTCTGCTCCTGTGACATGAGCTGGCAAATGAGGCATCTCGACTTAAATACCTCCCTCGGCAGCCACACCCTGGTCCCACCCCTCCACCTTATAATATCTTTCCCTCTCCATCCATTAATCCGATCCCTGGGTCCTTGAGCCCCCCAGTCCTGTGCCATCTGTCTGATGTGGTGTCCACACCCCAGCAGCAGCATCACCTGAGAGCTTACTAAGCAGAATCAATACATAGTGATGCAAGGGTATGAACTTCCAGCTATAAGACTAACAGGTTCTGGTAATGCACAGCATGGTGACGAGAGCTCCTAATACCGTATTATAGACTTGATGCTGAGGGGGTAGATCTTACGGGTTCGCACCACAAAAGAAATGTAGGTGATGTGATGGGACGGAGGTCTTAAATGCCACTCTGGCCGCGGTCGCGTTGAAACTAGTTGTACACTTGAAACGTCCTCATGCTATGTGTCCGTCACATCTCTGGGGAACTAGAAGAAAATGCAGATTCTGCCAAACTGGAGCCTGAGTCTGCATTTCGCAGAGGAACCGGGCCGTGCCGTAGATCAGTGTCTCTGAGGGTCGCCTGGACCATTTGCTACAACAGGGGTTGCTGGGACCAGCACCCAGTGCTTCTGGTTCAACAAGGCTGGACTGGGGCTTGAGGATTATCGTACCTCATGAGTTCCCAGGTGAGGGTACCTCTGTGATGGGGTCTGGGAGGGTGTCTCTGGTTGCTTGGGGAGCACTTATGTGTTCTTTAGCGGTTAGTCTGTGCCTGACATCCTTCTAAGCACCTGCATATCCTAGTTTATTTAATCCACTTGCTCTCATTTTACAGATGAGGAAACAGACAAAAGGCAAGGTTAATCGACTTGGCCAATGTCCGGTAACCGGTAAGTGTCAGAGGCAGTGTTTTTACTAGGCGTTCATGCTCCAATGACCCTGCTGTGACCAGCGAGGTGCTATTGCCCCTAAGTCCAGTTGGGGGAGCCAGAGGGCCCGCAAGTGAGCAAAGAAAGCCCCGACTTCATGGGATCATTGCGTAGAAAGAAACAAACATACTGAAATAAAGGGGCTAAATGAAGATACTTTAGAAACAGTACTTCTAGTAAGCCTACATCTTGTAACTAGATTTCTGCCTGCCTTTTTTTTTTTTAATTTTTTTTTTTAATGTTTTTATTTATTTTTGAGACAGAGAGAGACAAAGCATGAACGGGGGAGGGTCAGAGAGAGAGGGAGACACAGAATCTGAAACAGGCTCCAGGCTCTGAGCAGTCAGCCCAGAGCCCGTCGCGGGGCTCTAACTCACGGATAGTGAGATCGTGACCTGAGCCCAAGTCGGCCGCTTAACCGACTGAGCCACCCAGGCGCCCCTGCCTGCCTTTTGTCTTGGGTTTTGTATTCTGGACCGGAAAGCATCCAGCCAACTTTCCTATCATTTCAGCAGTAAAAAAAAAAAAAAAAAAAAAAAAAAATCCGCCTAATGAGACATGATGATCGGATAATGAGAAATAATCACATCATCATCATCCGATAATCAGCATCATCTCTGATGAACTGGAGTAACAAATAATGTACCCGAGAGGCAACGAATACATCTTCAGTGGTGAATCCAACACACCAACAATTTAAAAGCCCTAATTTCATCTCATAGTGTCAGAAACCACTTTGAAAAGGGCCTCCGTTCTGCTTTCTTTTTATGGATTTGCCTATTAGGGACATTTCACACAATGGGATCATCCACTACATGACCTCTTGCCTCTTAGTGTTCACTGAGCATGTTGTTTTCAGAACCCTTGTATCTGTGGCTGAATTAGACTCCAGTGCATGGATATACCATAATTGGCTTATTCATCTGTTGATGGATGGATGGGCTGGCGGCAGAGAGAATGGAGAGTAAGTGTGTAATGAGCACAGGGATTATCTGGGGGTTAATGAAAGCGTTTCGAAGCTAGATACAGGTGGTGGTTGTACGACATTGTGCGTGTACTAAATACTGCTGAGTTGTTGACTTTAAAATGGTTAATTTTGGGGGCGCTTGGCTGGTCCAGTCAGTGGAGCGTGCAACTCTTGATCTTGGGGTCGTGAGTTTGAGCCCTACATTGGGGGTACAGATTGCTTTTATTTTTTTATTATTATTATTTTTTAATTTTTTTTAAGATTTTTTTTTTTTAATCTTTATTTTTGAGAGAGAGACAGACTGTGAGCAGGGGAGGAGCAGAGAGGGAGGGAGACACAGAATCTGAAGCAGGCTCCAGGCCCCAAGCTGTCAGCACAGGGCCTGACGCGGGGCTTGAACTCACGAACCGAACCGTGAGATCATGACCTGAGCCGAAGTCGGATGCTCAACCGACTGAGCCACCCAGGCGCCCCTACAGATTGCTTTTTTAAAAAATCTTAAAAATAAAATAGTTGGGGCACCCGGGTGGCTCAGTCAGTTAAGTGTCTGACTCTTGATTTTGACTCAGGTCGTGAAATCTTCATCGTGGGATTGATGTGTCCCACTTGGCATGAGAACAGAATTTGCTTGGGATTCTCTCTCTTTCCCTCTCTCTCTGCCCCTTTCCGCATGTCCTCTCTCTCTCTCTCTCTCTCTCTCTAAATAAACTTTAAAAATAAAATAAAATGGTTAATTTTATGTTAAGTGCATTTCACCTCAATACAAAAAAAAAAAGCCACTAAGAAAGTCACATAAAGTCCACTTGTCAGAGGTACAACGGCATGCATTCCCTCAAGCTGTTACCATCAGTCTAGTCAAAGGGGCTAAAGCCATAGCTTGCTTGTTTCTGTCCTTGGGTACAATTTTTACCCTTTCTTGGGAAAGGGCCAACTGCTATAGGTTGACCTCAGGAGGACCTAAATGCTATAGAAAACTTTTTTTAAAGACATTTTTATTTATTAATGTATTTACTAATTTTTTTTAATGTTTACTTTTGAGAGAGAGAGAGACAGAGTGCAAGTGGGGGAGGGGCAGAGAGGGAGACACAGAATCTGAAACAGGCTCCAGGCTCTGAGCTGTCAGCACAGAGCCCGACGCGGGGCTTGAACTCACAGACCATGAGATCATGACCTGAGCTGAAGTCGGATTATCAAGGAACTGAGCCACACAGGTGCCCCTGTTTTTTTTTGTTTTTTTGTTTTTTTGTTTTTTGTTTTTAAGAAAGGGGGTGCCTGCCTGGCTCGGTGGGAAGAGCGTGCAGCTCTTGATCTCGGGGTCATCAGTTTAAGTCCCAAGTTGGGTGTAGAAATTACTTTAAAAAATGTTTAAAAAAAAAAAAAGGAAAGATAATCTTTATATTCCAAATCTTTATTGAGGTAGCTCATGCCTTTTTAGAGGTTTCACTACACTTTATGTTTTCTTTATTTTACTTCATATTTTAAATTTTTATTGTATTTTATATTTTATTTTGTTTTTATTTTAAATTTAATTTTATATTTTATATACTCATATATATATATATGTATATATTTTAAGTTTACTTATTTTGAGAGACATACAGAGTATGAGGGAGGGGCAGAGAGAGGGGGGAGAGAGCGAGAATCCCATCAGGCTCAGCACTGTCAGCACGGAGCCCGATGAGGGGCTCGAACTCACGAACTGTGAGATCACGACCTGAGCTGAAATCAAGAGTCGGACGCTTAGCTGACTGAGCCACCCAGGCGACCCTTGTCTTTTACATTTTTTATTTATTTTTTTAGAGAGACAGAGCACAAGAGGGGGAGGGGCAGAGAGAGGGGGGAGACACAGAATCTGAAGCAGGCTCCAGGCTCTGAGCTGTCAGCACAGAGCCTGATGCAGGGCTTGAACCCATGAGCTGTGAGACCACGACCCAAGCCTAAGTGAGGTGCTTAACCAACTGAGCCACCCAGGTGCCCCTACAATTTTTTTGTTTTACTTTTATACTTTATTCATTTAATTTTGTATCTTATTGTATATTTTATATTTTATTTATTTACTTCGGCTGGGTACAGTGTACTGTATTAACAGCACACGACCGGGTAGCTCTCCCTATGACTCTCCCCTGCTCCAGGGCGTCTGGGACGGACAATATCAAGGAAGGGAGATTCTCTGTGTCGGGTGACTGAATTGGGCCAGCTGAGGGCCTCTCTCTTCCTTTTGAGCTCTTGCTGGGGCTGGAGGTCCAGGGCTTTTGTGACTTGGAGGCCACACTGCAGTCAGATTTACTATCCTCCCAGGAAATGAGCCTAATGTGGTGCCAGAACTGGCAACAGAGGTGGAAGACCGGGTGTCCCTACTAAAGACGCAGGGGACACCCTGCTCTGTGCTGCCCAGGTTGCCCCCTAGGGGGCCCTCTGATGCTGACTTCACCACCCTGTTGATGTCACCATACTGAACAGCTTCAGAAGGACCCACTCTGGCTGTGGGGACACAGAAGGTCATGAGCGAGCTTCCCATTCAGCCCAGGGATGAGTCTGCCAACAGCCTTGACAGTCCCTGCAGAAGCAGGGATGTTATTCTGGGCAGCCCCTCCCTCATTATGCCCCAGCTTCCCAGAGGGGCTGTCCATGGTCTTCTGGCTGGCTGTGATGGCAGGGACTGCGGTCGTGAGTCCTTCCACGATGCCACAGTTGTCATGGATGACCTTGGCCTGGAGGGGCCAAGTAGTTGGTGGTAAGGGAGGCCTTGCTGACGACCTTCAGGGAGCTGTCCTCATTCTCATGGTTCACACCCATTACAAAGCATGAGGCGTGTCTGCAAATGGGGCAGAGATAATGACCCTCTTAGTTCCACTCTTCAAGTGAGCCCCAGCCGTCTCCAGGGCAGCGAGGACACTGGCTGACTCCACAACTTATTCAGCACAGGGTTCACCCCATGTGATACTCTTGATCCTGGAAGATGGACATGGGCTTTCCGTTGATGACAAGGCTTGACTGTGCCACTGAGCTTGCCTTGGGTGGGGTCATTGCAACACGTGGACCATGTAGTTGAGGTCAGTGAAGGGGTCATTGATGGTGACAATATCCACCTTACCAGAGTTAAAAGCAGACCTGGTGACCAGACGCCCAATACGCTCAAATCCATTTACTCTGACCTTCACCGTTGTGTGAAAGTCACACATCTCAGAGACGCCACTGGCACCACACAAGATTTGGCTGCCTGTCACCTGGGAGGAGCAGAGGGTCTAAACTTTTAAAATTAAATGGTTTCAGAAATTCCACCTGAGTCTGAAAAAGCATACCTCAGGGATAAGCCTGCAGCTTCAGGGAGAGACAGGAAGACATTAATGAATTTGAGTTAGTAGTGTTTTTCAACCAGGGCTGCTGTATATTGTCATCCTAGGCTAGAGTTTTTAAAAATGCCCGGGGCTCCACCCCAGGGTCAGGTCAATCAACTCAAATCTCTGCAGGTGGGGCCTCAGCATAAAGATTTGCATGCAATCCTCAAGTGGTTCCCGAGCACTGGTAGGGTTGGAAATTGTTTAGCTCAGTCTCCACCTGGGAGAGGAGGATTCTACTGCCATCTAGTGGGTGAGAGGCTAAGGATTGATGCTAAACATCTCACATTGCACACAACAACAAAGCCCCCACAACAAAGAATCACCAGTCTCCAAAGGTAAAGGTCAGTAGTAACAAGGTTGAGAAACTCTGCCTTAGACTGTATCAACCACCGTACTTCCTTGGTGAGGCTCTCTACCCCCATCTTATTACTTCTTTCTATAGACTGAACCCTGTAATTTTCTTCCATCACATAGTCACATGGCTTCTCTCACTTCATCCAAATCTCTGCTAAGATATCACCTCCTCAAAATTAAAAATAAGCGGGGCCCCTGGGTGGCTCAGTCAGTTGAGCATCTGACTTCAGCTCAGGTCATGATCTCGCAGTTCGTGAGTTAGAGCCCTGCATCGGGCTCTGTGCTGACAGCTCGGAGCCTGGAGCCTGCTTTGGATTCTGTGTCTCCCTCTCTCTCTCTGCCCCTCCCCCATTCATGCTCTGTCTCTCTGTGTCTCAAAAATAAACATTTAAAAAAAAGGAAAAAGAAAGAAAAATAAGCACAACACCTCCTCCATCCCCAAATCAAAACAAGTAAATGCTCTCCCTAAGCATCCTATCTTAAAAAGCACCCATCACTCTTCATTCTTGTGTACTGTCTTATTTTTCTTTAGCATATTTATTATTTCTTGACACTAAATTTTTAAGTTTTTAAAATGTTTATCTATTTTTGAAAGAGGGAGACAGAGCATGAGCGGGGGAGGGGCAGAGAGAGAGGGAGACACAGAATCCAAAGCAGGCTCCAGGCTCTGAGCTATCAGCACAGAGCCCTACACGGGGCTCGAACTCACAGACCATGAGATCATGACCTGAGCCGAGGTCAACGCTTAAGGGACTGAGCCACTCAGGCGCCCCTTGACGTTAAATTTTATATCTCTTCATTGCCTGGCTCATTTACTGGACCGTAGTATCTTTGAAATCAGGGTCTTTTTTGTTCCTCATTGAATTCACCCATTTATTCAACGTATATTAATTGGCTGATTCTACGAGTTACTGCTGTAGACACCAGAGACACAGAACACACATGAGTTTATAGTTTAAGGAGATTGCATCACATTTTATGGGGGAATGCATCTAAAGTACTGGAATGTTCTAAGCTAATTCAAGTAGTCAATTAACTCATCCATGCACTTTTCAGTAATTGATTCAGCTCCTTAGGTCAAGTATCTCGAAGAGCCATCATCCTCATGGAGGCTCCCCTGCCCCGGTGAGGCACTTACTGGTAAGTTAATAAACATGCAGAAATTTGGATCATCTGGGTGGCTCAGTTGGTTCAGCATCTGACTCTCGATCTCAGCTCAGGTCTTGATTTCAGGGCCTTGAGTTCAAGGCCCATGTTGGGCTCCACGGGAGCCTACTAAAAACAAACATACAGAAATTCATATATTTTTTAAAAAATTTTTTTAACATTTATTTATTTTTGAGACAGAGGGAGACAGAGCATGAACGGGGGAGGGTCAGAGAGAGGGAGACACAGAACCTGAAACAGGCTCCAGGCTCCGAGCTGTCAGCACAGAGCCCGATGCGGGGCTCGAACTCACGGACCGCGAGATCATGACCTGAGCCGAAGTCAGACGCTCAACCGACTGAGCCACCCAGGCACCCCCAGGAATTCATATTTTTAATGTTTATTTTATTTTTGAGAGAGAGAGCGTGAGGGGTGGGGGGCGGGCAGAGAGAGAGAAAGGGAGACACAGAATCCGAAGTAGACTCCAGGCTCTGAGCTGTTAGCACAGAGCCTGGCGTGGGGCTCAAACTCACGAACCATGGGATCATGATCTGAGCCAAAATCGGGAGTCAGATGCTCAACCAATTGAGCCACCCAGGCACCCTAAGAGAAGGATATATCCTGATGCATGTTCTAGGTTCTAATCTTCCCCAAATAATTGGTACCCAAAAGACCACTTAAGATGACTCTGTTAGGAAAGTCTCGCCCAACTCATTTCTAGGGTGACATAAAGGCTGCTGGTTTTGGGTGGACCCAGAGCAAGACTAGGTCCTGCAATCTGTCCAGGCTGGTGGTACAGGGTCCTTGCTCCTGTTCCAGCGGGTCCAGCCACGTGTAGTGGTATCTGTGGTAGTGACGACACTCCAAGGAATGTTTGGCAAGCCTCGGTTACAGAATGTTCACAGAGGGATTCTAGGGTTCTGGAGCACGGCCATCCCTTCTGCAGCAGAATCCCTCACTCCTGGGATGAATCGCGGCTGAACCCTAGTCAATCCTGAATGGCTCTGAGCATGAGACATCAAGGGGCCACACAGCTAGAAATGCCCATCATGCTCTGGGTGCGGTTAGACCCTCGGCGGATCGGGTCCCGTATTGGATGGGTGTGGCAGCCATTACTTGTACCTTGGAAGAGGCACGTTGAGGAATCGAGCTGAGAAGGTCCAGAACACCCAGGTAAGTTACACAAGAAGAATTGGCCTCAGGTCCCGGTGTTTCAAACCCAGTTACGTTGGTGCCTCTTCTTGACCTCACACTATGGTCTCACGGGGTTTCCTATGAGCAGCTGAGAGAGGACGAAACTCCAGCCTGGCTCACAGGTGGGTCACGTGCCCCCATGGATGTCCACTGACACCTCAGTGCTTCTCAGAGGTGGCCCTGTGGTGGTGATAGGGAATTAGCCCAGCGGCCAGAGCTGTGAGAGGTGCCCACGGCTTCCCACTTTGTACGGACAGAGACGTGGCCTGAGATCAGGTTAGATATGCACTTGTGGAAGTGGAACATGGACCAGCTTACTGGTCAGGGAAGGGAAGAAGGCTGAAAGATGGAAGCCTAAGTGGTCTGTGGACGAGGTACGTCAATGACCTATGAAGAGACACACAACACATGTAGAACGTTGTGTCTCGTGTTAATGACCTCCAGGGAGCACTCGTCAGCGAGAAGTCCCTCAACAACCAGGTAGAGAGGATGTTCTACCTAGTGGGTATGTTGGAGTCTCCTTCCTCAGACCTGTGTTTGATAATGAGCCCTGATAACGGGATCTTACAAAACACCACCTCAGACTGGGGGATTCATTTTGTGCTGAAATGGCTCATCAGTATGTGCATGACTATGGAAACCACTGTTGATGTCATATGTTGCATTATATACAGAGCGAGCTGCCACAATGGGATGACGGAATGGCCTGGAAACAGCTCTGCTCAGGTGCCAGCTGAGGGATAACAGCCTGTGGGGGTGGGGTGCTGCCCTGCAACACGCAGTATATGCATTAAACTAACAACAGTCAGTATAAGGTGCCGTGTCCCTATCAGAATGCACAAGTCTAGCCATCGAGGGGTGAAAAGAAGAGTCGGCTTTTGTCACTCCCACTTCTAGGGACTCACTTGAAGAATTTGTGCTTCCTGACCCCCCAACCTTCGGACCTGTTGGATGAGGTATCTTCATTTTCAGAAGGGCAACACTTTCATCAGGAATCAGAAACCAGTCCCTGCCTGGTTACTTTGGGCTTTCTGTGCTGATTAACCAGTGGGCAGAGAAATGAGTTAGTTCACAGGCATGGATAGCCCACCATGATGACTACCAGACCAGGGACTAGGGTCACTGCTACATAATGAGGTCACGAACACATGTGTCTGGAACCCAGAGGTGTGCCCTACAGTCATGGGTGAAAGGAACTTGCAACCCAATAAAAGCAAAGTCACTGAGATAACCCTCAGGGATGGTGAAAGACTCATGTGATCAGAGATTTTCAGTACCCACATCAAACTTCATCAATAATTCCAAGGATACAGATAATTGCAAGACACAGGCAAACACGGGGAAAGTCTGAGACAGCCAACACAGCCGCTCAGGCCCTTCCTTGTCACATCAGAATGACACTTGGCCCTGAATTAAGATTCGAAGTCCTTATTTAAATGATGTATATTGGGGCCTCATGTACACAAAGGTGTTTGTTCCTTTGATCAGTGAGTTTCTCTCCCCCCCCACACACTCTGAGTAAATAGCAGACATGTTTTCCAATGGCCCCCGCCCTGTAAACCCATAAATCCCAGGTTTGTTTACTATAAGCCAGCTAGAAAGACCAGGTATATCCTATTAAAAGTATTTCATAGATAAGGAGTCTAGTTTGGTTTCCTCTAATACCTTGGGGAGGAGGTCTGATTAGCATGTTCATAAGTCAGGATAGGAAGAGTGGATTACAGACCAGCTGCTAATGCCTTCCTAGCAGGCCACGATTCAGACCTCTTAGAAACGAAGTCCCCAGTTGCCCTACTGGACAAATGACTTAGACAAGATATGGTGCTGGCCCACCACAGGAATCCAGAAGGTGTGGGGCAGAAGGAGAGATGAATAATAGAAGTGGTCTTGGGTCCGAGGTACAATGGGGACTGTGGCTGCTTCCACTGTCATACTGAAGTCAGAATTTTGTAGATGGTGGCAGGATCCTTGAAGCCTCAACCACTGGGTGGACTCCATGTGGAAGTGAGTATATCTGAGAAGGTGCAAGGGTTGTGCCTTGGCAGAAGTCAACCTCCTATCTCTTTGGTGCACCTCTAAAGTCAGTCTGGGCTTCAATGGTCTCGTACAAACACAGATTCCCCTTATTCTGCCATAGTCTTATCTCAGCCATGGGCCACTCATCCTTCTGTATTTGTCCCTAGAGCCTTTTCTGACGCTGTTCACCCCATAGAAAATAATGGCCTATGAAGCTTCTGGCTTCATCAGTTAAACATCTGTCTCTTGATTTCAGCTCAGGTTATGATCTCATAGTTCGTGAATTTGAGCCCTGCACTGGGCTCTGTGCTGACAGTGCCGAGCCTGCTTGGGATTGTCCTTCTTTCCCTGCCCCTCCCCTGCTCATGCTCTCTCTCAAAATAAACTTAAAAAAAGAAAAAAGAAAGAAAATAATGGCTCAGAACTGCATAAAGTCAATTCCTCTGAGGAAAACCCCCAAGTCAGTGAGGGAGAGGGGTTAAATTTAGTACATAAATGCCCCAACCTCCCGTCTTTCTGGCAGGGTATTATATGAGGCATCATATATGCTCTTCAGAAGGGATGAAGGCCCCCCTCATTGTTCACACCATGGATTTCAATAACTTACCCTTATGTTGGGTCCCCTGCCTTCCCCTATCTTACTCTCCCTACTACGTCCCTCTTGTTTTTGGGGGATCGTTTTCCAAATAAACATCTTGAACTCACGTCCTTGTACCAGGCTCTGATTTGGGGAATCCAGATTAAGGCAGTATCGTTCTGAAAAACAGGATGAGGAAGAGACGCAAGAAACAGGCAGAAGTGGGAGATCTTCCCCCTAAAAATAAACAAACATTCAAAAAAACCCCAGATCAACAGAACAAAAAATCACCCGTTGCCACACTTTATGGCATAACAGATGGATCTTGACTCTCTCTTTCCTCATCCACAAAAAGCAAATACAAATGATTTACAGACCTAAAATCAGAAGGCACAACAGTAGGGTTTTAGAAGACAACATACAAGGACATATTTTTTGCGATCTAGGAGTAAGCTAAGATTTATTAAAAAGGCCAAAAAATTATTAATAGTGAAGATACACAAATTAAATTATATTAAGGACCACTGTTCTTTAAAAAAGCGAAACACCATTGACAAAGGGGAAAGGCAGTCCACAGCGTGGGGAAAGATACAGGCAACGGCATACGAAGAGTTCTTGTAAATCACTACGAAAAGAGATAAATCGGTACAAAAATGAGCAAAAGACGGAGACAAAAGAGGGAGTGACCTCGGCATCACGGCAGCGAAGGAAAAGCCTCCTTTTTACCCCCCTTAACAACGGGTTAGACACCCGTCCAGGAACGGAGGCGCCCCCGTGGGTGCTGCGCGATCCGGAAGGAGGCCTGCGCACCTGCGCATGAGGTGACGGGCACCTGCGGAGCCAGCAAGTGTTGGGGAAGCCAGGAGAGTGCAGACCAGGGCAGAGTGTCGCCAGCAGCGAGAATCTGCACGAGCGCAGGTTTCCGGGGGGGACTCGGCGGCAGCGCCCTCGCGCGCGGGGAAAGGAGAGCCGCACGGGGGGCGCCCGGCCATTCGCAGCGCAGGACGCCGCGGCGCACGGTGGGACCTCCCCTACCAGGGGAGGCGGGATCCTGGGAGAGACGGCAGATACAGATTTCTGGGGCCTTGGAAGGGAGAGACTTTGCGCCAATCCCAAACCTCTCCCAGCTCTGAGCGCCTACGAGCGCGCAGCAGCCGGTCCCGCGGACCCGGAGCGCGCTCGGAGATCCGACCGCGCGTCGGCTGGGAGAGACCGCAGCTGGAGCTACAGCGCCACCTTCCGGAACACGAGAGAACGCTTTCCAGGATACGGCCTGCTGAGTCCTTAAGACATCCATCCCATTAAAGCTTTTGAATTGGGACGCAGGAGGGAACAAGACTGGGGCAGGTGCACCCATACAAAGTCAGAAGACCCCAGACGGTAAAAGTGCCATCGAATAGAATGCCCCATCCGAAGGTCACTCGCGCATTTTTTTTTTTTTATTTTTATTTTTGAGAAAGAGAGACAGAGCATGAGCAGAGGAGCGGCAGAGAGAAAGAGAGTGAGACACGGAATCCGAAACAGGCTTCAGGCTCTGAGCTGTCAGCACAGAGCCCAATGCGAGTCTCCAACTCACTAACGGAACCGTGAGATCATGACCTGAGCCAAAGTCAGAGGCTTAACCCACTGAGCCACCCAGACGCCCCTAGGTGAATAGGTTTTTAAGAGAACAAACAGGAGATAAGAAACTTTGTGATAGTGTTTGCCTGTGCAGGCGTGAGCGGTCTTTCCATCGTCAGGGAATTAGAATAGTAAGTTTACTTTCCTTGTGCTTGGGAACAGCTCTTCCCTGAAGAGGGAGTTTGTTGCATCCTTATACTGTAGAATATTCTGCTTTGAGTCACATAAGGGAAGAGCCAAGAAGGCTCCTTTGTGCATCGGTTGGGTCTCAACTGACTTCCCTTTAAAATAATCTTCAGGGAGCCTGGGTGGCTCAGTCGGTTGAGCGTCCGACTTCAGCTCAGGTCACGATCTCACGGTCCTTGAGTTCGAGCCCCATGTCGGGCTCTGGGTTGATGGCTCAGAGCCTGGAGCCTGCTTCGGATTCTGTGTCTCCCTCTCTCTCTGCCCCTGCCCCGTTCATGCTCTGTCTCTCTCTGTCTCAAAAATAAATAAACGTTAAAAAAAATTAAAAAATAAAATAAAATAATCTTCATATTCAGGATGCCTGGGTGGCTCCGTTGGTTAAGCGTTGGACTCTTGGTTTCGGCTCTGGTTCGTGAGTTTGAGCAGCGCAGAGCCTGCTTGGGATTCTCTGTCTCCCTCTGTCTTTCCCTTTGCCCCGCTTGGGTTCTCACTCAAAAATACTTATATAAACCTTTAATTAAAAAAAAAAAAAAGCTTTAAGATAATCTTAATGTCAACCCTGGGGGTCTGAGTTGGTTTCCACACAACCAACCAAAAGTCTGCTCAAGAGCTTAAGCCACTTCGCTCCATCTTGGGTGGATGGCTTTTTGAAAGTCAGTGAAAGAGTACTGCATTTCAGTCCCATTGTTGGTGGATTGTACCCGGCGTTTCAGCACGTCAGGTGTTTGATGCATGTCGTAACCTGTTCTGTCAGTCCTGCACCAGGCCCCTTCCCTCGCCTGGGACTCTCCCGTGAAGGAACGGTGCTTCTTCTGTCTTGCATCACGTTGCGTCTCGTGGCTGCTTGCTCCGCTGGCCCAGCCAGCTGAGCTCCTTGAAGAACAGGATGAATTCATAGTCATCTGTATCTTCTCCCATCCCCATGTGCTAGGCGGGGCGAGTGCATGATGCTTGCTTGTTAAATGCCATGCCTGTGTGGATTAACAGATATCAGAGCTCCCCTGCTTCTGGTTGGGTCCCAGCTCGGCTTGGGGGTCCCCTGCACCCGACTGTCCCAGGCGTGTGCAGACTGGCAAGTCAAGGAGCCTAAGAAGATGGGGGGAGGAAGGGCTGTGAGTGGGGTCCCATGTTATACAGCTCCTACTTCTCTGGGTCCTTGGCGATCAAATGGATTCGAATATTTAAAAATCTGGGGCGCCTGGGTGGCTCAGTCGGTTAAGCGTCCGACTTCAGCTCAGGTCATGATCTCATGGTCCGTGAGTTCGAGCCCCGCATCGGGCTCTGGGCTGATGATGGCCCAGGGCCTGGAGCCTGCTTCCGATTCTGTGTCTCCCTCTCTCTCTGACCCTCCCCCGTTCATGCTCTGCCTCTCTCTGTCTCAAAAATAAATAAACGTTAAAAAAATATTAAAAAAAAAAATAAAAATCTTAGAAATAAAGGCACCTGGATGGCTCAGTTGGTTAAGTGTCCGACTCTTGGTTTCAGCTCAGGTCATGGTCTCACAGTTTGTGGGATTGAGCCCTGTGCCCGCCTCTGTGCTGACAGTGTGGAGCCTGCTTGGGATTCTCTCTCTCTCCCTCTGCCCCTGCTCATGTTCTCTCTGCAAATAAATAAACGTTAAAAAAAAAAAATCTTAGAAAGATATTGAAGGGTTGAGGAAAGGTGCCCCCAGAATAGGCACTGTTGGCTGCAGGTTACTTTAAGTTGAAAGCAGTCAAGACCCTGGAGGCTCAAGAGGAACTTTCGCCCCTCCCTTAATTTTTTTTTTTTTAATGTTTATTTATTTTTGAGACAGAGAGAGACAGAGCATGAACGGGGGAGGGGCAGAGAGAGAGGGAGACACAGAATTGGAAGCAGGCTCCAGGCTCTGAGCAGTCAGCACAGAGCCGGATGTGGGGCTCGAACTCACATACTGCAAGATCGTGACCTGAGCCGAAGTCGGACACTTAACCGACTGAGCCACCCAGGCGCCCCTTTCACCCCTCCCTTAATTACATAGAAGAATCTAAATTGGAGAGTGTTTCCAGAGTAAAGATTATTAGCAGAGATAAATTTTATCTGAGTGACCCATCTGTATGATAAAAAAAAAAATTTTTTAATGTTTATTTATTTCTGAGACAGAGACAGAGCATGAGTGGGGGAGGGGCAGAGAGAGAGGGAGACACAGAATCTGAAACAGGCTCCAGGCTCTGAGCTGTCAGCACAGAGCTCAACGTGGGGCTCGAACCCACGAGCTGAGATCATGACCTGAGCTAAAGTTGGATGCTTAACCGACTGAGCCACCCAGGTGCCCAAACCATATTTTATTTGTATGTTGCGTAACTCTTCATCTTGCAAGATGAAACTCTGCCCCCATTAAACACCTCCTCCTCCCCCTCCCTCTATCCCACGGCCAGCCCATTGTACTTTCTGTCTCCATGAATTTGAGGACTCCGGGTACTTCATAGAAGTGGAATCATACATCTGTCTTTGTGATCGGCATATCTCAGTTACCATAATGTCTTCCAGATTCATCTGTGTTGCCGCATGTACCAAAATTCAGTCTTTTAAAGGTTGAATAATATTTCTCTGGGGGGCCCCTGGTTGGCTCAGTCGGTTGAGTGTCTGACTCTTGATTTAGGCTCAGGTCATGATCCAAGGAAGGGTCTTGGGATTGAGCCCCAAGTCAAACTCCGTGCTGAGAGTGGAGCCTGCTGAAGATTCTCTTTCTCTCTCTCTCCCTCTGCCCCTCTCCCCTGTTCTCTCTCCCTAAACATTAAAAAAGAAATTTTTTTTTTTTAAGTAATCTCCACCCAGTGTGAGGCTTCAACCTACAACCCTGTGATCAAGAGTGACAGGCTCTTAGGGGCACCTAGGTGGTTTAGTCGGTTAAGCATCCGATTTTGGTTCAGGTCATGACCTCATGGTTCATGGGTTCGAGCCCCTCCTTTGTGCTCTGTGCTGACAGCTCAGAGCCTGGACCCTGCTTCAGACTCCGCGTCTCCCTGTCTCTCTGTCCCTCCCCTGCTCACCCTCTCTCTCTCTCTCTCAAAATAATAATAATAATAATAATAATAATAATAATAAATAAATATTAGGGCACAGACTAGAAATAAAAGGAAGGGAAGAGGGGCGCCTGAGCGGCTCAGTTAGTTGAGCATCTGACTTTGGCTCAGCACATGATCTCACGGTTCATGGGTTTGAGCCCCATATCAGACTAGCTACTGTCAGCACAGAGCCCACTTCAGATCCTCTGTCCCTCTCTCTCTCTGCCCCTCCCCTCCTTGTGCTCGCTCTCCCTCTCAAAAATAAACATCAGGCTTGCCTGAGTGGTTCAGTCGGTTAAGTGACTTTGGCTCAGGTCATGATCTCACAGTTCGTGAGTTCGAGCCCCGCGTTGGGCTCTGTGCTGACAGCTCAGAGCCTGAAGCCTGTTTCAGATTCTGTGTCCCCCTCTCTCTGCCCCTCCCCTGTCTGCACTTTGTCTCTCTCTCTCTCTGAGCTAAATAAACATTAAGAAAAAATAAAAACATTAAAAAAAAAAAAAAGGAAGAGAATAGACACATCGTGCAGGTGGTAACAGGAAGCTGGCATAGCTGTTTTAACATCAGGCAACGGAGACTCTAAGAGAGTAGTATCAGGTGAGGTACATCATTTCATAATATCCAAGAGAACTGATCATTTTTATTTTCCCGCCAGCTTTATTGAGGTATAGTTGACTTATCAGCTTGTGTAAGTGATCATTTTTCTTTACGTTTTCGGTCATACTCTTACGTGGTAGGGTTGGTGAGGAAAAGTTGTGAACTGAAGAGAATTGCATTGCCAGAGGCGGGGCGGCATGGGAAGTAATGGTGGATATGTGGGTACATTTGGGTGGAACTAAAAGTCAAGACCGCTGTGCTGAAGGGAATACTTGAAATTGAGATTGTGGATGCTGAAGATGTAGATAAGAGCCAAGTACAGGATTGTCTGTGGGGTAAGCAGTAGAGTGAAGAATATGACCATTGTGAGGATGGAAGTCAAGAAAATGAACAGCGAAGTTAATACGGTGAGTTTTTTAAAAATGTTTTAATGTGGTTTTTTTTGAGAGAGAGTGACAGAGTGTAAGTGGGGGAGGGGCAGAGAGAGAGGGAGACACAGAATCCAAAGCAGGCTCCAGGCTCTGAGCTGTCAGCACAGAGCCTGACGCGGGGCTCGAACTCATGAGCCATGAGATCATGACAATAGCCAAAGTCAAGAGTAGGATGCTAAACCAACCGAGCCACTCAGGCGCCCCTAGTTTCCTTTTTGTTTTTTGTGTTTTTAATATTTTTAAATGTTTATTTTGAGAGAGAGAGAGAGAGTAGGGGACAGGGTGGAGACTCCCAAACAGACTCCACGCTGTCAGCACAGAGCCCGATGTGGGGCTTGAATCCACGAACTGTGAGATCATGACCTGAGCCGAAGTCGGCTGCTTAACCGACTGAACCATCCAGGCGCCCCTCTTTTTATGTATATATTTATAAAGATATTTTCTTAATGGTTACCATGGGGATTTTAGCCGACATTCTAAATTTGTAACAATCTAGTTTGAGCTGATGCCAACTTAGATTCAGTAACAGACACCGTGCTCCTATCACTGTCAGTTACAGGTTTACTTTTGTGCCCATTAACAGAGACATCATTTCTGATGCATTTATCCTTTAAATCATGCAGGAAATCAGAGGGATTACAAATATTTACCTGTGTAGTTACGGTTTCTTTACATGCCTTCAAATTGCTGCCGTGTGCCATTTCATGTCAACCTGAAGGACTCCCTTTAGCATTTTTCAAAAATTTTAATGTTTATTTATTTTTGAGATACAGAACGTGAGTGGGGGAGGGGCAGAGAGAGAGGGAGACACAGAATCTGAAGCAGGCTCCAGGCTCCGAGCTATCAACACAGAGCCCGATGCGGGGCTAGAACCCACGAACCGTGAGATCATGACCTGAACGGAAGTCGGATGCTTGACCGAGTCACCCCAGGCGCTCCTTTGGCATTTCTTGTAGGGCAGGTCTGTTAACAAGCAACTCCTTGGTCTTTTATCTGGGAGTGTCCTCACTTCTGTCTAGTTTTTAAAGGA
Organism: Panthera tigris; assembly: GCF_018350195.1. Taxonomy (NCBI): domain Eukaryota; kingdom Metazoa; phylum Chordata; class Mammalia; order Carnivora; family Felidae; genus Panthera; species Panthera tigris. The sequence continues at coordinate 4,212,646 of NC_056674.1, forward strand.
CAGTTTTGATGGATAAAGAATTCTTGGTTTGCAGCCTTTTCTTTTAGCACTTTATATCATTCCACCCCCTGTCGAGATCTTGTGAACCCTTGCAACAGCTCTTTAGACATATCCTTAATGATAAAGTGTGTCTTATGCTTATATATTTGAGAAGGGGATCATTGATTAATGTGTTATTGAGGCTCAATAAAATTTAGATGTTCAACGGACATTTCTTGACTGCCTACAACGTACATGGTGCCTACTGTTCAAAAGGGTCAGGATTCAGGGGCACCCGGGTGGCTCAGTTGGTTAAGCGTCCGACTTCGGCTGAGGTCATGATCTCACAGTCCATGGGTTTTGGGCCCTGAGTCAGGCTCTGTGCTGACTGCTCGGAGCCTGGAGCCTGCTTCGGTTTCTGTGTTTCCTTTTTTCTCTCTAACTCTCCCCTGCTCGCGCTCTATCTCTTTCTCTCTCAAAAATACACAAACATTAAAAAAATTGTTTTTAAAAAAAGGGTCAGGATTCAGAGGTAAGCAAGCGAAAGGTCACAGGATTCAAGAACTCACACTCTGATGGAGAACACAGACGATAAGTCAGTAAACCTTCAGTAGAGGGGTGCCTGGGTGGCTCAGTCGGTTAAGTGTATGACTTCGGCTCAGGTCATGATCTTACGGTTCATGTTCAAGCCCCATGTCAGTCTCTGTGCTGACGGCTCAGAGCCTGGAGCCGGCTTTGGATTCTGTGTCTCCCTCTCTCAGCTCCTCCCCTGCTTACACACTCTCTCTAATAAATAAACATTAAAAATTAAAAAAAAAAAAAAAAAAAAAAAAACCTTCCGTAGAAATTTCAGTTTTGGATATGCACCAAAAGCAAATGAGTCGTGATGTGACAGAGCTGCATCAAGATGCCTTAAACCCTATTCTCCCAAAAACTGAGCCTGAAGCAAGGATTATGCATTGATGCTTTCATGGGCGGCAAGAACGAACTTGTCAGAACCACTCTGATGCCAGGGTGGCAAACACTGGGAGACCACACTCTTGAAAACAGTCCAAAGCAGAGTTTGAAGATTTCTGAAGTTGAAACTGTGGGGGTGCCTGGGTGGCCTCGCCCTATCCCTGCCCCCACTTCCCTTCATGCAGGACAGCACCCACCCACACCTGCAGTCTGCAGACATCTGTATTCTGTGAATACTACACCCCAACCCTGAGGTAAACCAAACATTAAGCCCTACGTTGACCCCAGAATCTGGATCCTCTGTTGCCCTTGTAGGACGCTCCTCTGTGCTCTAACCACACTACCACCCCCCGTACCAAGGCCAGACCCACAGGCATTCAAGTCTTCTAGCTCTTGAAGGCTTCAGTCTCCCAGGACCCGTCTGAGCACTAGCCATTCCTCCCCCAGCTTCTCAAACTCACTCCTGTGGGCTCTAGTCCTTTCCACAAGACGACCTCTCCCTTCTCCCTAGGACTCCTGACTCTAACTACTCCCTGCATTCTCCCAGGACTGGATGGAGGGTCCCAGCGCCTCCCCCCAGGGCAAGTCCACTCGCCACCCCCCTTGAGCACCACCTCCTTGCTCCTGCTGTTGGGACCCCCAAGATCTCACGTGCTGGTCCCATATTCCTTCCGGAACAGGTCACATGTGACGATCCAACAAAGTGCCAGGCTCACACGTGATTCTAATGGTAGCTATTCTAGTGATCCGGTGAAATCGCAGGTAGTGTTCTTATTTCCTTGGTGAGAAAAGACGTCGAACCCATTTCACTGGCTCACCGGCCATTTGATGATCTCTGTCAAGCACTTATTTAAGTCTCCCTGCCCGCCTTTCCCACCAATTTGTTACTGACTTGGGGGATTTGGTTCTCTGTGTGAGTCCTTTACCAGGTGCATAGACAGGAAGTGCCTTCTTCCTGTTGTTTTTGCTGGCTTCATGGTTTCGCCTGACGAACAACTTTCAACAAGATCCAACATGTAAACTTTTTATTTCATAATGAGCATCTTTTGTGTACCAAGAAACGCTGTCCACCCCAAGGCCGTGGCAGTAATCTCTAGATTACTGTTATTTTCTTCTAGAAGTCTGAGTCTTTTCTAAACCCGCTGTACCCACAGGGAAGGGGGTCTTCCTGTAAGAATTCACTAAGAGCAACGCCCATGGTAATGATGGTAAGAACAACAACAGCTAATATTTATTGAGCTTATATGATATTCCAGAGACACTTTCAAAGAGTTTACAAGTACCAGATGCAGTCACCACAACAGCAGTATTAGGTGTAATTATCTCCATTTCACACATAACGCACAGGGGGTACCAGGTCACTTCCCCAGTGAATCACAGGGAGTAAAGCGGTGGGATGGTGACGATAACGGGGAGGGAGCGTACCATGGCGGGAGGCTCTCCCGCATAGGTTACACTGGCGGAGTTATTCCCCAGAACAAGTCTGAAATGAGACAGACATCGAGTGGCACTAGGAGGCTTCTATCCACTCACTGCACTAACCAATTCAGTAAAAAACAAAAAAAAAAAGTCTACACGGGGTATACGGTGATCACTAAGAAAAAGTGATTTCTCCATTCTCCAAATCTGCCTCAAGCGTGACTCCTCTGAGGTCCTGTGAGCAGAAGGGTGTCCGGTGAAGGCTTTCTCGTGTTAAATCGTATCATGGGCTTTCCTTGTGTTGTGGAAGGAAGGAATGTGGGATGGAAGTTTCTGCATGTTCTTTGTGTTCAAGAGGTTTTCCAGCAGTGTGAATTCTCTCATGTTCTCGAAGATGGTTCACATGGTGACACCCCTTCCCACACTCCTTACCTTCAAAGGGCTTCTCACCCGTGTGAATCTTCTGATGCTGCGTAAGCTGATGGCCGTGACTGAAGGCCTTCCCGCACTCTTTACATTCGTAGGGCTTCTCCCCTGTGTGAATCCTCTCATGTTTCACAAGGCTCGACCCGTAGATGAAGGCCTTCCCGCACTCCCTACATTTGTAAGGTGTCTCGCCCGTGTGGATCCGCTCGTGCTGCGTGAGGTGGTAGCCACAGTTGAAGGCCTTCCCACATTCTGTGCACTTGTAAGGCTTCTCACCCGTGTGAATCCTCTCGTGCTTCACGAGGCTCGAGCCCCAGCGGAAGGCCTTCCCGCACTCCTTGCACTCGTGTGGTTTCTCACCGGTGTGGATCTTCTGATGCTGAGTGAGGTAGTTGACTCGCGTGAAGGCCTTCCCGCACTCCTGGCACTCGTAGGGCTTCTCGCCAGTGTGGATCCTCTTGTGCTGGACGAGGCTCGAGCCGCAGATGAAGGCCTTCCCGCAGTCCTTACACTCGTAGGGCTTCTCGCCGCTGTGAATTCGCTTGTGCTGGATCAGTTTATACACACGGCTGAAGGTCTTCCCGCAGTCTTTGCACTCGTAGTCCTTCTCCCCCGTGTGAAACCTCTGATGCTGGGTGAGCTCGTCACCACGTCTAAAGGCCTTCCCGCAGTCCTTACACTCGTAGGGCTTCTCGCCCGTGTGGATCCTCTTATGAATGACCAGGCTCGAGCCCCAGCGGAAGGCCTTCCCGCAGTCCTTACATTCATAGGGTTTCTCCCCCGTGTGGATTTTCTGGTGTTGTGTGAGTTGATTGCCCCAACGAAAGGCCTTTTTGCATTCTTTACATTCATAGGGTTTCTCCCCCGTGTGAATCTTCTGATGCTGAGTGAGCTGGTAGCCACGACTGAAGGCCTTCCCACATTCCTTACATTCATAGGAATTCTCCCTAGCATGAGGTCTCTGGTGTGCTCTACCAGAGGTATTTTCTCTACAAGTGGGCGTTTTCTCATGGTTGGTTATCACTTGATTCAAACAGCCCTGCTGAGGGCCCTGTGACCTTTCAAACTCACCTTCACACATCCAGTTAAGGCCCAGGGATTTACTTTTTCCATTTGAGTTCCATCTGGATAAATTTATTTCGTAAATGCCCTTTTCTGTAGGTAAACTCTTGGTCCCATATGGTGACTCCAAATCTGGGGGAAAAAAAATAAACATATTTTGTTTCCTTCTAAGGAGAATGAAAACACAAAACTAACCACAAACCGAAAACCTTGTCTAAGAGAAATAAAACTTCTCTAGGAGAACAAACATGAATCCCCTAAGGGCTCTTGTTAGAATACAGAGTCCACTTCTGGGACCATAATACTTAATGAGGAAACACTGGAGACGCACACATTCCTGCTAAAGTCAGACAAGAAAAAGGAGCTGTCTGTTAGACGCCCCACTATTTCCTATGAGCTGAGGCAATTAAGCAGAAAGAAATCAGAGGGGCAGATCTCAAAAATAAAGATGATAAAGAACAAATCTGCAGATAATGTAATGACATACCTGGAAAATGCAGGAAAGTCAAATACACAACTAATGTAAAAAACAAGAATATACAGTTTGGGTAGCTGGGTATAAAATATTCTGAAATTATGTAGTGTCAGTCATATAATGAAAAGTAGTTCTGGACATAAAGACCCAACATCGAAGGCAATAAAAGAGACAATGTGTAGGATTCACTGTAAGAAACCTGGTAAACGCGTATAAAGGAATGTTCAGGAGGATCTGACCACCCGTACGATGTTAACTCCAAGGGGCTGCAAAATCCTGAACATGTTCAACTTCCTGAGGTCACAACGATGCTACAAAGTGTTAAATGATCAACTGGAAGCATGCTAACAAAGCAGCCCTTTACTGTAGGAAGTGGTAATTTTTTCTTTAAAGAACAATCTTTATCAGGTACAAATGGTGTCATTACATAACCAAGTAGTAGATGGCGCAGTTTCTCTTTAAAACAGTGCAGTGAACAAACAAAGAAGTGGTGATAAGAGATCACCATTTTTTAAAATGTATTTTTTATTTAAAAAAAAGAATTTTTTTTTAACGTTTATTTATTTTTGAGACAGGGAGAGACAGAGCATGAACAGGGGAGGGGCAGAGAGAGAGGGAGACACAGAATCCGAAACAGGCTCCAGGATCTGAGCGGTCAGCACAGAGCCCGAGGCGGGGCTCGAACTCACGGACCGCGAGATCGTGACCTGAGCCGAAGTCGGCCGCTTAACTGACCGAGCCACCCAGGCGCCCCTAAAATGTATTTTTTAAAGCTCATTTTGAGAGAGACAGTGTGAGTGGGGGAGGGGCACTGAGAGGAGAGAGAGAAGAGAGAGAGAGAGAAAGAGAGAGAGAATCCCAAGCAGGCCCCTCACCACCAATGCAAAGCCTGACATGGGGCTCGAACTCAGGAACCGCGAGATCATGACCTGAGCCAAAACCAAGAGTCGGACGCTTAACCGACTGAGCCACGCAGGCGTCCCTAGAAGATCACCATTTTGAATCCCTCTGCAAAAGTGGGTCTAGGCACCGAGTGTCAGTGACAGCTAAAGGCACAAAAAGAGCCATAACCAGACAACGTCTTGTGATGTTAGAACATAACCACACCCGGGAAGAGGTATTAGTGAAAATCAGACAAAAGGAAAAGGAGAAAAGCCCTCAAAGCTAGGAATCCAGCCAAGTTGCACGAACGACAAAGGGCATGGGATCACGCGGTCTACGCCCCTGCTACTGGAGGCTGGTCCGCAGACCAGCAGCATCCACGACACGAGAAGTGGGGTGAAGTAGAGGAGAGAATGGGTAGAGGGGGATGGGGTGGAGATCAGGTTCCTGGTGGTGACTTCTTCCCCACAGGCCTTGGGCCTTTGCAGCGAGCTTCCCAAATGCCCAGGGGCACACCTGCTCGCTGCCTCGATGGCACATCCCAGGTGGACCGGCTGTCACTGTCCTCTGCACGCATACCCCCCTCTCAACCCAGGCTCTCTCCCCTGCTCCCAAAAGCAGCAAGTCACATCTGGCTTAGAAATGAAAGGCCCTGCTTCCGAAAAAAGAAATGCACGTGATGCGGGACTTAGGAAACAAATTAGAAGCTCAAAAATGTTTTGATGGAGACTTAGCGAAATTTCTGACAAGCTGCAAGTCAAAGTGGTCAGACTTCAGAAAAGAGAAATGATCAAAGAACAAACAGGCAGCCAGACAGGAAGATCTTATTTTAAACTCCCAAGGGCCTCACCCCTGGAGGCAAGTACAACAGGGGGGGTGACAGTGTGGACCCAGGCCACAACTCTAGGGTTCGATTTTTGCTTCTGCCTCCCTGTCCGACCTAGTCACCCTATGCCCAAGTATTCTCGCCTACAGATCAGATACGGCAATCGTGCCGACACCATAAGCTGGTAGGGACGAGATGTGTTTGTACACACAGTGCTCACAACAACGCCGGGTACACAGTGGGCACAGGATCAGCCACTAACACTACGGCTACTGTTTTCCAACAGAAAAACAAGACATGTCCTGAGACGTTTACAGGACACGGTCATCCAATGTTTAACTCAGGATTCAGGAATGGTAACTTTCGGCCTCACTGCAGGTAACAACGTGCAGCAAATGGAAAGTGCTCGCTTTGGTTTTACAGGAATGCTGTTCACTCGGTCTGCCTGTATGTCAGACACAGACGCTGGTTTACCAGGAAGATGAGGTTGCTGTGCAGAGCGGTTTTCCCAGGAGGTGGGTCCCCAGAGTAGCACAGTCCATGCACAGTGGTTTGCGCGGTAACATACTACCGTAATGTCAAGATGGCTGTGAAATAAATATGCCAGAATCTAAATTCACTTTGGTCACTAAGGACAGGATGTCCCAAAGGTGGGACGATCGCTGACAGCCCATTTTAGATGCGGCTGAGCTCAGGACACTCCTTGGGAAGGGGAAGAAGGAAGTCGGCTAGGTCCTTGGAAGGCAGTCCCGATGCTCCGGGGGGCAGGCGGCTCACCCAGGGACACCAGGTTGCTGTAGTTCTCCAGCATCACGTCCCAGTACAGGTCCCTCTGCGAGGAGTCCAGGCACGCCCACTCCTCCTGCGAGAAGTCGATGGCTACATCTGAGAACGTCACCAGACCCTGAGAACACAGACCCACACGTTCCTGATGAGATGAGAGAGCACAGGCTCAAGATGAAAGACAGGCCAGAAAGGGCTCTGTGCTGGGTCGGGCTGGACACAGACAGGACGCGGTGGGGGCTGTGACCGCAGCAGGGCCGGGCGGCTGAAGAGAAAACCCCACGGCCTGTGGGATGCCTCCTTACTCCAATCCTGTCAATCCTGGGGCTCCTCCTGAGTGCCTGCCCCATAACACCTCAGCAAGTGTGGATTCCTGGGGCACCCTTTCCATCCTCCAAGGGAAGGAAAATGCCTAGAGTTTTGTTTCCGAAATGTGAGCTCTTTTACCTTCGAAACTAGGGCTCATGTGTCTGAATGTTCTCCAGCCTCATGCTCATCATTTGCCAAGACTTTAAGCAGTCTTCCTACGTAATGAGCAGCATTTTCTTATTCCCTCGTGGGAACAGATTAAATTTACTGCAGCTGTACACCTAGGTACAACCAGACATCCGGGGTTTTCCCCAATTCTGGGAGTAGATGATCATCCGGGACTTCTGTACTGGGTGACCTTCTTACCCGTCGCCACCCACCACCCCCGCCTTTTCCCCGTTCCTGACTTAGGATACTGGTGCAGAATCACGTGGATGGGAGTGTGGGTCTGGCAAGTCTCCATGACAACACAATGCATCTCCTGGGTCCCCTGGTAACACCACGGCCCCTCAGGCCCTAAGCACAGCCCTATCCGACCCCCAAAAGCCTCCTGGAGCTCGAGCTCTCACCGCACACTGACACTGACCAGACAACGTGAACGTTCCCTTTTCTCGGCCTGAAAAAAGACCAGTGGAGAATGGGGAGAATTTTAGTTTTTGCATGTGGTCACATGGGACTGCCACCTCCAACTCCTCCAACCACAGACGCGGCCCAAGTATTTCTCGCAAGGGACTTTCCTCCTCCACTGCTCCCCCGTTACTCCTGACAAAAACGTGAGCACACAGGAGACACAAATCACTGGCTTGAGGGTGAAGTGAGCATTAGCCATGCGGGGGCACAGGGCTGTGTGGCATTGTCGTTCACCAGAACAGAAGACCCGAGGTGGTGGTGGGGGGGGGGGGGGGGCAATTACAGGGGCCTCAGTCGGGCAGGAGGCTTCAGGATAACTCATAAAAATATCCACATATTTCAAGAGAGAGAGAGAAAAACATACTTACGTGGGCCATAGTTTTAGAATCAAGAACTGATCAGTCCTCTTGGGGTTTCTTTTACCAAAGACACAAAATCCAGAGAAGCCAGAGATATACGAGAAAAAAAGAGGCATTAAAGTAAGTGCGCCTTGGTCCCCAAATGCCGACATACAACCTTCCTGCTCCTCTTTGTTTCCAACCCCCGCCCCCGCATTCCTCTCCCACAATATGCACGTGTCAACATGACACATCCGGAGAGGATACAGGAGTCTGCACAAAAAGGGAAATCGCACTCCCCGAAACCCCCGGAAACCCAGCTGCACACACACATTAGAGCGGCTTGTAGTTATGGTTTTGCCTTGAAGTCAGACCTACTCTTAGCTGTCATTTCTCAATATAACTCTTTTACTTTATAAATTTTTATTTTTTTAAGTAATCTCTACCCACAACGTGGGTATGAACTCAACGACGCCCAGATCAAGAGTCGCACGCTCCAATGACTGAGACAGCCAGGCGGCCCTCAACATCGTTTTTTCAACTGCAGCGCACGGACAGTGTTGTGTCAGTGTCGGGAACACGCAAGTCTGCATCTCACGCTGTGCACACAAGTGTAGCGGCCCTGTTACACTTGTTACAATGCCGCTGACTGCTGTCCCTCTCATCCCTGTGACTCTCTCCAGGGCTGGAGGCCTGTACCTCCCCCCGCTCCCCTTCACCCATTCTGCCCCTCCCCCCTCCCCTCCCTTCCAGCAACCATGCTTGTTGGGTGTTCTGCATTTATGGGTTTGTTTCTGTTTTAGTTTGTTCATTTGTTTTATTTAGATTCCACATATAAGTGAAATCATATGGTATTTATCTTTCTCTTACTTCACTTAATACTCTTTAGGTGCATCCATTTTGCTGCAAATGGCAAGATCTCATTCTTCTTTGTCTTTTGCTCTCAACTTTTTTTTTTTTTTTTTAAACAGTGAGAGAGGACAAGAGCTGGGGAGGGGGGCAGAGTGAGAGAAAGTATCTTAAGCAAGCTCAATGCTCATCACAGAGCCCAACTCAGGGCTCGATCCCACGACCCTGGGATCATGACCTGAGTGAAATTAAGAGTCGGGTGTTCAACCTACTGAGCCACCCAGGTGCCCCTGCCCTCAACTTCCAAGAGGTGACCTACATCACACCTGATGAGAATGTCTTTGTTTTGGTGCCTCTGGTTATACCCAGCTAGTCTTAGGGCAGGAACTGGCTACACAAGAAAGGCCAACCCAGGTGATTCGGGGTGGGTGCTTTGGGTCATGATCTGATAATGAGATTAGCATGGAGACAATTAGTCAATCATGCCTGGATGATCAATCATTCAGTCAACCAACCAGGCCTGTGAAAACTCTGGGCGTTTGGCAATACTCTATGCATATTGTCCTACGTCCCTGTGACAGGGAATCCAGTCCTAACTCCATGCAGAGAGGACACTGGACACTAGAAGCTTGTTAATCTGCATCCTTCCCCTGTAATTAACTGTAACTATGAGAACAGTTCTCAGTGAATCCTAAGAATGCTTCTAGTCCTGATTTATTGAACCTGAAAGTCATTTCGGGAAAGTCCTGAACTTGGAGTTAGTTGGTGTCAGGGCTGAAGGTAACCCTGTGTGGATCCCGTGCCCTCAAATCTGTTCTGGCCTCTAGATGGGGTGAGGTTGGTCAAGACAAGGCAGGTGGATACAGTGAAGGAAATGCCACCATGTTCAGCACTGGGTCTAGAAAAGCTGACGGCATCAAGTACGATGTAAAAGAGTAAATGTTCATGAAATGCTAAGTTGGGAGAAATCCTTAAAAGACATGACTACTTCGGAGATATTGGCAGCAGAAAAATCAGTCTACCAAAACAGAGTAATATAGTTGCAGTATTTTATATATGAACATATGTATGTGTATACAGATACACACAGACACAGAATAACCGTTACACATCAATAGAAACAGGAAACACAGAGAAACAGAAAGAAAATGCCTGGAAAGTTATGCATCCCTTATGCAGAAAAGAGCTAACAGAGCAGGTTGGAAATTTCTTGGCCCTTGGCTGGACTTCCGGAGGGTCCCCACCACTCCCTGACAAGGCGGCTCACTGCTCTTAAACTGTAGAAACCATGTGGTTTATACGGAACCCTTGCTTTCCTCTGGGGGTCTGCAATTCTGGGATGTACCAGGCAGACGGTGCCTCTGTGACTGGGCCCTGATGAGCTTTCCTGGTGGACGACACTTCACATGTGCTGCTGTCACTCAAGCTGGGGGATTAAGCATGTCCTGGGTCACTGCACTGGGAAGACGCTCTTGGAAGTGTGTGCCTGGATTCCTCCCGACATTGTCCCATGCGCCTGTCCCTCGGCTGACTGTGGTGTGTGCCCTGTCACCGGATAAACCCTGGCCACGAGCAGGACTGCCTGTTGAATCCTGTGAGTCCACTCAGAACCACAGAACCTGCTGGTGGTCCTGGTGACCTGAAACCCGTCTGATCTTGATTTTCGCCTTCTTTTTTTAATGTTTGGTTATTTTTGAGAGAGACACAAGAGCGTGAGCAGGAGGGGCAGAGAGAGAGAGGGAGACACAGAATCCGAAGCAGCCTCCAGGCTCTGAGCTGTCAGCACAAAGCCCGATGCAGGGCTCAAACGCACAAACCGTGAGATTATGACCTGAGCCGAAGTCGGTGGCTTAGCCGACTGAGCCACCTGGGCGCCCCATGATCTTGATTTTCTTAAGCACACCTCACTTGGTGTGTAACAGCAGGTGTTGGTTGGATGTATATACGTGTGTGCGTTTCTTTTAAGTTCATTAAATGGCAGGGCACCTGGGTGGCACAGTCGGTTAAGTGTCCAACTTCAGCTCAGGTTATGAACTTGTGCGGTTCGTGGGTTCGAGCCCCACACTGGGCTCTGTAGTGACAGCTCAGAGCCTGAAGCCTGCTTCAGATTCTGTGTCTCCCTCTCTCTCCTCCCCTCCCCTGCTCACACTCTCTCTCAAAAATAAACAAACTTTAAAAAATTTAAAAAAATTCATTAAATGGCCGTTGGACTCTCAAACAACAGAGAAACTTCTTTTTTAAAGTCTCCTTTTGACATGGTGGGAAAAAAAGCTCAGAATACATGATCTCTGCATTATTTTACGCATTGACTTTGGTTTCCTTTCACTTCCTAATACGTAAACCAGCTCTTTGGTGTATCCCCATGCCCACACATGTTGGGGCACCGACTAGAAACAGGACGAGAATTCCAAGGGGTGCTCTGCAGATACTGACAGCTGTCTCGCTGGAAGGCTGAACTGGACTTCTGAACTTGGCCTTCCAGCCACGGTGTCCTGTGCACAAATGCTAAACCACCTGACCCTGTCAGTCTTCACTTTGCATCAGACGTCATTACAGACGACTTGTAAGGTCTAAAACTCGGGTAGCAAATTCCATTTTACTCCACGCACAGCCCGTGCATTCAGTTATCTGGTCACGACCTGACAACCATGAGAGTGATTCTCTCCTTCCCATCACCTTTCGGAGCACGTCACCTACGAGTCTCCACAGACCCTGACTGCAGGCTGCCCAGGGCTTCCATTCAGTCTCCCTTTTGGGCCGGGTTATGGGCAACGTGCAGGTAACGATGTGCTCAGTCATCGCTCGTCCCCAGTGCTCACACCACAGGGTCAGGCCCCTTGTAGGCACTTAACAAAGACAGGATCTTGATGCAAAATTCCTCTTTTGGGAACACTTATCCCAAGGAAACAGAAAGAGGTGTACAAATATGTGTACAAGAATGTTGAGGACTTTTTTTTTTTTTTTTTTTTTTAATTTTTTTTTTCAACGTTTTTTATTTATTTTTGGGACAGAGAGAGACAGAGCATGAACGGGGGAGGGGCAGAGAGAGAGGGAGACACAGAATCGGAAACAGGCTCCAGGCTCCGAGCCATCAGCCCAGAGCCCGACGCGGGGCTCGAACTCACAGACCGCGAGATCGTGACCTGGCTGAAGTCGGACGCTTAACCGACTGCGCCACCCAGGCGCCCCTGTTGAGGACTTTTTAAAAATGGGACGGCTTTAAAAATGTTTTGAGATAATTGTCGACTCACATGCACTTGCAAGAAATAATACAGAGGGGGATGCGAGGGCGATCTGGCTGCGACATCTGTCACCCCATTGATCGCCAGGGTTGATTCGGCTGATCTGGCTGGCTAGGCGGGTGTCCCCTTCCTCCCTCACCGCTCCACGTGCGTCCCTCCCGAAGCTGCGCGCTCGAAGAGGACGACCTTCCCCGATAGAGGAGGACCGTTCTTCGGTCAAGGGTATACGAGTAGCTGCGCTCCCCTGCTAGAACCTCCAAACAAGCTCTCAAGAAATAATACAGAGGGAACCTGTGTACCCTTTACCCAGCTGACCCCAATGGTAACACATCACAAAACTATAGGACAATGTAACAATCAGGACATTGATACGGATGTAATCCATCAATTTTATTCAGATTTTCCAGAGAATTGTTTTAAAAGATGGAAAAAAAAAATAAAAGAAAGAAACAGAAATATCTCATGGTAGAGGACAGATGAAATAAATTATGGTCTGTTATAATGGCATATAATACATTTACTAACAATGATATTGACTTATATTCCTTAAGAAAAAAATTTAAGGTAAGTTACTACGTGAAGAAAACAGGTTTAAATAAATATGTGTAATTTGGGAGAAGAGGTCTTGGTGAAATTAAGAATAAGGCCCTGTGGTCTTTTAGGATGTGAATCCGAGCTCTGACAGTTGCTAACCTCCCACTGTCTGTTCCCCCATGGGTAAGATGGGGGTAAAAGCAGTATCGGGCAGGTAGGACTGCAGCAACTATTAAGATAATCTATATAAAACACAATAATATTAGCAGTTACTTAATACAAGTTAACAGTTATGATTGAAAATCAGTCACATCACACTGTTTCTATGAAAGAAACTCAAGCGTGCCTTTTCCTTTCTTCTACTGAAAGGTGCTTCTCAAACCTGTTTCTATATAATCCATGCTAACAATTTTCCGAGCCTCTTGGGAAATGAAATTCTTTTAAATCATCAGCAAAAAAACATTCTGAGACACACAAGGAGAAAATGAGGGACAGACCGGAGTCTGCATGGAAAATCCAGCTCAGAATCTAACCTGAGAAGGTGTCAAACTGACAGCACGCGGCTGGACCTCGTACTCCATTGTCAGGGGAGATTTCTGTCACCTTACACCTTTCTCATGTATCTGCCCGTGCAAATGTTAGAGTACAGCTCGTATCTGTAGTAAGTCAGTGCTTATAGTCACGTTCTGTGAAAGGAAAATTCAAATCTTACAAAATCTAATTTTGAAAGCCTGTCTGTGTTGATAATTTGTTCATGGGATTAATTTTAAATGATGCCTTTCTAATCCTTGAAGGTGTAAATATGTGAGAGATTTTTTTTCCTAAGCAAGATGAGGATCACTGGAACACTTCTCTCCACATGCACACAGGTACAATGGGACCCACGGCTGACTTGGACGCCTCTATAAACTAACATCTGGAGAGTCTATGGCTCACTTACGTTATCACTTAGCGGGATCCAGGACTCTGAGGACAAAAACCACACATGTATGCACAGACGGGGAGGGAAGGGCTGGGCACATACATACCAAAAAATCAACAGCAATTAGCTCTGGATGGTACAGTTATGGGTAATTTCGAGTTTCTTCTTTACGGGCTCCTTAGGGAACTGAAGCTTTTGCGGCAGGCCTGAATTAATCCCATGATAAGAAACATAAGAGTCCCAAATTAAAAAAAAAATCAACAAAGAGAAAGACCATAGTCATGGGGGAGTGGGTATATTGCAGTCATCAGGGGAACGCTGGCTGGACAGGCCTGTGACAGGCAGGAAAACGGTCTCCCCAAGATGTCCATCCACATCCTTGCCCTGGAGCCCGTGAATATGTTACATTACAGAGCAGAGGGGAGCTAGGGTCCAGGTGGACTTGGGAGTTGCTCCTCACCTGACCTCAACACAGGGAGGTACCCTGAATTTTGCCAGGTGGGCCCAACGTAATGCAAGGGTCCTTACAAGTAAGTGAGGGGGTGATAAGAGAGAAAGACCTGACCACTGAGGCAGGGTCAGAGTCACTGGGATCTAGTAACTGGGGTCCTGAAACACAAGGCTGTCACTTAGGGAGACACGGTCTTTGGAAACAAAGGAACAACTTCACAGTGGACAAAACTGACAAACCACCTCAACCAGATGATCAAGTTCAAACTCAGCCATCAGAAATCGTGATGTATTCTTGCCATGACAAGATGAAAGCAGTGTGACCTTCCACCCCCAAAACCATACACCCAGTCCAATCGTGAGAAAAGCATCAGGTTCCGAGAGGGGGGCATCCTACCAAGTAGCTGTACCTCTCAAAACCGTCAAGGTCATCAGAAACAAGGGAAGTCTGAGAAACTGTCTCAGCCTAGAGGAGCTTAAGGGCACATGACAGTGAAATGTAACGGGATCTCCTGGATGGCATCCTGGGCCAGATGAAGAACATTACGTAAAAACTAAGGAAATCTGAATAAAGCACGGATTTCAGTTAATGATAACATATCAAGCCTGGCTCATCAACTGTGAATTAATATCCCACCCTAACGTACGTTGTTAATGGTGGGCGAGACCTGGGCATTCTCATACTATCTTTGCAATTTTATTGCAAATCTCAAACCATTTTATTTTATTTTTTATTTTATTTTTATTTTTTTTTTTAAATTTTTTTTTCAACATTTTTTATTTATTTTTGGGACAGAGAGAGACAGAGCATGAACGGGGGAGGGGCAGAGAGAGAGAGGGAGACACAGAATCGGAAACAGGCTCCAGGCTCCGAGCCATCAGCCCAGAGCCTGACGCGGGGCTCGAACTCACGGACCGCGAGATCGTGACCTGGCTGAAGTCGGACGCTTAACCGACTGCGCCACCCAGGCGCCCCTCTCAAACCATTTTAAAAATTAACATGGAAAATATGCAACCTGTAGCCCGCAAAACATGAACTATTTAATACGTGACCTTTCACGGAAAACGTCTGCGAAACCCTGCTCTAGACCCAGAACTCACACACAACGTCAAACTACGTTGCTTCTTACAGTTCAGACAGAGAGGCAAGTGAAACCCAGGAAAACAAACGGAGGCTGTCCAGACCCCCAACAAGATGGGGATAATACAACAAATCTCGACTTATTGCTTCCTGGAAAAAAAAGTCCCTGCCTTTGATGAAAAGACCTTTGTTCAAGCCCCACTTTTAAGAGCATCACAAAGCTGGTAACTTTGTCATTCGCTGGCCCAAACCCTCAAAACTTCTCTGTTCTTATTTTGCTCTGGAAGTCAGGCCTGTGGTTGAAGACCGATGAAGTCTAGTGCTTGATTCCACCTTACAAGTCAGATCGTCCTGACCAAAGCACCGTCTAAAATAAAGCACCACAGGGAACCTCTCCACTGCAGTCTTCTGTTCTGTGTTGTGTGCATACACCTGCCTGACCCCATCACACCTCTTGGGCAAGAATGACTGAGGTTAAGTCCCTATCAGGGAGAACATTTCAGGCCAAGGAAAGCAGATATTCTGAAGTCCTATAAGCACAAGTCATTGACAGAATAAAAAGGGTAACTCATCTGAACCTTGACTTTAAGGTGTGTAACAAGCCGTCTTCCTCCTCAGGATGCTTTTTCCGGATGACCGCTGGCCTGGGGGAAAGAGAAGGAGACACTAGGGCCTTTCTGGAGCACAAACTTATCAGGAAACACCCTCCAAGCCCACACATCCTATCTAAAACCAATCAGAAATGAGAGGGAAATGGGATCTGAGTATTTCGGAGATTCCCGGGGACCAGGCTGGAGTCACTGGGGTTCTGACATATGAAGCAGCCCCATCTCCCAAGTCAGGGACCTCTCCCCTCCAAAGAAGGAATCTCATTCCCGAGGCCCTTCGGTCCTGTTACTCTGGTAGCCCGTAAAGTCAATACTTCGTTCTAAAACAGTCATCTCATGCTACGTCTGCGCCCTTCCTGTCGGTCACTTTCGCGGCAGGGTTCGGGCTCTCATCTCCCTCTGTGACCACTGCCTTTCCTCCCCCCTCCACCCCGGGTTGGAACGTGCTCCGGTTGGAGCAGCGACAGCAAAGCTACAGGTTGCATTGTCCCCTACTAATCCCAGCCTCGCCACCGCACATGCCGTCACGACAAGCACCTTGGCCCCGCCACCCCCGCGGCTGCGCGAAGGCACCGTAACACTCCAGACCCGCCCCTCCGCCTCCCTGCTACCCGCCGCACGAAGGCACCCGTGACAGGCACGGTGGCCCATCCGACCCCCTGCCGCCCCCGCCATGGCGCGAAAGCACCCGTGACAGGCACGCAGCTCCAGCCGGGCCCCTCCACCCCTGCGGAGCCCAGTCGCGCAATCGCGGTCCCGCCCCCCCCCCTCCGCCCCACTCCCGCGAAGTGCGTCACAGCCTCCGAGCTGGGGCCTGCCCCCTCGCGAGCACCGCGGCCCCGGGGACCCGGCCCCTGGCACCCCCCCCCCCCCCGACGCTCCCGCACTTCTCCCCGCAGCATCTCCCGCAGGCCCAGGCTCCGCGTCGGGCCTCCGCGCCCGGGATGCCTTCCCCACCGCCCTCCCACGCCGTCCCCCGCGCCGCTCCTCTCCCGGGAGGCCACCCACTCACCGCTCGGGGCCCCACGACCCACTGGAAGTCGGGAGGGGGCGGGAGGGGGCGCAAGGCGCGAGGTTAACTCCGACCCGCGTCCGCGGGATGCGAAGCAGAGACGATGCTAGACCTAGCGAGCCTCTCCCAGCAGGCACTTCGCGGCGTTCCGACTTGAGAGAGGGGGCGGTGCACCGGGCCTCTGGGAAATGTAGTCCAGCAGCCCGGGAATACGCGGAGCTTGAAGCGCGGCGGCCCACTTCCCCGGCATGCAACTCTGCGCGGCCCGAAGCGCTGTGCCTCACAGACTTCTGGGAAATGTCGTTCAGGGGAAGGACTCGCGGAAGGATGGGGGTGCGGCGGTGCTCCCAGCATGCATTTCGGTCTCCTACGTAAGGATGGCTCGTCGTCTGTGTGATGTCGCTCGTTGCCAAGGGGTTGACTTTAAGAGTAATTGAGACTTTTCCCTCAGACCATTGTTTGACTTATGAAAAACAAAAAGCCCAAAACAACGTTTTTTCCCCCCTAATGCTGACGTTCCTTATACAGCCGTTAACAGGGACATTTCTTTCCTTATCCAGTGGGACTATGTGGTTCCACTCTAGTATTGATCCCATCGGAAAAGCAGCACGTTTGCCTCTGCAATCACCACTCTGTAACCGAATCAGTTGTTTTATAAAAACTACCTTGAATGATGATGATGTTAGTTACTTTTGGCTTTTTCTTGTAGGTTCATTTTATTCTCTGTTCCAGATGCAGCACCAGTCACTTCTCCAAAAAGCCTGGACTCCTGTTGTTTGGAAAGGACATTAGAGAACACAAACTCCGTACTCTTGGGCTGACACTGCTTTTAGGTGCTTTTGGTGAACAGAGGTAGGAAAAGAATTCTTGTATTCCTATTCCTAATTTTCAAATTAAATCTGACCTTAGAGCATTGTTCTCTCAATTTATTAAATCCCAACTTTATAATTACTTATTGTCACCTACAACATAAAGGGAATGCTTTTTTATATTTTATATTATTTTTCTTTTTAAAGTTTATTTTTTTATTTTGAGAGAGAGAGAGAGCAGAAGCGGGGAAAGGTCAAAGAGAGAGAATCCCAAGCAGGCTCTGCAACATCAGTGCAGACCTCGATGTGGGGCTTGAGCTCACAAACTGAGATTATGATCTGAGTCAAGATCAAGAGTCGGAAGCTTAACCGACTGTGCCACCCAGTTGCCCATATTTATTATTTTTCTTGAAGTTTATTTGTTTTGAGAGCAAGCGGGTGAGCAGGAGACAGGCAGAGAGAGAGAGAGAGAGAGAATTCCTGTGCTGTCAGCATAGAGCCTGACTTTAGCTCGAACTCGCAAGCCACCTGAATCGAAACCAGGAGTCAGAGGCTTAACCAACTGAGCCACCCTGGTGCCCCTAAAGGAAATACTTTCAAAATAACGATGTTGGGGCGCCTGGGTGGCGCAGTCGGTTAAGCGTCCGACTTCAGCCAGGTCACGATCTCGCGGTCCGTGAGTTCGAGCCCCGCGTCAGGCTCTGGGCTGATGGCTCCGAGCCTGGAGCCTGTTTCCGATTCTGTGTCTTCCTCTCTCTCTGCCCCTCCCCCGTTCATGCTCTGTCTCTCTCTGTCTCTCTCTGTCCCAAAAATAAATGAAAAAAACGTTGAAAAAAAAATTTCAAAATAACGATGTTGATAGAACTGTGATATAACAAAAGAAAATCTGAAATGTTCTCCATAATTCTTTTTGTCCTTAGAATGGCTCCCATTCAAGATACTGCACTGTTTCTTTATCAGTAATGAACTATTTAAAAATGGAGTTGCAACGACAGGGTAGTTATTTGGAAAAAGGTCAAATTCATTCAATAGCTCAAATTATATATCAGAGGATCAAGAGGATCAGAGATGTAAAAGTAAAAAAGTAAGTCATAAACATGATAAAAATGTGTACATAACATGGAAATAAGGAGAGATCCTTTCGAACTGTAACCCAAAATCCAGAAGTTGTAAGAGACACATCACAGTTTAAGTGTTGAAAGCAAAAGACAAAGAGGAAATCCTGAAGCAGCAACAGAACAGACTCATTGTATAGAGGATAACAACAATGTGATGACTAATGCCTGGCATTTCATCAGAAATAGTAACTGAAGGCAGTGGAATAAGATATTCAAAGTAATGAGAGAATAATAATTTAAAAAGGTCAAAGAGGAATACTATATCCAGCAAAACTATCATTTAAAAATTAGGGGGAAATAAAGACATTTCCAGGCGAACAATATGCAAAGAACTTTCGTAACTCATGAAGAAACCAACCCAATTAAAAAAGGAACAGGAGGGGTCCCTGGGTGGCTCAGTCAGTTAAGTGTCCAACTTTGGCTCAGGTCATGATCTCATGGTTTGTGAGTTCAAGCCCCACATTGGGCTCTGTGTTGACACCTCAGAGCCTGGAGCCTGTTTTGGATTCTTTGTCTCCCTCGCTCTCTCTCAAAAATAAATAAACATTAAAAAAAAAAAAAAAAAAGAAATAGGGAAAAGACTTGAATAGACATGTCACCAAAGATATATGAATGGCTCATAAGCAAATATGCTCAACATCATCAGGCACTAGGAAAATGCAAATCAAAACTATAGTGCAATTATTACACTCTTTAAAATGGCTATAATACGAAAGAGCAAAAACACTGTTGCTGAGGCTATGGAGAAACTGGAGGCCTTACCTATTTCTGCGCAGAATGGAAAATAACAAAGCATTTTCTATTTTTAAAAAAAATCTATAATTTTAAGGGACATGTATTACTTTCTAGGTTATATTGCACATCCTGACTGAGAAAGAAAACAATCTGAGTAACCAATTTCAATATACAGATTAAAAGGCATTGGAGGTCTCTGAATCTAATAAGGTCTGTTTCATTTTATTTAAAAAAGATTTTTTTTGGGGGGGGGGCGCCTGGGTGGCTCAGTCGGTTAAACGTCTGACTTCAGCTCAGGTAATGATCTCACGGTCTGTGAGTTCGAGCCCCGCATTGAGCTCTGTGCTGACACCTCAGAGCCTGGAGCCTGTTTCAGATTCTGTGTCTCCCTCTCTCTCTGACCCTCCCTCATTCATGCTCTCTCTGTCTCAAAAATAAATAAACATTAAAAAAAAAATTTTTTTTTAATGTTTATTTTTTGAGAGAGAGAGGGAAACACAGAATCTGAAGCAGGCTCCAGGCCCTGAGCTGTCAGCACAAAGCCCAATGTGGGGCTCAAACCCACAGACCGTGAGATCATGACCTGAGCGGAAGTCGGATACTTAACCAACTGAGCCCCCCAGGTGCCCCAAGCTCTGTTTCATTTTAAGTCAGAGATAGTTCCAATGTGTTGGAATCTCTTTTAATGAAGAAAAATTAATTTGTTCACATTATTTTATCAGGCTACTAAAAAAATCTGAACAAAATGAAACGAGAAAATTTTAACTTGATCTCCTTTAAATACATAATGTAAAGGTACAAATATGACTTTAGCCATTTAAATGTAGCCAGTTAGCAATTAATATTAGCCAAATTCACTTTATTCCATTAATGAAAAAAAGATTCCATATTAGAATACCAATTAATGCAATACATCAAAATAACATATATTTTTTAATGTTTTTAATGTTTGTTTATTTTTTGAGAGAGAGACAGACAGACAGAATATGAGCAAGGGAGGGGCAGAGAGAGAGGAATACACAGAATCTGAAGCAGGCTCCAGGCTATGAGCTGTCAGCACAGGGCCTGATGTGAAGCTAGAACTCAGGGACCGTGAGGTCATGACCTGAGCTGAAGTCGGATGCTCAACTGACTGAGCCACCCAGGCACCTGTAACAGATTTAAACAAAACATAGTTGAGCACTGCTGTAGATCCTTGATAGTTAAATCCTGCCAAATACGACATTTAAAAAATTATTTTTCAGCAAGAAAATTTCAGCAAACATTATGGTCAGGAGTTAACACTGGGAATATTTTCATGAAAGTGGGGCTGAGACCAGGGGCCCAGTCAGTGCTCAGCCCGTTCACCCCTGCACAGGATGCCTGAGTCAGGACCCAGAGGAAAAGGGTAAAGCAGGAAACAAAACTAGAAGCAGGAGGCTAGAACAGTTATTATTCACAGATGACATGATTACAAACCTTGAAACAGCAGATCTATTTTGACTGTTTGACTAATAAGAGAATCGAGAAGGTTGGGGAGGAAGACCTTCTGCCCTGTGGTCCTTCTAGCTGAACTTAAAAATCGAACTGACATGACACAAATTAACAGGAGGAAACTAGATTTAATAGTGTACATGTGGGAATCCACAGAGGTGTGAAATTCAGAAGACAGTGAGGTACCGTGAAGCTTACAGGGAATGAAGGAGAGGGGTATGGGTGTAAACTCAATAGCAAGGTGAGAGGAGATGTTTGAAAAGAAGGCTGATTATACAGATGAGTTCCTTCGGTAAAGGGGGGCCTCTGTTAATACTTGTCTTCCTCCTGCAGACTCTCCTTTCCACTGTAAATTTAGACAGTTATGGGGGAGGCACAACACCTTTCCTGCATCTGCTGGTTTTTTGTTTTGCTGTTTTTCTTTTTTTTTACTTAAAAAAATGTTTATTTTGAAGACAGCGCAAGCAGGGGAGGGGTGGACAGAAAGGGAGACACAGAATCTAAAGCAGGCTCCAGGCTCTGAGCTGTCAGCACAGAGCCTGATGTGGGGCTCGAACTCACAAACTGGGAGATCATGACCTGAGCTGAAGTCGGATGCTCAACCGACTGAGCCACCCAGGCACCCCTGATGAATATTTTCAATATATAATTATCAGAAAAGCATTGAGACCTCAACTGAATGATATAATTTATTTAAAAGGAAAAAAGCTGAAACTTGAAAAAAAAAATGAACACATTAGGAATCATATTGAAATATGAAATTTGAGGATACAGGAATGGAACAAAAATGGCCCCTGGGTGGGGAAAACCCTTTCCAGTGCAACACTGAGGTTGCGCACACACCACTGAGAAAGAGGATCTCGGGCGCCTGCATTTTGACCTCAAACTTTCCCGTTGGGTTCTCTCCAGCTGGACTCTCAGCTCAGGAGGAAGACTCTGAAAGCAAAACATGCCCTGAGGGGAACCAACAGCTGCCCCTTCAAGCAGTAGGGTTTGCCCTGAGCCCCCACTCATCATTGACTCCAAGACAAAGATCTCTTTGACTTTCACTGCCTACCTATCCACCCACCCACCTTTGCCCCACATTTTCCTTATAAACGTGGAAGTATTTTCAGCACTTTGGACAGTCTTTGAGAAGCGAATCCTAGGTTCCTTTCGTGTTTCACCACGGCTCCTCTCTTTGCCTTTGGATTTTGTCAGCAGGAATGGCCCAACCTGGTCTGTTTGGAACCCCACCCCTCTTGCACCCTTGCGCCCCAGCTACACCATGGTCCGGATGAGCTCAGGGAGGGAAGAAACACTACAGGACACGAGCCTGTCACCTCCGCGGATGGGTGGGGGGACAACAACGAGGAGGTCCCGGGAGGAGTGACAGGTCCCCGCCCCAGGAGCACGCGATGCCGCGGGCTGTGGAGGTGGGGGTCTCAGGACAGGGTGAAGATTGCGGAATGCCAGGCTCAGGGAGGAAACCGGCCACCCGCGCTGCCCACAAGGGGCAGACAGACAATCGAGAGGCGGGAGCCGGCGGCAAGGGCAAGAATCCGTGCACCGAGTGGGGACTTCACACGGCATCGGGTCCGTGAGGAGGGTCGGCGAAGGGTACTGTGCAGGAAAACGACGAGGCCGGTAGTGTCCACACGCCACAGGCAGAGAGGCAGATCTCATTCCGAGCAATTTTAACCGGGAACAGAGCGGATCCCAGCACTCGGATCGTCTCTAGAGGCGTCGGGACTCACCGCTGCATGGACCGGCGGGGGGGTGCACCCTTCCAGCGACCCCACACCCACGTGCGGACTTCTGCGGACCGAGCAGCCGCTGCGTTCAAACCTGAACCGGAAAGACAAAGTGTCCCGCAACAGTGGGACACCACTTATCCGGATCCGCTTCCGGGTCTGCCAGAAATGCGCTACGGCCGTGCTGGGGGTTGGGGGAGGGGCTTCGGCTGGCCGGGGCGGGGCTGGGCATGGTGCGTCCTGGGATCCGGGGAAGCGGGTATGGAGGCTGGGAGTGGGTGGGGCTAGGAGGGTGCTGGCTCCCGAGGGAGCGGGTGTGGGGGCGCGGTCTGGGGGTGGGCGGGGCTGCGGTGAGCGCGGGGCGGTGCCTGGAGCTAGCGAGGACCGGTGGGGGTGGAGTCTGGTGGTGGGCGGGGCCTTGGCCGATCCTGTGTCCCGCCCCCGGGGCGTTCCTGGATCGGCCCCACCTAATGTGGTGTTCGGGGTTTGGATTCATTTAGACTACTTAGGCGTAGTGCGGGGCAGGGTTGACTCCTTCCTGCTTTATGTATATATTTCCAACAATTTAGCGTAAACGCTTAGAGTGCTGTAGACTCTCACACTGGAAGCCGAGATGTTTTCCTCTTACTGAGCTGGAAACGGTTGGAGTCCGAAGCCGCTTTTGCTAGCGGGTGGAGACGAGAGGGGGCGCTGGTCGGTGTACACAATGGTTCCACGGGGAGGAGCTGCAGCAACCCGGGACAAAGGGCCTGGGAGGGTGGGTGGAGGGGAATTTGAGCTTCGACGTCACCAATCCATTGCTTTAAAATATCAATTTAAAAAAAAAAAACTTAAAAAATAGGCATTAATTCCTTGGTTCCTTTTTATCTTCATTGTGTTGGTCTATTACGTGCTGGAGGTGAGCTATAAATCTATGCATGTATCTTGAAATAAAGTTGGATTGCGTCTACTTGTTTGCAATTAACTGAAATTTTCTTTTGTCCTGCTGTAACCTCACATTTGATAGATGTTCTGTTGTTACCGAACCCCAAGTTCAGGCTCAGAAGGCCCAAGAGATGAATGTTGATTGGAAGGGAATTTGAGCTTTAGTCAGGAGGCTGGCCACCCTGGGAGAGGACAGATTTGTCCCAGGGCCAACACCAAGGAAGGTTTCTGCCTGGCCCAGGGACTTTTAAAGGAGTTTGGGGCAGTTGATCCGTAAAGGGAGGGCAGTGCTCCCTGGAACATTTCTTGATTACCTGCAGACTCAGTGATGCCAGCTACAGATGTTATCTCCGTGTTCTGAGGTTGTGCAAGGGGGTCTGGTTCCTCAGTGCCCAAGTGCCAGTGCTAGTGCATTTGGATTCTGTTTCATGAAGTGCAGAGGTGCTCTGTTGTTTCTAGGAAAGAATGCATGATCTATAGATACTCAAAGACAGGATAGTTAATCACGAGGGCTAAGGGTGCTTGCTAAAGCTTAAAGACTATTAGGTTGCCTGGAGGAGCCCAGGTGGTTTCACTATATGTGTGTTAAAGTGGAATAAGGGTATTTCTGAGGCTCCTGGGTGGCTCAGTTGGTTAAGTGTCTGGGATTTCAGCTCAGGTCATGATCTCACAGTTCATGGGATTGAGCCCTGTGTGGCACTCTGCTGACAGCACGGAGCCTGCTTGGCATTCTCTCTCTTCCTCTCTCTCTCTACGCCTCTCCAGCTCATGCTCTTTCTCTCTCTCTCAAAATAAATAAACATTTTTTTTTTTTAAAGAGTATTTCTGGGGCACCTGGGTGGCTAAGTCAGTTAAGGGTCCAACTCTGGCTCCAGTCATGATCTCGCAGTTTGTGAGTTTGAACCTCATATAGAACTGTGTGCTGACAGCTCAGCCTGGAGCCTGCTTCAGATTCTCTCTCCCCCTCTCTCTCTCTGCCCCTCCTACACTTGTGAGTGCACGCATGCGCTCTCTCTCTCAAAAATAAACGTTAAAAAAATTAAAAAAAAAAAAAGTATTTCTTAGGGGTGTGCCTGGTTGGCTCAGTTGATAGAGTGTGCAACTCTTCTCAGAGTTGTGAGTTTGAGCTCCATATTGGGTGAAGAACTTACTTAAATACGCACACACACACCAGAAGTGCAAGAAGAAACAGTACTTAAACACATATTTTATGGGGCGCCTGGGTGGCTCAGTCGGTTAGGCGTCTAACTTCGGCTCAGGTCATGATCTCATGGTCCGTGAGTTCGAGCCCCGTGTCGGGCTCTGTGCTGACTGCTCAGAACCTGGAGCCTGCTTCAGATTCTGTGTCTCCCTCTCTCTCTGACCCTCCCCCGTTCATGCTCTGTCTCTGTCTCAAAAATGAATAAACATTAAAAAAATTAAAAAAAACCCACATATTTTATGTGTTTATGTAGAGAACTATTATAAGTTATTAAGTAAAAGTATTTCCACAGTGGAAAAAAACTAATGAGTTCATAGTTCTTTGGGGCAGACAATTGTTCCTCGATTGTCAGAGGGAAAAATGTACCATATACATCAATCCTAGTATGCCAGAATTCCACTGAAAGGAAACCAGGTTTCCAAATCTTTTACAGGTTTCAAAATTTCTTACTTCTTTCAAAATCTTTCACAAATTTTCTCAATGATCGGGTGAGGTGTTGGCACGTTAATATCTCTAAAATAATCAACTCTTCTCAAATGATGACAAGAATACGTAAAGAAAACACAAAGACATGAAAACAGATGGAGCATGTAATTCATACTGATGGAGAAGTGGTCCCAATTCTTTTTTTAAAAAGTCATTATTTAAGTATAGTGGACATACAATGTTACATACATTTCAGGTGTACAATACAGTGGTTGACAATATGTTA
The DNA here is from genome assembly GCF_018350195.1 of Panthera tigris. NCBI lineage: Eukaryota > Metazoa > Chordata > Mammalia > Carnivora > Felidae > Panthera > Panthera tigris. Next base: position 4,238,135 of record NC_056674.1, read on the forward strand.
CTCAATGCTCATCATGATAAATTTAGCCACCATAGAATGTTATGACAGTATTATTGACTATATTCCCTATACTGACTTATTTATCTTATAACTTCAAGTTTGTACCTTTTAATCCCCTTCACTTATTTCACCCTCTCCCTATTCTTCTCCCATCTGACAAGCACATGTTTGACCTCTGGATTTGTTTTTTTTTGTTTTGTTTTGTTTTGATTTTTACACTCCACGTATAAATGAAATCCTATGGTATTTGTCTTTCTCTGTCTAGTGTATTTCACTTAGCATAATACCCAATCCTGATTCTTTAAAAAAAAATTTTTTTATAGTTATTTATTTTTGAGAAACAGCGAGACACAGCGTGAGCAGGGGAGGGCCAGAGGGAAAAGCAGACAGACTCTGAAGCAGGCTCCAGGCCCCGAGCTGTCAGCACAGAGCCTGACTGGGGCTCAAACCCATGAACTGTGAGATCATGACCTGAGCCGAAGTCGGACACTCAACCACCTGAGCCAGCCAGGTGCCCCAATCCTGATTCTTAACAGCAAAACTCTTTCCTATCTGACAACTGCTACTAAAGCCACATCCTGGGGCGCCTGGGTGGCTTGGTCGGTTGAGCGTCCAACTTCGGCTCAGGTACAGATCTCACGGTCTGTGAGTTTGAGCCCCGCGTCGGGCTCTGTGCTGACAGCTCAGAGCCTGGAGCCTGTTTCAGATTCTGTGTCTCCCTCTCTCTCTGCCCCTCCCCTGTTCATGCTCTGTCTCTGTCTCAAAAATAAATAAACGTTAAAAAAAATAAAGCCACATCCTAATACATTTTTTTTTTTGCCCTGCCAGATCAATTTTTCTTTAAATTTACATCCAGATTAGTTAGCATATAGTGCAATAATGATTTTAGGAGTAGATTCCAGTGATTCATCCCTTATGTATCATACACTGTGCTCATCCCAACAAGTGTCTTCCTTAATGCCCCTTAGCCATTTAGCCCATCCCCCCCACCCACAACCCTTCCAGCAACACTCAGTTTTTTTCTATGTATTTAAAAGTCTCTTATGTTTTGTCCTTGTCCCTGTTTTTATATTATTTTTGCTTTCCTTACCTTACGTTCTGTTTTGTATCTTAAATTCCATATATGAATGAAGTCATATGATATTTGTCTTTCTTTTAGCATAATACCCTCCAGTTCTATCCACGTAGTTGCAAATGGCAAGATTTCATTCTTTTTGATTGCCAAGTAATACTCCATTGTATATATATACCACATCTTCTTTATCCATTCATCCGTCGCACATCCTAATACTTTTAAAACTTAAATGTTTATTGGAACCCACAGAGAAAATATTATAAGGTATATTTGAATTTGACAGGCACGGAAGTCCATAGGATTTTTTATATGTTCATCTAGGACAGTATATCTCAAAATCCCTGATGCCAGCCACATAGAGCAATTCCATCAGGATTTCTGGTATATTTTTTTAAAAAACTCCCGAGGTAATTCTAAAGTGCTGCCCTGTTTGAGAAATAGCACCTAGGATGTCTTGAGGAAGATTCAGTCATGGACTGAGCTTGTCTGCAGGAAGTCTAGATCATCCTTCTCAGGGATCATTTATGACCCATACAGAAATGTCAAAGCTGGGCACCTGGCTGGCTCTGTGGGTAGAGTGTGTGATTCTTGATCTCGAGCGTGGGTTCAAGCCACCCATTGGGTGTGGAGATTACTTAAAAAGAAAAAAGCTGAAAGCTTGTTCTATTGTGGTTGTCTATGTCCACATTCCAGGAATTGTAGACAATCCAGAGAATAGGGAATTCTGAGTGCTGGCAGAAGGAAACCCACCTTCCCACCTCCATGTAGGAGGGAATCTTCAGGGATTACCTTTCGTGATGTGGGTTAATACCAGGTGCTGGGAGGGTGTGGGGACAGAGGAGAGGGTCATGTGTTTGGCAAACAGTTGGAGACCTGGCCAGGTGTAGTTTCTTATGATGTTGTTCTTCACACCAAGGGGAGGTCTTTTTAGGATTCCCAGTGATAAAATAAAGGAATTTTTCAACTTTTATTTATTTATTTATTTATCTGCTTAGAATGATTACTTCAGGCTTTATTTTTTGATAAAACAAATTAGTCCAGTGGTGCCTGGGTGACTCAGTCAGTTAACCATCCGACTGCAGCTCAGGTCATGATCTCACAGTTTGTGTGTTTGAACCCCGCATTAGGCTCTGTGCTGACAGTGAAAAGCCTGCTTGGGATTCTATCTCCCTCCCTCTCTCTCTCTTTCAAAATAAATAAACTTTAAAAAACCCCAAATTAGTCTAATAGTTCCAAGATACAAAATTAACCAGTTAAAAAAATTTTTTTTAAATATTTATTTTTGAGAGAGAGAGACAGAGAGAGAGAGAGAGAGACAGAGCATGAGCGGGGGAGGGGCAGAGAGGGAAGGAGATACAGAGTCTGAAGCAGCCTCCAGGTTCTGAGCTGTCAGCACAGAGCCCAATGTGGGGCTTGAACCCACGAACTGCAAGATCATGACCTGAGCTGAAGTCAGATGCTCAACCGACTGAGCCACCCAGGCTCCTCTTTTTCTTAAAAAAATTTTTAAATATTTATTTAAAAATTAACCAGTTTTTTTTTTAATTTTTTTAACGTTTATTTATTTTTGAGACAGAGAGAGACAGAGCATGAATGGGGGAGGGTCACAGAGAGAGGGAGACACAGGATCTGAAGCAGGCTCCAGGCTCTGAGCTGTCAGCCCAGAGCCCGACGTGGGGCTTGAACCCACGGACCGTGAGATCATGACCTGAGCCAAAGTCGGACGCCTAACCGACCGAGCCACCCAGGCGCCCCAAAAATTAACCAGTTTTTAAAAAAATATTTATTTTTGAGAGAGAGGGAGAGTGTGAGTGGGGGAGGGGCAGAGAGAGAGAGAGAGAGAGAGACAGACAGACAGACAGATGATCTGAAGCAGGCTCTGCAATGACAGCAGACAGCCTGATACGGGGCTAGAACCCATGAACTTTGAGATCACGACCTCAGCCAAAGTTGGACGCTTAACCTACTGAGCCACCCAGGTGTACCCAAAGTCAACCAGTTTTGCAGTGATTAACGATAACAGCACACAAATCAACCCTTCCTCGGGGAAACAGTGTCCTCCCTAATGCCCTCCTTGATCACGATGCAGATTGTGAGTGCATCCCCAGTGTGCACGTCCCTCTCAGCTGCGGAAATGAAGGCGTCTTTCACCAGCCGCATGGCTACGTCCAAGGACAGTGGGATATGCTCCACATTCTGCGTGGTCTTAAAACTAACCTGGTTGTCAAGCAGGGGCTGTAGCAGGGCACTTGCTGAGCCTCTGGACTTGAAGGCGTCTCTCTGGTAGGACCCTACCATGTCAGAGCTGTACACAGCTCCCTTCCCTTCTTCATCCAGTCCTGGATGGTGTTGTAAACCTAACATGGAAAGAAGCACCTTGAATGGAGTACTGTAGACGGCATGGCAGCCATCGCCCCCCCGTTGTCATGGTCTTGTTATTAGAATGCGTTTACATCTTTCTCTTTTTTAATGTTTATTTATTTTTGAGAGAGAGGCAGGGGAGGGGCAGAGAGAGAGGGAGACAGAGGATCCGAAGCAGGCCCCAGGCTGACAGCAGTGAGCCCGATGTAGGGCTTTTACTCACAAACCATGAGATCTTGACCGGAGCTGAAATCAAAAGACAGATGCTTAACTGCCTGAGCCACCCAGGCGCCCTGTCATGATTTGTAACTCTTCATGTACAAAACAGCATACATTGCCCTGCACTAAATGTTTTCTCCCCAGAGCACTCTACTTTGTGAAGATTGTGTGTCCTGGGCAGCTGTCCCAACTTGGGCTGGAATAAAACTCTTTCCCTATTTCTTTAAGATAATAATAATAATAATAATAATAATAATAATAATAATAATAATAATACAAGGTTTGTTTATTTTGCATCAATATCAGAAAGGTAGGAGGAGGGAAAACAGATTCCTTCCAAAATGCTATCTTTCAGAAAGCTCGATTTCTTTCCACAGTTTTCCTGCACCACAAACATCCCATTTCAGGTCCAGTTTACTAATTTTTCTCATTTTGGGTAATTAGAGTAACACAGTGATGGCTTCAACATCTCTTGAGAATTCTCTCCCTGCGATATAATGATTTATATGAAATATGTATTTGGTCATTCAGATGACCAAAATTTATTTCACGGATCTGCTTGGTTTTCACCCACGGTTTCTAAAAATGCTTCAGAGCCATAGGAGTGAAGTGACAGCCTCATTATTAATGAAGATGACTTTTGGGCTCCACCCAAGGGCAGAGGCTGGTGGCCGGCAGGATCAACCATGTGATTAGAGGGTTGGAAATTTTAGTCCCACCCCCTGACCTCTGCGGAGGGGAGAGGGGCCGACGGTTGAATCAGCCAGTAGCTGGTGACTGAGTCATTCATGACTATGTAATAAAGCCTCTGTAAAAATCCAAGAGCCCAGCTTCTGGTCCTGTTATGGAGACTTTGCACGTTTGGGAAACCTCAACACCCCAAGTGCCACTAAACTGCGCCCAGACTCCACGAAGACGGAAGCTCCTTTGTTGAGTAACTTAGCCCGATGTAGCTCTTCATCTGGCTGCTGATTCGTGTCCTTCAAAAACCTGGTAAGTGTTTCCCTGTGTTCTCTGAGCTGCTCTAGCAAATTAATTGAACCTGAGAAGAAGGTTGTTGGCACCTATAATCTGTAGCCAGTTAATCAGAAGCACAGGTGGCGGCCTGTGGCTTGCGGCTGGCATCAGAAGTGGGGGAGGGGGGATGTGGGGAGATGGGGTGAGAGATGGGGGTTGGGGAGGCCGTCATGTAGGACCGAACACTTAATACTCGGAATCTGATGCTATCTGTAGATAGTGTCAGAATTGCTTGGTGTTGTGTGGAGTAAACCCCGGTCTGCCATATTTGGTCCGGGAACCCTAATATCCCTAATGAATATATTCTCAATGAGAAACAATCAAATATGGGGCACCTGCGTGGCTCAGTCGGTTAAGAATCTGACTTCAGCTCAGGTCGTCATCTTACGGTTGGTGGGTTCGAGCCCTGCATCGGGCTCTGTGCTGTCCGCTCAGAGACTGGAGCCTGCTTCAGCTTGTGTCTCTCTTTCTGTCTGCCCCTCCCCCACTGGCTCTCTGTCTCCCCCTTAAAAAAGAAATAAACATTTAAAAAAAGAGAAATAATCAAATAGTTTGAAAATATTTGGAATATAAAGGTATTTAAATTAGTTTTAAATTGCATTTCCCTATTTGTGACTACGATTGAGCATCTTTTCATGTGTTCATAAAGTTTGCCCACTGGCTCTCTGTCTCCCCCTTAAAAAAGAAATAAACATTAAAAAAAAAGAGAAATAAATAGTTTGAAAATATTCGGAATATAAAGGTATTTAAATTAGTTTTAAATTGCATTTTCCTATTTGTGACTACGATTGAGCATCTTTTCATGTGTTCATAAAGTTCGCCCACTTTTATTAGGCTAAGTTGTCTCTGATTTGTTGCCTTTTTTTTTTTTTTCAGTAGTTTCAAGAAATAAGCTTTTCTCTGTGGTTGTAGAAACAACTTCTCCTAGTTTTTCATTTGCCTTTTAAATTTAATTTGGCTGTCTTATGAACCATTTAAAAATATTGTTGCATTCAAATTTATTACTCCATTAATGCTTGAATTTTTTTTTTTAAATTTTTTTTTTCAACGTTTTTAATTTATTTTTGGGACAGAGAGAGACAGAGCATGAACGGGGGAGGGGCAGAGAGAGAGGGAGACACAGAATCGGAAGCAGGCTCCAGGCTCCGAGCCATCAGCCCAGAGCCTGACGCGGGGCTCGAACTCACGGACCGCGAGATCGTGACCTGGCTGAAGTCGGACGCTTAACCGACTGCACCACCCAGGCGCCCCAATGCTTGAATTTTGTGTCACCTTTAAAAAGGCTGTTTTCTAAGATGGAAATAAATAATTTTTGTTTGTGTAAGTTACCTTTTTAAAAATTGAAGTATAGTTGACATACACGATGTATAAATTACCTTTTCATTTGTAGACTGCCAATTTTATCTCACTTCTCATGTGTAATAGTATAATTTAATCAATCCCTGTTTTCAGATGTATATCCTATTTTTATTATAAGTGATATACTGAACATCTTATTTGCAAAATTCTATGCATAGTAATTATAGGATCTAACTTCCATTTGGAAATGTTGATCCTTTATAGATTAATCAAGACCACACATCTAGGAAGGTGACCTCTATTTCCATCTCACACCATCTTTCCCACCTGAAAAATGCCACTCCCCCTAAGATCCAGAATGGCTGGAATTGTGTGTGATTGGTTCTCTAGACAAGCTGACTCTAGGAGTCATGTCTTTAGGAGGTAGAGCATGATACATGGAACCCAGAAACACATGGGGTGAAAATGAAAATTTGGACAGAGAAGGGAATGCTGTAGCCAGATAATTTGCAATTAGCAGTCAACAGACCATCTTATTTACACACACACACACACACACACACACACACACACACACACAAAACAAACACATCAGAATGCAAACTAGTGCAGCCACTCTGGAGAACAGTATGATGGTTCCTCAAAAAATTAAAAATAGAGCTACCTTACAACCCAGAAATTGCACTACTAGGTATTTATCCAAAGGATACAAAAATCCAGGTTCAAAGGGGCATGTGCACCCCAATGTTTATAGTGGCACCATCAATAATAGCTAAATTATGGAAAAAGCCCAAGTGTCCATTGCCTGATGGGTGGATATAGAAGATGTGTTATATGTATGTACAATGGAATATTACTTGGTGATAAAAAAATGGAATCTTGCCATTTGCGACAACATGGATGGAACTAGAATGTATTATGCTAAGTGAAATAAGTCAGAGAAAGACAAATATAAGATTTCACTCATATGTGGAATTTAAGAAACAAAACAGATGGACATATGGAGGGGGAAAGAGGAGACAGGGGACAAACCACAAGAGACTCTTAACAATAGAGAACAAACTGAGGGTTGGTGGAGGGAGGTGGGTTGGGGATGGGCTAGATGGGTGATGGGTACTAAGGAGGGCACTTGTGATGAGCACCGGGTGTTGTATGAAAGCGATGAATCAATGAATTCTACTGAAGCCATTATTTTTTTTAATGAAAAAAAATTTTAATGTTATTTTTCAGAGACAGAGACAGAGCATGAGTGGGGGAGGGGCAGAGAGAGGGAGACACAGAAACAGAAGCAGGCTCCAGGCTCCGAGCTGTCAGCACAGAGCCCAACACAGGCTCGAATGCACAGACCGTGAAATCATGACCTGTGCCAAAGTTGGACACTCAACTGACTGAGCCACCCAGGTGCTCCAGAAAACATTATTACACTATATGTTAATTAACTTAGATTTAAACAAAATTAAAAAAAAATTTTAATGTAAAAAGCTCCTGGAGGGACGCCTGGGTGGCTCAGTCAGTTGAGCGTCCGACTTCAGCTCAGGTCATGATCTCACGGCTCGTGTGTTCGAGCCCCGCGTCGGGCTCTGTGCTGACAGCTCGGAGCCTGGAGCCTGCTTCGGATTCTGTGTCTCCCTCTCTCTCTGCTCCTAACCCACTCACATTCTGTCTCTGTCTCTCTCAAAAATAAATAAACATTAAAAAAAAATTAAAAAAAAGCTCTTGGAAAAAAGACAAAATGAAACAAACACACCAGATTGGTCTGAAATAGTAATGGGGCCCAGACAAGTTTACCTAATCACTCATCTACCAAGGACTCTTCTTCACCCCAGTGGAGGAGGATGTTGTGCTTGAGTTTCTGGCCAACGGAAGAACAGTCAAGTGCCATGGATCTGGCATTGATCCATGTTTCCAGGTAAAGGCAGCATGGAGAGTCAGAGGCCATTCAGAAGTTAGAGATGCGGCATGGGACCCCTGCAGTTGGAGAACCCTTGAGGGCCAGTGCAACAGCCATGCCTGTGCCGCCTAGCCTCAGTCCAAAAGAGCAAGAAGAGGTCAGGGAGGGTGTTCTTGTCCATGAAAGTAAGAGTCTTGAGGAAGTCCACTGGGACTAGAAGAGTGGGGTCTTGTGGGAGAGGGCAAGGCCTGGGATTCAAATGCAGTGTGGGGGGATTGTGGGGGAGGGAGCAGAGCAGTGAAAACAGGAAAGAATGCAGATGACCTGACCCTGAGGTCTCCACTCCCTGGGTCCTTACTAGCTCCTGATACCTGACCAGTAAGTATATGGCTGCAACACAAGGGTGGGTCACTTGCTGTTTGTTTTCACAATATGTTATAACTTTGAAGCTGTACAGTATGCACATAAAATGCTAAATCAGAAATGTTGTGGGGCGCCTGGGTGGCTCAGTCGGTTGAGTGTCCAACTTTGGTTCAGGTCATGAACTCATGGCTTGTGAGTTTGAGCCCCATGTCAGGCTCTGTGCTGACAGCTCAGAGCCTGGAGCCTGCTTCAGATTCTGTGTCTCCCTCTCTCTCTCTCTCTGCCCGCACCCCCCCCCCCCAGTCACATTCTGTCTCTCTCTCTCTCTCTCTCAAAAATAAATAAATATTAAAAAATTAAAAAAAATATTGTTAGTATTGCCAATTATAGAAAAGAGCAGACATCCGTCTATGCCCTGTCTCTGAAGGCATGTAATTAAATGTGAACAGACACCTGATTATCCTTATAATTCTTTTCCTTTCCCAAGATTTAAGTCTTTGGTGGGCTCAAGAACTCCCTGACACTCTGTAGAACCATGCTTATGCTGCGCACAGGTCTCCAAAAATTCCCTCAACCTTCACTGTCCACTAGGGGGAGTCAGACTTACATTGCTTTCTGAAGACTCTGTCCCTGCCTGGCTCCTTCTCTATTTCTTTTCAGTCATTTCCCCTAATAAGTTCCTTGAACGTGTTTTTTTTTTGGGTTTTTTTTTTAAGTTTATTTATTTTTGAGAGAGAGAGAGAGAGCAGGGGAGGGGCAGAGGATCTGAAGCAGCTCTCCACTGGCAGCACAGAGACCGATATGGGATTTGAACTCAGGAACCATGAGATCATGACTGGAGCCTAAGTCAGACACTTAACCGACTGAGCCACCCAGATGCCCCTTAATCCCTTGAATGTTTAATCTCATCTGGGCATCTACTTCTCTGAGGACCATCTTAGTAAAACCTGTGCTTGAGAGCAGCCTGAGAAGCCAAGTGGAAAGATGGGAATTTGGGACTGGTTCCCCCACTGTCTGACAGGCAAAGAGGATGTTGTTCTCATCAGTAGGTGGGGCACAGAGCTAACTCCCTTTCTAAGGATTTCACTAGTGCTGACCAGGTGTGATGATTCAGATATTTGAAAGACAGCTGAGTTGCCTGGTTACTGAGTTTTACTGAGTGCCTGCGCAAGGAAAATGAGAGACTAAAAGTAAATAGCAAGTAGCTAATGGCTAAAAGAGCCAGAGAGACTTGGTTGTAGCCTACAAAGAAGCCCTCGTTGTCATCTGTAGTGGAAGAGAAGGCACGATCCAATGGCAGGGTTTAGACGTAATTGTGAGTATCGCCGATATCTAGAGATGCTTGAATGCTCCGCCATAAGTCTGTTAGGCTACAATTGGGGTCTGGTCGGAAAAACCTGGCGTCCTGAAAACTGGGGTAGGGACATCTGGATGGGAACGTCTGGAGATGTTGACTTTACAACATCCCAGGGAACTTCTGGGGCATAGAGGTGGCCCATTCTCTCCCAGTAAGGGCGACTGGCTCTGCTGCTGTGTTGGAAGATGCTGCAGAGAATTTTGTGCACGATGCAGCAAGTATCCCCTCCGGAGCTTCTCCCACTTCCTCTCCTGGATGTTAGACCCATAACTGGGCCTGAATCTCAGTATATCTTGGCTCTGGACATGCCAGGAATGCTAAGGAAGGAATGAACATGAAGAGTTATAAGTAGCTGGAATGTATGGCAGGGGCCAAGGGAATACTCTGGGGATTCGATTTATGGAAGTTTGATGAAGAGAGCAGGGATGTAGGGCTGGATAAACAAAATCTCATTTATTCTGTTGCTCAGTACGTTGGATTTAACCCTCCAGCAAGGACCCCAGAAGTTGGGGCTGTTTTGTTGCTGGAGTGTCTTTCAGAATCCCGGAAAAAACAACGGCCAAACTCTCAGGTCAAGGAGAAATGTTGGAGTTGCTTTGGTAGACAGTACAGGAAGGAATAAAGATGCTCTGGGAAGTGGGCTATATTGTGTCAGGGCAGAAAACTCACTGGAAGATTATGTTCCAGAGGACAGACTCTTTAATAGCAGGCAGTTCATGGCTGAAAGCAGGAGGCAGAGAATCTTGGTGGTGGCCTAGAAACAAGCCCTCACCTCACTGTAGTGAAAAGAATATCAGGGCTCCTGGGTGGCTCAGTCAGTTAAGCGTTCGACTTCAGTTCAGGTCATGATCTCACTGTTTGTGAGTTTGAGCCCCGCGTCGGGGCTGTGTCCCCCCTCTCTCTGCTCCTCACCCGCTCATGTTCTGTCTCTCTCTCAAAAGTAAATAAAAATTAAAAAAGAAGGAAGGAATATGGAATATGCTGCTGATGTGGGCCCTGAGAACGCTATGAAGTTCAGAGGGGGTTCTCTTTGGGTGAGGGGTGATGGCAAACAGACGTTCCCGGGTTGAGGCTAAGAGTATGGAATTGTGGATCCAGATGTTTGATTTCCATTTCTTTCTCTCTCTCTCTCTTTTAAATGTTTATTCATTTTTGAGAGAGAGAGAGAGAGAGAGAGAGAGAGAGAGAGAGAGCGAGCAGGGGAGGGGCAGAGAGAGAGGGAGCCACCCAGGCATCCCATGATTTCCATTTCTGACTTGACGATCAAGTGACCTCAACAAGTTTCTTAACCTCTTGAAGGCCTCGGATCCCTCAGTGGCAGAGTGGGAATTAGCAGTAGCTTCCTCACAGAGTTGTTAATGAGGATGAGTCAGTTAATATTTGTAAGGCCCTTACCTCTTGACATGTAGTAAACATTAAAATTCGTGCTTGCAAATGAAATTAGTAGGTGGTACCTCAGAAGTCTACACAGGAAAGAATAGAAGTCTCCCCACCTATATGTTGGGATGACAGTCCTTGTTGTGGAAAGATCCTCTTTTTTTTTTTTTAATATTTTACTTTTAGGTAACTTCTATATCCAACGTAGGCTCAAACCCACTACCCCGAGATCAAGAGTCACATGCTTCTCAGACTGAGACAGCCAGGTGCCCCGAGAGATGCTCATTCTTGTCCACATGGTGATACATTACTAGGGTTTTACTTAGAGGGATGAAATGCATCTCATCCCTTAATATACCCAAGATGGGACATCATGTTCCTCCTTCACCTTGGTTTCTTCCTCTGGTCTTCATGTGGATTAAGGACACCATACAACCATTTAATCCCAAACTAACCATCCTTGGCACTCTCATGTCTCTCACCCACGTATCCAAGTCAACAGGAAATTACTTTGGATATCCGTCCCCATTATCAGAGTTGTTAAAACTTTTCCTGGTCTATATCAGCAACTTGCTGGCGAATCTCTTTTCCCTCTTAAGTCTCACTTCCATTGCAGTCCCAGAGAAACCTTTTACAAACTGCGGATTATCACCTCCCTACTAAATTCCCCCCATGGTCTCTGACTGCTCTTAGTTTGAAATTCAGATGTTGGACCAAGGCAGCTTTCCGTAACGTGGTCCATGACTGCCTGTCACTTTCCTTCTTCCAACAATTCCCTTCCACACACACTCCTGGCACATGGGACATATTTCTGTCGTTCCAACACACTTTGTCCTTCCTCACTGCAGACCAGGTGATAGCTTCGTCGTGTATTTGGAGGCACCAGCCGCTCCCTCTTAGCGTGGCTGAATCAGGCTCTTTAATCTTGTCTCAGCTCCAGCATTGTCCCCTTACAGAGGGGGACACGCCATACATCTCCTTAGACCCCCCCTCTGGAGAATCACCCACTGGTCATTCTGGTGAAGGTTATTTGTAGGTTTTTCATTTTTACACTATCCCTTTGTGATTGTAGCCTGCCTTTAAATCATAACTTGTAAATACTTGTTTGTCTATATGAAGATCATTGTTTTCTCTGTGCTAATGTCATACTCTCTCTGTGTATTTTTTTAAAATGTTTATTTATTTTTGAGATAGAGCGTGAGCACAGAGGGGCCGAGAGAGACAGAGGGAGAGAGAGAATTCCAAACTTGATGTGGGGCTTGAACCCATGAACTGTGAGATCATGACCTGAGCCAAAGTCAAGAGCTGGACGCTTAACCAACTGAGCCACCCAAGCATCCCCTCTGTATTTTTTTTTAAAGTTTATTTATTTATTAGAAAAAAAAATTTTTAATGTTTATTTATTTTTGAGACAGAGGCGTGAACAGGGGAGGGGCAGAGAGAGAGGGAGACACAGAATCTGAAACAGGCTCCAGGCTCTGAGCTGTCGGCACAGAGCCCGATGCGGGGCTCGAACCCACAAACCGTGAGATCATGACCTCAGCTGAAGTCGGATGCTTAACCGACTGAACCACCCAGGCACCCCTAAAGTTTATTTATTTTTGAGAGAGGTGAGTGGAAAGAGAGGGCAGATAGACGGGGACAAAGGATCTGAAGCAGGTTCTGTGCTGACAGCACAGACCCGATGTGGGGCTCAGACTCATGGACTGTGAGATCATGACCTGAGCCAAAGTTAGATGCTCAACCAACTGAACCACTTGGAGCCCCTCTTTGTTTTTTTGTAATAGGAGTTTCCCTCAGTTCTTTTGTGGTTCCAGGTATATAATTTTTTTTAATTTCTAAAAAAATGTTTTATTTATTTTTGACAGAGAGAAACAGAGTGTGAGCGGGGGAGGGGCAGAGAGAGAGGGAGACACAGAGTCCGAAGCATTTTCCAGGATCTGAGCTGTCAGCACAGAGCCCGATGCGGGGCTTGAACTCACAGACTGTGAGATCATGACCTGAGCCGAAGTGGATGCTCAACCGACTGAGCCACTCAGGCGCCCTCCAGGTATATAATTATATCGCCTGCAAATAATCACACACATCTGTGTTTGAATTCTTACAGTGCTCGAAATTGTGTTGGCTGTATTTCCAGTGCAGTGTTCGACAGCCAGGACAGGCAATCTTATACTTCTTGGTGTTGTTTCTGACCTTAGTAGGATGCTTTCTAGTGCTTTCCATGAGTAGGATGAGGATGAAGACTATTTTGTCAGGTTAGAAAAGGTCCATTGATTCTTCATTTTTAAGTGTCTTCATTTAACATTAATGCATGTTAAATTCTGCCAAATAGAGGTCTTATCCTTTTTTTTCTTTTTCTTTCTTTCTTTCCTTTTTTTTTTTAACGTTTATTTATTTTTGAGACAGAGAGAGACAGAGCATGAATGGGGGAGGGTCAGAGAGAGAGGGAGACACAGAATCAGAAGCAGGCTCCAGGCTCCGAGCTGTCAGCACAGAGCCCTACGCGGGGCTCGAACTCACATACCGCGAGATCATGACCTGAGCGAAGTCGGACGCTCAACTGACTGAGCCACCCAGGCACCCCTCTTTCTTTTTTTTTGTTAAGGAGGCTTCATACCCAGCATAGAGCCCAATGCGGGACTTGAACTCACGACCCCGAGATAAAGACCTGAGCTGAGATCAAGAGTTGGATGCCTGGGGCGCCTAGGTGGCTCAGTCGGTTAAGGGCCTGACTTCAGCTTAGGTGATGATCTTGCTGTTTGTGAGTTCCAGCCCCGCCTCGGGCTCTGCGCTGACAGCTCCGAGCCTGGAGCCTGCTTTGGATTCTGTGTCTCCTTCTATCTCTGCCCCTCCCCGACTTGTGCTCTGTCTCTTTCTGTCTATCAAAAATAAATAAATGTAAAAAAAAAAAAGAGTTGGATGCTTAACTGACTGAGCCACCCAGGCTCCCTAGGACTTTTATCTTTATATATATGATAACCTACATCACTACAATCACTGTTGGATCCCAGGGATAAACTGCACTTGGTCATTTATTGTTTTTTAGTGGGCTGTTGGAATATATTTGCTAGTATTCATTTTACTTTTTTGCATCTATAGGCAGATGTGAGGTTCTTCTGTTGTATTCTCTTTGGTACAATTTTAGAAGCTTTGGTATCCATGTTCTTCTTTTTTTTTAAATTTTTAATGTTTATTTTGTCTTTGAGAGAGAGGGGGAGACACAGAATCCAAAGCAGGCTCCAGGCTCTGAGCTGTCAGCACAGAGACCAACGTGGGGCTCAAACTCACGAAATGTGAAATTATGACCTGAGCTGAAGTCAGACACTTAACCAACTGAGCCACCCAGGCGCTGCATGTATCCATGTTCTATTAAATGTCCTAAAATTATCTGCAAGTTCTACTTCCTTGCGTAGGTAGCATGGACTTACCTGATATTTAAAACAATGGTAGGAGCACCTGGGTGGTTCACTTGGCTGAGCATCCGACTTTGGTTCAGGTTGTGATCTCACGGTCTGTGAGTTCTAGCCCTGCCTCAGGCTGGCTGCTGTCAGCTCAGAGCCCACTTCAGATCCTCTGTCCCCCCCCTCTTCTCTGCCCCTCCCTCACTTGCATTCTCTCTCAAAAATAAAATAAAACATTAAAAAAAATAAAAATAATGGTAGAATCTCCATGTTAAACCATCTAATACTGGTGCTTTTATTTGGGCAGGATACTTGTATAAACTTCTCCCTTCCTTCTGCAGATATGGTTGTCTTTAGACGCCCCCCCCCCATCTATACTGGGGCCGATTATCAGTAGTTTCTTTTCCTGGAAAAATTTCACACTATCGAGGGTTCCTGATTATTTGCTCTGGGTGATGAAAATTAGCCCGGTGATTTCCATTAGTTACTGACATCATGTTCTTCTCATTGCTACTACTAAATCGAAAATCTCTTCTGAGGATCCTTTGAGTGATTGCATTTCCCTGCCCGTAACATAAAATGTGGGGCAGCTCAGGAACCTGAAGACTGATAGAGAGTTGGATTTGGGGTGGAAGAACCTCTCAGGCAAACAGGTAGTACAGGAAGGCAAGCGTGCTGCAATGCGGGTCCCTCGAGTGTCAGACTCAGCATCTGCTGCTCTCAGGTGAGACCCTGTCCCCCTCCAGGGATCATGGAAAAGAAACAGTGTCTCCAAAACTCCTCAGCCTCTTAGTAGGTGTTTACTAGATGCTTGATAATTGGTAACTGGGGCAAAGTTTTTCAAAAATATTCTCCGCTCCCCAAGAGTGCTGCCACAGTGTTGGGAAGATAATTGCACTTGTGAGGGGTTGGGGGTGATGTTACAGAACTATAACATGCTTTGGCTGTTACAAGCATCACACTGAGCCCACGGCCCTGACAGCAGGATGGAATTAATTGGGTGAGCATTTTCTCTTCCAGTCTGAGATGCAGTCTAAAAGGGAACGAGACCTGTCAGGAGACCAGATAGGAGCTCGTGCCGGGAAAAGCAGTTCTACAGTAGAAACAGGTCTGATACCAAGCCACCCAGAAAGTAAGAGAATCGTTGAGGTGCATGCCAAGCCTGTGGAGACTGACTGGTGGTTCTGGCCCTTATTTCAATTCTGGCCACCTCTCGTTTAGTTTATTGCAATTTGTGTGGATCATGGATATGGATTTGTAATCTATGCAGCAAGGAAATATGTATAGATTCTGCAATGAAATCTTCATTCAAAAAATCATGTATACATCGGACAAAGGGCTAGTATCCAAAATCTATAAAGAGCTCACCAAACTCCACACCCGAAAAACAAATAACCCAGTGAAGAAATGGGCAGAAAACATGAATAGACACTTCTCTAAAGAAGACATCCGGATGGCCAACAGGCACATGAAAAGATGCTCAACGTCGCTCCTCATCAGGGAAATACAAATCAAAACCACACTCAGATATCACCTCACGCCAGTCAGAGTGGCCAAAATGAACAAATCAGGAGACTATAGATGCTGGCGAGGATGTGGAGAAACGGGAACCCTCTTGCACTGTTGGTGGGAATGCAAACTGGTGCAGCCACTCTGGAAAACAGTGTGGAGGTTCCTCAGAAAATTAAAAATAGACCTACCCTATGACCCAGCAATAGCACTGCTAGGAATTTACCCAAGGGATACAGGAGTACTGATGCATAGGGGCACTTGTACCCCAATGTTTATAGCAGCACTCTCAACAATAGCCAAATTGTGGAAAGAGCCTAAATGTCCATCAACTGATGAATGGATAAAGAAATTGTGGTTTATATACACAATGGAGTACTACATGACAATGAGAAAGAATGCAATATGGCCCTTTGTAGCAACATGGATGGAACTGGAGAGTGTTATGCTAAGTGAAATAAGCCATACAGAGAAAGACAGATACCATATGGTTTCACTCTTATGTGGATCCTGAGAAACTTAACAGAAACCCATGGGGGAGGGGAAGGGGGAAAAAAAAAGAGGTTAGATTGGGAGAGAGCCAAAGCATAAGAGACTCTTAAAAACTGAGAACAAACTGAGGGTTGATGGGGGGGTGGGAGGGAGGAGAGGGTGGGTGATGGGTATTGAGGAGGGCACCTTTTGGGATGAGCACTGGGTGTTGTATGGAAACCAATTTGACAATAAACTTCAGATATTGAAAAAAAAAAAGAAATACAAATATAACTGTAAAAAAACAAAAAACAAAAATCATGTATATGGCAATTTGGAAATTAACTTGCTTGCTACCAGTCTTCAAAACAAGGCAACATTTCTGGAGTCCGTAGAGGTACTTTTAAAATAAATCCATGCTGGGGCACCTGGGTGGTTCAGTCGGTTAAGCATCCGACTTCAGCTCGGGTCATGATATCGCAGCTCGAGTTTGAGACCAGCGTTGGGCTCTGTGCTGACGGCTCGGAGCCTGGAGCCTGCTTTGGATTCTGTGTCTCTCTCTCTACCCTTCCCCCGCTCATGCTCTGTCTCTCTCTTCTCAAAAATAAATAAAAACATTAAAAAAATTTTAAAAACGTTAAAAAAAAAAGGTTATTTATTTTAATCAGTCTCTACACCCAGTGTGGGGCTTGAAGTCACAGCTCCGAGATCAAGAGTTGTACACTTCACTGACTGAGCCAGCCAGGAGCCCTTAGGGATAGCTTTTGACTTCACATCAGCCTCCTCTGATATAAATATAGCTACTCCTGCTCTTGTGGTTTCCATTTGCATGAGATAGCTTTTTCCATCCTTTCTCTTTCAGTCTGCATGAGCCTTTCAATCTAACGTGGGTTTTTTTGTAGACTGCATACAGTTAGATCTTGCTTTCCATGCATTCAGCCACTCTGTGGTTCTGCACATTTCATTTACATTTAAGATAAGGATTTTTGTTAATGTTTCTTTATTTTGAGAGGGAGGAAGAGAGAGCAGGGCAAGGGCAGAGAGAGAGAGGGACAGAGAGAGACAATCCCAAGCAGGCTCCATGCTGTCAGCACAGAGCCCAATGGGGGGCTCAACACACTAATTGTGAGATCATGACCTGAGCCAAAATCAAGAATCAGATACTTAACTGATGGAGTCACCCAGGTGCCCTGTAAAGTACTGATTGATAGGGAAGGATTTACTATTGCCTGTTCCGTGGAGAGAGTGACCACAGTGAAGCTGATGACCAAGCTCGATTCTGTCTCTGATACAGAGGCTGTCACTACATGCAACACTTGTGATTGCTGGTGACCTGTTTGTCCCACTGGTGGGGAGGCTCCAGCCACATTGGAATTCTGACCTGCTTCGAGGGATGACGGTCAGCTGACCTGTTTGTCCCACTGGTGGGGAGGCTCCAGTCACCCCATTGGAACTCTGACCTGCTTCGAGGCATGACGGTCAGCTGGCCAGCCACACCGTTGTGACCCTTGAAACAAATTTATGTCACCCTTTACACTCTCTAGGCCATTGATACTCTGACTACCTAAGGCATGTCCAGATGGCTTCTGATATTTAAACAGCTGATTGAGTCTGAGACCCTTCTCTGCACTAGTGACATCAGTATTTCAGGTTAGCCTGGTCCTGTACATGGAGTCCTGCTGATACTGATATACTTATTTGTTTGTTTGTTTATTTATTTATTTATTTATTGTCATCTCTACACCCAATATGGGGCTCGAACCCACAAGCCCAAGATCAAGAGTTGTGCGCTCCATCGATCGAGGCAACCAGGTACCCCAACCATTGATAGTAATCTTAACCAACTGATGAATGAAATTGGTCTCAGTCTCTGTTGTCTGTGATTAATCAGAAATTTAATGGAGTGCTGTGCTCATGGGAAAATCTGCTAGAAGCCAAGACAGTACAGAATTGAGGAGTGGCTGTCAGTGGGATTTCAAGTGTCTGCATGTCTTGTGGGCAAAATCATGGACAGATTTTCTTCCTGACTGATCTCCTAAGGATGTCTGTATGGAAAACAGCCTTGGAAGGAGATATAAATCTCCTTCTGGAAGAGAGAACGGATTTGTTTGGCACACAGGAAAATGAAGATAACGTCTTGGGGCAAAGGGAGGCGTGAGTTTGGTGAGGTGGGAAGGTGTGAGGCTTGGGGATGGGGCTGGGGGTGGGTGCAAAGGAAGCCATTGCAAATATTAAGCTCATGTTACTTGCTATGCCATGGGTAATAAAGTTCTTTCCTCTGACTCAGGAGTCTTGTGTCTTTATGCATTCATGGACTGTTGCAGGCACACTTACCCACCAGTAATTCAGGTAAAATCTTGGGCTTTTCATACTTTCTGAAAGTAACCGTATGTGTGACTATACATACATGCATGTATACATGTACATACACACATACACATGAACACACTTTATGTTTTCCTAAGAGGTTGGATTATGCCGAGAAAGCTCACTTAGTCTCTAAATGAGGTTGGGTTTAGGTGTGCAGGTGGGTGCAAATTTTGGAAAGCATATTGATTAATATAAAAAGGATAAAGGATGTAAAATGTTGGGGCAGGGAGGGGCCCGGGGAGAGGGAAGAGTGATCAGTAGGTGGGACATTGCACAGGTGGAAAGGAAGAGCCAAAAGTCCTAGCGACAGGACGGACCAGAAGGGATCATAGGAAAAAAATGATCACTATGTAAGTTTATTAAATTGTTTGCTAAAGAGTGTTCTGGCATTTCTCCCCCAATGTGTCACCTTCAACAGCATCTTTAACAAAGGCCATAGGGCTCATTGAAGCTTTTTAAAAGCATAGATTCTTTTTTCTTTTAATGTCTATTTATTTTTGAGAGACAGAGACAGCACATGGGTGGAGGATTAGAGAAGGAAATGCAGAATCCGAAGCAGGGTCCAGGCTCTGAACTGTCAGCACAGAGCCCAACGTGGGGCTTGAAATCACGAACCTGTAAGATCATGACCTGAGTCAAAGTTGGACGCTCAACCAACTGAGCCACCCAGGCACCCCTCTTATTTCTTTTGTGTTTATTTATTTGTTTTTGGGGGGAGAAGGGCAGAGAGAGACGGAGAGAGAGGGAGAATCCCAAGCAGGTTCCCTGCTGTCACCATAGAACCTGATACAGGCTCAATCTCCCAACTGTGAGATTATGACTTGAGCTGAAATCAAGAGTTGGACACTTAACCTACTGAACCACCTAGGCACCCCTAAAAAAATAGAGTATATATTTTTTCCCTTTAATCCTAATTAAAAAAATCACTTATTGTTTAAATTACATCTAAGTTAGCACATGGTGCAACAATGATTTCAGTAGTAGATTCCTTAAACCCCTTACCCATTTAGCCCACCCCCCTCCCACAACCCCTCCAGTAACCCTCTGTTTGTTCTCCATATTTATGAGTCTCTTATGTTTTGTCCCCCTCCCTGTTTTTATGTTATTTTTGTTTCCTTTCCCTTATGTTCATCTGTTTTGTCTCTTAAAGTCCTCATATGAGTGAAGTCATATGATTTTTGTCTTTCTCTGATTGACTAATTTCATTTAGCATAATACCATCCAGTTCCATCCATGTATTGCAAATGGCAAGATTTCATTCTTTTTGATTGCCGAGTAATACTCCATTGTGTGTGTGTGTGTGTGTGTGTGTGTGTGTGTGTGTGTGTGTGTGTACACACCACATATTCTTTATCCATTCATCCATCGATGGACATTTGGGCTCTTTCCATACTTTGGCTATTGTGGATAGTGCTGCTATAAACATGGGGATGCATGTGTCCCTTCGAAACAGCACACCTGTATCCCTTGGATAAATGCCTAGTAGTGCAATTGCTGGGTCATAGGGCAGTTCTATTTTTAATTTTACGAGGAACCACCATACTGTTTTCCAGAGTGGCTGCACAAGTTTGCATTCTGACCAACAATGCAAAAGAGATCCTCTTTCTCCGCATCCTCGCCAACATCTGTTGTTGCCTGAGTTGTTAATGTTAGCCATTCTGACAGGTGTGAGGTGGTATCTCAATGTGGTTTTGATTTGTATTTCCCTGATGATGAGTGATGTTGAGCATTTTTTCATGTGTCGGTTGGCCATCTGGATGTCTTCTTTGGAGAAGTGTCTATTCATGTCTTTTGCCCATTTCTTCACTGGATTATTTGCTTTTTTGGTGTTGAGTTTGGTAAGTTCTTTATAGATTTTAGATACTAACCCTTTATCTGATATGTCATTTGCAAATATCTTCTCCCATTCTGTCGGTTGCCTTTTAGTTTTGCTGATTGTTTCCTTTGCTGTGCAGAAGCTTTTTATTTTGATGAGGCCCCAGTAGTTCATTTTTGCTTTTGTTTCCCTTGACTCTGGAGACATGTTGAGTAAGAAGTTGCTGCGGCCAAGATCAAAGAGGTTTTTGCCTGCTTTCTCCTCTAGGATTTTGATGGCTTCCTGTCTTACATTTAGGTCTTTCCTCCATTTTGAGTTTATTTTTGTGTATGGTGTAAGAAAGTGGTCCAGGTTCATTTTTTCTGCATGTCGCTGTCCAGTTTTTCCAGCACCATTTGCTGAAGAGACTGTCTTTATTCCATTGGATATTCTTTCCTGCTTTGTCAAAGATTAGTTGGCCGTATGTTTGTGGGTCTATTTCTGGGTTCTCTATTCTGTTGCAATGGTCTAAGTGTGTGTTTTTGTGCCAGTACCATACTGTCTTGATGATCACAGCTTTGTAGTATAGCTTGAAGTCCGGGATTATGATGCCTCCTGCTTTGGTTTTCATTTTCAAGATTGTTTTGGCTATGGGGCACCTGGGTGGCTCAGTCAGTTAAGTGTCCGACTTTAGCTCAGGTCATGATCTTGCAGTTTGTAAGTTTAAGCCCTGTGTCGGGCTCTGTGCTGAGCCAGCTCAGAGCCTGGAGCCTGCTTCAGATTCTGTGTCTTCCTCTCTCTCTGCCCATCTCCTGCTCACGCCCTGTCTCTCTCTGTCTCTCAAAAATAAATAAGTGTTAAAAAAAAAAAAAAAGAGACTGCTTTGGCTATTCAGGGTCTTTTCTGGTTCCATACAAATTTTAGGATTGTTCTAGGTCTGTGAAGAATGCTGGTGTTATTTTGATAGGTATTGCATTGAATATATAGATTGCTTTGGGTGAAAAATAGATTATTTTGTGAGGTAATTAAAAGGGGGGCTCAATTTGATGTCTGGGTTGGCAGATTTTGCAGGAAAGACTAAATTGAGGACAGCAGAGATCCTGAGTGTGTAAATCTATTGGATTTTATTTGTGCTGTCAGCGCAGAGCCCGCTTTGGATTTTCCATCTCCTCCTCTCTCTGCCCCTCCCCCGCTCACTCTCGCTCTCTCTCTCAAAAATATATAAACATTAAAAAAATAAAAAGAAAGTTCCCTTGCTTATTAAACCTGTCGCCCACCCATCTAGAGTGGTCTCTTTCTTTGGTTTCTTCCTGCCCTCTGAGTGTGGGAACCGGCTGTGCAATTTTGGCAGATTGATCTTGGATCCAGGAATTTTGCTGATACATCCTGTTAGTTCTAACAGTTTTTACATCATTGTACATAGATTTGCTATGTCAGCAATTGCACCTGCCAATAGCAAGAATATTGGATTTTTATGTATGTAGCAATAATGCTTTCTAAAAAATACATTTAGTTTATCTTAAAGATCCTATTTTTAAGTAATTTCTCCACCCAACATAGAGTTTGGAACTTAGAACCCTGAGATCAAGAGTCACATGGTCTATGGACTAAGCCAGCCACGTGCCTCCAAATGGATTTTATTTTTATTTATTTATTTTAATGTTTACTTATTTTTTGAGAGAGAGAGCATGAGCAGGAGAGGGGCAGAGAGAGAGGGAGACACAAAATCTGAAGCACGCTCCAGGCTCTGAGCTGTCAGCACAGAGCCTGACGCGGGGCTTGAACCCACGAACCGTGAGATCATGACCCTGCCGTCCCCCAGCCTCCCACTATCAACAACCTGCATCAGAGCAATACATTTGTTACAATGAACCAACATTGATACATCATCATCAACCAAAGTCCATCGTTTACATTAGGTTTTACTCTTTGTGTGACACATTGTATGGGTTTGGGCCAATGTATAATGACATGTATCTACCATTGTAGCATCATACAGAGTAGTTTCACCGTTCCAAAAAGCCTCATGCATATGTATTCACCCCTCCTGTTCTTCCTCCCCCTGAGCCTGGCAACTACTATCTTTACTGTATAGTTTAGCCTTTTCCAGAATGTCATGTTGCTGGGATCATATGGTGTGCAGCCTTTTCAGATTGGCTTCTTTCACTTAGTAATATTTATTTAAGGTTCTTGCATTTCTTTTCATGGCTCCGTAGCTCATTTCTTTTTGGCATTAAACAGAATTTGTCTGCATGGATGACAGTTATTTATTTCACCTCCTGAAGGGCGTCTCTGTTCTTTCCAAGTTTTGGCAGCTATGAATAAAGCAGCTATAAACATTTGTGTGCAGAAATCTGTGTGTAGACATAAACGTCCACCTCATTTGGATAAGTACCTAGGGTGAGATTTCAGGATCATGAGAGAGGCTATTTAATTTTGTAAGAAACCTCATCTACCCTCCAGTGCGGCCCTACCATTTTGTGTTCTCATCAACAGTGAAGGCACGTTCCTGCTTGCCCACCTCCGTGCTAGTATTTGGTGGCATCACTTTTGAATTATACCCTCTCTAATAGACACCTAATGTATCTCACTGTTTCAATTCGCGATCCACGATGGGCATCTATTCATTTGCTTATTTGCTAAGTGTGTGTCTTCTTTGGTGAGTTGTCTATACAGATCTTTTGCCCATTAAAAAAAAAAATCAAGTTGTTTGCTTTCTTGTTGAATTTTAACCAGTTCTTTGTATATTTTGGATAACAGTCCTTTATCAGATATGTCTTTTGCAAATGTTTCCTCCCAATATCTGGCTTGTCTTCTCATTCCCTTGACAGTGTCTTTCGTGGAGTAGAAGTTTGTAATTTTAATGAAGTCTGATGTAACAATTATTTCTTTCATGGATTATGCCTTTGGTGTTGTATCTAAAAAGTTGTCACAGGGGCACCTGGGTGGCTCAATTGGTTAAGTGTCTGACTCTTGATTTCAGCTCAGGTCATGGTCTCATGGTTTGTGGGATCGAGCCCCACATCAGGCTCTGTGCTGACAGTGTGGAGCCTGCTTGGGATTCTTCCTCTCTCTCTCTGTCTCTCTCTCTTTCTGCCTCTCCTCTCTCTCTCTCTCTCTCTCTCTCTCTCAAACATAAATAAATATTAAAAAAAAAGTTATCACAGAACCTAAGGTCATCTAGATTTTCTCCCGTTATCTTCTAGTGGTTTTACAGTTTTGTGTTTTACATTTATGTCTAGGATCAATTTTGAGCTAACTTTTGTGAAGGGTGCAGGATCTGTATCCAGATTGATTTTTTTTTCCCTTGCATGTGGATGTCCACGTGTTCCAGTGCTGTTTGCTGAAAAGACTATCCTTTTCCCATTGAATTACCTTTGCTCCTTTGTGAGAGAGCAGTTGACTGCCTTTGTGTGAGTCTATTTCTGGGCTCTTTGTTCTGTCCCATTTATCTGTTTGCTTATTATTTTACTGATGACACACTGTCTTAATTAATTTGGCTTTATATTAAGTCTTGACATTGGGCCTCCTCAGCCTTCTGATTTTTTTCTTCTACTTTATTATTTTTTTAATGTTTATTTATTTTTGAGAGAGAGAGAGAGAGAGCATGAGCGGAAGAGGGGCAGAGAGAGGGGGACAGAAGATCCAAAGCAGGCTCCACACTGACAGCCACCAGCCTGATGTGGGGCTTGAACTCACAAACCACAAGATCATGATCTGAGCTGAAGTTGGGCACTCAACTGACTAAGCCACCCAAGTGCCCCTCTTCTACTTTAATACTGGGTTGGCTTTTCTGGACCTTATACCTCCATATACAGACGTTAGAATCAGTTAGTCGATACCTACAAGTAATTTGGTGGAATTTTGATGAGGATTTCATACATCTACAGATCAGTTTGGGAAGACCTGATATCTTAACAACATCGAGTCTTTTAATCCGTGAACGTAGATATAAGCTGCACTTGATCTTGCCGTAATATTGTATGGCAGTATATGCAATATTGAGTGTCATAATTTTGGATTCCCAGGCATGTATGAGATTTGTGAAATATGTGTGGTTATCTTTGTAAGATTTTGGAAAATTATTAGGAAGTATCATTCTTCAGTATTTTTGGATGGCCTAAGTCACGTTGGTTTATGGAATATATGTATATTTTTTAACGTTTATTTTTGAGAGACAGAGAGAAACAGACCATGCGTGGGGGAAAGGGATTCTGATGGGGGAAACCATCAGCACAGTAGCCCAATGTGGGGCTTGAACTCACTAACCGTGAGATCATGATCTGAGCTGAAGTCAAACACTCAACCAACTGAGCCACCCAGGCACCCCTGGTTTAGTTAATATTTAAGAGTAGTGAGATGCTATTGATAAACTATATGACCTAGTGCTGTTTTCATGAGGAACCTTTCTTATAAATATTGCTGTTTATTCTATAGACATTGCCCAGCTTAGAATTTGTATCTCTTTTTGTGTCCATATTGATAAAACATTTATTCCCAGAAATACCCACATCAACTAGACTTTTCAAATAATTGCACTGAGTTGTGGAAAGCATCTCTAGTTAATAACATGTTCTCTGTATTACTCTTCTTGAGGAATCCTTCTCGCAATGAACTTCTTAGGGCAGCACAGGGTCTGATGAAATACATGTGAATCATTGCCAGCCCCTCGCCTGTCAGGTGGGAACATTTCCCAGTTCTACCACCTGAGACCCCTGTCTGCCTCCAGGTGTTGTGGGAAAGAGAAAGTTTCTGACACCAAACCTGCCTCTTTGCAGAGCCTTGCTAGGAAACTTATAATTGTTCCTGGGAATTGGGATCTGTTCTATACTCAACCTGGGGCTCAAACTTGTGACCCTGAGATTAAGAGTCACCTGCTCCACTAACTGAGCTATCCAGCCAGCTGCCCCTGGGAGGAAGCTTTTACAAATTATTCTTACCTGCCTTATTGTGTATTGTCATGGAAAATGCAGGTGAAATGATAATTGCAGTTCTGTGGGGAGATGAGGTCACAGAATCATACCCATATCAGCTCTGGTTGCCTCCCTCTGCCACACAGGGGGTGGCATGACTGTCCCATTGAGCCTGCATCCTGGCGACAGGAGAGATGGGGTGAGTATTTTCTCTGTCAGTCTGAGTGACTCAAACTGTAAGGGAGTGAGATGTATCAGGGTCTGTGTCTGGATTGATCCTTATGGCAGGAAAAAGGATTCTTCTGGGGTAGAAAGTGGTTTGGGCTGAGGTCCTCCCCCAGACCCTAACTGTAGTTTTTTGTTTTAATTTTTTAATGTTTATTTATTTTCTAGAGAGAGAGACAGAGACAGAGTGTGAGCGAGCGAGAGAGGGAGACACAGAATCCAAAGCTCAGGCTCCATGCTCTGAGCTGTCAGCCCAGAGCCCGACGTGGGGATCAAACTCACAAACCGTGAGATCATGACCTGAGCTCAACCGACTGAGCCACCCAGGCGCCCCTCCTCATGCAGTTTTAATGGACATCCCTCCCTGACCGTGCATGCTGGAGTTAGGTGTAGCCAAGTCTGAACTTTACGATCCTCAAGACTGCGATTCAGAAATTAATATGCTATTCAAGCCGCTTCCTGAAACCACAGAGAAATTTACACGATAGTGTGTAGTTATGTCCTTAAAGTGTTACTGTGCATGTGATAGTGAGTTTCATGGAGTTAATCACATCATGTGTCTCTCACTGCAAATAATGTGCCTGAATTGCATGTGCTGAATCATAATTGTGTTTCTCCTATGTACCCTTGATGCATCTAATAGAGATAGTAACTAAATCTCTGCTGAAAATATTTGCAAACTAGTGATCACGGAAGGACAATTTTCCTTTGTGAATTTAGGAGAGACTTTCAGGAAAAGGTGACCCTCACATGTGAGGGATTTGGAGGGCAGGAAAACGAAGGACTTCAGCGCGTTTCAGCTTAAATGTGTCTTCTGATATTTTGTGTGGTTTTCAAAGTTCTGGCATCATTTTCAGACTCATCCT
Source organism: Panthera tigris (assembly GCF_018350195.1). Classification (NCBI taxonomy): domain Eukaryota; kingdom Metazoa; phylum Chordata; class Mammalia; order Carnivora; family Felidae; genus Panthera; species Panthera tigris. Next base: position 4,264,644 of record NC_056674.1, read on the forward strand.
TCATTTCTTCTATTCGATGCTCATGATTTCATGCCTTGAAATTCCATTTCACATGCTTGTTTTGCAGCTTACTATCTTTCTCGTCTTGTAGTTTTTGTTTTTTGTTTTTTTTTTCAAAAATCACAGCTCACTGCCTGCTCTCTAAGGAGGAATAATATAGATCCTATTCTAAATGTTTTCTTTATCTCCAAATGTTTTATTTAAATCTACAAATCCAATAGTTTAGGGCAAAGTGAAATATTACACAACAATTTCTGTTGTGGGGGAGGGGAAATCATATGATTACTTCTGTTGCTATACTAACATTGATCCACATTTGGGAAATCCGTTTTGCTCATGGATAGATACTATTCAGGTCTTTATTCAGACCTTTTCATCTTCATTCACAAGTGATGTTGGTCAATGGAACAAACATTTTAGCAAAAATGAAGAATTGTCACAATCAAACCTAAGTTAAAGTCAATTTCAAAGATTACCCTGTATGCGTGCATATATCTGTATTGCATTTTATTTTTTTTTTAATATTTTTTTAACGTTTATTTATTTTTGAGACAGAGAGAGACAGAGCATGAACAGGGGAGGGGCAGAGAGAGAGGGAGACACAGAATCTGAAACAGACTCCAGGCTCTGAGCTGTCAGCACAGAGCCCAACGCGGGGCTTGAACTCACAGACTGTGAGATCATGACCTGAGCCGAAGTCAGACGCTTAACCGACCAAGCCACCCAGACGCCCCTCATTTTATTTTTTTTTAACATTTATTCATTTTTGAGGGACAGAGAGAGACAGAGTGTGAGTGGGGGAGGAGCAGAGAGGAAGGGAGACACAGAATCTGAGGCAGGCTCCAGGCTCTGAGCTGTCAGCACAGGGCTTGATGTGGGACTCGAATTCACTGACTGCGAGATCATGACCTGAGCTGAAGTCAGGCACTTAACCGACTGAGCCACCCGGGTGCCCCCATGTATCTGTATTATTTAAAGATACAACCAGGTACGGGTGCCGGAGTGCTTCCAAGTAGAGCATGCAATTCTTGATCTCAGGGTTGTGAGTTCGAGGCCCATGTTGGGGTAGAGATTACTTAAAAATAGAATCTTAAAAAAAAAGAAAGACACAACCAGGTAGCTATGAGAGTATATAGCATGATGGTAAACACCAGGATTATTGCACCCTGGCTATTGTAATATTTCAGTGAGTCATATAACCTCATTTTAATTAAAGCCTCCTTGTCTGTAAAACGTATACATCTCTAAGTATTAAATAATTTACCATAGGTAAAGCATTAATAAGAGTGACTAGGAGCACCTGGGTGGCTCAGTTGGTTAAGCATCTGACTTCACCTCAGGTCATGATCTCATGGTCTGTGAGTTCGAGCCCTGTGTCAGCTCAGAGCCTGGAGACCACTTCTGATTCTGTGTCTCCCTCTCTCTCTGCCCCTCCCCTGCTCGTACTCTCCCTCTGTCTCAAAAAGAAATAAAAAACATTTTTTAAAAATAAAAAAAAGAGTAAATGAGAACTATATAAAGCAATATGTTAAACTTGGAAATCTTTTTTTTTTTTTTAGTGTTTTTTAATGTTTATTTATTTTGAAAGGAAGAGAGACAGAGCACAAGAAGGAGAGGGGCAGAGATTGGGAGACACAGAATCCAAAGCAGACTCCAGATTCTGAGCTGTTAGCACAGAGCCTGACTCAGGGCTTGAACTCACGAACCACGAGAACATGACCTGAGCCGAAGTCGGACGCTTATCTGACTGAGCTACCCATGCGCCCCTGAACTTGGAAATCTTTGAATCAAAGAAAACGTGTGCATTTGAAAGAAATTCTCAGAGAAAAGTAGTAGCACGTGGAGAATTTTAAATTTATTTTCCACGAACCATTAGCCCGCAACTCTTGTTTTCATGTAGAGTCTTCTCTTTGTGAATGCGAATTCTGAACCCTGGAAAATGACAGAATGGCCTCAACAGATGTGAAATTTGCTGTGATCTTCTTATTCCAGATAGTTTTTGGAATCCTGGGAAACTTCTGGTTCTTCCACCATTTTACATCCCATTACCTCAGGGGATACGGGGCAAAGTCCACAGGCTTGATTCTCAGGCACTTGACTTTAATCAACTCCTTGGTGATTCTCTCTCGAGGAATCCCAGAGACCATGGCAGCTTTTGAGCTGAAATCTTTTCTCAGTGACTTTGGATGCAAAGTTGTTTTCTTTGTTCACAGAGTGGCCCGGGGTATGTCCATCGACACCACCTGCCTCTTGAGTGTCTTCCAAGCCATCACCATCAGTCCCTGGGGCTCCAGGTGGGCAATGCTTAAAGGGAAAGCTTCCCAATACATTGGCCCCTCAAATATCCTCTGCTGGACTCTGAACATAATACTCCATATTATGGTTCCTGTGTATGTGACTGACAAATGGAACAGCAGAAACACTTCAAGAACTATGGACTTTGGATACTGTACTTCTAAACTGCAAGACAAACACACAGACTTACTATATATGTTGTTGATATCTGTCCATGATGTTTTGTGCTTGGGGCTCATAACTTGGACCAGTGTGTTCATGGTTTCCATCCTGCACAGGCACAGGCATCAGGTCCAATACATTCATAGAACCAAAGTGCCCCCTACGTCCTCCCCTGAGATCAGAGCCACTCAAAGTATCCTTGTCCTGGTGAGCACCTTTGTATTTTTTTACACCTTCTCCTCCATTATTTACATTTATTTTTCTGTTTTTTATAAGACCTGCTGGTGGCTGATGACCACCTCCGCCCTAATCAATTCAGGTTTCCCAACTGCCTGCCCCTTTATTCTCCTGAGTCACAACCACTGTGTATCCAGATTCTTCTCTGTGTGCATGGGAAGAAATACACACTTCCCTCGTCTCATCAGAGAAATATAAATTGTCTGGTTTGCACTGTGTTCAGCCACATCTTTTTTTTTTTTAATGTTCATTTGTTTTTGAGAGAGACAGACAGCATGAGAGAGAAAGTGAGACACAGAATGTGAAGCAGGCTCTAGGCTCTGAGCTGTCAGCACAGAGCCCAACATGGGGCTTGAACCCATGAACCGTGAGATCATGACCTGATCTGAAGTCAGATGCTCAACTGACTGAGCCACCCAGGCACCCCAGTGTTCAGCCACTTGTTATACTCATCCTTCAAGAAATCTTCAGTAAAATAGTCTTATTTTATTAAAAAATTTTTTTAAGTTTATTTATTTTGAGAGAGAAAGAGACAGAGCAAGTGGGGGAGGGACAGAGAAAGAGAGAGGGGAGAGAGAGAATCCCAAGCAGGTTCTTCACTGTCAGTGCAGAGTCCGATGTAGGGCTCAAACTCACGAAACTGTGAGATCATGACCCAAGCCCAAACCAAGAGTCGGATGTTTAACCAAGTGAGCCACCAAGTCGCCCAGTCAGTCTTATTTTATAGAGTTTTGAATAAGACAGAGATTCTGCTACAATAAGGAGTAAATAACAGCCATTGTAAATGAAATCCTATGTAATAATTATGTAAGTACTCATGTAATTACATTTTATTAATGCTGGTCGTGGAGAAATTCAGAGTCCAATAAATAAAACGGTCCTGAAATAACGTAGAGTTACTGGAAATGTCTTTGGGTGTATAATTTTTTAAAATGCTTATTTATTTATTTTGAGAGAGATAGAGCATGAATGGCAGAGGGACAAAGAGAGAGAGAGGGAGAGCGAGAATTCCAAGCAGGCTTTGTGCTGTCAGCACAGACCCCCAACTCAGGATCAATCTAATGAACCGTGAGGTCATGACCTGAGCCAAAGTCAAGAGTCGGGCGCTTAACCGACAGAGCCAGCCAGGCACCCTGGATGTATAATTTTTAATGTGACATATCAAATTTCCTTGGGATTTACTGGCCATGTGATCGTAAGACTAGTTGTGCCTGTAAGAGGAATACCTGTGGGGTGTTCCTTCGAGGAATTCAGGGCAGAGGGTTCCGCATCGCTGTAACGTAATGCAAGTGTCCTGAGGTGAAGCTGGAGGTAAAATTAGGTTTTCATTGTTAAGGACAATGACAACCAGGTTGTGAATATTGTGTCTCACATTCTTAGAGAACAGTAGTAGTTTGAAATTAGAAAACATGCGTGTTGGGGCGCCTGGGTGGCTCAGTCAGTTAAGCATCCGACTTCAGCTCAGGTCATGATCTCACGGTTCATGGGTTCGAGCCCCGCGTTGGGCTCTGTGCTGACAGCTCAGAGCCTGGAGCCTGCTTCACATTCTGTGTCTCCCTCTCTCTCTGCCCCTCCCCTCCCCTGCTCGCACTTTGTCTCTTGCTCTCTTTCAAAAGTAAATAAAAATTAAAAAAAAGAAAAAAGAAAACGTGTGTGGAGAAAGATGAGCATGTTAAAAATATTTTCAGTGGAACCTTGGAATTCTGAGGAGACAAAGGCCAAGGCAGGATGATATGTTAGCTGAGATGTAAAAAGAGTGGAGGTAGAAGGCTAACATTAAGTAGACATTTTATGTCTGTGATGAGAATGAATTAATATTCAGGGTCTTTGGAAGGTCAGTTGTTCTGGGATCGGTCTTGGTGCCAACAGGCTGGTTGATGAGAAGTCGATTCCAAGGAGGGTGCCTGCATTTCCAAGTTGGGGAGACAAGCTTATAGAGGAACTCTTCATTAAGCTTGGATTAGCAGAGGAGTAGCCATCTGGAGACCAAAGACGTGAATCTATTGAATCCATTTTGCTTAATGAGCTTTCCTGCTTTTGAAATCACCCAACAGAGCAAATGGACACATTCAAAAGAAAACAGTAGATATCAACTCAGACATAATTTAATGTACTTTTTGTTTTTGAGAGAGAGAGAGAGTGTGTGTGTGTGTGAGAGTGGGGGAACAGCAGAGAGAGAGGGAGACACAGAATGTGAAGCAGGCTCCAGGCTCTGAGCTGTCAGCACAGAGCCTGACGTGGCCTCGAACTCATGAACTGCAAAATCATGACCCAAGCCAAAGTCAGACGCTCAATCGAACCAGTCACCCGGGCACCCCAATATAATTTAATGTAAATATCTGTAATTAACTTATAAATGGTTGCAATTTTAATGTAATTTTTTTTACTTTGGAATCTGTCTAAATTTGCAGGAAAGTAGCAAAGAACATAGAATTCCCATCTTCCCCTCCCCCTGTCTCTCCTGTTGTTAACATCTTACATTTCCATGGTTTCCATGGTACATTTTGGAAAACTAAGAAACCAGCCCTGGCACCGCACTGTAAATTGAATTGTAGACTTTATTCTTATTTCATCAGTTTTAACACGAATGTCTTTTTTTTTTTTATTCCAGGATCCAGTCCAGAATACCACATTACATTCAGCCGACATGTGTCTCCAACTTCCTCTGCTCTCTGATTCTCAGTCTCCTAGAATTTGATGAACTTGACAGGTATGTGGAGGACTGTTCAGGTACTGTCTAGAATACCTCTAAAATGTGTTTTGTCTGATGTTTTTCTTTGATTAGACAATGCTTACTTAGAAAAAACATCTCATCACATCATATCACTGGAAATGAATTATTCATTAATCATTAATCTTTACTTATCACCGGCTATGTCGATCTCGACCACTTGGTTATCAAGTGTTGGTAGTGTTTTCCAGTTTTTCCACTATAAAATTTCTATTTGTCCATTCCCATTGTGTATTGATTGGAAGGGAGTTGATAGGTTTAGCCCAAACACAATGGTGTGGGAGCAGGTGAACTGATCTTCACCTCTTGGAAAGAGCAGGTGAACTAATCTCTACCTCTTGGAAAGAGGAATATCCGTGTATACTATTTAGCATTCTTCTGCAAGAAATATTTGTCTCTTCTCCCTCATTTATTTGTTCCATTTTTATTTGTATCATTGAAATATAAGGTACATTGAGAAAACTAGTTAATGTTCCCTTTTGCCCTATTAAATTTGCTTTGTGGGATAAAAATTCCTGGAGGGCATCAGGAATTCCCCAGTTTATGAGGTCAAACAAGCAGTATTTTGTATGCCCATGTCACATGTTTGTATTGGCCTCAACATGCACACCGAGTTCTGCTAAAGGGCAAAAAAATAACCTAACAAAGTGCTCATTCTTCCCTTCATGAGTCCAAAGTTACTATTAGTGCCAGGATCATTGCATCAGGACTGAGAACAGGCAAGGGATCCAGAGGGTCCTTATAGAACTAGTTCATAGTGTTTGTTTCTATTCTCTGGTCTTAGCAGATATTTATAGCTTCAACTTTCATCTGAGAATTTTGGGATTTTGTGATACATAAGCGTCTTCAAAAACATTTTTATGGCACATCATAAAGATCATTACAAAAGTCTATGACCTCATTTCAGATGGGACCTAAAAATTTACTTGTTGATATTTATTTTTTAAATTTTTATTTCTTTGAGAGAGAGATCAGGAGAGGAGCAGAGAGAGAAGGAGAGAGAGAATCCCAAGCAGGCTCTGTGCTGTCAGTTCAGAGCCTAGTGAGGGGCTTGAACTCATGAACTGGGATATCATGACCTGAGCCAAAATCAAGACTTGGACGCTTAACCAACTGAGCCACCCAGGTACCCCTACATTCATTCATTCATTCATTCATTCATACATTTCAATTTTATTTTTTATTTTTCTAAAATTTACATCCAAATTAGCATATAGTGAAACAATGATTTCAGGAGTAGATTCCTTAATGCCCCTTACCCATTTAGCCCATCCCCCCTCCCACCACTCCTCCCATAACCCTCAGTTTGTTCTCCATATTTATGAGTCTCTTCTGTTTTGTCCCCCTCCCTGTTTTTATATTATTTTTGTTTCCCTTCCCTTTTGTTCATCTGTTTTGTCTCCTGAAGTCCTCATATGAGTGAAGTCATATGATTTTTGTCTTTCTTTGACTGACTAATTTCACTTAGCATAATACCCTCCAGTTCCATCTACATAGTTGCAAATGGCAAGATTTCAATCTTTTTGATTGCCGAGTAATACTCCATCGTTTATTATACCACAGCCTTCTTTATCCATTCATCCATCGATGGACATTTGGGCTCTTTCCATACTTTGGCTATTGTTGATAGTGCTGCTATAAACATTGGGGTGCATGTGCCCCTTCGAAACAGCACACCTGTATCCCTCGGATAAATACCTAGTAGTACAATTGCTAGGTCATAGGGTAGTTCTATTTTTAGTTTTTTGAGGAACCTCCATACTGTTTTCCAGAGTGGGGGCACCGGCTTGCATTCCCAACTACACTTATTTTTTTTAACTAATGTCCCTTAGACTTTATTTAGGGTAGAATCATCAGAAGGGAGAGACTATTTAATAAAGTGTATTTCATTTCACTCTGACTCATACTTGATTTCATTTCCTTGGGGGGCTCACACGTCCAATATTGTCATGGAGGTAGAATCACAAACTTGGGCATGTTGACCATATGATGTCATACGCTTCCTGGGAATATTGAGCGAAAGAGGCCTCATGCAGCAGACACTGCTAGAACCCTGCAAGCCCAGAATTTTCCAGGATGGAGGTGGACCATGCTGGAGACAGAGCTGTCATTGGTTGCTCTTGGGTCCTGTTCATGTCGCCCACCTCTTAGAAGCCCTGTGCGTGATCAGGTACCGAGATTAGCCATCACTCCAGAGATTATTTCCTCATGCCTCTCTGAAATCATATCTCCCCCAGGCTCACACCTGGATTCTCCAATCTAATTTCTGTCAGATTTTTACATTTTTCATAATATCATATAATTGGAACCATACATTATATAACCTTTTGAAACTGGTTTCTTTCACTCAGCGTAATGCCTTTGATATTAAACCATGCTGTGCTGTAGATTAATAGTTCATTCCTTTTTATTCCTGAGTGACATTTCATTGTATGGATATGCCACAGTTTTTAAAAAAATTTTTATTTAAAAAATTTTTTTTGACTTTTTTTTTTAACGTTTATTTATTTTTGAGACAGAGAGAGACAGAGCATGAACGGGGGAGGGGCAGAGAGAGAGGGAGACACAGAATCGGAAGCAGGCTCCAGGCTCTGAGCCATCAGCCCAGAGCCCGACGCGGGGCTCGAACTCACGGACCGCAAGATTGTGACCTGAGCTGAAGTCGGACGCCCAACCGACTGAGCCACCCAGGCGCCCCTAAAAATTTTTTTTTAATGTGTATTCATATTTGAGAGACAGAGAGTGACTGGGGGAGGGGCAGAGAGAGAGAGGGAGACACAGAATTCGAAGCAGGCTCCAGGCTCTGAGCTGTCAGCACAGAGCCCGACGTGGGGCGCGAACTCACGAACTGCGAGATCATGACCTGAGCTGAAGTCAGATGCCTAACTGACTGGGCCACTCAAGCATCCTGATATGCCCCAGTTTGTTAATCCAATTAGTTATTAAACATTTGGGTTGTTTCAACTTTGCCAATTACACTATAATGCATAAATACTCCATAGATGTATTTTTTGGTGATGTAATTTTAAAATCTTTTATGTGTAAATATTTGAGGTATTCTGAAAAATGTAGATTTTACAATCATTAACTCTTCAGCTTAAATTTTTAGGTTCCAGGGGTGCCTGGGTGGCTCAGTCGGTTGAACAGCTTATTTATTTTTGAGACAGAGAGAGACAGAGCATGAATGGAGAGGGTCAGAGAGAGGGAGACACAGAATCCGAAACAGGCTCCAGGCTCCGAGCTGTCAGCACAGAGCCCGACGCGGGGCTCGAACTCACGGACCGTGAGATCATGACCTGAGCCGAAGTCGGCCGCTCAACCGACTGAGCCACCCAGGCGCCCCTGAACAGCTGACTCTTGATGTCAGCTCAGGTCATGACCTCATGGGTCGTGAGATCCAGCTCCATGTACTGTTAACATGGAGTCTGCTTGGATTCTCTCCCTCTCTCGCTCTCTTGCTCTCCCTCACCCTCTCTCCGTACCTCTCCCTGCTCATGCACTCTCTTTCTCTCTCTAAATTAAATAAATAAACATTTTTTCAAAATGTAGATTTCAGGGGCGCCTGGGTGGCTCAGTCGGTTAGACATCTGACTTCAGCTCAGGTCACGATCTCACAGTTTGTGAGTTCGAGCCCCGTGTCGGGCTCTATGCTGACAGCTCAGAGCCTGGAGCCTGCTTCAGATTCTGTGTCTCCTTCTCTCTCTGTCCCTCCCCTGATCATCCTCTGTCTGTCTCTCTCTCTCTCAAAAATAAATAACCATTAAAAAAAATTTTTTTTAATGTAGATTTCAGTCATTCCAGAGGTGAGAATCATTGACCAAAGTCTATCTTTCACTCACATGCTCCCTTCCTTAATAACATACAGAGAAAACTCTGTCCTGGATCTGAAATAGCTGGATTTTACTGTAGGACAGTTTACAAGCTCCTTTTACCTGTGAATATAGGTGGCAAATATTACCTTTTTAATCAAAATGAAGTCAGCAATGAATTAAAACAATTTCTTGTACACATATTTCATAGTGATGCATCAATGCTTTGTTTCCTTTCCATATTATTCAAAGTAGGAATTTAAAACATTTACAAAATTAGGGGCGCCTGGGTGGCTCAGTTGGCTGGGCGTCAGACTTTGGCTCAGGTCATGATCTCATGGTCCGTGGATTCGAGCCCCGCCTGGGGCTCTGTGCTGACAGCTCAGAGCCTGGAGCCTGCTTCGGATTCTGTGTCTCCCTCTCTCTCTGCCCCTCCCCTGCTCGTGCTCTGTCTCTCTCTCTCTCTCAAAAATAAATATTTAAAAATTAAAAAAAAATTAACTCTGTAATGAGAAAACAACATAACACTTGCAGGTGATTATCACACAAGAGTATTGAAATCTGTTTGAGTCCCTCACTTCAGTCCTCATGAGCATATACCTACAGGTGGAATTTCTGGATCATATGGTAATCATGTGTTTAATGTTTTTTTTTCCCCAAGATTTTATTTTTTTAAGCAATCTCTTCACCCAGTGTGGGGCTCGAACTCACAACTCTGAGATCAACAGTCACAGGCTCTTCTGACTGAGCCAGCCAGGCGCCCCCATGTGTTTAACTTTTTGAGGAAAAGCATAGCAACTGCACCATTTTGCCTTTGTTCTGGGAATACCCAAGAGTTACAACTTCTTCCTATCCTCACCAATGCTTTGTATTTCTTGTTTTTGTTTGTTTTTTTGTCTCTATGTAATCATCATCCTAATGGGTGTGAAGTGGTGTACCATTGAGGTTTTGATTTTCATTTCTGTAATGATTAGTGATGTTGAATATTTTGTAATGTGTTGTTTAATAATGTTGAACATCATTTGTGTCTCTTTTTCAGAGAAATGTGTGTTCAAGTCCTACGACTCTTTTTTAATTGGGCTTGTTGTTGAATTGTAAGAGTTCTTTATGTATTCTGGCTATTAACTCTTCATCAGATACCTGATCTGCAAATATTTTCTTCCATTCTTTGGGTTGCCTTTGTACTCGTTTAATAATGTACTAGGATGCACAAAAGCTTTTACTTTTGATAAAGTGTATTTTATCTGTTTCTTTTTTTTCTTTTGCTGCCTGTGCTTTTGGTGTCAAATCCAAGAGATAATTCCCATGTCCAAGGTCATGTAACTTTTTCATTATGTTTCCTTGTAAGAGCTTTATTGTTTTAGCTTTTATGTTTAGGTATTTGATCCTTCTTGGATTAGTTTTTTGTGTTTAGTGTAAAGTAAGGATCCAGGTTCATTCTTCTGCCTGTGGATATCAAGTTTTCCTGGCACCACTTGCTAAAAAGTCTGTCCTGGCACCCTTGTCAAAAATATTCTGACATATATACAAGGGCTATTTCTGGGTTCTCTGTTTTATTCCATTAGCATATGGCCTGCGTATTATGTATGGCCCACAACACACTTTTTTGATTACTCTAGTTTTGCAGTAAGTTTTGAAATCAGAAAGTGTAAATCCTCCAGCTTTGCTCTTTTTTTAGGATTGTTTTGGTTATTTGGGGACTCTTGACATTCCTTATTAGTTTTAGGATGGGTTTTTCTATTTCTGAAAATATTTATTCAATTATTTTGCTTATCTTAAAGTTTTTTTTTTGTTGTTTGCTTGTTTTGAGTTATAAGAGTTCTTTATATATTTTGGACATCAGAACCTTATCAGTTATATAACTCACCAATGTTTTCTCCCAGATAGGTTGTCTTTTCATTTCCTTGATAGTATCCCTCAATGCATATATATATATATTTTCTTTTTGTGAGAGAGAATGCATGCACGTGTGTGCATACACATGAATAGGGGAGGAACAGAGGGAGAGAGAATTGCAAACAGGCTCCACACCCAGCACGGGGCTCACTCTCATGAACCATGAGATCATGGCATGAGCCGAAATCAAGAGTCAGATGCTTAACTGACTGAGCCATCCAGGCACCCCTGCATAAGTTAATTTAATTTTGGTAAAGCCAAATTTACTTTTTCCTTCTTTCTTTTGTATACCACACCTGTCACATATTCAAAAACCATGTCTCCACATATACGTGTCTAGCCTATTTTTCCTTCTAGCCTATTTTTCATTTCAGAGCCAAATCCATCAGGACGATTTTTCATTTTTAATGCGTGGCTGTATATGGTCGGTCCCTCAACCTTTTTGTGTCCATATTCTTCAGTTCCCTCACCTTAGTGACACTCTTGCTATTAAAACTGTCTGCAGTGCCTTGATGGCTCAGTTGGGTAAGAGTCTGACTTCGGCTCAGGTCATGATCTCACAGTGTGGGTTGGAGCCCCGCGTCGGGCTCTGTGCTGACAGCTCAGAGCCTGGAGCCTGCTTCACATTCTGTGTCTCCCTCTCTCTCTGCCCCTCCCCTGCTTGCACTCTCTCTCTCTCTCTCTCTGAAAAATAAACATTAAAAAAAATAAAAAAATAAAACCGTCCATTGATCTCTTATATTGTCATTTATATTGTCATTGTACCCAGTCACACATACATGCACACACATCCAGTATTGCATGAAACTTTATTATTATTATTATTTTTAAAAGATTTTATTTTGGGGGATGCCTGGGTGGCTCCGTCAGTTAAGCAACCGACTCCTGATTTTGGCTCAGGTCATGATCTTTCGGTTCATGGGATCGAGCCCTGTGTTAGGCTCTGTGCTGACAGCATGGAGCCTGCTTGGGATTCTCTGTCTCACTCTCTCTCTGCCCCTCCCCCAGTTGCTCTCTATCTTGTTCTCTCTCAAAATAAATAAATAAACATTAAAAAACAGATTTTAAGTAATCTCTACGCCCAACGTGGGGCTCAAACTCACGACCCTGAGATCAAGAGTCACATCCTCTACCGACTGAGCCAGCCAGGTACCCCCCCATCCCTGTTTTTATTAAGATTCATCTTTTGTATTTTATCATCTTATTTTATGGCTACAAATCCCAGTATATTCCTGAGTACAAGTGGTGATACTGGAGATTAATTCTTGAGATTTGTTTGTGACTTATGGGACTGCTCTAATGTCTGAGCATCGACATGAAATTTACTAGTGCTTGTTGACTGGGATCATGCTGAACCTAAGAGGCTGGATACATCTGCATTATAAAATATGAACAACTGTTAACAATTATCAAGTAGTTTGCTGAGACTATTCAAACATCTATTTGTAATATGGTGCATCAGTCACAAATGCTCTGCAAAATGCATAGTCACAAGTCCTCTATTCTTCAAAAAAAAATCCATGCAGTTGTGTTATCCATTTTAAACACAAATTCATCAGTTGTTGGTTCTTTTAAAAGTTTTAATATCAAAAGAAAAAAAAAGAAAAACTCACAAAAACCAAAAAATGATCCAAACAAAAAAAACCCCAAAAAAACAAAAAAAACCCAAAAACTTTAATATCAAGGTATATTAATTAAATAAGATATATTCAGTGCCTCTTTTCCTCTGTTTTGAAAAATAGTGTTTAGTGAAGGAAACTGAACTATCCCTTGAAAATATAGAAAACACTAATATGAAAATATAGAAAACATGGGAGCACCTGCCTGGCTCAGTTGGTTGAGCATGTGACTCTTGATTTCAGGTTGTGAGTTCAAGCCCCATGTTGGTTGTAGAGCTTACTTAAAAAATGAAATAAAATCAGAGCATCTGGGTGGCTTAGTCAGTTAAGCATCCAACTTCGGCTCAGGTCTGGTGACGTGATCTCACGGATCGTGAGTTTGAGTCCCATATTGGGCTGTTTGAGTCCCTGCATTGGGCTCTCTGCTATCATCTTAGAGCCTGTTTTGGATCCTCTGTCCCCCTGTCTCTCTGCCCCTCCCGTGCTTGTGCGTGTGTGCACATACTCTCTCAAAAATAAATGAACTTTGAAAAAAAGTCTAAAAAAGTAAAATCTTTTAAAAATTTTATATTATTCTTAAAAACATTTTTTTTAATGTTTATTTATTTTTGAGAGAAAGAGGGAGACATAGTGTGAGTGGGGAAGGGGGAGAGAGAGGGAGGAAGACACAGAATCCAAAGCAGTTTCCAGTCTTTGAACTGTCAGCACAGAACCTGACACTGGGCTCAAACCCACAAATGTGTGATCATGACCTGAGTCGAAGTCAGATGCTCAGCTGACTGAGCCACCTAGGTGCCCCTAAAATAATCTTCAAAAAAAAAACAAGGGCACCTGGCTGGCTCGGTTGGAAGAGTGTGCAACTCTTAATCTCATGGTCGTGAGTTTAAGCCCCGTGTTGGGTGTGGAGATTACTTAAAAATTTAAAATATCTGGTTTTTTTTATTTAATTATTCTAGTGACAGAGAGAGTGTGCAAGTCAGGGAGAGGGGCAGAGGGAGAGAGAGAGAGAGAGAGACGGAATCCCAAGCGGGTTCCATGCTCAGCACGGAGCCTGAGGTGGGGCCCCATTCCACAATCATGAGACCATGATGTGAGTCAAAATCAACAGTCACACTGAGCCATGCAGATGCCCCCCACCAAAATCTTAAGAAAAAAAGAAACATTCTGAATATATCAAAATTCAGTCCATTTTTTTCCAAGTTGTATTTCCCAGGTCTCCTCTAAATTCCCTGAAAAGTTCCTTAACATAGACCCAGAACTTCCCCATTGAAATAAAGAGAAAGGAACCACGCATGCATATTTGGTAATGGTCTGTTGGGTGCCTGCCATGCCTATTGAATTCTGAGCTCTGTAAATGCAGACTCAGTCTCAAAACTGTCCTGTGGCCGCGCAAGGCTGTGCGTGAACCACTCCAGGATCCAGCGAAGAGATATGGACGGGAACTGCAGGGAGAGACCACAGTTGATCAACTCTCCCTCCCAAATGATAAAAATGCTAGCAGACATTTCAGCAGATTTGGCAGTTTTCTGAAACTCCATTCTCCGCATGAGCGGAGAATCTTCTGGCCAAGAGAGACCGCAGGAGTTCAGCAGGACAGCGATATCTCCAGTGTCATATCGTGGAGGTATGTCCGTCACACTTCCACCCCCAGGTGAGTGATGCCACCGCCATGAACACCCATTAGCCTCACAGCCGGAGGGTAGCGCTGGCTCCTCCATAACCCTGCAGAGACCCCCATCAGCACAGCGGAGTCAATATTTTACCCAAACTAGCATTCCCATGGTATGCACACATTTGATATGATTCAAAGCTCGGATGAATGAATCGACATAGGTACACACAAAAAAATTTGTGCAACAAGTTCATGACATCATTCGTAACTGTTGAAAAGTAGAAACAACCCAATATCTGTGAACAGATTCATGGGGAAATAAAATGTAGTGTATTCATAGACTCATCTTCAGAAATTTAAAAAGAATGAGGCACCATTACACGCTACAACAGAGACGAATCTTTTAGACATAATGCTAAGTAAATAAGCCAGTTCCCAAGGAGCACAGATTGTATACTATCATGTATATGGAATGTCAAAAATAGAAGCAGAGAATGTACTAGTATTTGGGTTAGGGAGATGTATCAGGAGCAGGGGTTGTAGGGAAGATTCCGTTGTAGGGAAGATTCCCTTGTAGGGAAGATTGTGGGGGCACCTGGGTGGCTCAGTCAGGTGAGCGCCCGACTTCAACTCAGGTCACGATCTCACAGTTTGTGGGTTCAAGCCTTGTGATGGTCTTTGCACTGACAGCATGGATGGAGTCTGCTTTGGATCCTGTGTCCCTCTCTCTCTGCCCCTCCTCTGCTCATGCTCTGTCTCAAAAATAAATACACATAAAAAAAAATAAATCTAGATTGTGATGATTGCACTCTTTTGTCACACACACACATATCAATGGAATTGCACACTTCCCAAAGGAAGATTTTACACATGAATTATATCTCATCGAAACCATTATAAAAAGAATCAAATGGGGGCGCCTGGGTGGCTCAGTTGGTTGAGCGGCCGACTTCGGCTCAGGTCACGATCTCGCGGTCCGTGAGTTCGAGCCCCGCATCGGGCCCCTGTGCTGACAGCTCAGAGCCCGGAGCCTGTTTCAGATTCTGTGTCTCCCTCTCTCTGACCCTCCCCCATTCATGCTCTGTCTCTCTCTGTCTCAAAAATAAATAAACGTTAAAAAAAAAAAAAAAGAATCAAATGGATAAGTGATGGGACTTTGCATTTGCAAAGACTAATCTAACATTTAGAGCTGATCACCAGATTGGGGCACTGGCTCTTCTGTGTGCAGCAGGCAGAGCAGAGCCTGGATACCCGGCTGTCCTCGTTCAAGAGAACAAAGGTGCTAACTGTCGGGAAGCAGAGATCAATGAGGGCAGCGCCGTTTCATCAGCCACCAGTGAGGATGGACTACAGGCATCACATAAACTGAAAAGAGAAAAGAGAGGATGAAAACAGATACGAGGAGTCTACAGATGGCTCTGGCCTCGGCAGAGGATCTGGGGAAGACGCTGGTTCTGTGAACGTGGTGGACCGGCTGCTCATGTCTGTACAAGATGAGAACCACGGATCCACGAGCCGCGAGATCACGACCTGAGCCGAAGTCGGACGCTTAACCACCTGAGCCACCCAGGCGCCCCTCCATGTCACTTTAATAACGTGCTCCAGGTGATTCTAAGGTGAGGCTGGGGTTGATCACGAGGGCTCCCAGGTGCACTTATGAGAGTTGAGTGCGGGCTTTGGTTTAAGGGGAGGTAACGAGGGTCCGCTCTAGGTGAATTTGGAAGGAGCAGGTTGGAGCAGCTACCATCCCCATGCTGTTGCCAGAGTTGTGGGAGGGGAGGCCATGTGAACACAGGAAAGGAGAGAGTCACGTGCTGATCTCCATGTGGGAGCTTATTAACCCTGGTTCTTACCTGCAACAAAGGTCGGGAGAAGGTCACCTTTTGTTTTTTTGTCCTTGTTGTTGCTGTTGTTTACATAAATTTTACCTCCAACATGAGCTCGAACTCATGACCCCTGAGATGCAGACTCGTATGCCCCTCCCACTGAGCCAGCCAGGCACTTTTTTGCAGTTCAGGGTCCCTCTGCCTGCGACGTAGTGGCAGCAGGTGAAGGGGCTGGGCTGGCACATTTAAGGCATAGTCTCAAGATGCACACATCGCTCCTTCATATAATCTCACTTAAAGAAGAAACCCAGAGAAGGAAGAGAAGGCAACAGGCAAGTTCTCAGGTAAATGTTGAGTCCCGGGTCAGGTGGTGTCCTCGTCTTCTTCTGAAATACCATGGATTTTTTTTTTTTTTACATTTATTTTTGAGAGAGAGAGAAAGAGAGAGAATGGGGGAGGGGCAGAGAGAGAGAGGGAGAGGGAAAGAATCCCAAGCAGGATCTGAACCCTTAGCACAGAGCCCGATGCAGGACTCAATCTCATGAACCACGAGATCATGATGTGAGCTGAATCAAGAGTTAGCCACTTAACCGACTGAGCCGCCCAGGTGCCCCTGAAGTATGTGGCTTTAGAACATGGAAACGTTTATTTCTCTGCCTCTGATGGTCCTGTCTGACAGGCTTATTTTCATCTTCTATTTTTCCTGTTTTTCTCATGAGGGTCAGGGTTTGGTCTTTAGACCCTTCTCCCTGTGTCCCAGAGCTTTCTCTCAACCCTCTGCAGCCTGGCTGCTGTTATGCCTTGAGCAATTCCCACCGTGAAGGAATGGCCTTTAGCCGTTGGAAATGTTCCCTTGGTGACAGAGCGACCTGTTGATACCCAGGATTAGGGATGAGCTCGGGTCCTGGGATATCCATGTGGAAGAACATTTAATGTATAGGTTTCATCCAGAGGTTCCATCGGCTCTGTATGGACCAGGATGAGGAAATGCACAAATAAACAGGATGGCATTCGTGGTCTAAAATCATTCAGAATTTTCTGAAAAAGAGAACCTTGTTGTCTAGATTGCTAAGGAAACAGTTTAAATACACTGGAGATTATGGGACTTGGAAGCTATAGATGGCTCGAAATTTGCATAAAACTGATGCTTTCTCCTGATTAGATTCTGATGATAATTTGGTTTTTTTAAATTTATATTTTAAGTTTTTTTTTTAAATTTATTTTTGAGAGAGAGAAAGAGTGTGAGCGGGGGAAGGGCAGAGAGAGAATCCCAAGCAGGCTCCATGCTTAGCATGTAAACCGACATGGGGCTCCATCCCGAGACCCTGGGATCACGACGTGAGCTGAAATCAAGAGTCGGATTTTCAACCAACTGAGCCACCCAAGCGCCCCTAAACGTTGTTGATTAAAAACAGTAAATTATAGGGGCACCTGGGTGGCTCAGTCAGTTGAGCCTCTTGACTTTGGCTCAGGTCATGATCTCTTGGCTCGTGGGCTCAAGCTCTGCATCGGGCTCTGTGCTGACAGCTCAGAGCCTGGAGCCTGCTTCGGATTCTGTGTCTCCCTTTCTCTGCCCTCCCCCACTCACACTCTGCCTGTCTCACTCTCTCTCAAAAATAAAATAAGCATTAAATTTTTTTTTAAAGTCAACAACTTTTAGTATAATTCAC